>NC_080046.1:7718825-8933825 GCF_012489685.1 Lotus japonicus
GTTGAAAAAATGAAGACCTTGGGGAATGTGGTGGAGAGGTGGTTTGTGCAGCTGGTTGGGACTCAGGAATAGGAGTGAGTGGATTTGAAGATTGTTTGAGCATGGCTGATATGGGGAGTGCATCAAATAAATTCAAATCATCATCAGAAGCAACTGCAGACTTACTTGATTGTGCTGATGATCTTGTCACTCTGGCAGGAGTTTCAATCCTTCTGATCACTTCAGCAGCTGGTTCCACCCGAGTAGGCTTCACCACAATTCTGACCTGCTTCTTCTTCTTCTTAGGGGAAGGAGGATCATCCTCATTATCACCATCATCGGGCTTGCTGGTTTCATCATGTTTTCTCTTTGATTGACCAGTCTTCTTCCCTTTGGTCAGAGGGACATCTGATTCCTCAGAAGATTCTTCTAGGATCATCTTCCTCTGAACTTTCTTCTTGATAGGAGAAGGAAACTCTGGAGCTGGCGGCAGTCTGCTGAAGAATTCATCGAGATCAATTTCATAGCCTTGAGCCCTTAGGTCTTCAACATAGCACCTAATGGCTTCAGGATTGTCTGCCTGTGTCCACAGAGGGTAGTCATTCAGAGGCACCCTTCTACTTCTGATTTCAGAAGATGTGTCTTCATGGGCAGGAGCAATCTTCTTCTTGACTAGGCCCATTTTCTTTAGAGAATTCGCAGTGAAGACATCACTGACAATGGTGGTCAGATCCTCTGTGCATCCAGCATTTACCAGATCTTGAATGAGGCCACTCTCAATGAAGAGATCAGACAACAGTCTCCCAAAGGAATATACTTGATTGCTGACTTGATGGAGGCAGTGGTCCGAGACTTCCGGATACACTCCTTCAAGTAGGAGAACAGGAAGTAGGGAAGGCAGATCTTCTTCTTGTCTTGGATGAAGAACAACATCGCCTTCTGGTTGAAGTTGATGTAGTCTGGGGAACTGCCCTTTGGTCTCTAGTGTATGCAGTTGAGCAGAATCTTGTGCCAGATCCTGAGCTTGGGATGAAGGTCCATCACTTTGTAATTAGTCTTGCCCGGTTTGTAATTGGTGTACAGGGCCTTGTTGGTCTCATCCTTCGTCTTGGGTTTCAGCTTCGATTCAGTGAATTGGAAACGATACCCAAGAGCAGTTTCTGCACCCAGCAGATTCACGAAAGACTTCTCTGTAATGATGATCTTTCTTCCAAGAATGTGAGATACCACCTGAGTATCATCGCAGTCGGCGTGCTTCCAGAATTCCTTGATCAGTTTGTCATACACCGGTCCTCGAAGCCTGTTGAAGTAATTTCCCCAACCTTGAACTTGGACTTCAGGACGAAGATCATACCCATTTGTAGCAAGGTTGTCGAGGTCGAATCTCCATTCTGCCAGTACTTGAAGTTCCTCAGAGCATATACGCAGTGAACGGCACAGCCCCGTTCTGCAATCGGAATAATCTGCTCTTGAGCTTGACCTTGATCTTGATTCGGATTCTCAGGACCCCTTTGACCTGTTGCTAGACCAACTACCATATGAGGGAACTGGGATGCATCTGCAGTAGCTCTTCTGGTTTGACTCACCATTTTTGGAGCGGTTGAAGGTTTAGGTAGAAGATGAAGGTTGAAAGATGAAGAGAGATCGAGAGAGAAATCGAGGGTAAGCGGTTTTGAAATAGCAAGAGAGAGAGAGAGTAAAAACCGAAAGTGAAGGAGATCGTGTGTGTATAGTGAGTTTTGACAAATAACCGTTGTTGATTCAAAAAGCAATTTAAAGTCAACGGTTGAAAATTAAAGATAGATAGTAACAGTAAATACACATATCACACACAGGAGAGAAGCACATCTACACGCAACATGACAGACTGTCACACGGGCACAAGGAACTATGCATCAGAAATACTGACACACGTGTTGCTGTCTCAGCTTCAGAGTCAGTACCAATGGGTACACACACTCTGATTGAGTTACCTTCTGGACTAGACATCTTCTGATCAAGAAGTATCATAGTCAGAGGTTCTGATCCATCTTCACTCTGGACAAAAGTCCATGTCCAGATTTTTCAGAATAAAATTAAATCTATCCTCTACTAAGGGCTTTGTAAAGATATCTGCCCATTGATGGTCAGTATCAACAAACTTCAGTAGAAGTACGCCCTTCTGTACATAATCTCTAATAAAGTGATACTTTACCTCAATGTGCTTTGCCCTTGAATGCAAGATAGGATTCTTACTCAATGAGATTGCAGCAGTGTTATCACAATAGATTGGGATATTGCTCTCAAGGATCTGATAATCCTCCAGCTGATGTTTCATCCAGAGCATCTGAGTGCTGCATATTGCTGCTGAGATATATTCTGCCTCTGCAGTTGATAGTGCAATGGTTGATTGCCTCTTGCTTGCCCATGAGACAAGATTGCTTCCCAGAAATTGACAATTTCCAGAAGTACTTTTTCTCTCTGTTCTATCTCCAGCATAATCAGCATCACAATAACCTGAAAGCTTATACTCTGATGTTTTCTTATACATCAAGCCAAGGTTAGTGGTGCCTTTCAGATACCTTAGGATCCTCTTAACAGCAGTTAAGTGGGTTTCCCTTGGATCTGATTGGAAACGAGCACATAAATGAACACTAAATAGTATGTCTGGCCTAGATGCAGTTAAGTATAGAAGTGAAACTATCATGCCACGATAGAGCTTCTGACATACTTTACCACTTTTATCTTCTTTCTCCAGAATGCATGTAGGATGCATTGGAGTCTTGGCCACTGTAGATTCCAGCATATTGAACTTCTTCAGAAGTTCTTTAGTGTACTTGCTCTGATGGATATATGTTCCTTCTGGTGTTTGATCAACTTGTATTCCCAGAAAGTACTTTAATTCTCCCATCATACTCATCTCAAATTCAGCCTGCATCATCTCAGAAAATTCTTTGCATAGAGATTGATTAGTAGAACCAAATATAATATCATCAACATAAATTTGCACAATTAAGATATCATCTTTATAAGTCTTGCAAAAAAGAGTTGTATCTACTTTACCCCTTACAAACTCATTCTCCAGAAGGAATGAGCTGAGTCTCTCATACCATGCTCTGGGAGCTTGCTTCAGACCATAGAGTGACTTCTTCAATTTGAACACATGGTCTGGCTTCTTCTCATCTTCAAAACCTGGGGGTTGATGAACATAGACTTCCTCTGAAATATAACCATTTAGGAAGGCACTCTTCACGTCCATCTGATGTAGAACTATGTTGTGATTCACTGAGAAAGAGATCAACAGTCTGATTGCCTCCAGTCTTGCTACTGGAGCAAATGTTTCAGTGTAGTCTATTCCTTCCTGCTGGCTGTAGCCTTGAGCAACTAGCCTTGCCTTGTTTCTGACTACATCTCCTTTCTCATTCAGCTTGTTTCTGAATACCCATTTTGTTCCAATTACATGGACACTCTCAGGCTTCTTCACTAAGCTCCAAACATCGTTCTTGGAGAATTGATTCAATTCTTCTTCCATGGCCAGAATCCAATCCTTGTCCTGAAGAGCTTCATCTATGGACTTGGGTTCAATTAAGGACACCAATCCTTTCAGACTGAGCAAGGTCTCTTCAGAGGGTCTGAAGGCTGATCTGGTTCTGACTGGTTCGTCTTTGTTGCCCAGAATCAATTCCTTAGGGTGAGCTGCAGTGATTCTGCTCTTCTTTAGAGTTTGTGAGTTAGAGGGACCAGCTTCTTCCTCTGGTTCATCTTCCTCTGGCTCAGCTTCCTCTGGAGCTTTGCCTTTGTCAGAAACATTTATGCTTAAATCTGCAAACTTCTCAACTAGCTTTGACTGGTCAGAGTCAAGCTTATCGTCAAATCTAACATGAATAGATTCTTCAATAGTCTTAGCATCAGTATTATAAAATCTAAAACCTTTAGATCTCTCAGAATAACCAAGTAATAGACACTTAGAAGACTTAGCATCAAATTTATGCAATCTATCCTTAGTATTGAGAACATAACAAACACAGCCAAAAGGATGAAAATAAGAAATGTTGGGTTTTATGTTCTTCCACAATTCATAGGGAGTCTTATTCAGAATTGGTCTCACAGAGATTCTGTTCTGAATGTAACATGCTGTATTTACTGCCTCTGCCCAAAAGTGCTTAGCCATGCCAGTTTCTTGGAGCATGGTTCTAGCCATCTCCTGAAGAGTTCTGTTCTTCCTCTCAACAACACCATTTTGTTGAGGAGTTTTGGGACAAGAGAAATCATGTGCAATTCCATAAGAATCAAACAGACTCTCAAACTTGTCATTCTCAAACTCTCCACCATGGTCACTTCTGACACGCACAATCCTACAAGCCTTCTCGTTTTGCACTTGGGCAATGAAGGTAGAGAACACAGCATGAGACTCATCCTTGCGGGTTAGAAACTTTACCCATGTCCAGCGGCTATAGTCATCAACGATAACCATCCCATATCTCTTGCCACCTATAGACTCAGTTTTCACTGGTCCAAAAAGGTCGATATGCAGAAGTTCCAACGGCCTTGAGGTTGAGACAACATTCTTTGCCTTGAAAGGGACTTTTGTGAATTTGCCTTTCTGACATGCTTCACAAAGAGCGTCTGAAGCGAACTTCAGATTGGGTAAGCCCCTGACAAGGTTTAGCTTGCTCAGCTGAGAAATCTTTCTCATACTGGCATGCCCTAACCGTCTATGCCATACCCACTGCTCTTCATTAACAGACAGAAGGCACTTCACATTCTGAGCCTCCAACTCAGATAATCTGATCTTATAAATGTTGTTCTTCCTCTTGCTGTTAAACAGAACAGAGCCATCGATTTGACTTACAGCCCGGCAGGACTTTTGATTGAATATAACATCATAACCCTTGTCAGCTAATTGACTTATAGACAATAAGTTATGTGTTAAGCCGTCTACCAATAACACATTATCAATGCATGGACTACTATCTACACAAATAGTACCAGTACCAACAATTTTACCCTTTTCATTTCCTCCAAAGCCAACTTCGCCTCCAGGCTTAAGTTTTAGCTCTTGGAACATACGCCTTTCTCCCGTCATGTGACGCGAGCATCCACTGTCCAGATACCATGATTGGTGTTTCAGTGGAGCTATCAAGGATATCTGCAACATAGATAATCTTGTCCTTAGGTACCCACTTTCTGGGTCCTTTCTTGTTAGTTACCCCAGAGGTTCTGATCACCTTGGGTGTCTCAACATGATATTTTAAAGGAATATTTGCATGATATTTAGACATAGAGAAGGATCCCTTTTTAAGAGGGTTTTTAGCAACTTTAGCAGGTAAAGGATCAGGCAATATGGTACCAGAGGGAACAAAGCATTCATACAAGGATTTAGCTTTAGACACAGAGGGCTCATTTCTAATTGGTTTAGAATAGCCAATTCCATGCATTCCATTTCTGCTTACGCCATAGATCATTGAAGCCATTAAGCTTCTATCCACGCTTTTAGCTAGGAATCTTTGAAAAGACTTTTCATACTTAGACTCATTTCTACAATCAGAGGCATCACAAGCAACAATTTCTTCTAACTTAGCAATCTGGTTCTTAAGCACAGAGTTAGAATTGATCAAAGCATGATTATCATTTTTCAAATCAGAAATAATTTTCTCATGTTCAGAAGGAGTCTTGGAAACAGCAGATAAGTCCTTTTTCAGCTTCTTATGCTTAGACAATAAGGAGTTATACTTATCCATGATATCAGACAATGCATGTTTCAGTTCAGAGGTAGAGAAAGAAGCGAATACCTCATTTTCATCGTCTGAGTTAGGATCTCCTTCTGATTCTGAGTCAGAGTCAACAGCTCCCTTTGACTCTGCTTCTTTGTCTTTGACAATAGCCATGAGTCCTTGGACTTCACCATCAGAGTCAACATCCTCTGACTCTGATTCATCAAATGTTACCATCAGACTCTTCTTTGTCTTGAAGTGCTTCTTTGGCTTCTTGTCCTTCTTCAACTTTGGACAGTCACTTTTGTAGTGCCCTGATTCTTTGCACTCAAAGCATGTGACTTCCTTAAGTGAGGACTTCTTCTGACCTGAGGATTCAGACTTTCCTTTTGCCTTTCCAGAGCCTTTGTATTTGCTCTGCCTGTGCTTCCAGATGCGATTGAGTCTCTTGGAGATCAGAGTCAGCTCATCTTCATCAGAATCTTCTGATGCTTCTTCAGATTCCTCTTCTTCAGCTTGAAGAGCTTTTGACTTCTCAGCCTTAGCCTTTTCAGATTTAGATTTCAAGGCTATGGACTTTTTCCTCAGATCTTGCATCTCTGAGCGCTTCAGCTCATGGCATTTCAAAATGCTGATGAGTTCTTCTAAACTCATATTCTCAACATCTCTCGTGAGCTCTATTGAAGTCACTAAAGGCATCCAACTTTCAGGAAGACACCTGATGACCCTTATGACATGATCTTTTGTTGTGTAGCTCTTGTTGAGAGGTCGTATGCCAGCTACAAGCAACTGAAATCTGGAGAACATTTCTTCAATGGACTCATTTGGCTCCATGATGAAGGATTCATACTTTTGGATCAAAGACAATGCCTTTGATTCTTTGACTTTCTTGTTTCCTTCATGAGACATCTTCAGAGATTCGAAAATGCCTTTCGCAAACTCACGATCTGTAATCTTCTGGTACTCTTCATAGGAAATAGCACTTAGAAGAATTGCTCTTGCTTTGTGATGCTGTGAGTACAGCTTCTTTTGATCTGCAGTCATCTCTGACCTTGGGATCTTCTTGCCATCTGCATCAACTGGACGCTCGTAGCCATCCACAATAATATCCCAGAGATCTACATCGAAACCCAGAAAGAAACTTTCCAGTCTATCTTTCCAATATTCGAACCTTTGACCGTCGAACATAGGAGGCTTTGCATTGTAACCATCTCTTTGAGTTTCACTGGTGGTGGCAGCCATTGTTTTTCACACCGGCCTGGATCACTGAACACTGTTAGGTGTGGTAATCAGAACTTGCGCTCTGATACCAATTGAAGGTATGAAAAACGGTAGAAAGGGGGGGGGGTTTGAATAACGTTTTCAAGATAAAGCTTCCACCTTAAAGATTTTGACAAATCTTTCGAGAACTTAAGTGCTAAAGATAAGAGATAGAAAAGCACACAAGGATTTTATCCTGGTTCACTTGATAAATCACTCAAGCTACTCCAGTCCACCCGTTAAGGTGATTTCTTCCTTCTTAGAATGAAGGCAATCCACTAATCAGGTAAGAGTTACAACTGCACTTGAAACCTACAAGTGACTAACAATTACACTGACTTAGCTCACACTAAGATTCACTCTCTTAGTCTTCTCTAGGATCCGATCAACCTTGATCTCCTAAAGGAACTAAACAAACTGTTTATCAAAGAATTGTTTACAAGAGATTTGCTTCTAAAAAGCTAATAGTAAACTCAATGAATTTCAGATGAAATAAAGCTTAGAAGAATTTGAATTTGTCTTGCGCGTATGTAAATGCTTCTAGCCGCTTCTTTCAGTCTTCAGCCTCTTTATATACTCCAAGGATTAGGGTTGAGCGTTGCATGGGAAATGCTACCGTTGGAGGGCAGTTCTGGAAAATCCAGCTTCTGCTGTGTCTGAGACTGTTAGGTAGGTCGTCAGGAAGGTACAGTTGCTTTTGTACTTGGATAGCGACTTGACCTTTAAACCTAGGAGACTTCTGATCAGGAGAAAGCTTCATGTTGGAACTTGTGAAGCCGGTTGATCAGAGTCAGAGGGAAAGCCCAGATCCTCTGACCATTGTTTCTTCTGATTCTGAACTCAGAGGGAAGTACATGGTCTTCAGAGTATCTTGCTTCTGGACATCAGAATTTCACTAATCAGCTTCTGGATCTTCAGAGTCTTCTACACCATCAGAATATCTGAGCCTTCAGTGTTTCTTGGTTATCAGACTTTCTGGATCTTCAGAACTTCTAGTGACTGAGTCCACATCAGAGTTTGTATAACTTCAAAACTTCTGAAGCTTTTCCACTGTTCATACTGAACATGGTGAATGCGAAAGCGTTGCTTGGGTCGCTCTTTATACACAGTGCTTCTGATTTGTGTGAGATTGAGTTGAGGTCAGAGCCTGTAAATAGCACACTCAGAAAAACACGTTAGAGTACCACAATTGTTCATATCAAAAGGTTAACTTGTAATCATCAAAACATAGAGTTGTACTACTAGATCAAAACTTGATCTTACACCTTCTTTTCCTTAGGCTATTTTCATCCTTTTCTGATATAGCTGACCATGACACAAAGCGGCTAACCTTCTACCATCGATAAGATTCAATTGGTCAAATCGGGTTTGGACCCATTCAGCTTCCTCAAGTTTGGCTTCCATCAGCACCCTTAGTGATGAGATCTCAACTTCAATAGGTAAGACTGCCTTCATCCTATACACTAGAGAAAATGGCATTGCCCCAGTTGAAGTGCGAATGCACAGCGAAGAGGAGCATGTCGTGCTAATCTCTATATGTTACTACCATTTTCTGCAGTCTTTTTTATGTTCTTATTCGCGACCTCGACTGCTCCATTAATCTCAAAAGTTCAGGGGGAGGTTCATCATCATCTTTTGTTTCCTCGTCATCTTGATTGATGGGGCAGTCAAAATAAGGCGATATCACACTAGCACTTTCACCCTCGAGAACATCACTCTTAGCCCTACATTGTTATTAGTTATAAATAAAAGCGAGGGGATAAGAAGAAACGTTGGCAACAAAAAGCTAAGCAAAGACAAAGAAAAGGGTAGCAAAGTAAAAGAATAGGTTATAGTAGAAATTCAAAATGCATTTTATTAATATTAGAAATCAAAGGGAAACATGATGACCCAACACAAAATGCAATTACTTTGGAACAAATTTGTGAACCATAGAAAGTTCGACAACCCATCAATTATTGAGATTTTCATTTGGTGCACATGGACGGATTAGATCAGCATGCTGGATTCCTGGAACATCTTCTTCTGTTGCAGCTATTGGGCCTAGAAATCCAAAACCAGCAGTTCGGAATGTCTCGAACAGATTGCAGATGGTGAGTCTCTCAGTCATTGGTTCCTGATTTTCCAACCTGGCTAATCTTTTTTTCCTTTTATCAACGGCCACCATTTTCTTGTCATCCTTAGTGGGTTTGTAACCTAGCCCATATTTGTCCTTATTTTCGAATGGAGTTGGAACTTCAACGATCCTTTTTTTCACTTGTTCCAAGCGCTCTTCCTTGCTCATAACCTCCTTCGAGCATTACTTTAGCGACCATCAAAGAAGCATCTGACAATTGTGCTTTTATGTCAGGCATTTCTTTGTTCACGTACGTTGCACTGGCAATTTCCAATGCCTGAAATAAGGTCTCTAATGCATCTTCTGGTGCATAAAAACGTCCGCTTCGGGTCACTCCCAGGGTGTCAACAATATTTGTAATAGTTGGAGCTTCAGAACTGCCATTTTCGATCTTAAAATCATATTTCCATTGTACTGCCTTGCTATCTTTGCATGGAAATGGAGCTGGTAGATTGATGGTGATCGACTTGGGATCGGTAGAAACCAGAGCAGCTGCATAGCTACCAACAAACATCTCTTGTAGCGGGGCTTTGCTAGTCATGTCCACTTGTACAGTAATGGTCTTTTGTTCACCTGTAATAGGAGTGGTTACACTCCTAGTGTAATGGATAACCAGCGGCTTTGGAAAGATCGGGATCTGCCCCTCATTCATTGCCGCTTCATGGTCGGCCCCAGATTGACCTATCTGCACTAGCTTCTGATCCATAAGGTCTTGCAATATCCCTTTGAACTCATTGCATTCCCGGATGTGATGAGGAGCACCAGGGTGGAAACCACACATTTGCGCCTCATCGAGACTCCCCTTGGTCATTCCTCTTTTGCACATTTCAATAAAGATGAGCTTCAACGGAGTCCTAACACCTTCCACGCTTCTGACCAAGCGTGGTTCAGAATCTTCCCCAATTGCATTTGCGCTGTGACCTGGCAGCGGATTGTTCCCAATATTTGGTTTTTCAGCAAAATTCAGCAACTTCACATCGATCAACTTTTGCACCTTATGTTTAAATGCAAAACATTTCTCGGTGGAATGCCCGATAGATCCAGCATGATAGTCACACTTAGCATTGGGGTCATATCCCCTCGGATATGGAGGTTGGGCCGGCACTAAGGGATAAGGAACCACCAAGGAGCCTTTGATAAGTTGGGGCAGAAGCTCTGTGTAGGTCATAGGAATGGGGTCGAACTGGACCCTGTCTTTGTTTCTTTGGTTAATGGGATCCTGGTCTTGCGGTGCATTTTGTTGTGGAGGTATTATGTTGGAAGATTAGGGTGGAGTTGGTTGATACCATTGCGAGGTTTGGTAGGCAGTGATGGCATTAGCTTCCCCTTCATTGTTCATTCCAAAATTTTGAGCAGGCTTCTTCATGTTGCTGGTTGCGGAGTGATTAGCAGGAATCCTCCCAATTCTCATACCATGCTCTACTCTCTCACCGATGATAACCATGTCTGAGAAATTCGACGACACACTTCCGACCATCCTATCATAAAATGGGGGTTGAAGAGTTTCGATGAACATTGATACGATCTCTTTCTCAGATGGGGGAGGTTCTACTTGAGATGCCAGCTCTCTCCACCGTTGGGCGTATTCCTTGAAAGTTTCACTTTCTTTTTTCAAGGTGTTTTGGAGCTGCATTCTATCAGGAGCCATATCAGCGTTGTATTTGTACTGCTTCAAGAATGCGTTTGCTAAATCTCCCCAACTGCGTATGCGGGTCCGCTCTAAATGCATGTACCAATTCAGTGCCCCTCCAGTCAGACTATCTTGGAAAAAATGGATCAGGATCTTCTCATCATGGATATGTGAAGCCATCTTTCTGCAGTACATAGTCAAATGACTTTTTGGATAAGTAGTCCCCTTGTACTTATGGAACTCTGGGACTTTGAATTTTGGGGGAATCACAATATCTGGGACAAGACACAAGCCTGATGCATCACTAAAACCATGATTTCCACCTTCTATGGCTCGCATTCTTTCCTCCAACAACTGCAACCTTCCTTTGGGTTGGTCGTCTTCAACAGCGCGAGGTGTTAGCTGAGTGGGGTGTTGTTGGTCCACCTCAGCTGGGTAATTTGGTACAGGAACGGTTAGGGAGCGCGGGGGATAATAGACGTGAGTCATGTCTTGTTGGCTGGTATTTGGGAATGGCACCTGTTCTGGTGGGACAGCATATGGAGAGACATTAGCATATGGTACTCCCATGGCATTGTTGAGCAGACCCTGTGACTGAGTCAGGCCAAGCTGGGCAGTGGCTGGTGGGTTACTGTATGTGGGGTCGACAACAAAAGGCGGTGTATAGCCTGGAGGAAGGCCATAAGGGGGAAACTGGACATCGTGCGGCTGAGAAACTTGTTGGAGGGGCCTATTAGATTGCACTGTCAGCGGCATGACTACCCCTTGACCATGGGCAAGAGAAAAGCCAGGTGGATTGTCAGGAGTGGATGATGGCGTTTCATTGTCTTTTTTCGCAGCTTCTTGTATAAACTCCATGAGCTTGGACATTTGTTCCTTAAGTTGATTCACTTCCTCCTTCAACTCTGCATTGCTGCGTTCAAGGTCATCCATGATCTTAGCCTGAGACCGGGTCCTGTAAGGATGCCGAAGATACACTTTTTGTTTCTGTAAAATAAAATGTTGTTAAGTTATTTATTTAATTCTATATATTTTACGATGTTGTTACCAGGTAGGTTGGCGTTGAACTTGATAAGTCGAAATAGAACCCGTATCCCATCAGAAGGTGCGCGACCTATAAGATGGTAGATATGGTTGACAATCAATCTAGGGGGAGTTCCACATAGATTGTGTCTTGAGCATACTAGCAATATCTTGAGAAGATAAACTCAAAATTTGATTAATGCAAAATTTGTTCATACATCAGATTTGCCATTACAAAACATGAACTTTAGACCGTATCAACTCTACTGGCCATCTCTCTTTCTTTTAAGCCCTGATGCCATATACTCACACAGACTCATGAATTCACCCACAGCAGGCAATGGTTCCCAGAAAGGGTTGGAGCACATCTCTTCATTTGCTTCGCAGAGGCGACGTAAGAACTCCGGGCCCCAAGTTGTCAATTGATCTCTCACCATATCAAGTTTCTTCTGCAAAATGGCACACTCATCACGACTTTCGACGCATTGTGCTTGAAGCGCCTCGTGGTCTTTCTTGGCTTGAAGGAGCTTGGCATTCATAATCTGTACTTCATTGGAGCTTGTCATCACCTTAAAATCTTCTTTCGGAAGAGTGCTAGTATGCTCAAAATTTTCCATTTTGTTTTTTATCAAAAGCAATGCCAACCTCCAAGCTTACCTATCGTAGGAAAAAAAAGAATTAATAGTATGTAACATGATACACATTATTTACATTATTAATTTTTAGGGATAAAAGAATAGAATATGCTCCCATGTGTCCTATTAGGGTAAACCCTATGGATGGCAATACTATGGCCAAACTAATTGGGTGCTACCTTAAGGAGGGGTCTAAAATTCTCTCAACTGAAAAGGTCCCCAGATTGAACCTGTCATCATGACCTAAACCACAGGGAACCAAAGTTCACATGTGGTTAACCCATAATGGCAGTAGAAATCTGGGCGGGTATCCAATGACTGTCAGGGAGCATAGCTCACATGCCATCACTGGGGTCCCCTTCTCATCCTATGGTTGTTCCAGGACTCGGGTAGAGAGCCCAAAATGTGTAACATACTTGATTAGTGTGGTGTGTGTAGAGAGTATACAAACCTTTATCCCTATTACTACCCTACCTGCAAAAAACAGAAAACACAAATATCCAAATAAAAAGGTCACCTATCCTAGGGTTCACAAGATTAAAATTACAAAAAAATGGGGTAAAACAAATAAAGCTAAAAAAATCACATAATTAATCATGACAGGCCTGACTCTCGAAGTGTAGTCCCCAGCAGAGTCGCCAACTGTCGCAAACAGGATTGCGGCGGGACGGCGCTACAAACATTAGAATTCAGAAGAGTCGCCACCAATGTTTTTTACAGAGGGAAAACATTAGAAAACCCATATGAATATAGTCTTCGAAACCAAAAACGGGTCCAGGAGTCGATTACGCGTAGGGAAGGTACTAGCACCCTAAGCGTCCATTTATAAATGGTTACCCTAATTAACTGTGTGAAAGAAAATAGCTTTTTATTTATTCCACCCCAAGGAAATTATTTCGATAAAAAGATTAGTTTATAATTTATTAAGAAGAAAGATTATTTACAAATTTGGCTTGACGGTTGTTGATGCCCGCTCCTACGTATCCCCAAAGTGCGATGGAGAATTCAAAGCCACGTAGTTCTTGGTGCTTTTAGATTGGGTTGTGTCTTTTATTTTGAAAAGATTTAATATATTAACATGTTTTAATTTTGTAGAAAAGAGATCATTTTAAGTTGGTAGGTGTATTTTATTATATATTAAAAACTATTAACATGTTTAAAGGATTTGAAATTGATATAGAAAAAGGAAAAACAACGGAAGTAATAAAGAAAAAGTGAGAATCCCGTAGGTAATTATAATTGATATCTTTTGATTGTGTAAAAAAAACAAAACGATCTTCCTTTTTCAAAGGGATATGGCACTGGGAAGAAAAACATGGAACAAGACCAGGGAATAATCGAAAACCAAGGAAAAAAATCAAGTGGGATCATAGTTGGTGACAATTTGAATTTGGGATAAAAAAACGTTACCTTTCAATACTTATGCAGTTCACGACAGAGGAGAGAAGAAGAGATAATAATTTTCTTTCAATCACGAACAGAGCCAGGTTAGGACCAACAAATATATTCATGTCGATTCACAAAGAGAAAGCATAATGCATATTAAACAGACAACTTTGTCAATAACAGGTATTGGTAATAACATGTTATCTACAAAGAAGAGTCAAACCTTTTCAATCACACCTGATGATCTTGCTTCTGCAAACCCACTCTCACTCTTGTTTAGAGTTGCAGTTCAAAGGTGGAACTACAACCCGAAAAGTAGTCACTCTATTTTTCACACTCTCTTTCTGCCTCTTTCTGAACATGGTCTCACCACCAAAACCCTCTCTCTATTTATAGCTGCAGGTTTAGGGTTTCTTTCTCACCACTCCTAGAATATTCTTAGGAATCATTCTTCACCCTTCTTGGAGAGGAAGAAAAGCCCATCTAGAACAATCTAGTTTATTTTTTGAATTTAATATTCTGAAATCATTTAAATAATTACTAATAATATAATTTTGAGTGCTATTTTTTATATTAAATTAATCTTATTAAAAGTAGGACAAAATTAGGTGTTCACAAACTTGAAATTGAACCCACATAAAACTCGTTAATTGCAAATAGAGGTGAAGCCTGTTAGAGATAGAGAGATAGAGAGAATACACTTTTTGTTTTGGATTGCAACCAACAACTACTTTCATTCATTCAATACTTCAAGTACTTATACAGAGTTCTCTACACCTAACTCATTCTACATACAGACTCTTACAATTGGGCTTTTACCCATACAACAAACCATATTGGGCTAAGGCCCAAACCCTATACAACTAACACCCTTCCTTAAACTGAACTTGCTAACTTCAAGTCAATTTATTCACTCACTTTACACATACCAAGTTCTCCCCTCAGTCTCACAAAACTATCACCCTTTAAAGGTTTGGTCATAATATCTGAGACTTGTTCATCTGAGCTGCAGTGAACAACTTCTATTCTTCCATCCTTGACTAAGTCTCTCAGAAAATGATATCGAACTTCTATATGTTTACTCCTACCATGAAGCACAGGATTCTTGGACAGTTTGATAGCTGAGCTGCTATCACAATAGATCATGGAAGACTTGTTCTGAGAAAAACCAAGAGCTGATAGGATTCTTCTCAACCAGATACACTGACAGGCACAAAGAGCAGCAGAAATAAACTCAGCTTCAGTGGTAGAAAGGCTTACCACTGGCTGCTTCTTTGAGCACCAAGCAACAGAACCAGTTCCAAGAAGGAACACATAACCAGATGTACTTCTTCTGTCATCAATATCCCCTGCATAGTCACTGTCAGTAAAAGCAACCATATTTCTTTTTCCCTCTCTGTTGTACTTAATTCCAAAATCTGCAGTACCATTCACATATCGGAGGATCCTTTTCACAGCTTGCAAATGTAACTCAGTGGGCCTCTCCATGTACCTACTGACCAAACAAACAGAATACATGATGTCAGGTCGAGTGGTTGTCAAATACATCAAGCTGCCAACCATTTGCTTATACTCAGTGGGATCTACCAACTTTCCTCCTCCTTGTTTGGACAGCTTTGTGCCAGGAACCATAGGATTATGTACTGGGTTAGAATTGCTCATTCCAAACCTTTCTAAAATTTCTCTAGCATACTTCCCCTGACTAATAAAAATTCCCTCTGAGTTCTGAGTAACCTCCACCCCCAAAAAGTAGCTCATTCTGCCTAGGTCACTCATATCAAATTCCTTTTCCATGGATGTCTTAAAGGATTCAAACATAGACTCACTGTTTCCAGTAAAGATTAAGTCATCCACATAAAGACTTACAATCAGAATTGCATCATTCTCCCCAGTCTTAACAAACAAAGTGTGCTCAGATGGACACTTGAAGAAGCTTTCCTTTTGAAAATAAGATTCAATCTTGCTATACCAGGCTCTAGGGGCCTGTTTCAGTCCATACAGCGCCTTATTCAATCTATACACCTTGCTCTCTTCACCCTTTTTCTGATAACCTTGTGGCTGCTCCACATAAACAGTCTCACTTAATTCTCCTTGAAGAAAAGCACTTTTAACATCTAACTGAAACACCTCCCAACCTCTGATGGCAGCAAGAGCCAAAACAGTTCTAATGGTGTCCCATCGAGCCACTGGTGCAAAAACTTCAACAAAGTCTACTCCATACTCCTGAGCATACCCTTTTGCTACTAACCTTGCCTTGTGCTTCTCAATTTCTCCCTTCTCATTGTACTTAGTTCTGAATACCCACTTGACACCAATACTTCTTGCCTTAGGTGGAAGAATGACCAATTCCCAAGTGTTATTTTTCTCTATAGATTCCATCTCCAAATCCATTGCCTTTCTCCACTTCTCACTTTTAACTGCTTCTGAAAATGAAATGGGATCAACTGAGGGAGTAAACACTGCAAGATTAAAGTCATCATCATCAATCTCCTCCCCACTGACAAAATCTCTCATCCAGTTTGGTTGAGTAACAGTCCTCTTACTCCCTCCACTAATTGCTGCTTCTAGTTGATCTCTGGTAGCAATGCCAGTTTGTGTAGTAGAGGTTTCTGGTTCTGTTGAACTACCTTGTGTTCCAGAATCTGGAAGTCCAGATGCACCACTTGTGCTTGAGGAACCTTCTTCTGAGTCTGCACTATTTCTTATCTCATCACTGAGATCTAATAGATCAAGACCATTTTCCTTTTCTTTTCCCCAATCCCATTTTGCAGACTCATCACATATCACATCTCTACTTATTATGATTTTATGAGTAATGGGATTATACAATCTGTAAGCTTTGGATTCTTCACTGACTCCCAGCAGCACACACTTAATACTCCTATCATCAAGCTTTTTCCTCTGTTTCTCAGGAGTATGAACATAAGCAAGGCAGCCAAAAACTCTGAAGAAATGCACTGATTGCTTCAATCCACTCCACCCTTCTTCTGGTGTAATGTCTTTGACTGCTAATGTAGGGCTTCTATTCTGAACATACACAGCCCAATTAACTGCTTCTGGCCAAAATTCCTTGGGAACCTCTTTCTCTGACAACATACTTCTGACCATATTCATTATGGTTCTGTTTTTCCTCTCTGCCACCCCATTTTGCTGGGGAGTATAAGGTGCAGTAAGTTGCCTTTTAATACCATGCTGAGCACAAAACTGGTCAAATTCTTTTGAGGTGAATTCACCACCTCTGTCAGTTCTTAAGCAGCATAAAACCTCTCCACTTTCCCTTTCAGAAGCTACCTTAAATTTCTTGAAAAACTCCAAAGCTGAGGATTTTTCAGATAAGAAATGAACCCAAGTTTTTCTACAGAAATCATCAATAAAGGTAATAAAATACCTTTTGTGGCTATTGGATTCTGGCTTAATAGGCCCACAGATATCAGCATGAACAAGTTGAAGTCTTTGTGATGCTCTCCATGAGTTCTGTTGTGGGAATGAGTCTCTATGTTGTTTTCCCTTTGAGCAATTATCACACACACCCTCTAATTCTTTCAATTCTGGTAGCCCTCTGACCATATTCTTCTGAGCTAACACCTTTAGCCCACTTATCCCCAAGTGACCATATCTTCTGTTCCATAGACTAGTAGCACTTTCAGCAGTTGCTTTATGGCATCTAGGAGTTTGAACATAAGCTATTATGGGAAACATCCTATTTGATGTCATCTTAGATTCAATAATGAGCCCTTTCTCAGAATGATAAACCTTGCACCATCCACCCTGAAATATGACAGCTAAACCTTTCTCCTGAAGCTGTCCTACACTCAATAGATTGTTTTTCAATTCTGGTGAGAAATACACACCAGTTACCACTTGAGTGAGACCAGCAATATCCAGTTTCACAGTTCCCTTTCCCTTGACCAACATTTTTGAATCATCACCAAGTTTCACAGTTGTGTTAAACGATTCATCTATATCATGAAACCACTCTTTTACTCCACACATGTGATTACTACAGCCAGAGTCAAGATACCATACCTTCCCTCCTGAAGGTTGATCATTCCCATCTGATCGTGCCATCAACAACAGCTCCTCTGTTTCATCTTGCAATTCTGCATAGTTGGCACCATCTTCCCAACTTGGGCATTCATACTGAAAATGTCCAAGTTTGTGACACTTGTAGCACTCAACGCTTTCTTTGTTAAGAAAGTTTCTTCCTCTGCCACGACCTCCTCTGAATCCTCGACCCCTTCCTCGTCCTCCAGTTCTGCCAGAATTGGAGTTAGTAGCCTTCAAGGCCTGATCTTCCTCTTTGTATCCCCTCATTCGTTGTTCATGGACAAGAAGACTGCTTTGAAGTTCATCAATGGTGAGAGTACTTACATTGTTTGATTCCTCAATGGAGCAGACAACATAATTGAACTTTTCGGTCATGGATCTCAAAATTTTCTCCACAATCACAGTTTCAGACTGAGCTTCACCTTGAATTTTCATCTTATTAGCAATGACTAGGGTTCTTGCAAAATAATCATTGACTGATTCACCTTCTTGCATCCCAAGAACTTCGAATTCGCGACGAAGAGCTTGCAGTTGGGCTCTGCGCACCTTGTTCGAGCCATGATACTTGGATTTCATCGAATCCCATATTCCCTTTGATGTATCTTTGTTCAAGATTGTCTCCATGATGCTCCTCTCAATGGATTGAAACAGATAATTCTTGGCTTTGAGATCTTTCAGCTTTGCATCTTCATGTGCCTTGATCTGCTCTGGAGTGGGATTCTGTGGCCGTACAGGGATTCCATCTGCAACAAGACTCCAATACTCCTTCGATCGAAGAAGATTCTCCATGAGCATGGCCCAATGATCGTAGAACCCATCGAATTTGGGAACTGCAGGTTGTGCATAGTTTGAATTGTTTCTTGAATTGTCTCCCATGGCAATCACTATTCTTTGTTGTGAGCACCCTTCTTCTTCCCTTAATCGAACACGCTTCTCCTTCTCTTCCAATCGAACACGCTTCTCCTTCTCTTTCAATCGAACACACTTTTCTCACAAAAACTGCAGTTTTCTTGGTTCAGGCCCCTTACGGAGCTCTGATACCAAATGTTAGAGATAGAGAGATAGAGAGAATACACTTTTTGTTTTGGATTGCAACCAACAACTACTTTCATTCATTCAATACTTCAAGTACTTATACAGAGTTCTCTACACCTAACTCATTCTACATACAGACTCCTACAATTGGGCTTTTACCCATACAACAAACCATATTGGGCTAAGGCCCAAACCCTATACAACTAACAAAGCCAAACACGTCTTCCTCTGATTAGTGAAAAAAGCATTTTGTTGTGCTGAATAAATAGGCAAAGTGCTTTCATTCCGGGGAGACTTATTACTGATAACGCCTTAGTTGGTTTTGAGGCTTTCCACTATATGAAGAAAAAAAGGAAAGGGAAAAAGGGATATATGGCTCTCAAATTAGATATGGCGAAAGCTTATGATCGGATTGAGTGGGATTTCTTACATCAGGTTTTGATATCTATGGGGTTCCCTATTGGTTTTACACAACTTATTCTCAGGTGTGTGTCTTCTGTATCCTATGCACCTCTGATTAATGGTGAACCGGCTCCTTTCTTCTCTCCTCATAGAGGTCTCAGGCAAGGGGACCCCCTTTCCCCTTACCTATTTATCTTATGTGCAGAAGTTCTTTCCAGTTTGTTGGCTGATCAGGTGAGGGGAAAAAATCTCCATGGGGTGACAGTAGCAAGGGGGGCTCCCATGATTAGTCACCTATTCTTTGCAGATGATAGTTTAATTTTTGGAAGAGCTACTGCAGAGGAGGCAGATTGTATTTTAAAGGTCATCAAACTTTATGAGCAAACTTCAGGTCAATTAGTTAACATGGACAAGTCTGAGATTTCATTTAGCCGAAATGTGATAAGCACCGTTAAGGTTTTGATCCAAGAAAGGATGGGAGTAAAGGCTGTGGAAATCCATGACAAGTACCTTGGCTTGCCTACAGTTATTGGTAGATCTAAGAAAGCAATCTTTGCAAGGGTACAAGAACGTGTTTGGCGGAAATTACAGGATTGGAAGGGGAAAACATTGTCTAAGGCAGGTAAAGAAGTTCTTCTCAAATCAGTAGCCCAATCAATTCCTACTTATGTCATGAGTTGTTTTAAAATTCCGGAGGGAATTTGCCACAAGATTGAGGGTTCCATGTCCAGCTTTTGGTGGGGACAGCAGCGAGATGAACGTAAAATTCATTGGATCAGTTGGAGGCAATTATGTAAACCAAAGCATAGAGGTGGGATGGGCTTCAGAGATCTGGTTGATTTCAATCATGCATTATTAGCCAAGCAAGCATGGAGGCTATTACTGACTGGGAATTCACTACTGTATAGAGTATTGAAAGCAAGGTATTTCCCCCGAACTTCTATACTAAATGCTCAGCTTGGTTTCCAACCAAGTTATTCTTGGAGGAGTATATGGGAGACACTTGGGACTGTACAGGAAGGATTGAAATGGAGGGTAGGAGATGGTAAAGATATTAGGATATGGCATGATGCATGGCTCCCTGGATGTGGAGATGGTGTAATTCATTCTCATCAGACCATTCTACCACAAGATGCTCAGGTTTCTTCACTTATTTTGCAGGAAAGCAGGAGATGGAATGGACCACTAATAGATCAAATATTCAATCATCCAGAAGCTCAAAAAATAAAACTTATACCTTTGAGTTGGGCAGAAGGAAGAGATAGAGCTTTCTGGAGATGGAGCAGGTTTGGAGATTTTACAGTAAGATCAACATATATCCAGCTGCAAAATAAAAAGGTGAGCAATGAAGCAAGTTCCTCAGTTGGGACACAATTCCCTTGGAAAGCAATCTGGTTAGCAAAGATTCCAAACAAATTTAAACAATTTGCTTATAAGGCTGCAACAAACACCTTGGCATGTAGAGCTAACTTGGCAAAGAGAGGAATGCAAGTCCAACAATAGTGTTTACTATGCCAGCAACAAGTAGAGGAAAATTTAAATCATCTTTTTCTGCACTGTAATTGGGCACGAGCTGCATGGTTTGCTCATCCTCTAGGCTTGCATTCTGATTCTGTCTCACTTGGTTTTAGTGAATGGCTTGAGCAAGGATTTCGCCAGCAAGATGAAGATTGGGTTGTGGCTGTTATACAAGTGCTTCATGTTATTTGGAGGGCAAGGAATAATGCTTATTTCAATCAGGTAGTGGCTGATCCAGGAATGATGATACAACTGTCTATAAATAACCATTTGGAGTGGATAGAGGCTCAAGAACGATGTGAATCAAGGGTTGATGAGCAAGCAAGGAATATCAGATGGGAAGCACCACCACAAGGAGTCATTAAATTAAATGTAGATGCTGGTTGGTCAGGTCATAACTCCACTGGATTTGGACTGGTTGCTAGATCAGATAGGGGTGAACTTATGATGGCAGCAACGAAGGTGGAGCAATATCGCCTGGATTCCTTATTAGCTGAAGCCTATGCTGTTCCTTGGTGTCTTCAAATGGCATCTGAAATGGATTTGGAAAATGTGATTGTGGAGTCTGATTCATTAGCTGTAATACATGCCTTACGTACTGGTTCATGTCCGCCAGATATAGAAGCAGTGATACAAGATTGTAAAGTCTTATTTTCTTTGTTCCCTGTAATCTGTTTCAGTCATGCAAGAAGACAGGCAAACAGTGTGGCCCATGAACTGGCAGCTCTAGCTAGTAATTTCCCTTTCCATGTTTGGTGGCATGAGCCTCCACCTGTTGTTGCTCATGCCTTGGTTGTAGATTCCACTTACATTGATTAATGAAATTGGCTAAGGCCGAACCTTTACTAAAAAAAAAAAAATAGGCAAACACTGCCCTACTCCCTTGTGCTGAAAAAAATTCTCTGGGTCCCAGTTAAAATAATAAGGAAGACAATAATAATTTGTTGCCAAAAACATATCTTGTGAATTGAAAGAATATCCTGCAACAGCAAATTTCTGGTCACAATCAAGGGCTGGATTTTGCTTCTTTATTCAAAATTTGAAAACCCTCATCTGATTTCTCCTGTGCTTTTAACGTGTTTTTCCAATCCTCAATTTCCTCTACTGAATATCCTGAGTCAACCAGGTCTTGTAACTGCCTCCCTTCTTCGGTTCCTGAATTAATGTCCAACACGTGCAGATTCAATTCTTGAGCGTCTTCCGTTTTCTTTGATGCTGCCACGTTCGCCGCCGGCGACTCAATCTGGCTGCGCCGTGTCATCATCTGAAACGCCTCAGACTCCATGTATTCGTCGTTCTTATCCTCGGTTTCCACATCTTCTGCTGATTCATAATCTTTTTCAACAGCAGTATCTGGAATTTCAGCACCGACGTCGTTGTGTTCATCATCATAAGAGAAATCATATTCGTCTGAAACATAGACCTTCACCGGCATTGACGGCATGACTTCGACTCTTCCATAATCATAAGTAATATCATTTTTTTCAATCAAAACGATGCAAGAAGTCCCATTGACATCAACCGAGAGTGCAATAACGCAGTGGCGGAACCAGAAATTTTGGGAAGTCTGGAAAAATTTTAAAACCGCAAATCCACATACTACAATTTATAAATAATTATAAACCACACATCCAAGAAGTAAATACAAGATAAGAAAAAAATGGAACATATCAATAGTGTACTAAGTAAAATCACGGGGCAAATGCATTCTCCGAGTCCTCTTTGCGTGTTCGAAGAATATCAACATCATTAAGTGACTTGAATATCTCCCGCTCGGTGTAACATATCATCAAGTCATTGAACCACTCATCGTTGATCTTGTTGCGCAATTTAGACTTGATAAGCTTCATTGCTGAAAAAGCTCTTTCAACAGATGCTGTCGACACCGGCAATATCAAAGCCAACTCCATAAGTTTGTAGACCAATGGAAATAACAAATGTTTCTCAGTTTGAACCATCTTCATAGCCAAACTTGCAACATCATTACAAGTAGAAAAGGAAGCATGTCTTTGCACTTGAAGTATATAAGTGGCAAGTTGCTCCTTTATTGTTCCACGGTCATCATCAGAAAAGTCTTCATGATAAATATTAGCAAGATGAGCAAGCTTATCAACATTAAACTTGGAGAAAGAGTTATTGGGGTCAAGACATGAGAAACAATCAAGCACAATATTAGTTCCTTCACTAAAGCGGTGATCCATCTCCACACATATTTTGTCAATAGCAACATAAAAAATCTCTACACGGTAATAGTGAAGATTAGTGATAGTCCTACCTTCTTTCCTTGAACGACCCCGAACCGGTATTTCTTCATCCATATTTGGCACCGGAATACATTGATGACCACAAAATTCTTGGACATCACCAAATAATTCATCCCAACCACTATCTCTCAATGTCTTCAACCGAGCTTTGACAACAAGAACTAATTCCATGGCAAGCACAATATTAAGATCTTTTTGTTGTAAGGTTTTTGAAAGCTCATTTGTGATACCAAACAACTTTAACATAAGCTTCAAAATGAAAGCAAATTCAAAGCTCTCCATTTTTAATATCAAACCTGCTGCTTGAGATTGTCCACGTCCATCTTCATCAACCATATTAAGCACCGTTAACACAGAAGACCACATTTGATCCAAACGAATCAAGGTAATATGATGTGAACCCCATCTAGTATCCCCAGGTCTTGCGAGATTAGATGATTGGTGCAAGCCCCTTCCTGTAGATATCTCACCTTTCTCAAGACTATCCAAAATATCTTTGCGTTGTGTCTCCCTCAATGAATCTCTTCTCTTACAAGATGCACTTGTTGTGTTCACAATCAAGGAAATGTACTCAAAGAAATCATGAATAGATGAGCAACTACTAGCAACAGACACAACCACCAATTGCAAACGATGAGCATAGCAATGGACATAGAAAGCATAAGGGTTTTCATCTAAAATCTTTCTTTGCAAACCATTATATTCACCTCTCATATTTGAAGCTCCATCATATCCTTGCCCTCGTATCTTTGAAATAGATAAATTGAAACGATCAAGAATACCATAAAGAGCATCCTTTAGTGCCTCGGATGTAGTATCTTTGACATGTTGTAGAGCAAGAAATCGTTCCACAATCTCCCCTTTGTCATTCAAAAACCTAAAAAAATATACAACAAGGTTAGTTGGCGACATGGAGAACAATAGGTGTAATAGAAAGTACAACTACTAACCTCAACATCACCGCCATTTGCTCTTTGACGGATATATCACGTGACTCATCAATAAGCACAGAGAACTTTCTATCACCAAGCTCTACCATAATCTTAGTGGTAACTTCATTTGCACAACACATTGCAAGCTCCTTTTGAATGTTACCAGAAGTCATTGTACAATTTTTTGGGCCACGGTCATAAGCATCTCTAACTTGTTCATTCTTACATTTTAGCCAATCTACCATCTCTAAAAAATTCCCCTTATTTAGAGAAGAGGATGATTCATCATGGCCACGGAAAGCCATGCCTTGTGCAATGAGATATCTTGAACAATCTAAAGAAGAAGTCAAACGAATCTTATATAACTCTTCTGATTCCTTGGTTGCTCTAGCAAGGCTACTTGTCACACTTTGTCTTTGATTCTTGAAATCATCATAGCGCTCGACACATAAGTTGTGGCTACTACCATGACTACCAACATGATCTTTCAAACCTTGACATGCATGTTTCCAATCTTTATATCCGTCTTTGGTGAAGGCTTCATGACCAAAGTGCTCGGCCATACCGGGTTGCTTAAAGAGAAAGCAATAGAAACAATAAGCTGCATCCTTGAACTCACTATATTCTAACCATGGGTTCTTATCATACCATAGTTTAGAAAATCCTCTTGAAACTTTTCCAAATCCAGTACGAGGAAATTTTGCCAATTTTGGTTGCATTGGACCCTTCAACATATATGCCCTTCTGACTTCGTCTTGAATATTCGGAGCATACTCATTAATTTGTTTCCTACGACCCGGATCACGCACAATCTCGTTTGGATTAAACTCATTGGCCACATTAGGCGGTGGTTCTACTTCGGCTTCCGGTTGAACAATTTCCACATTCTCAATACTTGCTCTTGGAACCAAAAACTTCCTCATCTCTAATGATCTGTAGAAGCAACAAAGTAAAGCACAATTGAAAATTAATATCAAAATTAAAAAGTACTAAAAGCCAACACTAATAAACCATTCGTCCATTCCTATTATAAAAAGCAAAGCACAAGTCAAGCAGTGCTATGGATTAGTTACAATCTCAAAAGATAGAAAAGGGAAACTATTCCTATTATTGATGCAAGATCAGATGTTGAATTGATTTAATATTTGACTTGATTGATTTCTTCAACTTTTTTTATCACTTAATAATATTTCATTGATAAAAAGGCCAAAGCCTTAGGGCCCAAAGATGGGAGGTACAAAAAAAAAAGAGAAGACATAAAGTGGGCAATACTGCAGTATCACATGCTCAATTACTACAATTCAACACAACAAACAAAATTGTTGGGAATCAATACTCAAAGTCAAAACAGATAGTGGGTAGTAATTAAGCCACCGATGGAGGGACCAATAGCCAGCCTTTGAGTCTTGAAACAATACACAAAACAGCACAAGTCATAGGATATACAAATATTGCATACACTACATGATTTGAGTCTTGAGAAACACATATATTATAATAACAATACACATTCCACTTTACAGCAAATGGTGTGTCGGCTAGTAAATTCTCCACCTTCCAATTTCCAAATTTTCAATTTTCCAAAGCCATATAATTACTATCCACATTCCATACAATTTTCCATATCACTTTACACATTCCCATCTTACTCACTCTCTCTGCCTCAGCCCGTCTCTCACTCTATCACTATTTCACTCTCTCAATTCTCTGCTCACTCACTCTCTGTCTCTTTCACTCTCTCAACTCACGCCCTCACTCACTCTGTCTCAACTCTCAAAGTCTCACTCTTCATCTCCACAACATCCACACCACATGCATGCTTCTCAATTCTCAGTTCTCACTCACACTACTCAAAGAGGAAATAGTCAGAGGTTTACAATACCTCGGAGAGAAAGACACTTGCGCGGTGGAGACTGGAGACAGTGGATCAAGGCTGGCTGAGGACCACCGTGGAGAAAATTAGATCAGAGAAGGTGAAGCAACCGATATGACTTCTGAGGGTTTCCAATTTCTTGTAATTAGATCTGAGAATGTAAAAATCGTGAATGGAGCTTCAAGTTTCTTGATTTAGGGTTTCCCTAATTTTCCCCTTTCTTTTTCTGTGTAAGAATTTTTCTTTTTGTGATTTAGTCCCTAAGTTTTTCCTTAACCATTAAATTTTGCCCTTTTTCTTCTTTTTTTTTGGGCTTAAAACCCTACCTGGTCCAAATAATTTTTTTTTTCTTGAGCTAGGGCAAAGGCCCAGGCAAGCCAGGTGGTGAATCCGCCTATGGTTGCAACGACTGCCACGGCTGAAACCGCCGCGCTGGAAAGGCTCTTGCAGAGCTTCTCTCTCTAATCTCTCTCATCATGGTGCTATTAAGAACGATTATGTTTATAACAGAATTGTTACATTTTAACTCATAACAAAATTTAATGGTCATAATCCTTTCAATAAAATATTTTTAAGATGATTATGAAAATTTTAGATATTATAATTTTCTTTAAGGTAACATAGTTTAATATTAAAGTATCTTGTGAGTTAACATTTTCAAAATGTAACACCTAACTAATACAATAGGAAAATGTTGCTTTCGCACCTTTCCTTCTTTTCACCTCTAGAAAGATATAGGAATAAATGAGAGAGAGATGAGTGATAAGATAAGTGATGTGATAAAATTAAAAAAAAAAAAAGATGAGAAGAAAAATAGGTAAAAATAATATGTAAGTAAAACAAGAAAAACACATCAAAATTCAATAACTTACATAAGCAAACCAAGAACAAAGTATACACAAGACTTCAGGACAAAGGCCAATTTCATTTAAAAAAAATATGAAACAAATAAAACCAAAGAATCGACCTAACTTAGCACCTTCATGACATGATTGCAGCAGCTTCACGAGCAACGACACACGATAAAAACCAAGCCGAAAAGAGACACGAAAGAAACTCAATATAAAAGGCAATATGACCTTGTTCTTCCAAGAATGAGATTATAGAATTCTACTTGTTCTAGATGGTGGTGCGCAAACTTGTCTGGCTTAGTTAGTATGACGAATTTGTGCAGTCGCTATGATGGAGTACCTGCAAACGAGACTCCAACGTTGATGTCAGTTAGAGAAAAAAAAGACAATCTTAGTGGCTTTGAAGAAATAAGAGTTTTGTAAAAATGATTCGTGTGTTGTTTAAATGAACGTATACACCTATGTTTATAGGCTAAGAGTTCGTCGTTGTTGTCTCAGCAAGTCTATAGGAAGCCCATATGAATGATCTCTTGAGCGCAAAGTCACCCTAGGACTACCTTATTTGCTTATTATTTACAAGGTCGCCATGCGATTGATCGGCCTTAGCTGGGATAAGTCGTTCCTTGGCTAAGTCATCTAGTCTGCCACCTTTTAGTCCAACTAAGATGCTATTAGGAATTTTAGCATTTTGAGCCAATTGGAATAGGATCCCTTTAGCTTGGCGTATCAAACTTCATAAATTTTAGGAAAAAGATATTTACTAAGTGAATGCCCATTAGTGTAACGCCCAGTTTTTTAGGATCACCTTAATAACCTTTACACGAATGAAATATGCTAATCTTTCAAAAGTTGTAGAAATGTAAGTATAATTTTTTCTTTCTTTTTTAAAACATGATCCAATAAATGCACAATAAAGGAGAAAACTTGGGTCTAGTTCTTTATATCCTGGCAGTCCAGTGTCCCAATTATGTAATGACACCTGTAAATTTAATCCACCTCATGTTAACGGAGTTTACTTCATGTTTATCATTAATCACCGTTTCTCTTTCTCTCTGGGTAGCGCTCTTGTAATTGCCTTGCCACCGATAGGGTTTATTTTTCTTCCAAATTTCTCTGATGCACCATGATTGTTCTTTCTTTTCTCTCACAAAACATCAAATGTAAATCCAAACACAAAGCCTTTCTAATTTATGTTTGTGTTTATCAAATTAACCCTCATTGTCTCACCCTTCTTTTTTCTCAAATTCCCAATTTCTAAAGAGTTGTCCGTACCAATGAAATTGAGTTTCAAAAATGAAATCTTCGGTTTCAATTTGAAGAAAGTCAATAGTGATGAAAAAATTGATTCAAAAAGCCATAACTGAAGCTTTTTATATACCCAATTTCACAGAAACAAGAGAAGAGCACTTATTACCCCCTCTACAAAGGTGGAGACGACACAAAGTTTCAAGATGGCAACATGTGGCTTCCGATACTATAGCGAAAGAACACCATGGAAGCAGGAAGCTTCGACGAAGCTCGCATCAAGTGTCTATTTGTTGGTACATGTTGCCTTGCATTTTGTCAAAACAACCGATTGTCGAGGCAGATGTCGTGGCATCTGAATCCGTGAAATTAGGGCATCAGTCCTTAGCTTGAGTTTCTGTTGTTGGTCCTCTGAAGATTTACTGAAGATATGTTTTTGAGTTACTTGAGGAGCAAGTAGCTATTCCAGAAGGGTTTTAATTGTGGGTTGTTATTTGTTGAAACGATCTTTGTTAAAAGATTGATTTCTATCTTTACTTGTGCAATAAGTAAACAAAATGTATCAAGATTGCGTTTTGAATTGCTGTTGTTGCAATCTGTTACTTCAGCCCATGCTAATCCTAGAGCCCATGCTACCGCTGCTGAAGTCTATAAAAGGATGAAGACCTAAAACTTGAAGACCACCGAAGCTAAGAGAGAGAGATCAAGTGTTTTAGGATTTGTTATTGTGCTTTGTCCTTTGTTAGTTGTGAATCCTCTTTGCTCACTGATTCTATAAAGCAAAGAAGGGTTCTGTGTGTTTGATTGCGTTCAAACTCTGATTGTTCATTGTATTCACCAATCACTGTGGCAATGATTGAGAGAAAGTGAGAGGGGCTCTCATACTTAGGTTGAGATTCTAAGTAGAAATACACTGGGTAGATTAGGAAGTGAACTATGAACTGTTGTGTTCATGAGTGTCTGTAATTCCTGAATCTTGAGATAGTGGATTTCCTTTCTTTGGGTGCAAACCCTCCAGACGTAGGTGAAATTTTTTCACTGAACTGGGTTAACAATTCTTGTGTCTTGTTGTTTCTGGTTTAAAGTTTTATTTTATTGTTAGCGATTGTCGAACCTATTGTTCTAGCATCGTGCAGGACATTCGTACTACAGGGAACCTAAATTTACAATTGGCATCAGAGCAGGCACCCTGTTCTGGTTGGGTGAGCTCCAGGGAGTTTGATTCAAGTTCTCATGGACAACAAGGAGGGAGGATCAGTTAATAGGCCACCCATTCTGGATGGTACTAACTATGACTACTGGAAGGTTCGCATGACAGCCTTTCTCAAGTCAATTGACAACAAGACTTGGAAAGCTATTGTCAAGGGTTGGAAGCACCCCACTAAGGCTGAGGTTGAAGGCACCTCTACTACTGTTGTGGAGAAACCTGAAGAGGAATGGACCAGTGTTGAAGATGAAGCTGCTCTTGGAAACTCAAAGGCTCTGAATGCTATCTTCAATGGAGTTGACAAGAATATGTTTAGGCTGATCAATACGTGTACTGTGGCAAAGGATGCTTGGGAAATTCTGAAAACTGCACATGAAGGAACTACTCGAGTAAGGATGTCAAGGCTTCAAATGCTTACTACTCAATTTGAGAATTTGATGATGACTGAAGAAGAGACTATCTCAGAATTTCACATGCGTATCCGTGACTTGTCTAATGCTTCATTTGCTTTGGGAGAACCTGTGTCAGATGAGAAGCTTGTAAGGAAGATCTTGAGATCTCTTCCTCAAAAATTTGCTATGAAAGTCACTGCAATTGAGGAGGCTCAAGACATTGAGAACATGAAGGTTGATGAACTTATTGGCTCTTTGCAGACATTTGAGTTGAAACTGAGTGGAAAGTCTGAAAAGAAGAATAAGAGTATTGCTTTTGTGTCAAACACTGATGAAGGTGACGATGAAGACTGTGAGGGTGAAAACCTTTCTGAGGCTCTGGCTATGCTAGCAAAAAAATTCAACAGAGCATTAAGAAAGATTGACAAAAGAACCAAGCCTAATGTCCAGGACATGAAGTTCGACAACAAACCCAAGTTTTCTAATTCACAGAGGAAGATCAAGGAAGAAGAAAGATCTGGTCAGAATAAAGGAGTGCAGTGTCATGAATGTGAAGGATATGGTCATATCAGGTCTGAATGTGCCACCTATCTAAAGAAGCAGAAGAAAGGTATGATGGTAACTTGGTCAAATGAAGACACTGAGGATGAGGAGGAGATATCTGCAAACAAAGTCAATGCTTTCTCTGGAACCATCTATGAGTCTGATACAAGTGATGAGGACATTTCAGATGAGGAACTGGCTGAGACTTACAAGCTGCTACATATCAAGTGGGAAGAAGCATGTAAACTTGTGAGAGAAAAGCAAAGTGCGATAGAACTACTTGTCTCTCAGAATGAAAGGCTGAAAAAGCTCAGCACAAAGCTGAAGGAAGATCTGGAGGAATGGCAAAGTAAGTTTACTAATGCTGATGTTATGGAAAAGGCTAATCTAATGTTGATTAATGCAGGACTTCAAGAGGAAGTGGCAACTCTGACAAGAAAGCTTGAAGCTACTCACAAATTTGTTAGAATGCTGAACAGTGGTTCTGATATGCTTGATGAAATTCTGAAAGAAACCATCAAGCAAGGAGAGAGTTTGAAGGGAATTGGCTTTGACTACAGGACATCCAACAAAGAAGATCAGAAAGGATCAAAGAAATTTGTTTCTGCTACAAAACAAACTGAATTCAAGAAACCCAGAAATTATCAGTTGTCAGACTCATTGCCCCGACATGTGCCTCAGCATGTGAACCCTCAGCTCAAGCTTGGCAAAACTGTGCCTTGGAAGTGTCACTACTGTGGTAGGAATGGTCATATAAAGCCGTACTGTTTCCAGTTATATGGTTATCCTCAGATGCACAATAATATCAAGTCTACAAAGCCTATTCAGATGAGGAAGCAATGGAAGCCCAAGGGTGAAATTAAATGTCAGGTAGCATACACATCTTTCAGAGCATCATCAAAGGAAGACCGGTACTTTGATAGTGGTTGCTCAAAGCAATGACAGGGAACAAGAGTTTTTTACAAGACATCAGAAGTCACTCAACTAACTATGTTACTTTTGGAGATGGAGCTAAAGGAAAAATCAAGGGAGTAGGAAAGCTTGTTAGCACAGAATCTCCTAACTTGAATAATGTGTTACTTGTTAATGGTTTAACTGCCAACCTGATCAGTATAAGCCAACTGTGTGATCAAGGGTATGATGTGAAGTTCAATAAGCTAGAATGTGTTGTAACCACTAATGATGATAAAGTTGTGATGAGAGGGGTCAGATCAAAAGACAACTGCTATATGTGGACATCAGAGGAAAAAGCTCATGTTTCTAGATGTCTGTTAACCAAAGAAGATGAGGTAAATGTATGGCATCAAAGATTAGGACATCTCAACTACAGAGGCATGCAAAAGATTATTGCTGATGAAGCAATAAGAGGCCTGCCCAATTTAAGCTTGGGAGAAGGAAAGCTTTGTGGAGAATGTCAGATTGGTAAACAAACCAAGGTGTCACACAAGATGCTCCAGCATCAGACCACGACAAAGGTTCTGGAATTGCTTCACATGGATCTCATGGGTCCCATGCAGGTTGAAAGCTTGGGAGGAAAAAGGTATGTGTTTGTCTGTGTAGATGATTTTTCGAGGTATACATGGGTTGAATTTATGAGAGAATAGTCAGAGACTTTTGAAATATTCAAGAACCTATGTCTGAGACTTCAGAATGAGAAGGACTGTGTGATTGTGAGAATCAGAAGTGATCATGGAAGAGAGTTTGAAAATTCTAAGTTCTTGGAGTTCTGTGGAATAGAAGGTATTAGTCACGAGTTCTCTGCCCCCATCACTCCACAACAAAATGGAATTGTTGAAAGAAAGAATAGAACTCTCCAAGAATCAGCTAGAGTAATGCTACATGCTAAGAAGATTCCACACCAATTCTGGGCTGAAGCTATGAGTACTGCATGTTATATTCACAATAGAGTCACCATCAGGGCAGGGACATCCTCTACTCAGTATGAGCTATGGAAAGGAAGAAAGCCTTCTGTAAAATACTTTCACATATTTGGAAGTAAATGTTATATTCTTGCAGATCGTGATCCCGGGAGGAAGCTTGATCCAAGAAGTGATGAAGGGATTTTCATGGGGTATTCTATGAACAGCAAAGCTTATAGAGTTTTTAATTCTCGCACGAGGACCATGACGGAATCTGTGAATGTGACTGTGGATGATGAACCAAGCAAGAAGGAAGAAGCATATTTGAATGAAGATGATGATAATGCTGATGTTTCAGCCGATGCTCCAGCAACCGCCCTCGGCAATGAGTCAGAGACAAGTGCTGATGAAAAGGAAGACAAAGATATCCCATCAAACAAAGCTCCATCAATCAGGGTTCAGAAGAATCACCCTCAAGAAAAAATTATTGGTAATCTTCAAGAAGGGGTGACTACCAGATCCAGAAGTATGATTGCTCACAGTTGTTTCATCTCTAAGATAGAACCCAAGAATGTCAATGAAGCTCTCACTGATGAATACTGGATAAATGATATGCAAGAGGAGCTAGAGGAGTTCAGGAGAAATGAATTGTGGGAGTTAGTGCCTAGGCCTGAAGAAGTAAACATCATAGGCACCAAGTGGATCTTCAAGAACAAATCAGATGAAACTGGAACAGTCACAAGGAATAAAGCAAGGCTAGTTGCTCAAGGATATACTCAGATAGAAGGGGTTGATTTTGATGAGACTTTTGCTCCAGTAGCTAGACTGGAATCTATAAGACTCTTGTTAGGAGTTGCTTGTCTCTTGAAGTTTAGACTTTATCAGATGGATGTGAAGAGTGCTTTTCTAAATGGCTATTTGAGTGAAGAAGTTTATGTTGAACAACCTAAAGGATTTACAGATCCACATCATCCAGATCATGTGTACAAATTGAGGAAAGCCTTGTATGGCTTGAAGCAAGCACCTAGGGCTGTAAGATCAAGTTTTGATCTAGTAGTACACATAGGCGGATTCACCACCTGGCTTGTCTGGGCCTTTGCCCTAGCTTAGGGAAATTTTTTTTTCTTTGGACCAGGTAGGATTTTAAGCCCAAAAAAAAAGAAGAAAAAGGGCAAAATTTAATGGTTAAGGAAAAACTTAGGGACTAAATCACAAAAAGAAAAATTCTTACACAGAAAAAGAAAGGGGAAAATTAGGGAAACCCTAAATCAAGAAACTTGAAGCTCCATTCACGATTTTTACATTCTCTGATCTAATTACAAGAAATTGGAAACCCTCAGAAGTCATATCGGTTGCTTCACCTTCTCTGATCTAATTTTCTCCACGGTGGTCCTCAGCCAGCCTTGATCCACTGTCTCCAGTCTCCACCGCGCAAGTGTCTTTCTCTCCGAGGTATTGTAAACCTCTGACTATTTCCTCTTTGAGTAGTGTGAGTGAGAACTGAGAATTGAGAAGCATGCATGTGGTGTGGATGTTGTGGAGATGAAGAGTGAGACTTTGAGAGTTGAGACAGAGTGAGTGAGGGCGTGAGTTGAGAGAGTGAAAGAGACAGAGAGTGAGTGAGCAGAGAATTGAGAGAGTGAAATAGTGATAGAGTGAGAGACGGGCTGAGGCAGAGAGAGTGAGTAAGATGGGAATGTGTAAAGTGATATGGAAAATTGTATGGAATGTGGATAGTAATTATATGGCTTTGGAAAATTGAAAATTTGGAAATTGGAAGGTGGAGAATTTACTAGCCGACACACCATTTGCTGTAAAGTGGAATGTGTATTGTTATTATAATATATGTGTTTCTCAAGACTCAAATCATGTAGTGTATGCAATATTTGTATATCCTATGACTTGTGCTGTTTTGTGTATTGTTTCAAGACTCAAAGGCTGGCTATTGGTCCCTCCATCGGTGGCTTAATTACTACCCACTATCTGTTTTGACTTTGAGTATTGATTCCCAACAATTTTGTTTGTTGTGTTGAATTGTAGTAATTGAGCATGTGATACTGCAGTATTGCCCACTTTATGTCTTCTCTTTTTTTTTTGTACCTCCCATCTTTGGGCCCTAAGGCTTTGGCCTTTTTATCAATGAAATATTATTAAGTGATAAAAAAAGTTGAAGAAATCAATCAAGTCAAATATTAAATCAATTCAACATCTGATCTTGCATCAATAATAGGAATAGTTTCCCTTTTCTATCTTTTGAGATTGTAACTAATCCATAGCACTGCTTGACTTGTGCTTTGCTTTTTATAATAGGAATGGACGAATGGTTTATTAGTGTTGGCTTTTAGTACTTTTTAATTTTGATATTAATTTTCAATTGTGCTTTACTTTGTTGCTTCTACAGATCATTAGAGATGAGGAAGTTTTTGGTTCCAAGAGCAAGTATTGAGAATGTGGAAATTGTTCAACCGGAAGCCGAAGTAGAACCACCGCCTAATGTGGCCAATGAGTTTAATCCAAATGAGATTGTGTGTGATCCGGGTCATAGGAAACAAATTAATGAGTATGCTCCGAATATTCAAGACGAAGTCAGAAGGGCATATATGTTGAAGGGTCCAATGCAACCAAAATTGGCAAAATTTCCTCGTACTGGATTTGGAAAAGTTTCAAGAGGATTTTCTAAACTATGGTATGATAAGAACCCATGGTTAGAATATAGTGAGTTCAAGGATGCAGCTTATTGTTTCTATTGCTTTCTCTTTAAGCAACCCGGTAGGGCCGAGCACTTTGGTCATAAAGCCTTCACCAAAGACGGATATAAAGATTGGAAACATGCATGTCAAGGTTTGAAAGATCATGTTGGTAGTCATGGTAGTAGCCACAACTTATGTGTCGAGCGCTATGATGATTTCAAGAATCAAAGACAAAGTGTGACAAGTAGCCTTGCTAGAGCAACCAAGGAATCAGAAGAGTTATATAAGATTCGTTTGACTTCTTCTTTAGATTGTTCAAGATATCTCATTGCACAAGGCATGGCTTTCCGTGGCCATGATGAATCATCCTCTTCTCTAAATAAGGGGAATTTTTTAGAGATGGTAGATTGGCTAAAATGTAAGAATGAACAAGTTAGAGATGCTTATGACCGTGGCCCAAAAAATTGTACAATGACTTCTGGTAACATTCAAAAGGAGCTTGCAATGTGTTGTGCAAATGAAGTCACCACTAAGATTATGGTAGAGCTTGGTGATAGAAAGTTCTCTGTGCTTATTGATGAGTCACGTGATATATCCGTCCAAGAGCAAATGGCGGTGATGTTGAGGTTAGTAGTTGTACTTTCTATTACACCTATTGTTCTCCATGTCGCCAACTAACCTTGTTGTATATTTTTTTAGGTTTTTGAATGACAAAGGGGAGATTGTGGAACGATTTCTTGCTCTACAACATGTCAAAGATACTACATCCGAGGCACTAAAGGATGCTCTTTATGGTATTCTTGATCGTTTCAATTTATCTATTTCAAAGATACGAGGGCAAGGATATGATGGAGCTTCAAATATGAGAGGTGAATATAATGGTTTGCAAAGAAAGATTTTAGATGAAAACCCTTATGCTTTCTATGTCCATTGCTATGCTCATCATTTGCAATTGGTGGTTGTGTCTGTTGCTAGTAGTTGCTCATCTATTCATGATTTCTTTGAGTACATTTCCTTGATTGTGAACACAACAAGTGCATCTTGTAAGAGAAGAGATTCATTGAGGGAGACACAACGCAAAGATATTTTGGATAGTCTTGAGAAAGGTGAGATATCTACAGGAAGGGGCTTGCACCAATCATCTAATCTCGCAAGACCTGGGGATACTAGATGGGGTTCACATCATATTACCTTGATTCGTTTGGATCAAATGTGGTCTTCTGTGTTAACGGTGCTTAATATGGTTGATGAAGATGGACGTGGACAATCTCAAGCAGCAGGTTTGATATTAAAAATGGAGAGCTTTGAATTTGCTTTCATTTTGAAGCTTATGTTAAAGTTGTTTGCTATCACAAATGAGCTTTCAAAAACCTTACAACAAAAAGATCTTAATATTGTGCTTGCCATGGAATTAGTTCTTGTTGTCAAAGCTCGGTTGAAGACATTGAGAGATAGTGGTTGGGATGAATTATTTGGTGATGTCCAAGAATTTTGTGGTCATCAATGTATTCCGGTGCCAAATATGGATGAAGAAATACCGGTTCGGGGTCGTTCAAGGAAAGAAGGTAGGACTATCACTAATCTTCACTATTACCGTGTAGAGATTTTTTATGTTGCTATTGACAAAATATGTGTGGAGATGGATCACCGCTTTAGTGAAGGAACTAATATTGTGCTTGATTGTTTCTCATGTCTTGACCCCAATAACTCTTTCTCCAAGTTTAATGTTGATAAGCTTGCTCATCTTGCTAATATTTATCATGAAGACTTTTCTGATGATGACCGTGGAACAATAAAGGAGCAACTTGCCACTTATATACTTCAAGTGCAAAGACATGCTTCCTTTTCTACTTGTAATGATGTTGCAAGTTTGGCTATGAAGATGGTTCAAACTGAGAAACATTTGTTATTTCCATTGGTCTACAAACTTATGGAGTTGGCTTTGATATTGCCGGTGTCGACAGCATCTGTTGAAAGAGCTTTTTCAGCAATGAAGCTTATCAAGTTTAAATTGCGCAACAAGATCAACGATGAGTGGTTCAATGACTTGATGATATGTTACACCGAGCGGGAGATATTCAAGTCACTTAATGAAGTTGATATTCTTCGAACATTTTCCGCAAAGAGGACTCGGAGAATGCATTTGCCCCGTGATTTTACTTAGTACACTATTGATATGTTCCATTTTTTTCTTATCTTGTATTGACTTCTTGGATGTGTGGTTTATAATTATTTATAAATTGTAGTATGTGGATTTGCGGTTTTAAAATTTGCCCAGGCTTCCCAAAATTTCTGGTTCCGCCATTGGTAGTACAACTCTATGTTTTGATGATTACAAGTTAACTATTAAGTATGAACAATTATGGTACTCTAATGTTGTTTTCTGAGTGTTCAAATGGCAGGCCAAGACTCTAGACCTATCTCACATGATTCAGAAACACAATGCTCAAAGAGTAACCTCTGCAACGCTTTCGCACGTACTATGTTCAATCTGAACAGTAGATCAAGCTTCAGAAGATCTGAAGATTATAAAGCTCTGATATGGATTCAGCTCACTAGAAGCTCTGAAGGATCAGACGCTCTGAAGGATCAGAAGCCCTGAAGGATCAGACGCTCTGAAGGATCAGACGCTCTGAAGGATCAGAAGCTCTGAAGCATCAGAAGCCGAGTAGTGAAGACTCTGAAGTCCAAGAGTAAGCTGGCTCTGAAGTCCAAGTACTTCTCCTCTGAGTCCAGAAGCAGAAGGTACAAAGGTCAGAGGATCCAAGCTTCCCTCTGACTCTGATCATCAAGATTCACAAGTTCCAAGATGAAGCATCACTCTGATCAGAAGTCAACATGGTTGAAGGTCATGTCGCTATCCAAAGTACAAAAGCAATTGTACCATTCCTGACGACCTTACCTAACTAATTCAGCCACAGCAGAACCTAGAAATTCCAGATCTGCCCTCCAACGGTAGCATCTCCATGCAACGTTCAAACCCTAATCCTTGGAGTTTATAAAGAGGCTGAAGATTGAAAGATGTCGTCTAAGAAACTTGTTCACGCGCAAGAAACATTTCAAATCTTCTTAGCAATCTTTCTTCAAATAGAACTAGTGTGTTTACTATTAGCTTTTGAAGAAGCACTTATTTGTAAACCCAAAACCTTCAAACAGTTGTTTGATTTACCTTTAGGAGATCAAGGTAGATCGGATCCTAGAGAAGACTAAGAGAGTGAATCTTAGTGTTAGCTAAGTCAGTGTATTGTTAGTCACTTTGCAGGTAGCAAGTGCAGTTGTAACAAAACTCTGATTAGTGGATTGCCTTCATTCTAAGAAGGAAGAAATCACCTTAACGGGTGGACTGGATTAGCTTGAGGGATTTATCAAGTGAACCAGGATAAAATCATCTGTGTGCTTTCCTTATCTCTTATCTCTGCACTTTTATCATTGGTGATTGAAGAGATTTATTTAAATCTCAAGAGGGTTAAGTTTTTAGTTATAAAACGCTATTCAAACCCCCCTTTCTATCGTTTTTCATACCTTCAATTGGTATCAGAGCGCAAGTTCTGATTACCACACCTAACAGTGTTCACTGATCCAGGACGGTGTGAAAAACTAAAATGGTTGCCACCATTGAAACGCAAAAAGATGTCTACAGTGCAAAGCCTCCTATGTTTGATGGGCAAAGATTTGAATACTGGAAAGACAAGATTGAAAGCTTCTTTCTGGGCTTTGATGCAGATCTCTGGGATATTATAGTGGATGGCGACGAGCGTCCAGTTGATGTTGATGGCAAGAAGATCTTCAGATCAGAGATGTCTGCAGAACAAAAGAAGCTTTACTCACTGCATCATAAAGCTAGAACTATTCTTCTAAGTGCTATCTCTTATGAAGAATATCAAAAGATCACAGATCGTGAGCATGCTAAGGGTATCTTTGATTCATTGAAGATGACCCATGAAGGAAACAAGAAGGTGAAGGAGTCAAAGGCGTTGGCCTTGATTAGAAAGTATGAATCCTTCCAGATGGAATCCAGTGAGTCAATTGAGGACATGTTCTCCAGATTTCAGCTACTCATTGCTGGAATTAGACCTCTCAACAAGAGCTACACAACTATTGATCATGTCATGAGAATTCTGAGAGGCCTTCCTGAAAGATGGATGCCTCTGATAACTTCCTTGGAGCTCACAAGAGATGTTGATCAGATGAGTCTGGAAGAACTCATAAGCATACTAAAGTGTCATGAACTGAAGCGTTCTGAACATCAGGATCAGAAGAAGAAGTCTATTGCCTTGAAATCCAAATCTGAAAAGGCTAAAGCTCTCCAAGCAGAAGAAGAAGAATCTGAAGAAGCCTCTGAAGATTCTGATGAGGATGAGCTGACTCTGATCTCCAGAAGGCTTAACCGCATCTGGAAGCACAGGCAGAGCAAGTACAAAGGCTCTGGAAAGAATAAAGGAAAGAATGAATCCTCTTCTGATCAGAAGAAGTCTTCATCAAAGGAAGTCACATGCTTTGAATGCAAAGAATCAGGGCACTACAAGAGTGATTGTCCTAAGCTGAAAAAGGACAAGAAGCCAAAGAAGCATTTCAAAGCTAAGAAATGCCTCATGGTGACTTTTGATGAATCAGAGTCAGAGGATGTTGACTCTGATGGAGAAGTTGTTGAAGGACTCATGGCTATTGTCAAGAACAAAGAAGCAAAGTCAAAAGAAGCAACTAACTCTGAATCAGCATCAGAGGAAGATCCAGACTCTAACAATGAATAAGCATAAAAGGTTGAAAAAGGAATTTACTACTGTTTCTAAAACTTCTACTGAACATGAGAAAATTATTTATGAACTGAAAGAAAATAATCATGCTTTAGTTAACTCTAACTCTATGCTTAAAAACCAGATCATCAAGTTAGAATAAGTTGTTGCATGTGATGCCTCTGATATAAAGAATGAATCTAAATATGAAAAATCCTTTCAAAGATTCCTAGCTAAAAGCGTAGATAGAAGCTTGATGGCTTCAATGATCTATGGCGTTAGCAGAAATGGGATGAGTGGCATTGGCTACTCTGGACCAAGTAGAAATGAGCCTCCTATGCTTAAGGCCAAACCTCTGCATGAACATTTTGTACCCTCTGGTACCATTTTTGCTGAATCATTGCCTGCTAAAATTGCTAAACCTTCTCGTAAAAAAGGAACTCCTTCTGTGCTTAAATATCATGCTCAAATTCCCTTATGTTATCATGTTGAGAAACCCAAGGTCGTCATAACCTCTGGAGTAACTAACAAGAAAGGACCCAGAAAATGGGTACCTAAGGATAAGATTATCTATGTTGCAGATATCCTTGATCGCTCCACTGAAACACCAATCATGGTATCTGAACAGTGGATGCTCGCGTCACATGACGGGAGAAAGGTGTATGTTCCAAGAGCTAAAACTTAAGCCTGGAGGCGAAGTTGGCTTTGGAGGAAATGAGAAGGGTAAAATTGTTGGTTCTGGTACTATTGGTGTTGATAATAGTCCATGCATTGATAATGTTCTATTGGTAGATGGCTTAAATCATAACTTATTGTCTATAAGTCAATTAGCTGACAAGGGTTATGATATAATCTTCAATTAAAAGTCTTGCAGGGTTGTAAGTCAGATCGATGGCTCTGTTCTGTTTAACAGCAAGAGGAGGAACAACACTTATAAGATCAGACTATCTGAGTTGGAAACTCAGAAAGTAAAGTGTCTTCTGTCTGTTAATGAAGAGCAATGGGTATGGCATAGACGGCTAGGGCATGCCAGTATGAGAAAGATTTCTCAGCTGAGTAAGCTTAACTTTGTCAGGGGCTTACCCACTCTGAAGTTCTCTTCAGATGCTCTTTGTGAATCATGTCAGAAAGACAAATTTACAAAAGTCTCCTTCAAGGCAAAGAATGTTGTTTCCACCTCAAGGTCGTTGGAACTTCTGCATATCGACCTTTTTGGACCAGTGAAAACTGAGTCTATAGGTGGCCAAAGATATGGGATGGTCATTGTTGATGATTATAGCCGCTGGACATGGGTAAAATTTCTATCTCGCAAGGATGAGTCTCATTCTGTGTTCTCTACCTTTATTGCCCAAGTGCAAAACGAGATGGCTTGCAGAATTATGCGTGTCAGAAGTGATCATGGTGGAGAGTTTGAGGATGACAAGTTTGAGAGTCTGTTTGATTCCTATGGAATTGCACATGATTTCTCTAGTCCTAGAACTCCTCAACAAAATGAGGTTGTTGAGAGGAAGAATAGAACTCTTCAAGAGATGGCCAGAACCATGCTTCAAGAAACTGACATGGCAAAGCACTTCTGGGCTGAGGCAGTAAACACAACATGTTACATTCAGAATAGGATCTCTATCAGACCAATTCTGAATAAGACTCCTTATGAATTGTGGAAGAAAGTAAAACCCAACATATCTTACTTTCATCCTTTTGGTTGTGTTTGCTATGCTCTGAATACTAAGGATAGATTACATAAGTTTGATTCTAAATCTTCTAAATGTCTATTACTTGGTTACTCTGAACGATCTAAAGGTTTTAGAATTTTTAATACTGATGCTAAAACTATTGAAGAATCTATCCATGTTAGATTTGATGATAAGCTTGACTCTGATCAGTCAAAGCTAGTTGAAAAGTTTGCAGATATGAGTATTAATGTTTCTGACAAGGACAAAGCTCCAGAGGAAGCTGAGCCAGAGGAAGACTCTCCAGAGGAAGTCGGTCCCTCTGATTCACAGCCTCAGAAGAAGAGCAGAATTGTTATCTCTCACCCTAAGGAGTTGATTCTGGGAAACAAAGATGAACCAGTCAGAACCAGATCAGCATTCAGACCCTCTGAAGAGACTCTACTTAGTCTGAAGGGATTGGTATCCTTAATTGAACCAAAATCAATTGATGAAGCTCTTCAAGACAAAGACTGGATTCTGGCAATAGAAGAAGAACTGAATCAATTCTCCAAGAATGATGTTTGGAACCTTGTCAATAAACCTCAAGGAGCTCACATCATTGGAACCAAATGGGTGTTCAGAAACAAGCTAAATGAAAAAGGAGATGTAGTCAGAAACAAAGCATGGCTAGTTGCTCAAGGCTACAGTCAGCAAGAAGGAATATATTACACTGAAACATTTGCTCCAGTAGCAAGATTAGAAGCAATCGGACTGCTGATTTCATTCTTAGTGAATCACAACATAATTCTTCATCAGATGGATGTTAAGAGTGCCTTCCTGAATGGATACATCTCAGAGGAAGTGTATGTGCACCAACCTCCTGGTTTTGAAGATGAGAAGAACCCTGACCATGTTTTCAAATTGAAGAAATCTCTCTATGGTCTGAAGCAAGCTCCCAGAGCATGGTATGAGAGACTTAGCTCATTCCTTCTGGAAAATGAGTTTGTAAGGGGTAAAGTAGATACAACTCTCTTCTGTAAAACTTACAAAGATGATATCTTAATTGTTCAAATTTATGTTGATGATATTATATTTGGATCTACTAATCCATCTCTTTGCAAAGAATTTTCTGAGATGATGCAGGCTGAATTTGAAATGAGTATGATGGGAGAACTCAAGTACTTTCTGGGAATACAAGTTGATCAAAAACCAGAAGCTACTTACATCCATCCGAGCAAGTACACAAAGGAACTTCTGAAGAAGTTCAATATGACAGAATCAATAATTGCTAAGACTCCTATGCATCCTACTTGCATTCTGGAGAAAGAAGATGTAAGATCAAGATTTGATCAGTGGTTGCATCTCTATATTTTGATGATTACAATTAAGGTTTTTGAGGATGAACAATTATGGTACTCTAACGTTTGTCCTTTTGAGTTGTGACAAACAGGTTCTAATTCTGACCCAAGCTGATTCCATCAGAAGAAGAAGACCCAAGGGTAACCAAAAGAGAGTTCTAAAGCTTACCATGTTCGTTCAGAACAGTGGCAAATCCTTCAGAAGTTCTGAAGATAGAAGCTCTCAAGAGGTACTGAAGAACCAGAGTCAGAAGTTCTGAAGACTAGATGTTCCAGAAGGAACGGTCCTGAAGTAGAAGACTTAAGTTCTGAAGACCTGCAAGAAGTTGGCTCTGAAGACCCAAGCTATTCTAGCTCTGGCATTCAGAAGTTCTAAGGAACATGCCCAGAAGCAGAAGTTGCAAGGTCAGAGGATCCAAGCTTCCGTCTCACTCTGATCAGAAGCTTCACCAACATCCATCTGAAGCACTCCAGATCATAAGTCAGCTGGTGAAAGGACAAGTCGCTGTCATAGTACACATCGTACAGTCATAGCCTACCTGCCACCTACCACGTTCAGCCTAGCAGTCTGATATTACAAGATTGTCACTCCAACGGGCAAAACCCTAGCAACGGCTACACCAAATGCCTTGGAGTATATAAGGGCTAAACATAGACGAAAGAAGCTAAGAAACTTTGCTGATATTCTTGAATCTATTCTAACCGATCTCTTAGCAATATTTCTTCATTGTTCTTGAACATATGAGTTTACCATTAGCTTTTCAGAAGCATTTCTTGTAAACCCAAAACCTTTTACAAACACTTTGTAAAGTTCCTTAAGAGATCAAGTTTGGTCGGATCTTGAGAGGACTGAATCAAGTTTGGTTTAGTGTTTAGCTAGTCTTGAGATGATCGGTTGATCAGCTTCTTGAGAGTATACTAGTGAGAAAATCAGTGTATTGTTAGTCACTTTGCAGGTTGCAAGTGCAGTTGTAACATTCATTGATTTTAGTGGATTGCCTTCATCAAAAGAAGGAATAAATCACCTTCACGGGTGGACTGGATTAACTTGAGCTTTTATCTCAAGTGAACCAGGATAAAATACTTGTGTGCTCTACTTCATATTCTTTAGCACCTAGTTCTTATCTTTAAGTTTGTCAAAACTTAAAAAGGGAAAACTTTTGTTTAAAAACTCTATTCAAACCCCCCATTTCTAGTGTTTTTCGCACCTTCAGAAGATGCCAGTGGGAAAGTATGTCAGAAGCTTTATCGTGGAATGATAGGTTCACTTCTATACTTAACTGCATCTAGGCCAGATATTATGTTTAGTGTTCACTTATGTGCTCGATTCCAATCAGATCCTAGAGAAACTCACTTAACTGTTGTTAAGAGAATTCTCAGATATCTGAAAGGTACCACTAACCTTGGCTTGATGTATAAGAAAACATCGGAGTATAAGCTTTCAGGTTATTGTGATGCTGATTATGCTGGAGATAGAACTGAAAGAAAGAGTACTTCTGAAAATTGTCAATTTCTATGAAGTAACTTAGTCTCATGGGCAAGCAAGAGGCAGTCTACTATTGCACTATCCACTGCAGAGGCAGAATATATCTCAGCAGCTATTTGCAGCACTCAGATGCTCTGGATGAAACATCAGCTAGAGGATTATCAAATCCTTGAGAGCAACATTCCAATTTATTGTGATAACACTGCTGCAATCTCACTCAATAAGAATCAAATCTTACACTCAAGGGCTAAACACATTGAGGTAAAGTATCACTTTATTATAGATTATGTTCAGAAGGGCGTACTTCTTCTGAAGTTTATTGATACTGACCATCAATGGGCAGATATCTTCACAAAGCCCTTAGCAGAGGATAGATTTAAATTTATACTTAAAAATCTGAAAATGGATTTTTGTCCAGTATGAAGATGGATCAGAACCTCTGACTATGATGCTTCCTCATCAGTAGATGTCTAGTTCATAAGGTGACTCAGTCAGAGGATAAGTACCCATTGGTGCTTACTCTGATACGAGACAGTAAATGTGTGTCAGTTACCTTGATACATCGTTCCTTGTGCCCGTGCTGACAATCTGTTGTAATGAGTGTTGATGTGCTTTTTCTCCACCGTGTGATTTGTGTATTAACTGTTCATAATGATGTTCTTAATTTCAACCGTTGATTTTACTTTTGCTTTTACAATCAACAACGGTTACTTTCTAAAACCACTACGCAAACACGTTCTCCATCATTCACGTCTTTTGCTTCTCTCTCCTGTTTGAAAAAACCCTCATTCTCTCTCGATTTCACTCATCTCTCTTCTACCCAAACCTCCTACCTTCAACAATGGCAAATTCTGAAAGAGCTGACTCCGGTGAACGATCCGATTCCGCCGATGGAAGAGTATTTCCTAGAATGGTTGTGGGTCTTCCAACAGGGCAAGTGGGTCCTGTTCTGCGTCCTAGATCGACTGAGGGTGCTGAAGCACAAGTCCAAGACGCGGAAGATGTTGTTCCCTTATCTCAGAGAAGATGTGCAGTTACCTGCGTTTTCCCTCCAGAAAATCTCCAAGTTCTTGCTGAATGGAGATTTGACCTCGACAACATTGTTGACAATGGAGTTGATCTTCGTTATGAAGCACAAGCTCAAGGCTGGGAAGGGTATTTCCAAAGACTCCATGGTCCAGTTTATGACAAACTCGTGAAGGAATTTTGGAAGCATGCTGACTGCAATGAGCATCAAGTTGTGTCATTTATCCTAGGAAAGAGGATCATCATTTCTGAGAAGTCGTTTGCAAGGCTTTGGGTGCAGAGACAAGCAATGGCTACAGATTCCAGTTGCAGGAATCAAAAGTCAAACCAAAAACCAAAGAGGCAGTCAACATGGCTCTTTATTCTACATGGAAGCCAGGGAAAAATGACTGCAAGACCAAGGATCTTCATCCTGAATTGAGAATCTGGCACAAGATTCTGCTAAACTGCATAAATCAAAGGCCAAAGGGAAGCTCTCCAGATTACATCAACTTCACCCAGAAGGTGTTGCTCTTCTTCATCAAGGAGCACCGCAAAGTCTGCCTGCCCTACTTTCTCTTCTCCTATCTGAAGGAATGCATCAAGAAGTCAAGAACCACTGCTTCACCCAAGTCTGCAATCAAATACATACCATTTGGCAGACTACTTTCTGACTTCTTCATAGAGAGCAAACTGATAAAGGCTTTGCAAAAATTAGGATGCACATAAAGATCAAAAAGGACTTTTAAAGGTTGTAATGGGGCCAAGGACAAGGTAGGATAAAATATGGGATAAGCAGCTAAAACCTTAAGAAATAGAGGAGCAATGGGGAATAAGTAAGAAGTAAGTCAAAATCAACCCAATTTCATAGCATAAGATTTGCAATTCTTCCTCCAATTCCACACTTCAACTTTTCATCCTTTCAATCATTTTTTCTCTTGGCCTTCTTTTTTTTTCTGTTTTTCTTTTTTTTCATTTTTTTTTCATTTTTTTTTATTTTTTTATTTTACTGAATAACAAAACTGGTAAGAGAAACAGCACCACCATACTTATTTACAACACCACTAAGCATAACCGAGAATTGGAAGAATTAAAGAACAATACACCCTTACCCACTTAGTACTTACTCCCAAAACAATTCCAAAGCTCCAAAATTCCCTAAGATTAGGTCAATCATGGTTTTTCACTTATAAGCTTGTAATGAGCTAAAGAAAAGGAGGGTAAAAAGGCTCAAAGTGGCTATCAAAGGATAAATTCATCAAGGTAGGCTTATTTGGCTAGTGGCTTATTAATTAAAAGAAGAAAATGCCTAAAATCACTTCAATATGTGCATGTGAATATCAAGTAGAAACAAGCGTCAAGTCAAGTTCTAGAGTGCAAGTAATCAAGAGTGCAATCACACAAGAAAAAGATTAGAGATGGCATACAGTTGACCACCTATAGTTAAGGCTCAAAATCTCTCACATGGGAATTAAGTCTATCATAATTGTTTCAACCCCTCAATTTTCAAAAGTAACTTGACACACAAGAACGCATGGATTCACATCACAAGATATCATGACTCAATTCAAAGAAAGAAAATGCCTATAATCTAAACAAGACCTAAGAATTCAAAGAAAAGCATGGATCAACCTAATTTATTCAAAAGCTAAATATTCTACCTACGGTAATCTCCCCCCACACTTAAACTACACATTGTCTCAATGAAGCATAGCAAATATGGAATTGAACAAGTGCAATAAAAGTAAAGAAGGAGAAAGAAAACTCCCTGATTTATGGTGGGAGGAGGGCGGAAACAACCAAGGAAACATCTTCCATGGTAGCATCCACAAGAGAAGGATTAGTGAGGAAATGCTTGAGGCGATGACCATTAAATTTGAAGCTCTTATCTGTGGATTCACTTTTGATCTCTACAGTACCATAAGGAAACACATTAGTAACAACAAAAGGACCAATCCACTTAGAGCGTAGCTTACCGCTCATTAGGCCAAGCCTAGAGTTATACAACAACACTTGTTGTCCAACCAAAAAGTCTTTTCTGGAAATCAAGCTATCATGGAATATTTTGGTCTTCTCTTTGTAGAACTTAGAGTTCTCATAGGCTTCCAAGCGGATCTCATCTAACTCACTCAATTGAAGCTTCCTTTCTCCACCAGCTTGATCAAGAGCCAAGTTGCAAGTCTTCACAGCCCAATAAGCACGATGCTCTATCTCAACAAGAAGATGACATGCATTACCAAAAACAACGCGATAAGGGGACATTCCGATGGGTGCTTTGTAAGCAGTACGGTGGGCCCAAAGAGCATCCTCAAGTCTATTGCTCCAATCCTTCCTGTTAGGCTGGACAGTCTTCTCCAAGATCCTCTTTATCTCTATGTTGGAATTCTCAGCTTGCCCATTTGTTTGAGGATGATATGGTGTGGAAATTCTATGAACAACCCCATATTTCTTGAGAAGAGCTTGCATGGACCTATTGCAGAAGTGGGTGCCTTGGTCACTAATGATTGCTCTAGGAATGCCAAACCTGCAAAAGATGTTAGACCTAACAAAATCCACAACAACTCGAGAATCATTAGTCCGGGTGGCCTTAGCTTCCACCCATTTAGAAACATAATCAACAACAAGCAAAATATAATAAAAACCAAAAGAAACAGGAAACAGACCCATAAAATCGATACCCCAGACATCAAAGACCTCACAAAACAGCATGAGTTGTTGAGGCATCTCTTTTCTCCAAGAAATGGTACCGCCTGCTCTCTGACATGGCTCACAAGTGCTGCAAATCCTTGACGCATCTTTGAAGATGGTGGGCCAGTAAAATCCAGAATCAAGCACCTTGCGTGTTGTCCTTTAGGGTCCAAAGTGACCGCCCACTGCAGAAGCATGGCAAAACTGAAGGACTAACTCAATCTCATGATCTGGAATGCACCTCCTAATAACCTGGTCAGTACAAAACTTCCACAAATAGGGGTCATCCCAACAATAATATTTAGCATCACTCTTAAGCCTAGCAATCTGAGCTCGAGATGCAAATGGAGGGAAAACAGATGCAACTAAATAATTAACAATATTAGCAAACTAGGGTGCTAGAAAAGAAACTGAAATATTAAAGAGCCGCTCATCCGGAAAGTCATCTCTAATGGGTAGAGTATCAGCATCCCTCTCTATCCGACTCAAGTGATCAGCCACCAAATTCTGTGCTCCACTTCTATCTCTAATCTCCAAGTCAAACTCTTGGAGCAAGAGCATCCGTCGGATCAACCTAGGTTTTGATTCAGCCTTCTTCAACAGGAACTTTAGAGCTGCATGGTCAGTGTAAACAATAATCCTAGAACCTAGCAAATATGATCTGAATTTATCTAGAGCAAACACAATAGCTAGAAGTTCTTTTTCAGTGGTTGTGTAATTCGCTTGTGCGGAATCTAAAGTCCTGAAAGCATAATATATTACCCTAGGCAACTTATCCATTTTTTGAGCAAGGACAACACCCAATGCGTAATTAGAGGCATCACACATGAGCTCAAAAGGGGCTGTCCAATCAGGTGCCTGAATGATAGGAGTGGTGGTCAAGGCTTTCTTTAGGCAACCGAACGCCTCTCTGCATTTCTCATCAAAATCAAACGTCACGTCCTTTTGCAGCAAGTTAGAGAGAGGAAGGGCTTTCTTGCTGAAATCCTGAATGAACCTGCGATAAAAACCTGCATGGCCAAGAAAAGAACGCACCTCTCGCACGCAAGAGGGGTAAGGCAAATGTGAAATAACATCTATCTTGGCGGGATCCACCTCTATACCTTTGTTAGAAATCACATGACCTAGAACTATGCCTTGCTCTACCATAAAATGACACTTATCATAATTCAAAACAAGGTTAGTTTCAATGCACCTATGCAAAAATTTATCCAGATTATCCAAACATGCATCAAATGAAGATCCGTAAACAGTGAAATCATTCATAAATACCTCGATGCAACTCTCTAAGAAATCACTGAAAATACTTACCATGCACCGCTGGAATGTACCAGGGGCATTGCATAGGCCAAAGGGCATCCTCCTTGTAAGACCCAAGTTTTTAAGCTTATGCTAAGTGAATAAACTTCTTATTCACGATTAGGGTTGATGTATTGTGAAAGGGAAACCTGAACTAGAGTTTACCAAATGAAATAAATGTATGAAGGAGAAAGTTCAGGAAAAGTCTGAGGGTTGTATCGAAGTCGATAAAAGTTATAGCACGATCGTTACAGCGTAAACCTAGGTCAGAAACCCTAGTATATAGCTAGTTTTCACTTATAGGCACGATGGAAGTTAATTCCAAAAAAATCTTCAGAGGAATGTTAGAACTTCTCTTTTTCCATATATCACAATTGTTTCGAGGCGAAACTATAGGATCTACGAACGTCCGATTCCAATCATCGGAAGTTTGCCGAAACCAAAACCCTGGTATTTCAAAACCCTAGAATCACCCGACAATGAAGACTTTTTCTATTCGGAACATCAAATGAAGATTCTACACGCGTACACCCATTTCTCTTGATGATTTCAATCTTTCTTCAGAAGGAAGTTTTCTATTCCGACATCCGATGCAAAAAGCAACTTATCGGGTAAAATAGTTTTACACCGACTTTGCATTAGTTACCAAAAATACAAGGAGACCTCATTTTAGTTTTGGAATTCTTTCGCCAAAACATATCTTAGAATTCACGGAGAATGAAGCCGGAAAAATCAGATTCGCGAAACTTTCATTTTACCGCGTTTTGCCAACCTCTATATATAGCAAGAAAGGAGAAAAAATGGCAAATATCTTACCCATTTTCTCTCCAAACCCGCGAGCTCCATAGAAGGAAGAGGAAGAAGAGTTTTTGTTCAATCCTTGCTTGATCGTCGATTAATCAGTTGCTACTTCAAGGTTTCGAGGTATAGTCGCTAATCCTTACCTCTGATCGCTTTTTCCATAGCTTTTCTGTAGACTTTTCTGAGCTGATAGTTTTGAGGTTTTTGCAAAACTATCCTGAATATTTCATTTTTGATTCTAAACATCTTCCTTACATTCCCAAGATCACTTCTGTCGGATTAGTTTTTCCGTTATGTCGCCGAAATTCCGTCGGAATCAATTTATGCCTCAAATACCCATTTTTGGAGTAAAGCTTCAACCTTTGGGCTGAAAACTATCGCCTTAGCTTAGTGCTAGTAGGATTAGTTGTCATAAATGTCGTTGGTGACGTCCCTGTCAAATTTGCTTTTTGGGATTTCAGTTTTGAAATTCTAAGTTAAAAATCATGACCAAAATACCCCTGCGACAGTTTTTGATCCGATAATTTTTCCGAGTTTAGAATACCCTTAGTTACGGCTAATGATAGCATAGGAACCAAGTTTGATCGAAGAAAAATCGAGTCCCACAATTACCAAAAGTGGCCGAGCCCTTTAAGGGGGGGAGGAGGAAAATTTCCTTTTCCGAAAACTTGTTCTTTCGCGCTAGATTATCGTACCTCGGAGTATAAACTACTTCGTGTAACCTTAGTAAGTATTGATAGCTTAGTTTCCGATAGATTTTGATAGAATTCTGTGGTTTTACTGTAAAGGTGCTTTTGAGGAATTTCCTGAGGAGCAACGCTTTGCTTGTGAGGAAGAGTTCGAAGATCATTCTGGAGAACCTACAGGTGAGGGCTTCTCACTGAATCTCTAGTTAATGCTTAGGGTCAATGCTTTCGACATTGATTTACTGTTTATGCACTTGTTTGTGTTTGATTGGAAAAATGTTTTCTGAGGCTTCGGCTGACAATGTAGATGATTCATCTACTGAATGCTTTTGAGAGTGAATTACATGCTAAGTGCTAATTGGGTAATTTAGGATGTGTGATGCATGCCTTATATGCTAAGTGCTACGTGGTTATTGCTTAATATGTTGATATATGACATGTTGATTGGTTGTACTGAATTAATTATGCTCTTGCAATGAAATCTGTGATTCTGAGTAGTGAGAATAGCGGGCAGGTCATGCCGATTTTATTTTGAGAGTTTTGAGAAAGTTTGATAGGACGAATGAGATTCGGGCCTTGTTATGGTTTTCATGGATCGAGGCATTCTCTGGAGTCAGTTGGGGATTAGGAGATCCCGAGAACTTATAAGATTTTGCGATAAGACTAAAAGGATATTATTTTGAAAAGAAAACTCATAAGACATTAAACAACCTCTAAATCTTCAAATAATGATAACAAACTCGAAATGAAGCTTAGGATGCAAATCTTAGTTTTTGGAAAACGAGAAGTGTCGTCGGATCCAAGTGTTGAGGAAGTTGGGAAGTATTGAGTATGTTGATGCTCTTGTGCTGTTGGAGCAGCTGTGTTGTTGGACTATCCTGGGGATAAGTCCGGGAAACCGGCAGTTTCCGAGTATGTTGATACTCTTGCTCGTTGAGCAGTTTTGACCATCAGATTGAGATGAGTCGGATGATTTAGAGATCATCATGAGTTATGTGTTGTTGTGAAGATGTGTCTTTTGTCGCAGAATCGACTGTTACCTTAGGGTAAGCTTTTAGAGACTTTAATTTACCTAGAACACGTGGCGACGTGTCGAGTGAGATTCGGAGACGTTGTTTGACTAATCATCCTGCATTCATGCAACATTAATGAGGTATTAACACAGGACGTACTCTGGACCTCGTCGGTTTCCAAAATGGTCATAAGACCCGGAATGCCGTGTAAGAGCGTTTGTAGACGATTCTTGTAGCAGACCGAAATGGCAGACCTTCGGGTTTACTGCTGATCTGACTACCGTTGTTGTTGGAGTAAGAGGCACGCGGGCCGAAATGGTCCCACCGTGGCTGGTGTTAGGGCTGATCCGTTTGATGTCCATCCCTTTCCGGAATGCATGTGGTTAACTGGGTTAACCGTCATTAGCATATCATGCAACATGCATACTGACTTAGTTGTTGAGTGTGGTTGATAATTGTTAATCTTATCTGATGCATGCTATTTGTTATTGTTGTTGTTTATGTTCACTATGAAGTATGCAACCCTAGGATGTTATCCCTAGTTATAAGCCTAAGTGGCTATCTCTTTGTATCTATTGGTGGTATTAATTACATAATTCTTTGGAGTTGACCCTCGCGTCTTCTGTGTGTGTTTTGGCGGACAACGCCTTTTGTCAGATGTCCATTGCGGACTGGTTCACAATGGTCCACCCTTCGGGGGGGATTAGATACGAGATGATTGACCAGGACGACCCCGGTTCGTGGGTGGTTGACCCCGCTAGCCATCGAGCGACGTACTCGGGGCGGATCATGGAGGATAGGGTAGATAGGGGAGGACTCTTGGTAGAGGGAGTGTTGAGGAGGTGCTCCGTCAGTTTCAACCTGCCGCCCGACGTGCATTGCGGACCAGGAGCAGGAGGACCACCACCACCACCGTTATCTTCAGATGAGGAGGACCCCTCAGAGGAGGAGCCGGTGGGAGTGACTTCATCAGAGTCTAGCTCACCTGCCGTTGCGACCATTGATGATCAGGGTTCGGGCCCTAGGCCCGTGAGTCCAGCACCGGAGCGCATTGCGGTTGCGAGGGGAGGACGGGTAGTGCATATAGACTTAGTCGTTCTGGATTCTGATTCAGACGACGATCATGCTGGCACATAGTTTTTAGTGCTGGCGTGAGCTCCTCGAGATAGGATTAGTGTAGGAGTAGAGTCTTAGCTCTGACAGTCATTGCTTCATTTGTTTTCTTTGGGGACAGGGTAGTTTCCCGCCTATAGCTTTTTGTGTGGTTTCCTTACGGGAATCACAGAGAGTTGGTTGGACTTAGGAGGTCTTATTTTCAGGCCATTGGGTCAGCTTATTCTCAGTTTTGAGGGATGGTGTTGCGGACACCTCACCTTTATATTTGGTTTGTACATATTGCCTACGGGCGTTACATCTTTCTCTTTTCCGTCACTGGAGGTTACTCGTGACGAGGTTGCTACTTACAGCGGAGGCTGTAATATATATTGTGTATTAGTTCTGCTATCTCTCGCATTTGCGTTTATTTATTTTAGTCTTGTTTATATTATCGAAAAAAAAAATATTCACGTTTTTCCGCATTAAGTTTCTTTTGGTTACTAAAGTGACGCCACCGAAATCGGGGTGTTACACTCCTATAGGCAAAAGTGCCAAAGGGACAAGTGAATGTGGTCTTCTCTTGGTCCTCAGGAGCAATGTGAATTTGAAAGTATCCAGAAAAACCATCAAGAAAACAGTAGTGACTTTTACCTGCTAAGCGCTCAAGCATTTGATCAATGAAGGGCAAAGGAAAGTGATCCTTTCTGGTTGCTTGATTGAGCCTCCTATAATCAATGCAGACTCTCCAACTGTTTTGCACTCGAGTAGGGATAAGCTCGTTTCTCTCATTCTTCACTACAGTAAGTCCTATCTTCTTAGGGACCACTTGAACTGGGCTCACCCAAGGGCTGTCAGAGATCGGATATATAATTCCAGCTTGAAGAAGCTTGGTGATCTCCTTCATCACAACATCAAGTATCACTGGGTTGGGTCTCCTTTGTGGTTGTCTTACTGGCTTCGCTCCTTCTTCCAAGAGTATTCTATGCATGCACATGGATGGACTAATACCAGGAATGTCAGCTAAGGTCCAACCAATAGCTTTCTTGTGCTTCTTTAGTACTTGCAGTAGGGATGGCAATGGGTCCAAGACCCATTGGGTACCTGCAAAAAATACCCACAATGGGTAGGGTAAAAACCCGCAAAATGAGTATGGGTTGGGTATGGGTAAATACCCGCAAAAATTAATGGGGACGGGTGCGGGTATGAGTACTATAGTATCCAACCCGCCCCATACCCGCACACATATTATACATATACATACACATAATTGGTAGTATATTTTAATAAACTTAAAGTATAACTTCCTAACTTCTCTTAAAAAATACGTAAGTGAAGTCTTCATATTATATATATGGTTCATAATTATTCTCACTTATTTTTAAAATAAATTATTAACCGACAATTTTAGGAGTTTATTAATAATCTAAATTTATAAATTTAAAGCTTCAATTCTCACTTATTATTTTTTATAAAATTTATACTTATTCAAATGATTTTACTTCTTAATTACTCGGATGATCATTTTTATTTTAATTAATGATTTTTATTTTATAATAACAGTTATATTTTGATTTTCTATTGAAGAAAGTTAAATTTTTATGAACTAAATTGCGGGTAACGGGCACGGGTACGGGCATATAGGTACTCATAGGGTACGGGGACGGGCATTCAGATTGCTACCCACGCGGGTCTGGGGACGGGTACGGGTACTTTTTGAAAACACGGGTATGGGGATAGGTACTATAGTACCCTACCCAGACCCTACCCATTGCCATCCCTAACTTGCAGCAACTTTTCCTCTTGATTTTCATGAAGGAGAGAGGAAACAATGACAGGGAGCTTCTTATCATCCTCCAAGTAAGCGTACTTGAGGTTATTTGGCAAGGGCTTAAGCTCCAATACGGGTGCCTGCAAAACAGATGGAACCAAACTAGCGGATACAGTTTCTGCAGCCTGCACTTCAACAACTGGGTTAGTGCAATCAGATTTCTTAACATCTGAGTCAACAACAGTGTCCAAAAACTGATCAATGCAAGAATCACACATTTCAGTAGCAGTGCATGTATGACAAGTGTATGACCCAGTTAGGGAAGGATAATCAGAATCATGTAGGAAATCAGATTCATGTTCATCAAGCAGTTCATCAAGCAAATCAATATGAAACACAGAATAGTCTTCAGGTGGATGTTTCATAGCATCAAAAAAGTTTATCCTAACCACAATATCACCGAATTCCATAGTCAGTGTACCAGCATAAACATCTATCTAGGTTCGGACTGTCTTTAAAAATGGTCTCCCCATAATGATAGGAACTGTATTACGGGAAGATCCTTTTTCCATTTCAAGCACATAAAAATCAGCAGGGAAAGCAAGTTCACCAACCCTAACCAAGACATCCTCTACCCAACCAGCAGGGTGTGCAGTGCTCCTATTTGCTAATTGGATGACAACACTCGTAGGTTTCAAAGGTCCAAGTGAAAGAGATTTAAAAATAGACATAGGCATTACGTTAATTGAAGCTCCTAGATCTAGCATGGCACTCTCAAATTTAGTATCACCTATGACACAAGGAACAGAAAACGTACCTGGATTTTCACACTTTTCAGGAACATCAGAAACAGGAGCAGGTTTACCAGCTTTACCTATGATTGTAGAAACATTTCTCCCCATGCGAACTCTTTCATTTCCTTTCAACTTCCTTTTCTGAGTGCATAATTCTTCCAAGAACTTCGCATATCTTGGAATTTGTTTGAGTGCATCAAGTAGAGGTATGTTCACCTCCACTTTCTTGAATATCTCCAAGATTCCCTTATCTACCTCTTCCTTCTTTTTGCTTGGCATAGCTTTCAGAGGGAATGGAAGAGGAATGGAAGGTGGTTGTATGTTAAAAGTTCTTGTGGCAATGGTCTCTGTCTCCTTTTCAGGTTTAGGATCTGGTCCATGATATGCATCAATTTGCTTCCCCGACCTTAGGGTGATGGCGCTCACATTTCTTGGATTGACAACCGTCTGAGAGGGCAGCTTATCAGAATTCTGGGACTGTAGCTGGTTTATTGAAGTAGCCATATGTCCTATCTGGTTGGTCAGATTCTGAATAGATGCTTCCTGCCTTTGAATGGAGGATCTGGTGTCTTGTTGGAACTGCATGTTTTGGGCTGTCATCTGCTTCAACATATCCTCCAATGAAGATTATTTAGATTGCGGTGCAGCAGGGTTGTTAGCCTGTTGTTGCATTGGAGGAGGAACGTATGGTCTAGCATTATTCTGAAACGGTGCTTGGGCAGGCTGTGACTGATCAGACCATCTAAGATTTGGATGATTTCTCCAGCCAGGGTTATATCTGTTAGATGGAAGATCATAATTTTGCTGAGGTCGGTTGTTGAAAATGTTGGCAGCATATGCTTTAGGGTTCTCAGTTGTAGGTTCCTGCAAGGTGGGACAAACGTCAGTATTATGGTCTTTAGTGCAAATGCCACAAACTCTCGCCTGTTGTGAAGGTTTATTCTGGTTCATGGCCAATTGAGTAACCAAGGTGGCAATGGTTTCCATCCTCTTCTCAAGCTTGTCCATCCTTGGATCTGTCCCAACCTCACTAACACTTCTAACAGCATCATTACTCCTTGTGTTAAACTGCTGAGAATTAGCAGCCATCTTCTCAAACAAACGCCTGGCTTCAGTAGGAGTCATGTCATTCAATGCGCCTCCACAAGCAACATCAATGATATTTCTGTCCATGTTGTGCAGACCCTCATAGAAATACTGAACTAGGAGCTGGTCGGAAATCTGGTGATGGGGGCAGCTCACACATAGTGTCTTGAATCTTTCCCAATATTCATATAGAGTCTCTCCATGTAGCTGCCTGATTCCTGAGATGTCTTTTCTGATTGACGTTGTCCTAGAGGCAGGGAAGAACTTCTCAAGAAACATTCTTTTCAGGTCGTCCCAGCTTGCAATTGATGCAGGAGGTAGGTTATACAACCAGGTCTTTGCAGTTCCCTGAAGGGAATGAGGAAAAGCCTTCAAACAGATATGATCTTTGTCAACTTCAGGAGGCTTCATGGTGGATAGGACAGTACGGAACTCCTTGATGTGCATATGAGGATCTTCACCTGCAAGACCACCAAACTTAGGCAATTAATGGATTAGTCCAGTTTTGAGTACACATGGTACATCCTCAGGATACTGGATACACAAGCTTTCATAGGTGAAATCAGGTGCAGCCAACTCCCTTAGTGTTCTCTCTCGCGGTCCTTCTTCAGCCATGTTTTCAGAAACTACAACAAAATCAGAATCAAAATCAAGGTCAGAATCAGAATCACTTGAATGAGGATCAGTAACAAAAGCTCTACGTGCTCTAATTAACCTATGAAATTCTCTATCTATTTCAGAAATTAATGGATGCACAAAGCCAGGATTCGCCCTAGTCATGCAACACTAATTATCCCAAACAGAAAGTAAATATTTTTATTTTTTTTTTGAAAAAAACTTTTGGCGGAAGGCCTCTTTTTGCTTTTTTAAAAATTTATCTCACGGCATTGCCGTGAGATGAATTGGAATTTTTTTCTACCCCAAAAGCATATAAATTATGTTGAATTCCGAGTTTTGGAGCAAAAGATACGACCGTTTGAAGTTACAGCCTAATTATCCTTCAAAAATCACTATTTCTTACCTTCAGCAACAAATCCAGTACCTACGCCAGAGATTGAATTTGAACTACTAATACTACTACTACTACTACTACTACTACTACTACTACTAATACTAATACTAATACGAACTCTATTGAACCTTTGGCAAGGACGATAATCCCCTGCAACAGCGCCAAATTTAATCGAGGTCGTACCCGATACAAATACTTAATTAAGAAAACTGTAGTAACTAGGAAATGACTCCTAGGTCGTTTCCCAAGGATTATCGTTCAACAAAGATTCAATATTAAAACGCACAAACGCACACACTCGGGGGGGGGGGGGGGGGGGTTGTGATTCAGTTTCAAAAGACTAGCAGAAAGTAAAAACAGATTAATATAATCAAGTAAAGACGGACGAATCCCTTTGATCAGTATATCGCTGCTCAATCATGGGTATCTAAAGATCAATTCTTGTTATTAGTTTCCTAGTTCGTGAGAATTAATTAACTAAGCGATAACTAATTCACAGATTCCTAAACTAAGCGATTAAGAACCGTTAACGATCTAACATGAACTAAGCGAACATGCATCATCTTCTATTTCTAATCATAAGGAATTAAGCAAACCTAAGTCAGAAGTAGAGAAGAAGAAAACTAATCAGGCGAATTCTATTAAGCACTATACCTCAAGAGCGCGATATACTTTGCAAAGGAATTCGTTCGAAGGAAGTTAGCCTTCCATGGATGGGGCGAATTCAGCAATTAAATTGGAGGAAGCAGGGAATAAAAGCATAAACCCTAGTAGAGCTCTAATAATTACTGGAAAAACGAAATTATATTGAATAATAAGCATAAGGTAAAAGGTAATTGTTTCTCTCAGCACAAACCCTTAAATAAGAGCTGAGATCACAAATCCTAATCAAAATCAAATCCTAAAAGATAACAATAAATCCTAAAGATAGAGTTTTAAAATAACAATCTAAATAAGTTTGAATCTTAAAGATAACAAACTTAATTTATTCCGAAATTAAATCCTAATATTTCCTAAAATACAATCTTCATTCCAGTACAATTAAATCTTCATTCCGCAATTCTCCAAAATGCCCTTGATGTCAAATAAGACCTAAAAATAAGAATAAACGTAATTAGACCAAATAATAGAAATCACTGTCAAGCAAGGTCAATTAATTACGAATAATCATTAATAATGACAAATTAAGGCTATGTAAAATGGGTAAAATATTGCTCATCAGGGTCCTCTGAAGATTTACTGAAGATATGTTTTTGAGTTACTTGAGGAGCAAGTAGCTATTCCAGAAGGGTTTTAATTGTGGGTTGTTATTTTTTGAAACGATCTTTGTTAAAGGATTGATTTCTATCTTTACTTGTGCAATAAGTAAACAAAATCTATCAAGATTGCGTTTTGAATTGCTGTTGTTGCAATCTGTTACTTCAGCCCATGCTAATCCTAGAGCCCATGCTACCGCTGCTGAAGTCTATAAAAGGATGAAGACCTAAAACTTGAAGACCACCGAAGCTAAGAGAGAGAGAGAGATCAAGTGTTTTAGGATTTGTTATTGTGCTTTGTCCTTTGTTAGTTATGAATCCTCTTTGCTCACTGATTCTATAAAGCAAAGAAGGGTTCTGTGTGTTTGATTGCGTTCAAACTCTGATTGTTCATTGTATTCACCAATCACTGTGGCAGTGATTGAGAGAAAGTGAGAGGGGCTCTCATACTTAGGTTGAGATTCTAAGTAGAAATACACTGGGTAGATTAGGAAGTGAATTATGAATTGTTGTGTTCATGAGTGTATGTAATTCCTGAATCTTGAGATAGTGGATTTCCTTTCTTTGGGTGCAAACCCTCCAGATGTAGGTGAAAGTTTTTCACTGAACTGGGTTAACAGTTCTTGTGTCTTGTTGTTTCTGGTTTAAAGTTTTGTTTTACTGTTAGCGATTGTCGAACCTATTGTTCTAGCATCGTGCAGGACATTCATACTACAGGGAACCTGAATTTACACTATTGTCTCCCATGGAAGCACAAAGATGGAGTTCAATGATACACGCATGAGAAAGAAAGGAGGGGAGGATTTGACACCCCACCCATTAGAAATGTCACCCCACTTAAAACAAATTTCAGAAACTTAATTTCCGAAGTATTTTCTCACTCAAAAGTAAGATATTATGTTGTATTTTGCACTACTAAGTATGTAAATTTCGAAATATTAAATTCCAAAATAATTCGAAATATAAAAATCCGAAAATTGGGGGTGATAAATCCAAGTAGTGGGGTGGGAAATCTAACCCCCGAAAGAAAGAGAAGATGATGTAAACTTGAGTTTGTTAACCCCTACTTAATGAGGTGGAAAATAATTAATGAGCTGGCAAGGTTTGATTGGAAAACTGGATAGCTTGGATATAAATAACCGGACATAAGTTTTGTCCCATATTAAATACCCCCAATATAGGTAACATGTAGCAACAAGTCATATATACACACGAGGCTCCACCTGAAGAACAATGCCACTAGAAAGACCCTATAAACAAAATATTTTGTGTGTCTGTTATACTCTGTGATCTCCACACAAGGCAGACCACACAAAAGCAACACAATGACGACCTACATGGTTCGTCCTGAATGTACAAACACTACGGGTCAACTAACTCATGCACCTATAGAGGTGGAGGAACTGACTAAGTTAGTGGAGGACAGGGTCACTTCAGCCAATATGGAGGTGTTGACTACTCCGCTTACGAAGGAGGATGTGGAGGAGGCGCTAGTCAAGATGCATCTGACCTAAGCGCCTGATATGAAGGAAGCTGAATTGTCTACGTTATCATTATTGAAAAGGATAATGTCCGGCTTTTAAAATCACTTTATTGGCTATTAGGGCCGACCCAACACTAAATGAGGCTTAAAACAAAATTTAAAATGAGGCATTTTTACCTAAAATAATATTTTTTTACTAAAACTTTTTACGTAAAAATAATTTTTTATTTAAAATTTATTTTCGAGTTTTTTGGGATGCAAAATTATTTTTTAAATTCTGTCACTTGCTTCTAAGTTCTGTCGGTTAAACTCTAATACCTTGATACACAATTTAATATAGCTCTGATGCAATATTTATGCCTTGATAGTATTATGTCTATTATTCCTCTTCATAGCTCTAATCACACAGTCTACATACTTTGTTTTGCTCTGATTACATATCTTATAAATTTAGAATGCTCTGATCATTTACTTTATAAAGCTCAGAATCTAGACGCTTCTAATGTTTTCATTAAGTGTTAGATTCAGGGGGAACTTAGCTCAGAATCGAGCTCAAGTCTTGGATTCATAAGGGACTGAACAAACTATACACATCAGGATAAGATTTTTCTAATCCTTAAACTATGATCTGTGTTAGTTTTTTATTCATCAAAATATATAGTTTTGTCATTATCAAAAAGGGGGAGATTGATGAGCAATATTTTACTCACTTTTCATAGCCTTAATTCGTCATTATTGATGAATATTCGTAATTAATTGACCTTGCTTGACAGAGATTTCTATTATTTGGTCTAATTACGTTATTTATTATTTTCAGGTCATATTTGCATATTTGGCAGCAAGGGCATTTTGGGAATTGTGGATTGAAGATAATATTTGTGCTGAAGAGTGAAGATTGTATTTTAGGATATCTTAGGATTTAATTTCAGAATAAATAATCCTTAGGATTCAAACTGATTTAAGTTTGTTATTTTAGAATCTTATCTTTAGGATTTCTCTTTATCTTTTAGGATTTGATTAGGATTTGATCTCAGCTCTATTTAAGGATTTGTGCTGAGACAAACAATTTACCTTCTACTTTATTATTTTAATGCAATTTCGTTTTTTCAGTAATATTAGAGTTCTGCTAGGGTTTATGCTTTTAATCCATAATCTCTTCTCCAATGATATTGCTGATTTTGCCCATTCCATGGAAGGCTAACTTCCTTGGGTCGAATTCCTTTGCAACGTATATCGCGCTCTTGAGGTATAGTCCTTAATGTAGAATTCGTTCTTAATTAATATTCTTCATCTCTACTTCTAATTTAGGCTTGCTTAATTCCGTAATCTAGAATTAGAAGATGATGCATGTTCGCTTAGTTCATGTTAGGTTGTAAACGATTCTTAATCACTTAGTTTAAGAATCTGTGGATTAGTTATCGCTTAGTTAATTAATTCTCACGAACTAGGAAATTAATAAGAAAGAATTGATCTTTTTATACCAATGATTGAGTAGCGATATACTGAACAAAGGAATTCGTCTGTTTTACTTGATTGCATTAATCCGTTTATTTACTTTTACTTGTCTACTTAAACTGAACCATAAAACCCCCCAGTGTGTGTGCGTTCTTGAATCCTTGTCAAAACGATAATCCTTGGGAAACGACCTAGGAGTCACTTCCTAGTTACTACAGTTTTTCTTAAATCAATTATTTGCATCGGGTACGGCCTCGATCAGAGATTATAAGACCAAGATTTGGTTCTGTGTACATCTCTAGGCTTTGATAATAACTTGTATATATTTTGAGTATGAATAAGTTTGGTACTCTAACGTTTGTCTTTTGTGTATTTGACAAACATGTTCTGACTCTGATTGAAAGGAGTTTTTCATCAGAAGTCAAAGACCAAAGTGTTGACCACCAAACCGCTTCTGCACTCACTACGCTCAAATGAACGATAGTTTACTGCTTCAGATGTTCTGGAGATTAAAGCTCTGATATGGGCTCTGAAGAAACAAGTGTTTCTATGAAGTGAACGGTCAAAGACTCTGAAGACTTGAAGATTCTGAGGACCCAAGAAAGCTGGCTCTGAAGACCAAGTGTTTCTATTCTGAAGACCATAAGTTCTGAAGGGAACGATCCAGAAGCTGAAGACTTGAAGTTTTGTAGATCCAAGCAAGGTTCTGAAAATCGGACCGAACCGGCCGGTCGGACCGGTTCGACCGGGAACCAGGCACAGTACCGGTCCGGAGCCTAAGGAAAACCAGAAGCAAAGCCAACCGGTGTTAAACCGGTGAAACCGGTATGGAACCGGCCAAACCGGAAAAAATCACGGTTAGCCCGGTTATTCCCGGTTCAGCATAGAAACGTAAAAACGACGCCGTTTTGAAGCAAAACCGGGTCAATCAGGTTTTAAAAAAACAGAACGACGTCGTTTTGATTATTTTCAATTTTTTTTGAAACAAAATTAAAAAAAAAGGAAAATAGAAAGGCACGAAGTGAAACACTAAAACAGAACAAGTGAAACTGAAACCAGAGAAATGTGAGAACGAGTTGTTAACCAGAGAGACACAAACGTGAGAACGAGTGAAAGTGTGAAACTCTTCTCCTCTTGAGCGCCGGCCGGCCTTGACCCTCCCTGCAGCGGCGGATTCCGACGAAGGCGGTGGTTCCTGCGGCGACGGCCACTCAACAGGTTCTTCTTCTTCTTCCAAACTGAGGAAGTGAGGAACAGAGCAAGCCTCTTGAAACTCGGTTCAAACATGGCTACCACTCAACAGGTTCTTCTTCTTCTTCCAAACTGATTTTTCTTTTCTCTTTTCAACCTTTTCTTTATTTGATTTCCATAGGGTTTGATTTCTCAATTCTCTTACTATTTATGAATATGAATATGATGATCGTTTAATTGTAGAATGATGGAAGAAATACTGCTCCGGTTGATGCTTCTCCTAATGTTGTTGGGACACAAGAAGCGGCGGAAAACGCTGCTAATGTTCGTGGGAAAACGGATCCTGCTTGGGAGCATTTTGCATTTCAAAAGGAAGGAATGTCATGTACGTACACTTGCCTCTATTGTGGAACATCATACAAAGGCGGGGGGATAAATAGAATGAAGCACCATCTTGCAGGCATACCAGGTCAAATATCTGCTTGCAAGAAAGTTCCTCCTAATGTTCGCCATAGAATGGTAGCTTTATTAGAAAGTATTGAACAAAAGAAAAATGAAGCCAAGAATAACCGCAATGAAGCATTTGGTGATGGAGCTATTGATGAAGTTGGTAATGAACTTAATGCTTGTCCAACTGTAACACCTGCATCTACTCAAAGCAAAGGAAAAACGAAAGTTACAGGTGAAATTGACAATTACTTTGCTCCAAGAACGACTCTTGGATCCCAACCAACACTTAAAAGTGTTTTGTCTAGTAAAGAAGCTGTACACAAAGCTAAGATGGCAATTGCTAGATGGTTTTTTGATGCTTGCATTCCATTTAATGCATTACAATCACCATATTTTCAGCCAGCATTGGATGCAGCTGTTGCCATTGGCTCTGGTTTTAAAGGTCCATCTTATGATGAATTAAGGGTCAACTTGTTAGGAGATTGCAAGAAAGAGTGTCAGTTACTTGTTGAAAGCCACCGGGCCAATTGGGCTAAGTATGGATGTACAATCATGGCTGATGGATGGAGTGATCAACGACAAAGAACTTTGATAAATTTTATGGTTTATTGTCATACAGGTATAATCTTTGTGAAACTTGTTGATTAATTGTTTGATATTGTTCATAATGTTGAAACTTTGTTGAATTCACTTGTTTATTGTATGGTATAGGCATGTCATTTGTCAAATCTGTGGATGCATCTGATGTTGTGAAAGATGCTTCAACATTGTGCAACTTGTTTTCTGAAGTTATTGAGTGGGTTGGACCTCAAAACGTGGTTCATGTTGTCACAGATAATGCGGCTAACTATGTAGCTGCCGGTAAATTGCTTCATCAGAAATATGAGAACATTTTTTGAACTCCATGTGCTGCTCATTGCATAAATCTCCTTTTGAAGGATATTAGTAGCTTGCCACATATTGCAGATCTTGCCTCAAAAGCTTCTAAGGTGACTATATTTATTTACAATCATATGATATTTTTATCTTGGCTTAGAAAAAGAAGTGGTTGGAAAGAAATTGTTCGTCCAGGGGTGACTCGGTTTGCTACCACCTTTATCACATTGAAAAGTATTTCTGATCATAAGTCTGATTTGCAAGCTCTAGTTGTTGAAGGTATGAAAAACGGTAGAAAGGGGGGGTTTGAATAACGTTTTCAGAACAAAACTTCCACCTTAAAGATTTTGACAAATCTTTTGAGAACTTAAGTGCTAAAGATAAGAGATAGAAAAGCACACAAGGATTTTATCCTGGTTCACTTGATAAATCACTCAAGCTACTCCAGTCCACCCGTTAAGGTGATTTCTTCCTTCTTAGAATGAAGGCAATCCACTAATCAGGTAAGAGTTACAACTGCACTTGAAACCTACAAGTGACTAACAATTACACTGACTTAGCTCACACTAAGATTCACTCTCTTAGTCTTCTCTAGGATCCGATCAACCTTGATCTCCTAAAGGCAAACTATACAACTGTATATGAAGTTCTTGTTTACAAAGAAAGTGCTTCTAAAAAGCTTATAGTAAACACAATGAATTTCAAGATGAAAGAAAGCTTAGAATATTTTGAATATGTCTTGCGCGTGTATGTTGCTTCTACTTAGTTTCTTCGCCGCTTCTTTCAATCTTCAGCCTTTATATATACTCCAAGGATTAGGGTTGAGCGTTGCATGGGAAATGCTACCGTTGGAGGGCAGTTCTGGAAAATCCAGCTTCTGCTGTGGCTGAGAACGTTAGGTAGGTCGTCAGGAAGGTACACTTGCTTTTGTACTTGGATAGCGACTTGACCTTTTAACCTAGGAGACTTCTGATCAGGGGAATACTTCATATTGGAACTTGTGAAGCCGGTTGATCAGAGTCAGAGGGAAAGCACAGATCCTCTGACCATTGTATCTTCTGATTCTGAACTCAAAGGGAAGAACATGGCCTTCAGAGTTTCTTGCTTCTGGACATCAGAGTTTCCACTATTCAGCTTCTGGATTTTCGGAGTCTTCTACACCATCAGAACATCTGAACCTTCAGTGTTTCTTGGTTATCAGAACTTCTGGATCTTCAGAGCTTCTAGCGACTGAGTCCACATCAGAGTTTGTATAGCTTCAGAACTTCTGAAGCTTTTCCACTGTTCATACTGAACATGGTGAATGCGAAAGCGTTGCTTGGGTCACTCTTTATACACAGTGCTTCTGATTTGTGTGAGATTGAGTTGAGGTCAGAGCCTATAAATAGCACACTCAGAAAAACACGTTAGAGTACCACAATTGTTCATATCAAAAGGTTAACTTGTAATCATCAAAACATAGAGTTGTACTACTAGATCAAAACTTGATCTTACAATCTCCCCCTTTTTGATGATGACAAAACTAAGATTTTTGATGAACAATTCTTAAACATTAAACTGAATTCACTCAGAGTTTAGAGATATAGAATAATACTTATCCTGATGTGAATAGTTTATCTTGCTCATTCTGAATTCAAGTCACTGCTTGATTCTGAGCTTAGCTCCCCCTGAATCTAATACTTGATGAAAACGTTAGTAAAGTCTAGATTCTGAGCTAAATGATGTAAGAGTTCAGAGTGAAAAACTTATGACATAGATGAAGAACGAATAATCAGAGCGCATAAGTGATCAGAGTCAGGGACAAGGTATCAGAGTCTTGGGTATCAGAGTCAACTTAGAATCACTTCAGAAGAAGTGAAATGTATTCCTTGTATTTGCCCAGTGACACATCTATGGTCATGAAGGTGGAACTCTTAAATTCTCCAAAAGAAAAATAAATCACACTAACACATCTTACACATCAAAAACTGGGTTTACTCCCCCTTTTTGTCATAAGCAAAAAGCGTGGGGTGTGAAAAACTTAGCTTGAAGTACAAGGTACTCCCCCTCAGAGAAGGTCTAAGTTTAAAGAAAATGAAAACGATATAAGAATCAGAGTTAGGCGAAAATAAATAGAAGAGTTAATGCAAGGGATGAACGTTTACCACCGGTCAAGTGAGTAAATAGAAGGGTCAGTTACCAAGAACTTAACCTCGAGAAACTGTAATAGCATTAACTTTCAGAGAGAAAGTGAAGCCTATAAAAAGCGTTGGAGAAAAGGTAAGCTTCACACCTCGAATAATTTTCAGTAAGAAAAAAATGGCATCATACAACGTAGCACTAGAAGAGCTGAGGAAGAAGGCCTTTGAAGAGGACTTGTTCCTGAACATCAGGCATCCAGAGGGTGCAACTACCATCGCGGAGCTGACACGGACACTGCTGGAAGAGGACCTGCGTCCAGAGTTGGAGAGAGACCTGAAGGAATTTCTTGCCTTCGTGGAGGAGGTGCAAGAACTCAGCCGGTTTGAACTCAAGCTGCTGGAAGAAAAAGAAATCTTGGAAAAGAAGCTCAGGACTTCAGAAGAGATTCTGGAGAAAGATGAGCTAAAGGTCAGACTCAACAACATCCAGCATGTACTGGAGCGTCTGGAGAAGGATAGGTCAGAGCAGCGCCAGGAGTGCAGAAGAATGAGGAGGGATCCTCCATTCTAGATTATATGATGTAAAGAAATATGATGTAAACATAGAACAATGAATAAAAAAGACTTTTGCAAACATATGTGACATAAGTATATAGATATATATGCATATATAATCACAAACGAACAAAAGAGAATAAATAAATAAAAAGAAACAGAGTTTAACAAAAGGAAAACAAAGTTAACGAAAAAGAAGAAAAAGAAGAGATCCTAAAAACTAAGGTTTGTCAGTGCGTCTCAGAAGTTCCATCATCATGTGCTTCATCTCAATCAGCATGGATTCATGAGTGTCAAGACGTTGTTCCATGATGTCGAGTCTGGATGAGCTTGTCTGAGTAAAGCTGGAAGGAACATTCTGAGCAGCTTGAGGTTCTGGAATGGAAGCAGAAGCAGCAGGAGTAAACACAACTGGTGCAAGTCGCTCTGCCTCAGCCTCAGCTTCAAGACGCTCTGCCTCAAGTCTGGCTTGTTCAGCCTGAGCTGCTGCTTCACGTGCAGCTTCGTCTGCTTGTTCTTTCTTTCTCTTGGCTTCTTCAATAGCTTCAAGAAGCTTATTTCTCTGTTCTAGTTCGTGAAGAGCCACCCTCCTAGCAAGCCTTTGCTTTGCAGCCTCAATGCTCTGACTGCCCTCTGCATGCAGGAGCTGCATCATAATTGGAACTTGAGCCACTAGCCAAGTGCTCAGATTGTTCCACTCATCAGCCACACTTTCAGCATTCTCACTGAGATCAGTCTGACCGTGCACATTGCGGAGCCTCAAAGAGGCTTCATGATAGAAGATATTGATGCACTCAGAGATAGATGTGGGTTGAAGGTGAGTATAGGGAATTATGGAGAGGTTGGGTTCAGGAGAGGCTGGGTGATTGCTGCTATGGGCTTCAGAGGCACCTTGTGGAGAACCAATGTTAATCATGGGAGCATTGGGTTCAGAGGTTCCAAGGTGAGGGTCTGAAGTTTCAACCAGAGGGTGAGGTGATCTAACCGAGGATTGGTTAGACACTGATTGTTCAGGTTCAGGGTCTGGTGGAATGGGCTCTTGTTGGTCAGGGACATGGTGAGCTTGTTGAACTAAGGGGTCTGCCTCTTGGATAGGATTGGCCAAGATAGGTTCATCTGGGTCAACTAGACGTTCAGGTCTGGGGCCAGGATATCTCCTAGGGCTTGGACAGGTAAGGTAATACTCTTCCAAAGCAGATACCTTTTCTTTTCTAACCTCCATGAATTTTCTAATTGATTCAGAGGTATTGGAGGGAGGAGAGTCAATAACATTGGTTGGGAAGGATACAGGTGTGAAGGCTGTTGAAGAGTCTGTATCCGTGGTTCTAGCAGCAGGACGTGCTGATGCTCTGAGAGCAGAGTGATCAGACGTTCTGGGTTGTGGTTCTGTTTGGTTGGGCTCGGGTTGGTCTTGGACGATTGGTTCAGAAGATAATGGGTCGTACGGAATGGTAAGGAGAGATGTTGGTTCTTCTGACCTAGAGGTTGGGTTCTGAAGCAAATTCCAGAGAGGTGCTTCAGTAGGAGAAGGTTGAAAGAAGGAAGATCTTGGGGAATGTGGTGGAGAGGTGGTTTGTTCGGCTGGCTGGGATTCAGGAATAGGAGTGAGGGGATTTGAGGAGTGTTGAAGCAAGGCAGAAATAGGGAGTGCATCAAATAAATTCAAATCATCATCAGAAGCAAGTGCAGGCTTACTTGAATGTGCTGATGATCGAGTCACTCTGGCAGGAGGTTCAGTCCTTCTGACCACTGCAGCAGCTGGTTCCACCCGAGTAGGCTTCACCACGATTCTGACCTTCTTCTGCTTCTTCTTTGGAGGACCATCCTCACTATCATCATCATCACCATCATCAGGCTTTCTCTTTGTCTTCTTGACCAGAGGGACATCAGATTCTTCAGAGGATTCTTCCAGAACCATCTTCCTCTGAGCTTTCTTCTTTGGAGGAGAAGGAAACTTCTGAGCTGGCGGTAGTCTGCTGATGAAATCATCAAGGTCAATCTCGAATCCTTGAGCCCTGAGGTCTTCAACATAGCATCTGATGGCTTCAGGATGGTCTGCTTGAGTCCACAGAGGGTAGTCATTCAGAGGCATTCTTCTTCCTCTGATCTCAGAAGATGAGTCTTCATGAGCAGGATCAATCTTCTTCTGGATTAAGCCCATCTTCTTCAAGGAGTTTGCAGTGAAGACATCACTGATAATTGTGCTCAAATCATCTGTGCAACCAGCATCGATCAAATCTTGCACCAAGTTGCTTTCAATGAGAAAGTCTGAGAGCAGCCTCCCAAAAGGGATGTATTTGATTGCAGACTTGATGGAGGCGGTGGTGCGAGACTTCCGGATGCATTCCTTCAAGTAGGAGAACAGGAAGTAGGGAAGGCAGATCTTCTCCTGATCTTGGATGAAGAACAGCATCGCCTTCTGGTTGAAGTTGATGTAATCTGGGGAACTGCCCTTCGGTCTCTGATTGATGCAGTTGAGCAGGATCTTGTGCCAGATTCTGAGTTTGGGGTGAAGATCCATCACCTTGTAACTCGTCTTGCCCGGTTTGAAGGTGGTGTACAGGGCCTTGTTGACTTTGTCTTTGGTGATGGGTTTCAGCTTGGATTCCGTCAGTTGGAACCGATACCCATAAGCAGTTTCTGCTCCTAGCAGATTCACGAATGACTTCTCAGTGATAATGATCTTCCTGCCAAGAATGTGAGAGACCACCTGAGTGTCATCGCAGTCTGCGTGCTTCCAGAATTCCTTTACCAATTTCTCATACACCGGTCCTCGAAGTCGATTGAAATAGTTTCCCCAACCTTGAGCTTGAACTTCAGGACGAAGATCATACCCATTTGCAGCCAAGTTATCGAGGTTGAATCTCCATTCTGCCAGGACTTGGAGTTCCTCAGGAGCAAATACGCAGTGAACGGCACAGCCCCGTTCTGCAATAGGAACAATCTGCTCTTGAACTTGAACTTGTTCTTGTGCCGGGTTCTCAGAGCCCCTTTGACCCGTTGCCAAACCAACTTCCATGTGAGGGAACTGAGGTGCATCTGCAGTAGATCTTCTGGTTTGTCTCACCATTTTGAAGAGGTTGAAGGTTTGAGGTAGAAGATGAAGTTTGAAGGATGAAGAGAGATCGAGAGAGAAATCAAGAAAGAGGCGGTTTTGAAAAGCATAGAGTGCGAGAGTGAAAACCGGAAGTGAACGAGAACGTGTGTGTATAGTGGGTTTTATCAAATAACCGTTGTTGATTCAAAAAGCACTTTAAGATCAACGGTTGAAAAATAAAGATAGATAGTAACAGTAAAATACACAATCACACACAGGAGATAAGCATATCTACACACAATCATAACAGACTGTCACACGGGCACAAGGAATTATGCATCAGAAATTCTGACACACGTGTTGTTGTCTCAGCTTCAGAGTCAGTACCAGTGGGCACACACACTCTGATTGAGTTACCTTCTGGACTAGACATCTTCTGATCAAGAAGTATCATAGTCAGAGGTTCTGATCCATCTTCACTCTGGACAAAAGTCCATGTTTAGATTTTTCAGAATAAAATTAAATCTATCCTCTGCTAAGGGCTTTGTAAAGATATCTGCCCATTGATGGTCAGTATCAACAAACTTCAGAAGAAGTACGCCCTTCTGCACATAATCTCTAATGAAGTGATACTTTACCTCAATGTGCTTTGCCCTTGAATGCAAGATAGGATTCTTGCTCAACGAGATTGCAGCAGTGTTATCACAATAAATTGGGATATTGCTCTTAAGGATCTGATAATCCTCCAGCTGATGTTTCATCCAGAGCATCTGAGTGCTGCATATTGCTGCTGAGATATATTCTGCCTCTGCAGTTGATAGTGCAATGGTTGATTGCCTCTTGCTTGCCCATGAGACTAGATTGCTTCCCAGAAATTGACAATTTCCAGAAGTACTTTTTCTCTCTGTTCTATCTCCAGCATAATCAGCATCACAATAACCTGAAAGCTTATACTCTGATGTTTTCTTATACATCAAGCCAAGGTTAGTGGTGCCTTTCAGATACCTTAGGATCCTCTTAACAGCAGTTAAGTGGGTTTCCCTTGGATCTGATTGGATACGAGCACATAAGTGAACACTAAATAATATGTCTGGCCTAGATGCAGTTAAGTATAGAAGTGAACCTATCATTCCACGATAGAGCTTCTGACATACTTTACCACTTTTATCTTCTTTCTCCAAAATGCATGTAGGATGCATTGGAGTCTTGGCCACTGTAGATTCCAGCATATTGAACTTCTTCAGAAGTTCTTTAGTGTACTTGCTCTGATGGATATATGTTCCTTCTGGTGTTTGATCAACTTGTATTCCTAGAAAGTACTTTAATTCTCCCATCATACTCATCTCAAATTCAGCCTGCATCATCTCAGAAAATTCTTTGCATAGAGATTGATTAGCAGAACCAAATATAATATCATCAACATAAATTTGCACAATTAAGATATCATCTTTATAAGTCTTGCAAAAAAGAGTTGTATCTACTTTACCCCTTACAAACTCATTCTCCAGAAGGAATGAGCTAAGTCTCTCATACCATGCTCTGGGAGCTTGCTTCAGACCGTAGAGTGATTTCTTCAATTTGAACACATGGTCTGGTTTCTTTTCATCTTCAAAACCTGGGGGTTGATGAACATAGACTTCCTCTGAGATATAACCATTTAGGAAGGCACTCTTTACGTCCATCTGATGTAGAACTATGTTGTGATTTACTGAGAAGGAGATCAACAGTCTAATTGCCTCCAGTCTTGCTACCGGAGCAAATGTTTCAGTGTAGTCTATTCCTTCCTGCTGGCTGTAGCCTTGAGCAACTAGCCTTGCCTTGTTTCTGACTACTTCTCCTTTCTCATTTAGCTTGTTTCTGAATACCCATTTCGTTCCAATAACATGGACACTCTCAGGCTTCTTCACTAAGCTCCAAACATCGTTCTTGGAGAATTGATTCAGTTCTTCTTCCATGGCCAGAATCCAATCCTTGCCCTGAAGAGCTTCATCTATGGACTTGGGTTCAATTAAGGACACCAATCCTTTCAGACTCAGCAAGGTCTCTTCAGAGGGTCTGAAGGCAGATCTGGTTCTGACTGGTTCATCTTTGTTGCCCAGAATCAATTCCTTAGGGTGAGCTGCAGTGATTCTGCTCTTCTTCAGAGTTTGTGAGTTAGAGGGACCAGCTTCTTCCTCTGGTTCATCTTCCTCTGGCTCAACTTCCTCTGGAGCTTTGCCTTTGTCAGAAACATTAATGCTTAAATCTGCAAACTTTTCAACTAGCTTTGACTGGTCAGAGTCAAGCTTATCATCAAATCTAACATGAATAGATTCTTCAATAGTCTTAGCATCAGTATTATAAAATCTAAAACCTTTAGATCTATCAGAATAACCAAGTAATAGACACTTAGAAGACTTAGCATCAAATTTATGCAATCTATCCTTAGTATTGAGAACATAACAAACACAGCCAAAAGGATGAAAATAAGAAATGTTGGGTTTTATGTTCTTCCACAATTCATAAGGAGTCTTATTCAGAATTGGTCTCACAGAGATTCTGTTCTGAATGTAACATGCTGTATTTACTGCCTCTGCCCAAAAGTGCTTAGCCATGCCAGTTTCTTGGAGCATGGTTCTAGCCATCTCCTGAAGAGTTCTGTTCTTCCTCTCAACAACACCATTTTGTTGAGGAGTTCTGGGACAAGAGAAATCATGTGCAATTCCATAGGAATCAAACAGACTCTCAAACTTGTCATTCTCAAACTCTCCACCATGGTCACTTCTGACACGCACAATCCTACAAGCCTTCTCGTTTTGCACTTGAGCAATGAAGGTAGAGAACACAGCATGAGACTCATCCTTGCGGGTTAGAAACTTTACCCATGTCCAGCGGCTATAGTCATCAACGATAACCATCCCATATCTCTTGCCACCTATAGACTCAGTTTTCACTGGTCCAAAAAGGTCGATATGCAGAAGTTCCAACGGCCTTGAGGTTGAGACAACATTCTTTGCCTTGAAAGGGACTTTTGTGAATTTGCCTTTCTGACATGCTTCACAAAGAGCGTCTGAAGCGAACTTCAGATTGGGTAAGCCCCTGACAAGGTTTAGCTTGCTCAGCTGAGAAATCTTTCTCATACTGGCATGCCCTAACCGTCTATGCCATACCCACTGCTCTTCATTAACAGACAGAAGGCACTTCACATTCTGAGCCTCCAACTCAGATAATCTGATCTTATAAATGTTGTTCTTCCTCTTGCTGTTAAACAGAACAGAGCCATCGATCTGACTTACAGCCCGGCAGGACTTTTGATTGAATATAACATCATAACCCTTGTCAGCTAATTGACTTATAGACAATAAGTTATGTGTTAAGCCGTCTACCAATAAAACATTATCAATGCATGGACTACTATCTACACAAATAGTACCAGTACCAACAATTTTACCCTTTTCATTTCCTCCGAAGCCAACTTCGCCTCCAGGCTTAAGTTTCAGCTCTCGAAACATACGCTTTTCTCCCGTCATGTGACGCGAGCATCCACTGTCCAGATACCATGATTGGTGTTTCAGTGGAGCTATCAAGGATATCTGCAACATAGATGATCTTGTCCTTAGGTACCCACTTTCTGGGTCCTCTTTTGTTAGTTACCCCAGAGGTTCTGATCACCTTGGGTGTCTCAACATAATATTTTAAAGGAATATTTGCATGATATTTAGTCATAGAGAAAGATCCCTTTTTAAGAGGATGTTTAGCAACTTTAGCAGGTACAGGATCAGGCAATATGGTACCAGAGGGAACAAAGCATTCATACAAGGATTTAGCTTTAGACACAGAAGGCTCATTTCTAATTGGTTTAGAATAGCCAATGCCATGCATTCCATTTCTTCTTACGCCATAGATCATTGAAGCCATTAAGCTTCTATCCACGCTTTTAGCTAGGAATCTTTGAAAAGACTTTTCATACTTAGATTCATTTCTACAATCAGAGGCATCACAGGCAACAATTTCTTCTAACTTAGCAATCTGGTTCTTAAGCACAGAGTTAGAATTTACCAAAGCATGATTTTCATTTTTCAAATCAGAAATAATTTTCTCATGTTCAGAAGGAGTCTTAGAGACAGCAGATAAGTTCTTTTTCAACTTTTTATGCTTAGACAATAAAGAGTTATACTTATCCATGATATCAGACAAAGCATGTTTCAGTTCAGAGGTAGAGAAGGAAGCGAATACCTCATTTTCATCGTCTGAGTTAGGATCTCCTTCTGATTCTGAGTCAGAGTCAACAGCTTCCTTTGACTCTGCTCCTTTGTCTTTGACAATGGCCATGAGTCCTTGGACTTCACCATCAGAGTCAACATCCTCTGACTCTGATTCATCGAATGTCACCATCAGACTCTTCTTGGTCTTGAAGTGCTTCTTTGGCTTCTTGTCTTTCTTCAACTTTGGACAATCACTTTTGTAGTGTCCAGATTCTTTGCACTCAAAACATGTGACTTCCTTGATTGAAGACTTCTTCTGGCCTGAGGACTCATACTTGCCTTTTGCCTTTCCAGAGCCTTTGAACTTGCTCTGCCTGTGCTTCCAGATGCGGTTGAGTCTCTTGGAGATCAGAGTCAGCTCATCTTCATCAGAATCTTCTGATGCTTCTTCAGATTCTTCTTCTTCAGCTTGAAGAGCCTTTGACTTCTCAACCTTAGCCTTTTCAGATTTGGATTTCAAGGCTATGGACTTTTTCCTCAGATCTTGCATCTCTGAGCGTTTCAGCTCATGGCATTTCAAAATGCTGATGAGTTCTTCTAAACTCATATTCTCAACGTCTCTCGTGAGCTCTATTGAAGTCACCAAAGGCATCCAACTTTCAGGAAGACACCTGATGACCCTTATGACATGATCTTTTGTTGTGTAGCTCTTGTTGAGAGGTCGTATGCCAGCTACAAGCAATTGAAATCTGGAGAACATTTCTTCAATGGACTCATTTGGCTCCATGATGAAGGATTCATACTTTTGGATCAAAGACAATGCCTTTGATTCTTTGACTTTCTTGTTTCCTTCATGAGACATCTTCAGAGAATCAAAAATGCCTTTAGCAAACTCACGATCGGTAATCTTCTGGTACTCCTCATAGGAAATAGCACTTAGAAGAATTGCTCTTGCTTTGTGATGTTGTGAGTACAGCTTCTTTTGTTCTGCAGTCATCTCTGACCTTGGGATCTTCTTGCCATCTGCATCAACTGGACGCTCATAGCCATCCACAATAATATCCCAGAGATCTGCATCGAAACCCAGAAAGAAACTTTCCAGTCTATCTTTCCAATATTCGAACCTTTGACCATCGAACATAGGAGGCTTTGCGTTGTAACCATCTCTTTGAGTTTCACTGGTGGTGGCAGCCATTGTTTTTCACACCGGCCCGGATCACTGAACACTGTTAGGTGTGGTAATCAGAACTTGCGCTCTGATACCAATTGAAGGTATGAAAAACGGTAGAAAGGGGGGGGTTTGAATAACGTTTTCAGAACAAAACTTCCACCTTAAAGATTTTGACAAATCTTTTGAGAACTTAAGTGCTAAAGATATATAAGAGATAGAAAAGCACACAAGGATTTTATCCTGGTTCACTTGATAAATCACTCAAGCTACTCCAGTCCACCCGTTAAGGTGATTTCTTCCTTCTTAGAATGAAGGCAATCCACTAATCAGGTAAGAGTTACAACTGCACTTGAAACCTACAAGTGACTAACAATTACACTGACTTAGCTCACACTAAGATTCACTCTCTTAGTCTTCTCTAGGATCCGATCAACCTTGATCTCCTAAAGGCAAACTATACAACTGTATATGAAGTTCTTGTTTACAAAGAAAGTGCTTCTAAAAAGCTTATAGTAAACACAATGAATTTCAAGATGAAAGAAAGCTTAGAATATTTTGAATATGTCTTGCGCGTGTATGTTGCTTCTACTTAGTTTCTTCGCCGCTTCTTTCAATCTTCAGCCTTGTAACACCCCGATTTCTCGAGTGTTACACAGTAACTAATTAACCAATTTTCGTAAAGAGTTTTCGTCGATTCACTTATTAATCTTCAATTAATGACAAACCTTTCATTTTACAAAAACTCTTGAAACATAACCTTTCCAAAAAACACGCGGAAGTAACCAACTTCGTAAAACTTTTTAAATAACCAACTGTAAAGAGTACGAAACAAAGGCCTGAATGAAAATAAAGATTACATCAAAACTTGTTCATTCGAATTTAAGCAATAAAATTGTTCGATACCAACACTTCGGAAACTCTCAACCCCAACAGAAAACAAAAGACTCTCAACCCAAACCCTATTCCTTAGCCTCTTCCTCTTCCTCTAAAGTGTAGTCGTCCTCCAGTATTGGCACGTCACGTAGCATCAACTCCCAAGAATGAGTCATCGCCATTATCTTCACGACCATCTACCCCCCCCAAACAAACACATAGCAAACAAGCAGGGTCAGGTCCAACAAAAGAATGATAATGACAAAATCAACAACAACCTATATAATATAAGTACATTATATGTCTTTTATGGGAAAGAGTCAGTTACTAACGGAATCTCACTTCACACAACCCACCAAAACTTCCATGGCCATAATCACGATCATCCGCAGATGAACAAATCTCGGAGGGGACTCACCGTACAACCCTCAATCATGTGGGGGGACTCACCGTCCGCCAGACTCACCGTCCGTCCACAGAATCACAAGGCGACCGCAGTCAGCCAATCACGTGGGGACTCACCGTACAACCCACAAAACACCCTCGCGTGCAAGGTACCATCGTTCTCATGGTCCATAGTCCTCACCAGACCTATGTCCAATTATTCACATTTACTTGCAAGCGAGTTTATTACACTTTTCTCTTTGTTAAGTCTCTAAAATCAATCCTAGAGTCTTATCATACTCTTTATACAACAACCTTCACAACACAACATTCACGGGTTACAAGGGAATTACGGCTAGGTGAGCGACCCTTGAACCATTAACTCAGAAAATAAATATAATCCACGTAAAGGAACGCAAGAACATTCACTCATGCATAATATATCATCGCAACTTCAACATATTGACAGCAGAAACAACTTTCACAAAAATAGAGCCACAGAATGCATCTTTCAACCAAAAATCACGTATGATACCTTTCTAGAAAGCTATTTTAAATATCTACAACTCTCTAGTTAAAATCATTTTCATTTGAGCCCCAGAATTAGGTGATATTACTCCTTAAAGTTTCTGTCCGACACAGGGAAAAACAGCAAGTATGACAGTTACCCAAAACGACCTACAACACACAATACTAGACCAAAATTTATGATCTTTATATGCCTGGAGAGCTCTTTCGAAGATCTACAATTTGTATTTTAATCATTTCTTTATTTGACGACCAGAAACAAGTGAAAATAGGACCTGAAGTTTACTGTCCAGCATAGAAATCTGACAGAGAATGCATCTGCCATCAATTTCGTTTAAGCCATTCTATTCTAAGGGTTCTAAGTCATCTACCAGCATCAAATATAGTAACATGTTCACAGTGTAACCCAATATGACCTGGAAAAGTCCAGCACACATCGCATATTCAAAACCTCAAGCACATCAATCAAGTTCATACATAAAATCATGTCAAAGCATGGCAAGAATCATAATTTTTCCAAGAAAACTCATGATATAACCCCTATTCTACCCAAAAGATCCTAAGACCAGCCCTTACCTTGGGTTCTTGGTCTGAAAAGAAGAAGCTTTGGTGATGAACACGGTTCAGAAACGTTGCTGTCCACGTTCTCAGCTTCTCTCGCCGTCCCTCTCTACTCGCGTTCTCTCCCTTGCTCGCGTGCGTGACCGGCGACAATGGTGGTGGCTTGGGCGGCGGCTCCCTTCTCTTCTCTCACACGTTCTCTCTTTTCTCTCTTCTGCTCTCTCTTTGTTTTTCACGTGGAGGTGCTGTAGTGTATCTCTGTTTTCTGATTGTGGAAGAATAGGGTTTCCCCCCTTGGCTAAAATCCCATGCAACCCACAAGTGGGCTAGGGTTTTGTTTTCCACAAGCCCGACCCAAGTCCAACCTTAACCCACCAGTCTAATTACCTAATCAGACCTGAAACTTACTAAAACCTAAGCCCTCAAAGGTAAATTCATAATTAAATTCGAACTTAGAAGAAAAACAATGTAATAATCCCGCTGGCACTGTACAGCCGGAACTACGTTCACTAAAACGGGGATATCTGGAGCTACAGATATCGGATCGACACGAAACCACTTGGAGAATTTTCTAGACTTGAAGGCCTACAACTCTCATGAAGGAAGTTTTCCCAAATGAAGTCGTTAAGACCCTCTAACAATTCACACAAGTTGACAGTTCTAATCTGCCAGTTATCAAACATTAGCTAAAACTTCAATTTTATTCAAACTTCCATAAAATTGTTCCAAATTGAACTTAGGGCCTTACAAGCCTTTATATATACTCCAAGGATTAGGGTTGAGCGTTGCATGGGAAATGCTACCGTTGGAGGGCAGTTCTGGAAAATCCAGCTTCTGCTGTGGCTGAGAACGTTAGGTAGGTCGTCAGGAAGGTACACTTGCTTTTGTACTTGGATAGCGACTTGACCTTTTAACCTAGGAGACTTCTGATCAGGGGAATACTTCATATTGGAACTTGTGAAGCCGGTTGATCAGAGTCAGAGGGAAAGCACAGATCCTCTGACCATTGTATCTTCTGATTCTGAACTCAGAGGGAAGAACATGGCCTTCAGAGTTTCTTGCTTCTGGACATCAGAGTTTCCACTATTCAGCTTCTGGATCTTCAGAGTCTTCTACACCATCAGAACATCTGAACCTTCAGTGTTTCTTGGTTATCAGAACTTCTGGATCTTCAGAGCTTCTAGCGACTGAGTCCACATCAGAGTTTGTATAGCTTCAGAACTTCTGAAGCTTTTCCACTGTTCATACTGAACATGGTGAATGCGAAAGCGTTGCTTGGGTCACTCTTTATACACAGTGCTTCTGATTTGTGTGAGATTGAGTTGAGGTCAGAGCCTGTAAATAGCACACTCAGAAAAACACGTTAGAGTACCACAATTGTTCATATCAAAAGGTTAACTTGTAATCATCAAAACATAGAGTTGTACTACTAGATCAAAACTTGATCTTACAGTTGTTAATCAACACTTTACTGGTAATAAGTTATCAACGGGTACAGCTGGGAAACGTGTTAGTGAAATCATTTTAGATAATAAATTTTGGAGGGATTGTGAGGTGGTGTCAAATATTGCAGCTCCCATTATCCGACTACTTAGAATTGTAGATGGGGATGAAAAACCCTCGATGGGCTATGTTTATGATGGCATGCAAAGGGCAAAGAACGCAATCAAGCGGATGTTCAAGGATAAGAGTGAATTGTATAAGCCGTACACAGATATTATTTCAGCTCGATGGGATAAACACTTGAAGCGTACTCTTCATGCAGCAGCTTACTTTCTAAATCCTGGATTCTTTTATGATCCAAGTTTTCTTGAAAAGGATAGAGTTGTGCAGTCACTTGTTGATTTGTTGGAGGTGAAAAGTCCATGTGCTAGCTTACCCAAAGCCCTTCTAGAGATGAATGTCTATCGTGAGCGGAAAGATTCATTTAGTCGAGCAAGTGCTTTGCAAGCGGCAAGCCAAATTCAACCCAGTAAATAGTTATCTAAATTGTATTGTGTAAATTTATTTTATTGCAATATATAATCGTTTTAATAAATTTATTTATTGCAGCTCAATGGTGGTCAATATATGAGAGTAGTGCTCCATTGTTACAAAAGATTGCAATTCGTATTCTTAGTCAAACATCATCATCTTCAGGGTGTGAAAGAAATTGGAGTCTCTTTGAACGCATCCATACCAAAAAACGAAATAGACTTGAACATCAAAGGCTAGGTGATCATGTTTATATTACTTATAACTTGCGTTTGAAGAAAAGGTATATTACTATCACTTATGCTTTCATTTTTTTGCAATATATCTTAGCTCTCTAACTTGAATTTTATTTTAATGTTCCATTTTAGGAGTGAATTGAAGAAGAGAACTTATGATCCTGTTGATTATGAATGCATCAATAATGTTGACTTTTGGGTAGTTGAGGAAGAAGCACCTCCTGAGTTTGATGATAATGAGGCTGAGCTTGAGAATAACATTTATGAAGATGATGCAAGAGATGTTGCAGGTAAAAAATTAATCATTTAATCTTATTGAGCTTGTTTCAAATTTAGAAGTATTATTTCAAAAGCTACATTTAAGTAAGTTTTTCACTTTCACGTTATGTAATTAGGTGGTGAAGGAGTTGACATTTCAGAGGAGCCACTGATGGAGTCAGTTGATTTTCAAATTGGGGCAAATGTTGAATCATCGTCGTTTGATGGAATAGAGTTCAATCTTAATGATGTTAATGATTTCTGATTATATTTGTTGTGTTGTTAACTTGTTATTCATACTTTGTTAAGTGTTGTTAAATTTAGACTTTTGTCATTGGTATTGAATTAAGGTTGTTGTTGAACCTAAATGTTATGAGTTATGACTTATGTAAGTTGGTGGTGTTTGCATCTAAAGAAACTATCATTTAGACTTGTGGAGTTACATTTGTTGGCTTATATATTTTAGCTTTTGTTATTTACTTATTTTACTTTACAACAATTAGATTTAGATGACCTAAAAAAATTATGTATATATATGTTTATATGTATATAGTATAAAATTATATTATTTATATTGATACGGTTCAACCTCGGTTCAACCTCGATTCAACCCCGGTTCGACCTTTGAACCTTAAACCAGTGCCTTGATCGGTTTGATAACCGGTCCGGTTTTCAGAACATTGGATCCAAGCATCCTCGTGACTCTGATTAGAAGCTTCACAAGTTCATATTAAAGCGCGCCTCTGAAGATCATAAGTCAACAGTAAAGGACAAAAGGTGACTATCAAATAGTACATTCGCAGTGTACTATCCTGACCAGTCTACCTATACGAAGATCAGCCTTGTACGTTATGGAATTTCCAAAAGAACCCTCCAACGGATAGAATCTCACAACGGAAATATCACCTCTTGCTTGGAGTATTTAAAGGCTGAAGAAAGGAAGAAAAAGTTTAAGACACTGCATTGCAATACAACTCTCATTCAAGCGAAAACCTTAGCAATCTTTTTTCTTCATTGTTCATAACTTGTTTACACTCTGCTTGTTTAGAAGCAAATCTTTGTAAACCCAAACTTTCAAACTCTTGATTGTATTTCCTTAAGGGACCGGTTAGGTCAGTAGCCTTGAGAAGAGTAAGACTTGTGTGTCTTGGTGTTTGCTAGTTCTTAGGATTGTTAGTCACTGAGCAAGGTGTGCTAGTGTAGTTGTAACAACCTTTATTAGTGGATTATCTTCATTCGACGAAGGAAGAAATCACCTTAACGGGTGGACTGGATTAGCTTGAGGATTTGTGCAAGTGAACCAGGATAAAATCCTTGTGTATTTCTCTCTTTACTCTTCTACCTTTGTATCTGAGAGTTTAAGTGAACCTTAAAAGAAACAACTTTTACTTCAAAACCCTATTCAAACCCCCTTCTAATGTTTTTCATTCCTTCAATTACTAATTTTGAGTGATATTAATTATTTACACGAATAGAACTTTAGTACGAGCAAGTTAATACACCAAAACTATTATTTTAAGCTTTCAATACAGTTTTTTATAATAAAGAATACTCTATGTGATAATACTTGTAAGGAGAAGTCTTTGATACTCAATAGTAGAAATCTTGGCAATTGCCAATAAATGGACGTAGCTCACTAATATAGGGCGAACCAGGATAAAAGACTTGTGTGCATTGACCGCTACTTATACTATTTATCTGAATACCTGCACAACTCGTCACTGGACTAGGAGCGTAATCAAAGTCTTCTATTTCTGTAATCTAGTAGAAACTAGTCAATCATAATCCAACCCCCTTGTTGCGTCGCCGTGCTCTTTTTTTCCTTATATATGTGTAAGATCAAGTTTTGATCGAGTAGTACAACTCTATGTTTTGATGATTACAAGTTAACATTTGAGTATGAACAATTATGGTACTCTAACGTGTTTTTCTGAGTGTGCTATTTACAGGCTCTGACCTCAATTCAATCTCACACAAATCAGAAGCACCGTGCATAAAGAGTGACCCAAGCAACGCTTTCGCAACATCTATGTTCACTCTGAACAGTAGAAATGCTTCAGAAGATCTGAAGTTATACAAGCTCTGATATGGACTCAGTCACTAGAAGTTCTGAAGATTCAGAAGTTCTGACAACCAAGAAACTCTGAAGGTTCAGATGTTCTGATGGTGTAGAAGACTCTGAAGATCCAGAAGCTGAATAGTGGAAACTCTGATGTCCAGAAGCAAGAAACTCTGAAGACCATGTACTTCCCTCTGAGTTCAGAATCAGAAGATACAACGGTCAGAGGATCTGTGCTTTCCCTCTGACTCTGATCAACTGGCTTCACAAGTTCCAACATGAAGCATTCCCCTAATCAGAAGTCTGCTAGGTTTAAAGGTCATGTCACTATCCAAGTACAAAAGCAAAGTGTACTATCCTGACGACCTACCTAACATCCTCAGCCACAGCAGAAGCTGGAATTTCCAGAACTGTCCTCCAACGGTAGCATTTCCATGCAACGTTCAACCCTAATCCTTGGAGTATAAATAGAGGCTGAAGATTGAAAGAAGCGGTTAGAAGCATTTTACACACGCGCAAGAAATATTCAAATCCTTCTAAGCTTTCTTTCTTCTTGAATTTCATTGTGTTTACTATTAGCTTTTCAAAAGCAAATCTCTTGTAAACATTCTTTCTTAAACAGTTTGCTTAGTTACCTTTAGGAGATCAAGGTTGATCGGATCCTAGAGAAGACTAAGAGAGTGAATCTTAGTGTGAGCTAAGTCAGTGTAATTGTTAGTCACTTGTAGGTCTCAAGTGCAGTTGTAACACTTTACCTGATTAGTGGATTGCCTTCATTCTAAGAAGGAAGAAATCACCTTAACGGGTGGACTGGATTAGCTTGAGGGATTTATCAAGTGAACCAGGATAAAAGTCCTTGTGTGCTTTTCTATCTCTTATCTTTAGCACTTAGTTCTCGAAAAGATTTGTTAAAATCTTTAAGGTGGAAGTTTTATCTTGAAAACGTTATTCAAACCCCCCCCCCTTCTACCGTTTTCATACCTTCAATTGGTATCAGAGCGCAAGTTCTGATTACCACACCTAACAGTGTTCAGTGATCCGGGCCGGTGTGAAAAAACAATGGCTACCACCAGTGAAACTCAAAGAGATGGTTACAATGCAAAGCCTCCCATGTTCGACGGTCAAAGGTTCGAATATTGGAAAGATAGACTTGAAAGTTTCTTTCTGGGTTTTGATGCAGATCTCTGGGATATTATTGTGGATGGCTATGAGCGTCCAACTGATGAAGAAGGCAAGAAGATCCCAAGGTCAGTGATGACTGCAGATCAAAAGAAGCTTTACTCACAACATCACAAAGCTAGAGCAATTCTTCTAAGTGCTATTTTTTATGAAAAGTACCAGAAGATTACAGATCGTGAGTATGCAAAAGGCATCTTTGAATCCCTGAAGATGTCTCATGAAGGAAACAAGAAAGTCAAAGAATCAAAGGCATTGTCCTTGATTCAAAAGTATGAATCCTTCGTCATGGAGCCAAACGAGTCCATTGAAGAAATGTTTTCCAGATTTCAGTTGCTTGTAGCTGGAATACGACCTCTCAACAAGAGCTACACAACAAAAGATCATGTCATAAGGGTTATCAGATGTCTTCCTGAAAGCTGGATGCCCTTGGTGACTTCAATAGAGCTTACGAGAGATGTTGAGCATATGAGTTTAGAAGAACTCATCAGCATACTGAAGTGCCACGAGCTTAAGCGCTCAGAGATGCAAGATCTGAGGAAGAAGTCGATAGCCTTAAAATCCAAATTTGAGAAGGCTAAAGCAGAAAAGTCAAAAGCTCTTCAAGCTGAAGAAGAAGAATCTGAAGAAGCATCAGAAGATTCTGATGAAGATGAGCTGACTCTGATCTCTAAAAGACTCAACCGAATCTGGAAGCACAGGCAGAGCAAGTACAAAGGCTCTGGAAAGGCCAAAGGAAAGTCTGAATCCTCAGGTCAGAAGAAGTCCTTAATTAAGGAAGTCACATGCTTTGAGTGCAAAGAATCAGGGCACTACAAAAGTGATTGTCCAAAATTGAAGAAGGACAAGAGGCCAAAGAAGCACTTCAAGACCAAGAAGAGTCTGATGGTGACTTTTGACGAATCAGAGTCAGAGGATGTTGACTCTGATGGTGAAGTCCAAGGACTCATGGCTATTGTCAAAGACAAAGGAGCAGAGTCAAAGGAAGTTGTTGACTCTGACTCAGAATCAGAAGGAGATTCTAATTCAGATGATGAAAATAAGGTATTCGCTTCTTTCTCAACCTCTGAACTGAAACATGCTTTGTCTGATATCATGGATAAGTATAATTCTTTATTGTCTAAACATAAGAAGCTGAAAAAGAACTTATCTGCTGTTTCTAAGACTCCTTCTGAACATGAGAAAATCATTTCTGATTTGAAAAATAAAAACCATGCTTTAGTGAATTCTAACTCTATGCTTAAGAATCAAATTGCTAAGTTAGAAGAAGTTATTGCCTGCGATGCCTCTGATAGTAAGCATGAATCTAAGTATGAAAAATCTTTTCAAAGATTCCTTTCTAAAAGCGTAGACAGAAGCTTAATGGCTTCATTGATCTATGGCGTAAGCAGAAATGGAATGCATGGCATTGGCTATTCTAAACCAATTAGAAATGAGCCTTCTATGCCTAAAGCTAAATCTTTGTATGAATGCTTTGTTCCCTCTGGTACCATATTGCCTGATCCTTTACCTGCTGAAGTTGTTAAACCCCCTCCTAAAAAGGGATCTTTCTCCATGTCTAAATATCATGCAAAAATTCCTTTACATTATCATGTTGAGAAACCCAAGGTGATCAGAACCTCTGGGGTAACTAACAAAAGAGGACCCAGAAAGTGGGTACCTAAGGATAAGATTATCTATGTTGCAGATATCCTTGATAGCTCCACTGAAACACCAATCATGGTATCTGGACAGTGGATGCTCGCGTCACATGACGGGAGAAAGGCGTATGTTCCAAGAGCTAAAACTTAAGCCTGGAGGCGAAGTTGGCTTTGGTGGCAACGAAAAGGGTAGAATTGTTGGTACTGGTACTATTTGTGTAGATAGTAGTCCATGCATTGACAATGTTTTATTGGTAGACGGCTTAACTCATAACTTATTGTCTATAAGTCAATTAGCTGACAAGGGTTATGATGTTATCTTCAATCAAAAGTCTTGCCGGGTTGTAAGTCAGATCGATGGCTCTGTTTTGTTTAACAGCAAGAGGAAGAACAACATTTATAAGATCAGATTATCTGAGTTGGAGGCTCAGAATGTGAAGTGCCTTCTGTCTGTTAATGAAGAGCAATGGGTATGGCATAGACGGTTAGGGCATGACAGTATGAGAAAGATTTCTCAGCTGAGCAAGCTAAACCTTGTCAGGGGCTTGCCCACTCTAAAGTTCGCTTCAGACGCTCTTTGTGAAGCATGTCAGAAAGGCAAATTCACAAAAGTCCCTTTCAAGGCAAAGAATGTTGTCTCAACCTCAAGGCCGTTGGAACTTCTGCATATCGACCTTTTTGGACCAGTGAAAACTGAGTCTATAGGTGGCAAGAGATATGAGATGGTCATTGTTGACGACTATAGCCGCTGGACATGGGTAAAGTTTCTAACCCGCAAGGATGAGTCTCATGCTGTGTTCTCTACCTTCATAGCCCAAGTGCAAAACGAGAAGGCTTGTAGGATTGTGCGTGTCAGAAGTGACCAAGGTGGAGAATTTGAGAATGACAAGTTTGAGAGTCTGTTTGATTCCTATGGAATTGCACATGATTTCTCTTGTCCCAGAACTCCTCAACAAAATGGTGTTGTTGAGAGGAAGAACAGAACTCTTCAGGAGATGGCTAGAACCATGCTCCAAGAAACTGGCATGGCTAAGCACTTTTGGGCAGAGGCAGTAAACACAGCGTGTTACATTCAGAACAGAATCTCTGTGAGACCAATTCTGAATAAGACTCCCTATGAATTGTGGAAGAACATAAAACCCAACATTTCTTACTTTCATCCTTTTGGTTGTATTTGTTATGTTCTTAATACTAAGGATAGATTGCATAAATTTGATGCTAAGTCTTCTAAATGTCTATTACTTGGTTACTCTGAGAGATCTAAAGGTTTTAGATTCTATAATTCTGATGCTAAAACTATTGAAGAATCTATTCATGTTAGATTTGATGATAAGCTTGACTCTGACCAGTCAAAGCTAGTTAAGAAATTTGCAGATTTAAGTATAAATGTTTCTGACAAAGGCAAAGCTCCAGAGGAAGCTGAGCCAGAGGAAGATGAACCAGAAGAAGAAGCTGGTCCCTCTGATTCACAAACTCTGAAGAAGAGCAGAATCACTGCAGCTCATCCTAAGGAATTGATTCTGGGCAACAAAGACGAACCAGTCAGAACCAGATCAGCCTTCAGACCCTCTGAAGAGACCCTGCTTAGTCTGAAAGGATTGGTGTCCTTAATTGAACCCAAGTCAATTGATGAAGCTCTTCAGGACAAGGACTGGATTTTGGCCATGGAAGAAGAATTGAATCAATTCTCCAAGAATGATGTTTGGAGCTTAGTGAAGAAGCCTGAAAGTGTCCATGTAATTGGAACAAAATGGGTGTTCAGAAACAAGTTGAATGAGAAAGGAGATGTAGTCAGAAACAAGGCAAGGCTCGTTGCTCAAGGCTACAGCCAGCAGGAAGGAATAGACTACACTGAAACATTTGCTCCAGTAGCAAGACTAGAAGCAATCAGACTGTTGATCTCTTTCTCTGTGAATCACAATATAATCCTACATCAGATGGATGTTAAGAGTGCCTTCCTAAATGGATACATATCAGAGGAAGTCTACGTTCATCAACCCCCAGGTTTTGAGGATGAGAAGAATCCAGACCATGTGTTCAAGTTGAAGAAATCACTCTATGGTCTGAAGCAAGCTCCCAGAGCATGGTATGAGAGACTCAGCTCATTCCTTCTGGAGAATGAGTTTGTAAGAGGTAAAGTAGATACAACTCTCTTTTGCAAAACTTACAAAGATGATATCCTAATTGTGCAAATTTATGTTGATGATATTATATTTGGTTCTGCTAATCAATCTCTATGCAAAGAATTTTCTGAGATGATGCAGGCTGAGTTTGAGATGGGTATGATGGGAGAACTCAAGTACTTTCTGGGAATACAAGTTGATCAAACACCAGAAGGAACATATATCCATCAGAGCAAGTACACTAAAGAACTTCTGAAGAAGTTCAATATGCTGGATTCCACAGTGGCCAAGACTCCAATGCATCCTACATGCATTCTGGAGAAAGAAGATGCAAGTGGTAAAGTATGTCAGAAGCTCTATCGTGGTATGATAGGATCACTTCTATATTTAACTACATCTAGGCCAGATATATTGTTTAGTGTTCATTTATGTGCTCATTTCCAATCAGATCCAAGGGAAACCCACTTAACTGCTGTTAAGAGGATCCTAAGGTATCTGAAAGGTACCACTAACCTCGGCTTGATGTATAAGAAAACATCAGAGTATAAGCTTTCAGGTTATTGTGATGCTGATTATGCTGGAGATAGAACAGAGAGAAAAAGCACTTCTGGAAATTGTCAATTTCTGAGAAGCAACTTAGTCTCATGGGCAAGCAAAATGCAATCAACCATTGCACTATCAACTGCAGAGGCAGAATATATCTCAGCAGCAATATGCAGCACTCAGATGCTCTGGATGAAACATCAGCTGGAGGATTATCAAATCCTTGAGAGAAATATCCCAATCTATTGTGATAACACTGCTGGAATTTCATTGAGTAAGAATCTTATCTTACATTCAAGGGCAAAGCACATTGAGGTAAAGTATCACTTTATTAGAGATTATGTATAGAAGGGCGTACTTCTTTTGAAGTTTGTTGATACTGACCATCAATGGGCAGATATCTTTACAAAGCCCTTAGCAGAGGATAGATTTAATTTTATTCTGAAAAATCTGAATATGGACTTTTGTCCAACATGAAGATGGATCAGAACCTCTGACTATGATACTTCTTTATCAGAAGATGTCTAGTCCAGAAGGTAACTCTATCAGAGTGTATGTACCCATTGGTGCTGACTCTGAAGCTGAGACAGTAAACGTGTGTCAGTATCTCTGATACATAGTTCCTTGTGCCCGTGTTGACAGTCTATCGTAATACGTGTTGATGTGCTTCTCTCCTGCGTGTGATATGTGTATTAACTGACTATGATGTCTTTAATTTTTAACCGTTGATTTTAAGTTGCTTTTTGAATCAACAACGGTTATTTGTCAAAACCCACTATACACACACGATCTCCTACACTTACGGTTTTACACTCTCTCTCTTCAGTTTTTCAAAACCTCTCACCCACGATCTCTCTCTCGCTCTCTATTCATCTTTCAACTTCATCTTCAACCCAAAACCTTCAACCGACTCCAACAATGGTGAGACACACCAGAACTGAAGCCGCCGAAGCAACCAGGTTCCCTCACATGGTAGTAGGTCAGGCAACAGGCCAATTGGGTCCTGAGAATCCAAATCAAGGTCAAGCGTCGGAGAAGATGATTCCAATCGCAGAACGGGGCTGTGTCGTTCACTGCGTTTATGCTCCTGAAGAACTTCAAGTACTTGCAGAATGGAGATTCGACCTGGATAACATTGCTGCAAATGGGTATGACTTGCGTCCTGAAGTTCAAGCTCAGGGATGGGAAGAGTACTTCAACAGGCTCAGAGGACCAATTTATGACAAATTGGTCAAGGAATTCTGGAAGCACGCAGACTGTGATGATACACAAGTTGTCTCCCACATTGCCGGAAGGAGAATAATCATCACTGAGAAATCTATTGTGAATCTGTTGGGTGCACACACTGGAACTGGGTATCGATTTCAACTGACTGAATCGAAGCTGAAACCCAGAACCAAGGATGAAACCAACAAGGCTCTGTACACCACCTACAAACCGGGCAAGAGTGACTACAAGGTGGTGGATCTTCATCCCAAACTCAGAATATGGCACAAGATTCTTCTACACTGCATCAATCAGAGGCCCAAGGGCAGTTCCCCAGACTACATCAACTTCCAACAGAAGGCAATGCTATTCTTCATTCAGGATAAGACGAAGATCTGCCTTCCCTTCTTCTTGTTCTCTTACCTGAAGGAATGTATCAGGAAGTCAAGAACAACTGCCTCCAACAAGTCTGCCATCAAGTATATTCCCTTTGGGAGACTGCTATCAGATCTTTTCATTGAGAGCAAATTTGTCGAAGATTTGATCAAGGCAGGATGCACAGAGGATCTGACCACCATCGTCAGTGATGTCTTCACAGCCAATTCCTTGAAGAAGATGGGCTTGGTCAAGAAGAAAATAGCCCCTGCTCATGAAGATACATCTGCTGAAATCAGACAGAGAAGGGTGCCTCTGAATGATTTCCCTCTGTGGACCCAAGCAGACAACCCAGAAGCTATCAGGTGCTACGTAGAAGATCTAAGGGCACAAGGCTTTGAGATTGATGTTGACGAGTTCTTCAGAAGACTGCCACCAGCTCAAGAGTTTGACTCTCCTCCTAAGAGGAAAGTTCAGAGGAAGATGGTCTTAGAAGAATCCTCTGAGGAATCTGATGTTCCTCTGAAGAAGAAGAAGAAGAAGGCTGACCAGCCTAAGAGGAAACATGATGAAACCACCAAGCCAGCTGATGGTGATGATGGTGATCATGAAGATGGTCCTTCTCCTCCCAAGAAGAAGAAGAAACAAGTCAGAATCGTGGTGAAACCTACTCGTGTGGAGCCTGCCGCTACAGTCATCAGGATGGAGACTTCTGCCAGAGTGACTCGCTCTGCCGTGCGTACAAGTAAGTCTGCTATCATTGAATCTGATGATGATTTGAATTCATTTGATGCACTCCCCATCTCTGCTATGCTCAAACAATCTTCAAACCCACTCACTCCTATTCCTGTGTCCCAACCAGCTGCACAAACCACTTCTCCACCCAATTCACCAAGGTCTTCATTTTTCCAACCTTCTCCAAATGAAGCACCTCTCTGGAACATGCTTCAGAACCAACCTTCTAGACAAGATGAACCAAACTCTCCCATTACCATCCAACACAACCCATTAACCTCTGAACCCATCATTCCTGAACAACCAGTTCTTGATCAACCAGAACATGAACCCAGAACGTCTGATCACTCTGTTCCCAGAGCATCAGAACGTCTGGTTGCCAGAACCACTGATACAGACTCCTCCACTGCCTATACCCCTGTATCTTTCCCAACCAACGTTGCTGACTCATCCCCTTCCAATAACTCTGAGTCACATCGTAAATTCATGGAAGTCAGAAAAGAAAAAGTGTCTGCCATCCCAGAGTATTACCTCACATGTCCCAGCCCTAGGATATACTCTGGACCTAGACCTGAACGTCTAGTTGACCCAGATGAACCTATCCTGGCTGCTCCTTTACATGAGGCAGACCCTTTGGCTCAACAAGCTCAACCTGACCCTGCCCATCAAGAGCCAATTCAACCAGAAAACTCTGTGTCTAACCACTCTTCGGTTAGATCACCACAACCTCAGGTTGAAACCTCTGAACCTCACCTTGGAGCCTCTGAACAACATGTCCAAACCTTTAACATAGGCTCCCCTCAAGGTGTTTCTGAGGCAAACAGTAGCAATCACCCAACCTCTCCTGAAACCAACCTCTCCATTGTTCCCTACACATACCTCAGACCAACCTCTCTCTCTGAGTGCATTAATGTTTTTAATCATGAAGCTTCATTGATGCTACGCAATGTGCAAGGTCACACTGACCTGAGTGAGAATGCTGACTCTGTTGCTGACGAGTGGAATAGTCTGAGTACTTGGTTAGTAGCTCAGGTTCCTATTATGATGAGGCATCTGACTGCAGAAAGGGATCAGAGGATCGAGGCTGCTAAGCAGCGGTTTTCAAGGAGAATGGCTCTGCATGAACAACAGTAAAGAAATAAGCTCCTTGACGCTGTTGAAGAGGCCAGAAAAAAGAAAGAGCAAGCAGAGGAAGCTGCACGTCAAGCGGCCGCACAAGCTGAACAAGCAAGATTAGAAGCTGAGAGACTTGAAGCTGAAGCTGAAGCCCTTAGATGCCAAGCTCTTGCACCAGTGGTCTTTACTTCTGCTGATTCTGCTTCCATTCCAGCTCTTCAATCTGCTCAGAATGTTCCTTCAAGCTCCACCCAGTCAAGCTCTTCCAGACTCGATGTCGTGGAACAACGTCTCGATAATCATGAGACTTTGTTGATGGACATGAAGCAAATTCTTTAGGAACTTCTGCGTCGCTCTGACAAACCTTAGTATTAGGATCTCTTCATTTTCTTTCTTATTCTATTTTAGTTTTAGTTTATCTTGTTTTAACTTGCATGATTTGCTTTGCACATATATATATATATATATATATATATATATATTTGTCATATTGTGTTTGCAAAATTTTCTTTTCTTTATTCATAATCATTATGCTTTTACATCATACATTTCTTTCCTAAAATCTAGAATGGAGGATCCCTCCTCATTCTTCTGCACTCTTAGCGCTGCTCTAACCTCTCCTTCTCCAGCCGATCCAATGAACATTGGATGTTGTTGAGATTGACGTTTAGCTCATCTCTCTCCAGAATCTCTTCTGTCGTCTTGAGCTTTCTTTCTATGGTGTCCTTTTCTTCCAGCAGCTTCAGCTCAAGCTGGCTGAGTTCTTGAATTTCCTCCACGAAGGCTAGAAATTCTTTCAAGTCATTCTTCAGCTCTGGACAGAGGTCCTCCTCAAGCAGTGTCCTCGTCAGCTCGTATATGGTTTTTGTACCATCTGGATGTCTTATGTTTAGGAACATGTCCTCCTCGAAGGCCTTCCTTCTGAGCTCTTCCAGTGCAACCATGTATGATGCCATTCTTTTCTTCTTATGAATTGATCGAGTTGTGAAGCTTACCCTCATCTAACTCGCTTTATATAAGCTTCATTTGCTTCTTGGAAGTTATTGCTCCTACAGTTTCTCGAGGTTACGTCCTTGGTAACTGAAGTTCTCTTTACTCCCGTGGCCGGTGGTAAACGTTCTTCTCCTGCATTAACTCCCTTCTTTAATTCGCTTAACTCTCATTCATGCATCGTTTATTTTCTCCATTTTCTTAAACTTAGACCTTCTCTAAGGGGGAGTACCTTGTACTTCAAGCTAAGTTTTTCACACCCAGTTTTTTATGTGTAAGCTGTGTTAGTGTGATTTATTTTTTATTTTGGAGAATTTAAGAGTTCCACCTTTATGACCATAGATGTGTCACTGGGCAAATACAAGGAATACATTTCACTTCTTCTGAAGTGATTATATTTGACTCTGATATATATATTTGACTCTGATACCACTTATCGTTGACTCTGAATACTTATGCGCTCTGATTATTGTATTTCATCTATGTCATGCGCCTTCACTCTGAACTCTTACATTATTTAGCTCAGAATCAAGACATTTCTAACGTTTTCATTAAGTCTTAGATTCAGGGGGAGCTATGCTCAGAATCAAGCTGTGACTTGGATTCAGAATGAGCAAAATAAACTATTCACATCAGGATAAGTCTTATTCTATATCTCTAAACTCTGAGTGAATTCAGTTTATTGTTTAAGAATTGTTCATCAAAATACTTAGTTTTGTCATCATCAAAAAGGGGGAGATTGTAAGATCAAGTTTTGATCGAGTAGTACAACTCTATGTTTTGATGATTACAAGTTAACATTTGAGTATGAACAATTATGGTACTCTAACGTGTTTTTTTGAGTGTGCTATTTACAGGCTCTGACCTCAATTCAATCTCACACAAATCAGAAGCACCGTGCATAAAGAGTGACCCAAGCAACGCTTTCGCAACATCTATGTTCACTCTGAACAGTAGAAATGCTTCAGAAGATCTGAAGTTATACAAGCTCTGATATGGACTCAGTCACTAGAAGTTCTGAAGATCCAGAAGTTCTGACAACCAAGAAACTCTGAAGGTTCAGATGTTCTGATGGTGTAGAAGACTCTGAAGATCCAGAAGCTGAATAGTGGAAACTCTGATGTCCAGAAGCAAGAAACTCTGAAGACCATGTACTTCCCTCTGAGTTCAGAATCAGAAGATACAACGGTCAGAGGATCTGTGCTTTCCCTCTAACTCTGATCAACTGGCTTCACAAGTTCCAACATGAAGCATTCCCCTGATCAGAAGTCTGCTAGGTTTAAAGGTCATGTCACTATCCAAGTACAAAAGCAAAGTGTACTATCCTGACGACCTACCTAACATCCTCAGCCACAGCAGAAGCTGGAATTTCCAGAACTGCCCTCCAACGGTAGCATTTCCATGCAACGTTCAACCCTAATCCTTGGAGTATAAATAGAGGTTGAAGATTGAAAGAAGCGGTTAGAAGCATTTTACACACGTGCAAGAAATATTCAAATCCTTCTAAGCTTTCTTTCTTCTTGAATTTCATTGTGTTTACTATTAGCTTTTCAGAAGCAAATCTCTTGTAAACATTCTTTCTTAAACAGTTTGTTTAGTTACCTTTAGGAGATCAAGGTTGATCGGATCCTAGAGAAGACTAAGAGAGTGAATCTTAGTGTGAGCTAAGTCAGTGTAATTGTTAGTCACTTGTAGGTCTCAAGTGCAGTTGTAACACTTACCTGATTAGTGGATTGCCTTCATTCTAAGAAGGAAGAAATCACCTTAACGGGTGGACTGGATTAGCTTGAGGGATTTATCAAGTGAACCAGGATAAAAATCCTTGTGTGTTTTTCTATCTCTTATCTTTAGCACTTAGTTCTCGAAAAGATTTGTTAAAATCTTTAAGGTGGAAGTTTTATCTTGAAAACGTTATTCAAACCCCCCCCTTTCTACCGTTTTTCATACCTTCAATATGTATATATTATCTCATAAGAAAAATGATTTTATGTGAGCACATGAGAATAAATCATGAATAGTTCATATTAAAACGAATAAATACTGATATGATCACTTAACTTTATGTTTTAATCAGATTAAAACAAAGGCTTAATTGCAACTTTGGTCCCTGACATTTACCAATTCCACAATTTTAGTCCCCCACCTAATTTAATTACACGTATGGTCCCTGACTTTGCTGCCCGTCTGCAATGTTGGTTCTGCCGTTTATTTGTTAACGGAGGAGGCTTACGTGGATGTCCAATTGGAGAGAGAAAGAAGGACTGAAGAGAGAGGGAAGCACGTGAGTTGCACGTGAGACCTGCAACAGTCATCTTCTACCCTCTTCCTCCTTAAAAAACAGAGCACCTTGAGGAAGATGTTTCGAAACTTGAGATTGAGCGAAAAGAGAAGAGATAAAGAACGAACGAGTCCCTAGAGGCGAGGAAGAAGGTTGAATCAGTCGCTGGTCTCTTTCTCTCTCCAATTCAACTTCCACATCAGCTAAGTGACCATCCACGTAAACCTCCTCCATTAACAAACAAACGGTAGGACCAACGTTCCAGGCTGCCAGCAAAGTCAGGGACCACCCGTGTAATTAAATTAGGTGGGGGACTAAAATCGTGGAATTGGTAAACGTCAAGGACCAAAGTTGCAATTAAGCCTTTAAGCCTAAAACAAATTAATACTAATATGATAACTTAACTTTATATTTTAATATTGACCGTTCATGATTAGATCTAGCGGTCATGATTTATTCCTATGTATATGTGTGTGTGTGACGCGACACACACATATATATATATATATATATATATATATATATATATATATATATATATTTAGGGATTGTCTATACATATATGCCTATATATATATATTCCTCCTCTAATATAAATATTTAGGGATTGTCTAAAGGAACCATGAGAAATTGTGGCTTAAATAACCTATTGTCTAATCACATTGAAGATAAGTGAGTTTGAATTTCTATATTTTATCTATTCACTTATTTATAAAAAATCTCATTAGTTCATTAAGTTGCGGGTTACGGGGTTAGTAACCTACATGAGTCATTTATATATTTTCGTGGAGGAAATATTATATGTTGCCTTCATGCATATATGGACCCAAAATAAGGAAAATAACATTTCCCCCACCAAACCACAAATACTCAAAATCCATCAATACTAAAATTAAGCCAAAAATATTAAATAAATTAATCACACAAAATAATAATAATAATTATTATTATTATAATATAGTTAAATATTTAATGCATCAAATTACTAAAATACCCTTAATCTATTTTCTTGGGTCTTACATGACACATCAATATCAATATCAATATCAATCAATATATATTAGAAAAGAAGAACTTCCATAGTGACGTGTCAGCACCAGATTAATTCTCATAAAAATTATTCCACGTGTCAATTTGTTAGAGGATATAATTTTCAATTGATATATGTTTTAATTTTATATATTCTAACCTAATTAATTGATATTATTTTAGAAGATATAATTTTCCATTGATATATGTTTTAATTTTATATATTCTAAAATAATTGATTGATATTATTTTAAAAGATAAGATTTGGTCTTTTAATTTATTTTTAGAATATATTGATTAATTTTTATTGAATTTTCGAATTTTTTATTAATTCAGGATTTTATGAGTTTTTATTGTGATTTGCTAGATTCTGTTAGTTTTTATCTATCTTTATTTAATACCATTTTAATATTAGATTTGATTGAGATTTATGTTGTTTATTTCTTAATTTTATTTTAATTTATCTTATTATTTGTTTTATTTTATTTTAAATCCAGGAAATACTTTATTTTATTTTAGATTTACTTTTAGAGTATATTAATTAATTTTTCTTAAATTTTTGGATTTTTAATTAATTCAGGATTTTATGAGTTTTTATTGTGATTTGCTAGACTTGGTAGTTTTTATCTATCTTTATTTATTACCTTTTTAAATTTTAGATTTGATTAGGATTTAGGTTGTTTATTTCTTAATTTTATCTTATTATTTATTTAATTTTACTCCCTGGAAATATTTTATTTTATTTTACATTTATTTATAGAGTATAATAATTAATTTTTATTGAATTTTCGGATTTTTAATTAATGCAGGATTTTATGAGTTTTTATTGTGATTTGCTAGATTTTGATAATTTTTATATATCCTTATTTATTATTTATTTAATTTTAATTTCATGAAATATTTTATTTTATTTTTGAGTTACTTTTAGAGTATAAATGAATTTTTATGGTATTTTTATTGAATTTTCATATTTTTATTTAATTCAGGATTTTATGAGTTTTTTATTGTGATTTGCTAGATTTTGGTAGTTTTTATCTATCTTTATTTAGTACCTTTTTAAAGTTTAGATTTGATTAGGATTTAGGTTATTTATTTCTTGATTTTATCTTAATTTATTTTATTATTTATTTAATGCTAATTCTAAGAAAAGGGAGTTGATTTGGTGCTGAAGGTCCACAAAGCTACCATGGACACGCAGAGATTTGATAGCTGCTATTCCTACCTCTGCCACATGTCGCGATCAAGACAGAGGTATGTCGTAAGATGATGTTACGTGAAGAAGAGTTATCATGTTGTGATTGATGGTTTGTGCCATTTCAGTTTATCCTTTGTTCGTAATTCAATCCTGAATTCTTAAATTTCACATATTTTGTGTGTTTTGATCCAAAAGTTTACAAATTTTTGCATAAACTCTTCAACGAATCATTGTTGAAGACGTAATATTTTGATTCTGATGTAATGTTTTTTCTATTGTTCTTCTTCCGCTTTTGTATTTTTTAAACCAGATTTTAGTATAGTTTGTAGAAATCCATGCGTGTGAAGTCATTCTAAACCAGATTTTGGTATAATTTATAGAAATTTACGAAACTTAGGATAACATGAATTTATATTCATTTCTCAAATTTTACACGTTTTTATGCATCATGTTTGAGCTGTGTGTATAAGCATACTATTTGCGCTGTATGTGAATGATGCATGTAACGCCCCGATTTCTCGAGTGTTACACAGTAACTAATTAACCAATTTTTGTAAAGAGTTTTCGTCGATTCACTTATTAATCTTCAGTTAATGACAAACCTTTCATTTTACGAAAACTCTTGAAACATAACCTTTCCAAAAACACGCGGAAGTAACCAACATCGTAAAACTTTTTAAATAACCAACTGTAAAGAGTACGAATCAAAGGCCTGAATGAAAATAAAGAGTACATCAAAACTTGTTCATTCGAATTTAAGCAATAAAATTGTTCGATACCAACACTTCGGAAACTCTCAACCCCAACAGAAAACAAAAGACTCTCAACCCAAACCCTATTCCTTAGCCTCTTCCTCTTCCTCTGAAGTGTAGTCGTCCTCCGGTATTGGCACGTCACGTAGCATCAACTCCCAAGAATGAGTCATCGCCATTATCTTCACGACCATCTACCCCCCCAAATAAACACATAGCAAACAAGCAGGGTCAGGTCCAACAAAAAGAATGATAATGACAAAATCAACAACAACATATATAATATAAGTACATTATATGTCTTTTATGGGAAAGAGTCAGTTACTAACGGAATCTCACTTCACACAACCCACCAAAACTTCCATGGCCATAATCACGATCATCCGCAGATGAACAAATCTCGGAGGGGACTCACCGTACAACCCTCAATCATGTGGGGGGACTCACCGTCCGCCAGACTCACCGTCCGTCCACAGAATCACAAGGCGACCGCAGTCAGCCAATCACGTGGGGACTCACCGTACAACCCACAAAACACCCTCGCGTGCAAGGTACCATCGTTCTCATGGTCCATAGTCCTCACCAGACCTATGTCCAATTATTCACATTTACTTGCAAGCGAGTTTATTACACTTTTCTCTTTGTTAAGTCTCTAAAATCAATCCTAGAGTCTTATCATACTCTTTATACAACAACCTTCACAACACAACATTCACGGGTTACAAGGGAATTACGGCTAGGTGAGCGACCCTTTAACCATTAACTCAGAAAATAAATATAATCCACGTAAAGAAACGCAAGAACATTCACTCATGCATAATATATCATCGCAACTTCAACATATTGACAGCAGAAACAACTTTCACAAAAATAGAGCCACAGAATGCATCTTTCAACCAAAAATCACGTGTGATACCTTTCTAGAAAGCTATTTTAAATATCTACAACTCTCTAGTTACACACTTGTTCATTTGAGTCCCAGAATTAGGTGATATTAGGCCTTAAAGCTAACTGTCCGGAACAGGAAGACAGCAGGTGTGACAGTTACTAAACACGACCCCCAGATCACATTATTAAACCAAAAATTATGATTTTTATATGTCTGGAAAGATATTTCGAAAATATACAACTTTCATTTTAATCACTTTTTCATTTGATGACCATAAACAGGTAAAAAAGGGCTCTGAAGTCCGCTGTCCAGTACAGGAAACTGGCAGCGAAACTTCCACCTCTAGTTTAAGCTATAAACCATCTCAGCCCAAGGCTTTAAGCTATGTTCCAGCAATAAAATCAAATCACATAGGTCTCATATGATAATAGTACAGCAAGCAAACCTTCAACCCAAACCCTCATGCAAACCCTCAACAATCAAGATTCTTCACAAACAAACATAGCAACAAGTCCCTAATAAACTACCCAAGTCCTAGGACCAGCCCTTACCTTGTTTGGTGATGGAAAAACAGAAGTTTGGAGATGGAAAGAAGGTTCAAAAGCTGCTGTCCTCGTTCTCTATTTCCTCTCCCTCGCGAATCCCTCTCTACTCGCGCTCTCTCCCTTGCTCGCGTGCGTGACCGGCGACAATGGTGGTGGCTTGGGCGGCGGCTCCCTTCTCTTCTCTCACACGTTCTCTCTTTTCTCTCTTCTGCTCTCTCTTTGTTTTTCACGTGAAGGTGCTGTAGTGTATCTCTGTTTTCTGATTGTGGAAGAATAGGGTTTCCCCCCCTTGGCTAAAATCCCATGCAACCCACAAGTGGGCTAGGGTTTTGTTTTCCACAAGCCCGACCCAAGTCCAACCTTAACCCACCAGTCTAATTACCTAATCAGACCTGAAACTTACTAAAACCTAAGCCCTCAAAGGTAAATTCATAATTAAATTCGGACTTAGAAGAAAAACAATGTAATAATCCCGCTGGCACTGTACAGCCGGAACTACGTTCACTAAAACGGGGATATCTAGAGCTACAGTTATCGGATCGACACGAAACCACTTGGAGAATTTTCTAGACTTAAAGGGCTACAACTCTCATGAAGGAAGTTTTCCCAAATGAAGTCGTTAAGACCCTCTAAAAATTCGCACAAGTTGACAGTTCTAATCTGCCAGCTATCAAACATTAACTAAAACTTCAATTTTATTCAAACATCCATAAAATTGTTCCAAATTGAACTTAGGGCCTTACAATACCACCCCCCTTAAAAATAGTTTCGCCCTCGAAACTTAAGGGTTTACAAATAAATCGGGGTGTGACTCCCGCATCTTATCCTCTAACTCCCAAGTCGCGTCACCAGTCTCTTGGTTCCACACGACCTTCACTAAAGGCACCTCCTTGTTTCTTAAGCGCTTTATGCTTCGGTCGACGATCTTGATGGGTGGCACCTCCATTGTCAGATCATCTCTCAGCTGTATGTCGTCTGGCGTGATCACATGCGAATCATCTGCCATGTACTTCCGCAACTGCGACACATGAAGAACGTCATGGATGTTGGATAGAAAAGGCGGCAACGCAATCCTATACGCCACTGGCCCAACTCGTTCTGTTATCTGGTACGGTCCAATGAATTTTGGAGTAAGCTTCTTAGACTTGATCGCCCTCCCGACACCTGTCATCGGGGTAACCCGTAAGAAGACATGATCTCCAGCTTGGAATTCCAGCTCTTTCCTTCGATTGTCAGTGTAACTCTTCTGACGACTCTGCGAGATCCTCATCTTTTCTTGAATTCGCTTTACTTCTTCGGTGGTTTGCTGAACCAGCTCGGGTCCAATCACTAAGTTCTCCCCATCTTGATGCCAGCACAAAGGCGTCCGACACCTCCGACCATACAAAGCTTCATAAGGTGCCATCCCGATGCTCGCATGAAAGCTGTTGTTGTAGGTGAACTCGATCAGCGGCAACAACTCATCCCAGCTTCCTTTATTATCTAGCACACAAGCTCTTAGCAAATCCTCCAAGGATTGAATAGTCCTTTCAGTTTGCCCATCCGTCTGTGGGTGATAAGCGGAACTCAATCTCAGCTTGGTTCCCAAAGCTTGTTGCAAAGCCCCCCAGAAACGTGAGGTAAACCTCGGGTCTCTGTCCGACACAATGCTAGACGGTACACCATGCAGACGAACAATCTCCGCGATGTAGATTTCTGCTAGTCTCTCCACCTTGTAGTTCAGATTGATCGGCACGAAGTGAGCGGTCTTCGTCAGTCGATCAACCACTACCCAAATTGCATCAAATCTTCTTCGTGTTAGGGGTAACGCCGTCACGAAGTCCATAGAGATGCTATCCCATTTCCACTCCGGAACATCCAACGACTGTAGTTTTCCTGCTGGCTTCTGATGTTCCACCTTAGCCTTCTGACAAGTCAAGCATGTCGACACATACTCAGCTACTTGTTTCTTCATTCCAGGCCACCAGAAATGAACTTTCAAGTCCTGATACATCTTGTTCATTCCGGGATGGATACTCAGTCTACTCTTGTGTCCTCCATCCAGGATCAATCTTCTCATCTCTACATCGTCAGACACACATATCCGTCCCTTGCATCGCAGAATATTGTCGTTCCCAATAGAGAACTCTGGTGCCTTTCCCTGAGTCACACGGTCTCGCCACTCAGCTATCCCTTCATCAGTCTCTTGCTTCGATTTGATCTCATCCAAGAGCCCACTCGACACCGTCACCATCCCGAAACTAAGTTTCCCTGGAGCTATCTTCACATCCAAACTCAGATCTCGGAACGCCTCCAATAATTCTAACTCCTTGACCATCAACGAGGATACATGTATAACCTTTCGACTAAGAGCGTCAGCTACCACATTAGTTTTCCCCGGATGATACTGTAGGTCAAACTCGTAATCCTGAAGAAATTCCATCCACCTTTGTTGCCTCATGTTCAGATCCTTCTGATCAAACAAATACTTCAGACTCTTGTGATCACTGTAGATTGTGAACGTACTGCCATACAGGTAATGTCTCCAAATCTTGAGAGAGTATACTATAGCAGCCAACTCCAAATCATGCGTAGGATAATTCTTCTCATGAATCTTCAGCTGTCGCGAGGCATAAGCAATCACTTTCTTCTCCTGCATCATTACACAACCCAACCCATTGTGTGACGCATCACAGTACACGTCATAAGGTTCTCCTTCCTTAGGTAAAGCTAGTATGGGTGCGGTGGTCGGCCGCTTCTTCAACTCCTGGAAACTAGCCTCACACTTCTCCGTCCATGCAAACGGTTGATTCTTCTTTGTCAACTGGGTCAACGGCGAAGTCAACTTTGCATAATCTTTGACGAATCGTCTATAGTAGCCAGCAAGCCCAACAAAGCTTCTGATGTCGCTTGCCGTCTTAGGTTGCTCCCATGACAGAATCGTCTCGATCTTGCTAGGGTCCACTGCCACACCCTGACTTGATATGACATGCCCCAAAAATTTCACCTCCTCCATCCAGAACTCACACTTTGAGCCGTTAGCATATAGCTGTTTCTCTCGCAACACGCCCAACACCTGGCGTAGATGCTCCTCATGTTCCTCTCTACTCTTCGAGTAGATTAGGATGTCATCGATGAATACCACCACGAACTTGTCCAGGAATGGTCTGAACACTCTGTTCATGTAGTCCATAAACACTGCGTGTGCATTAGTAACCCCAAACGGCATCACAAGATATTCATAATGCCCGTATCGAGTCCTGAATGCGGTCTTCTGGATGTCAGATTCCTTGACTCGGATCTGATGGTATCCTGACTTAAGATCTATCTTCGAGAAGATCACCGCTCCTCTAAGTTGATCCATTAAGTCGTCTATCCGAGGCATCGGATAACGATTCTTCACGATCACTTTGTTGAGTTGTCGGTAGTCCACACATAGTCTGGACCTTCCATCCTTCTGCTTCACCAACAGCACTGGTGCACACAAACGCACACAGGCGTACACCTTGGGGCGCAAAAGGGATTCCAAAGCCCACTCTTCCTTCGATTGACATTCCATCAATCGATCTCAGAGTTCAAACATCTTAATATAATCAAACACTTAGTCTCAAGTATCACGGCAATGATACTAACTACAGACAATCTCACAGCCAAGCAAACATCTTAGCAAACAAGTCTACCCAATCTCACCGTGAAGCTTTGAAAACATCTTTATCAAAAACAAAAACACCAAGGAGTTCGGAAACTCGTAAACCCAAAACCCTTAGTGCTCTGGTTTCTCAACCGGAGCTCTGATACCACAATGTAACGCCCCGATTTCTCGAGTGTTACACAGTAACTAATTAACCAATTTTCGTAAAGAGTTTTCGTCGATTCACTTATTAATCTTCAGTTAATGACAAACCTTTCATTTTACGAAAACTCTTGAAACATAACCTTTCCAAAAACACGCGGAAGTAACCAACATCGTAAAACTTTTTAAATAACCAACTGTAAAGAGTACGAATCAAAGGCCTGAATGAAAATAAAGAGTACATCAAAACTTGTTCATTCGAATTTAAGCAATAAAATTGTTCGATACCAACACTTCGGAAACTCTCAACCCCAACAGAAAACAAAAGACTCTCAACCCAAACCCTATTCCTTAGCCTCTTCCTCTTCCTCTGAAGTGTAGTCGTCCTCCGGTATTGGCACGTCACGTAGCATCAACTCCCAAGAATGAGTCATCGCCATTATCTTCACGACCATCTACCCCCCCCCCCAAATAAACACATAGCAAACAAGCAGGGCCAGGTCCAACAAAAAGAATGATAATGACAAAATCAACAACAACATATATAATATAAGTACATTATATGTCTTTTATGGGAAAGAGTCAGTTACTAACGGAATCTCACTTCACACAACCCACCAAAACTTCCATGGCCATAATCACGATCATCCGCAGATGAACAAATCTCGGAGGGGACTCACCGTACAACCCTCAATCATGTGGGGGGACTCACCGTCCGCCAGACTCACCGTCCGTCCACAGAATCACAAGGCGACCGCAGTCAGCCAATCACGTGGGGACTCACCGTACAACCCACAAAACACCCTCGCGTGCAAGGTACCATCGTTCTCATGGTCCATAGTCCTCACCAGACCTATGTCCAATTATTCACATTTACTTGCAAGCGAGTTTATTACACTTTTCTCTTTGTTAAGTCTCTAAAATCAATTCTAGAGTCTTATCATACTCTTTATACAACAACCTTCACAACACAACATTCACGGGTTACAAGGGAATTACGGCTAGGTGAGCGACCCTTGAACCATTAACTCAGAAAATAAATATAATCCACGTAAAGAAACGCAAGAACATTCACTCATGCATAATATATCATCGCAACTTCAACATATTGACAGCAGAAACAACTTTCACAAAAATAGAGCCACAGAATGCATCTTTCAACCAAAAATCACGTATGATACCTTTCTAGAAAGCTATTTTAAATATCTACAACTCTCTAGTTACACACTTGTTCATTTGAGTCCCAGAATTAGGTGATATTAGGCCTTAAAGCTAACTGTCCGGAACAGGAAGACAGCAGGTGTGACAGTTACTAAACACGACCCCCAGATCACATTACTAAACCAAAAATTATGATTTTTATATGTCTGGAAAGATATTTCGAAAATCTACAACTTTCATTTTAATCACTTTTTCATTTGATGACCATAAACAGGTAAAAAGGGGCTCTGAAGTCCGCTGTCCAGTACAGGAAACTGGCAGCGAAACTTCCACCTCTAGTTTAAGCTATAAACCATCTCAGCCCAAGGCTTTAAGCTATGTTCCAGCAATAAAATCAAATCACATAGGTCTCATATGATAATAGTACAGCAAGCAAACCTTCAACCCAAACCCTCATGCAAACCCTCAACAATCAAGATTCTTCACAAACAAACATAGCAACAAGTCCCTAATAAACTACCCAAGTCCTAGGACCAGCCCTTACCTTGTTTGGTGATGGAAAAACAGAAGTTTGGAGATGGAAAGAAGGTTCAAAAGCTGCTGTCCTCGTTCTCTATTTCCTCTCCCTCGCGAATCCCTCTCTACTCGCGCTCTCTCCCTTGCTCGCGTGCGTGACTGGCGACAATGGTGGTGGCTTGGGCGGCGGCTCCCTTCTCTTCTCTCACACGTTCTCTCTTTTCTCTCTTCTGCTCTCTCTTTGTTTTTCACGTGAAGGTGCTGTAGTGTATCTCTGTTTTCTGATTGTGGAAGAATAGGGTTTCCCCCCCTTGGCTAAAATCCCATGCAACCCACAAGTGGGCTAGGGTTTTGTTTTCCACAAGCCCGACCCAAGTCCAACCTTAACCCACCAGTCTAATTACCTAATCAGACCTGAAACTTACTAAAACCTAAGCCCTCAAAGGTAAATTCATAATTAAATTCGGACTTAGAAGAAAAACAATGTAATAATCCCGCTGGCACTGTACAGCCGGAACTACGTTCACTAAAACGGGGATATCTGGAGCTACAGATATCGGATCGACACGAAACCACTTGGAGAATTTTCTAGACTTAAAGGGCTACAACTCTCATGAAGGAAGTTTTCCCAAATGAAGTCGTTAAGACCCTCTAAAAATTCGCACAAGTTGACAGTTCTAATCTGCCAGCTATCAAACATTAACTAAAACTTCAATTTTATTCAAACATCCATAAAATTGTTCCAAATTGAACTTAGGGCCTTACAATGCACAACTTACTAATTTTATTTTTATTTTTAATGATGCACATGTCAGTCAAATTGATGAAAGCATATGAAGAGCTCACATTTAATCTTCATGAGTATGTTTAGCCCATTCTTAAGGTTGGTTCATGTTTTCCTCAAACTCATTAGTTTTGCATATACTCATGTTTTAGTATGCCAATTGGGTGACTTATCTTACTTTACTCTATATATTTCCTTAAGTTCAATTTAAATTGATTGTTAGTATAAGTTTATTGGTGAAGTAACCACAATTATTTTGGGTGGGAGAATTATTTTGTTTTTTTCTCACATATATAGATAATTTGTTGGGGTGCGCACATATGGGGCAATACACCATTTTTTGTTTCTCTTGATTGAAATGTGCCTTTGATTTTTTGTTTCACAAGAGTCCCACCCCAAGATTCACAAATACACTAAATACAATTCTTTCACCACAGTCCTTTCAAATTGGTGAAGGAGGGTATTTTGTTCTTCAAGACTTCATTTTGGGTTTCTGTTTCAATCTTCTTCATGAATTGATTTTGTTCTTCAACTAATTGTAATATGTCATATGCTTCAAGGATTCCTGCTTTTCTCTTCTTAATCAAAAGCAAAAAGATTGAGGAAAAGAAAATCTTCTAGGGTGCAGAATATTCACTAATTGGAAAAAAAATAGCACGTGTCATTCTCAGATTAATTCTCATAAAAAATACATTTTATAATTTTAGGTTTGATTAGGATTTATGTTGTTTATTTCTTGATTTTATCTTAATTTATTTTTGATTTATTTTTAGAGTAAAAAAATATACATTTTTAAATTTTAGATTTGATTAGGATTTAGGTGGTTTATTTCTTGATTTTATCTTAATTTATTTATTATTTATTTTTAGAGTATTAATTAATATATCCCAAACTTTTTTTTAAAAAGAGTGAGTTTGAAAGCTATAGCTTAAGTTAATTTGTTAATATATTCCCAAATAATAATAATAATAATAATAATAATAATAATAATAATAATAATAATAATAATAATAATAATAATAATAATAACAACATATGTGTGCGGATATGGGCCGGTTGGGTACTATAGTGCCCATACCCGCACCCATACCCACTATTTTTAATTTGCGGGTAATTATCTATACTCAACCTCATACTCATTTAGCTGTTTTTTACCCTACCCATAGTGGGTATTTTTTGCGGGTACCCTATGATTTTGAGACCCATTGTCATCCATAGATTTAGATTTTGGCAAAGATGGATAGCTTCCTGTAATGACATTGAATTGTCTAAAGGTGGAGAGCTTCGAGTTGCTACCCACGTGAGTATGGAGACGGGTACATGTAATTTTTAAAAACGCGGGTATGGAGATGGTACTATAGTACCTACCCATTGTCATCCCTACTTAGTTGGAATAAACACAATAATGTTATACTTTATGATATATCTTACACAATTCTGATTTGTGCTACTATCACATTAATTTTTTTTAAGATTAATATGTTGATAATTCCTTATATCTATGATTTGTGTTATCGTCTTCATATTTACGAAGAATGTGTAACGAGTTCCTCTTGGTCTCAATCGGGCTTAGAAGAGAAGTCTTTATGTCAACTTTACTCATCAATTCTGACTTTTCTATTTCATTCGTTGTTTAATATATTTTTAATAATCAAAATATTAATTAATATATCAAATACAATATACATATTTCCCGTGCAATGCGCGGGTAAAAAACTCTAGTTTTGATTCAAAAGATGTGATAATGCCATGCAAGATTGTTGATGACACAAAGTAGTCGGACCCCAACCTTCGGCAATATCAAAATTCGCATATTTTACCGAGATTAAAACTTTAGTTAACCATATTTTTTAATAATATAACAATTAAAATATATCAACTCATTTTTCTAATAATTTGAATTCTTTAATTGATATTTTAAAATTTAGTATACCACCAATAGAGGAAAAAAAGACGGGACTCATCGCCATAGAACTTATTTTTTGGCTACCATGATTATCGCAATGAACTTTGTTAAACCCTTGAACAATTTTGATTTATTTAAAAAAAAAAAAACTTTGTTAAACCCTCACATGTGGATAGGAACGAGAGAGGATCGTGTACAGCGTAAGAGTACGTGTGGCCTCACAAACGCCGCGAGCCAATTAGTCAATAAAGAAAAGTATGAAAAACTAGCCAATAGTAAACGTACAACAGAGAGAGTTGCAACTTTAAAATATACGCTTGCATGCACCTGATTCTATCCCATGAAACCACTCGCTCTATAAAATGGAACTCATTTCGGTGGCTTATAACGTCGAGTGTGATATTCGAGCTTAAACCCTAGCCGCTTCTTCACTCTCTCTTCTGCTAGGTTTAAGGTACACCATTTCTCTCTTCTGCAATCTTCTAGTTTCTGTTATTGAAGATCGCTTTTGATTTTATGCATTCTTCTCTGTATGTTTTTATACTTTGTTGTTCGTTTGAATTTACCCTAATTTTTGTTGATTTGTGGTTTGATTAGCCATGGCTTCCTTTGTGCCTTTTAGGGTTTCTGGGTTTTCATTTCTTTGTTATTCCGTTAGATATCATGATTGTAAATCTTGTTATTTCAAACGTGTGTTGATGTTTTGTGATCTGTTAGTTTTGTTTTGTTTTTTCTGAGGTTTATGTGGCTGGGTCAGTGACAGGGGAAATGATGCTTTGATAATTATTTGTTCCTCTGTTGTGGCTGATGATTTTGTTTTTACGCTGTTCCTGTTTTTTTAATGTTTTTCTGATTGCCATTTTTATGTGTTTTCTGATAAATACTGGTTGATGCTAGTTGTAAGCTATTGGGTTTTTTCTGGGTTGTACACTTTTGCGTCAGTGTTAAGGGAAAGATGATGCTATGTGACAATTATGTGTTCTATGTTAAAGTTGCTGATTCCAATGTTATGATTTTTTTGTCATCTGCCATAATTTTTGTGTTTTCTATGTCTGCCTAGTGGAGTTGAAAATGCCTCAATTTGTTTTTGGTTTTTCCATGTGTCTTGAACTAAGTTGATTTTATAAGCATGTCATGGTGATTTATTTTCATTCTTAGTGATTGTGATAGATACTGATGTTGTTCTTGGTATCAGGTTCCTGCAACAGTCATAATGGCATTTTTGAACAAGGTTGGAAACGTTTTGAGGCAGGGTGCTGCTCAGAGAAGCCAAGCACCTGTGGCATCCATGCTTAATTACATTCGCTGCATGTCTTCAAGCAAGCTTTTCATTGGAGGTATTCACTTTGACTTTTGTTTACAAGGTAGTTGTTGTTGGATACAAACCACATGTCGACACTGACTTTCTTTTTTGTTTCATGATTTGGCTTTTGCTTCTTTAGGCCTTTCTTATGGAGTTGATGATAAGTCTCTTGAGGATGCATTTTCAAGCTTTGGAACGGTTGCAGAGGGTGAGTTCGGCTTGTGCTATATTGTAGTTATGCGGTTTAATCTTAGACCCCTGTTTGCTTCATTCTATCACATGTTATCCTACAAAATAGATCTTATGTTCAGTTTTAAAACTAATGTTTTCTGTTTTTATTTTAGTTCTTAAAAACGCAGGGCATTTGACTTTGTAAACTATTTTGTGTGATTAGTTTTTTCCCTCTTCAAAAACTGGTTTGAAAAAATTAATATTGAGTGTAGTTTTTAAATTGTTTTATTTGAGAAGTGAATCTTTCTCAGAAATTCTCCTGGATATGATTCTTATGACCATAGCAGGCATGACATCTTGATCTCACTGTCAGTTATGAAAATATACTTGGAACTGATCCATTCATGTGAATATAAATCTAGGTTTTACTATTTTAAAACTGGAATAAGCATTTAAAGAGGTGGGTGGTGAGATTTCATGCCTTCACCCAAAGAAGACTTCATGGCCATGTTTTAGTTTTGATATACTAATGGTTGTGGCTCTGTTTCACAGCAAGGGTTATCGTTGATAGAGATACTGGAAGATCAAGGGGATTTGGATTTGTCAGCTTTGACAGTGAGGAGTCAGCATCTTCTGCACTATCTTCTATGGATGGACAGGTTGGACCCCTTTCTGTTTACATTGATTGAACTTCTTTATAATCAGTTCTAGTTGATTGACACCCTTTAATTTGTTAGGATCTTAATGGGCGAAACATTCGCGTGTCCTATGCAAATGATAGACCTGCTGGACCTCGGGGTGGTGGCAATCATGGTACTGGTGGCGGTTATGGTACTGGTGGCGGTTATGGTGATCGTAATTCCGGAGGTGGTTGGTGATCCAATCATTTTAAACCATTATATGTCTCTTTTTCGTATGTTGAGTTTTTAGTCCTAAAAATCCATTTCAGGATGCTGCTGAAGTGACAAATTAGTATTTAGTGACATGTTACATTGGTCCTGTTATTTACATTTCTTGGGTTATGTTATTCTGTTAAATTTTATTGAGCATTTGTTTCGGTATATAATTGTCTTGATGAACGTGTTAATTATCACCCTCAGCTGAAGGGCAGTTGGGTTTTAAAAAATCTTTTTCCAAGGCTCTATCTTGTTTTTAGAATTTATGAACAGCAAAACTAACTGGACCACCCCTCTTCAGCTCTTCTATGACCAAGACAGTAGATATTATACTACCTAAGGATTATTAACCAAACTATTGAGTGAATTGAATTGAACAGTAGTTTCAGGATTGTTTTTGGAGTATGATTAGTGTGGTTTTCTCTTTACACAACTCTACTGCCCATTGACTTCAGAAATTTTAGTCCCAAAAACACGGTTTGGGATATGGTGATTTTTTTCATGTGATGGAAGGATCCATTTTTATGGTTTAAGTCAAAAAATTTGTATTTTTTTGGGCATGTTCTCTGTTTCCTTTTTTTTATGTGGTTGCATGTTCTCCTCATACTAGACTCTGGGTTGTGTTACCCTTAAAAATAGATTTGGGTTTCTTGCTTTTCTCTTCAGTGTTCAGCACTTTTTGGTACTAACCAGATATCCATTCCTACTTCAACATGTCCAAATATTTTTTGGGCCCCCAAAACTAATTCTTAACTTGCATGTCCAATTTAGTTTCGTGGGCTTGAATCTCAAAACTAATAAAATAGCGTATTGGTCTTTATGCATGACCCATAGATTTTTTTAACAGGTAATTGTTAGTTGTTAATAATGTTAGTAAATTAGACATCCTCATAGTTCGAATCCTGGACCCTTCACCCTTCAATTTACCCAACCCTTATGTCCCAAGCTCTTGCTACTTGTTCTATCCTTTAAGAACATGACCATAATGATCAAAATTTGTGCTTAAATTCTTCTATTTCTTCATTTATTTCACCACCAAAGTTTTGAAGCAAATGTAAGTTTGTAACCAGTGTTGTTAAACTTGAACCGGTGACTGACTCGGCTGGGGTACTGGTCAATGAGTCATTGGTTGAACCACTGAGCCATTTGTTGAGCCATTTGTTAAATCGGTTAACTTGATAAAATTAATAAAATATATAATTAATTCGAAAGCTTATATTTGTTATTACAAAATTGTACTAGAATTACATAAATAAGTGTTAGATAAGTTAATGATTTTACCATACTTTATAGGGGTGTAATTGGATCGAATTAGTTCGGATTTAGGGTGTTTTGATGTTTGAACCAATCAAATATGGTCGGTTTAGGTTGGTTTAAATTTAGGGTGTTTAGATGTTTGAACCAATGTTAGTGGTTAGTTGTTAGTAATCAGAGTAAGGAATGAAACCTTGATGAGAAGTACTCATCCCTCATATGGAACAAGAAAAGTTTGAGCTTCTTATGACACATCTCAGCTGGTGCACATGACATCTCATTTTTGCAATACTTTTAAATCATTTTTATCTTATAACATATGTCATTAATATAATGATTTTTATCTTATATACCAAGAAATTATTTAATAAATTGTACAATACTCTCTCTCTATATATATATTTAACTATTATTGGTTGGACTATTGTTGATCATGGTTGAATCATTGAATTGTGAACCAATATTTTCACTAAATGATCAGTCATTTTTAAAATCTTGATACCTCTGCATAAAACAACAGGTTTCTTAACACTGGTGAGTTGTGCTGTGCTAATTAAATGAAAGAAAACATTAACTAATCAACACAACTGACTGGAAAATATATGACAATTTCTTGATTCATTTTAGTTACAAAATTTTCCGAAAGCTCGCTAATTAATCAACACAATTCTTAGATAGTGTAATTTATATTTCCGATGTACGTTCTAATACGAATTTTCCAAAATCCCATTTTCCTTTTCATCAATACTCTGATCATATGTTTTTCAGGTTAGTATTTAACACGATTTAGTGGCCTTGGTGAATAGAAGGCCCACTCATCGTCGGTGAGCAGTGATAAATTAAATTCCAAAATTGGTCAAACAGTGTGGCTCATCTTGTCAAGAGTTTCAAAGTGATATGTGACTCTAATGTGGGGGCATGTGCTTTTGTACCCTAGTGAGAACAAAAAACCACAGTTACATCAACGGAAATTGCACTTCCACAACATGGTTGTTAGGGTGTCCTTGTCCCTCCCAAACCTTAATAATCACTGATCTGCACTGGGCAAAATTATAGTGATAGCTTATATGACATTTGTGTGAGAGGGGTAAATCACTTGGTTGAGCTAAGAGTAGAAATAGGTGTTGGAGATGGAGGTTCAGGGTTCGAACTCTGAGAAGGAGCATTTGTAACAACTAACCACTAACATTTGCCTATAAAAAAAAAAACTTATATGACATTTATTTATTGTTACCTGTTTAATTTTGTTTTTTCATTTATATTTATATCATGATATATTCTTTTATCGTGATTATTAATTTTAGATTCCTTTAAAAAAATTGAAATGCTTCAAGTTTTTTTATTAAAAAGTTATCTATGAATTTAGGTGTTGTCTAAGGTGCAAGTAAAAAAAAAAAATTCTCCCTTCATAAAAAAAGCCTCTTAGCAAATTTTATTTGGGCCGGGTTTGTCTGAACCACCCATTAAGATAATGTAACCCTACCAAGAAAATAAGACTTAATTGGAATTTTAAATATGATTGTAATTAAGTAAATGATTAAATTAGAAATATACAATCAAACATACAAATAAAGGATTTAAACGCAGAAATAAATTATTCCACCACCGCATCCGTTGTAATTTACCTATCGGAGCCTCACGATCAATAGTAAGCAGAATAGCACCTTAGAAGATTAATGAAATCATTTATAGAGCATGTTTCCAAAGCAAATAACTAGAATCAAACATCGCTCATAAGGAAGTAACTGAAATCAAGCAACTAGACTAGAACCAAGCACTCAAAGTTAAATACTATATTTTTTCACATGTCACTAGTTGAGCCTAACACAGTACCAATCAAGGCACATAGTTGTCACTTTCGCAGAACCTATAAGGAGCGCCTATGAGCCAAAAGCAAACATGTCTTATGAAGCACAAGCTTCTATGACTAAACGACTACATGGATTCAAACTAAGTCTAAGCATGATGCACCGAGGCAACCAAGCATATCCTACAACCATCATAGACGATGAAGATCTAAGCATAAGCATACTTCAATGACGCCGAAAGTATTCATCCCTATGACACATAATAGAGAAGGTGACAACATGTACCTGTGAGGAGCGACTATTTTCTACTCTTCAACATTTACTGCATACACTCAATAAGTCTAATACACTACAACAATCATATTTCCAAGGCTTAGTATAAATAGTCAATGCCGTTGATAAAGTAAAGGTTGTCGATGTAGATCGAACCACCTTGAGAGAATGATGAATTGTTGTCAAACGCATCCCAGATGAGAACATGAGCTTAAAAGTCAAACACTGAGAGAAAAGAAGATAAGAGCATGAGCTAAAACATCATATCCAAACATGCTTTGCTATTATTATACATTGGACCAGAGGTAGTAATTACTAGTCCGTTTGTTGTGACAAATTAAGTGTACATGTAGATACTTCATATGTTCCATAAAGATTGTTGTTTATATAAGGTTATAATACAAAGAGTAAGATGATAATTATTGATTGTAAAATATTATTAAAATACTATTATTTAGTTTTACTAGTACCAAGTGCAATTATTAAATTCTACAAAAAAAAATGTAGTTGATAGAAAATAGTTGTGGTTGGTTAATATAAAATATGATAAGTGAGAACTACTTATTATTAAATGATGGTATAAATGAAAAAAATATGTTGGTTTTATAAAATAATAAACATTTTGTAAAATATTGAAAAAAACTAAACCAATAATCTTTGTGGAACATATTGTGAATTGATTTTTATTATAATTCATAAGAAGAAGAGTTATGTTTTTATCTTAATACTTTTGCTTGTCACTAGAATATTGCAGTCAACGTGTCTTAACATTCAAACTGTCATCAACTGATGGGCAAACCCCATGCTTAATACACATCTGAACTAAGCCGCTAGCTCTAGCTCTAGCTCTCTTCCATTTGGTCAAATCTTGGGCCTTATAAAATGGAATAGTGAAGGAGTGGCCATGTTTTGGTCTATACGGCATTTTTTGTTGTGGAGTTGGACATGATCGGTGCCCTCTTTGGTCGTCATTCATCACACGCACATTGTGCCATGGATCCATTGACCTACCTATACATGCATATATTCTTAATTATATATTATTATTTCGAGTTGAACGTTACCTAAATGTTTATGTTTATTCTTCCTTTTGCCGCAACATGCGGTTACATTTCTATGTTGGAGATCAAGACACATGAACTTCGCGGTGAAGTCTAATACGTGTCACAAGAAATGTGAAAACGCTTAGCTATACCAGTAAAAAGGGTATCTAATAACTTTGATGAGTTATAATGTTCTAAAAATTATAAATTAGCCCTAATCTTTTAAATTAGCCTCAAGTCCCTCTCCCTTTATGTCTCCAAAAAGCTTCACTTTGAATACAACGACCACCTTGCCTCTGGTTCGTCGGTATTACCATTCTGATTTTACTTGGGAGGCTCATTCGCAAGTCTTACTCTAAATGTATTTTATATTTTCTCATTTATTATTATCATAATAACATTATTTGTTAAAACATCCATTAATGTTTTTATAATGATAAGTAAATTGATATACATAAACAAATTTATTTCTTTAAGTGACCAGTTAATAAGAATAGAAGTAGCTAATAATACTTTGTTCATATAAACCCTAAGTTAATCGGATTCCCTAAGTTCTAACTTTAGTGTAAAGAGACAACTAAAGAGAGCATGAGATAATGAGATCTCGTATAAATAATGGTTCTTTTTCTACGCGTAAGCCTTGAACTTCAACCCTGTCTCCTAAGCTTCCAAGAGACTGCCTTTTTAGCTGTGGACAATAATTGGCATACAGTTTCCCTTTAATTCTTTTATTGAGGGCATCAAGATATCATGATTTCACACTAAAGTTTTCTATTGTTGATTTATCATAATTAATCAAGGACCCAAATAGTCAACCAAATAATTATATATATGCAATATATATTGTTTTTTTTTTCACATTATGAATGTGAAAAAATATTTTCAACCCTATATATCTGCTAACATAGGAGGCTTTATAAGAGAGATATCTCAAAATATTTTTTTGGAATGTGAGGCTGGAAATATAATATTTTCAGATTGGCTTAATTGCACTTTTAGTCCCTGATGTTTAACCTTTGTGCAATTTGAATCCCCTTTGTTTAAAACGAGCGATTTTAGTCTACCAAAGATCGATTTGTGACAATTGGGTCCTGCCGTTAGTTGCCATCCAATTTTTAACGGAATATTCTTATTTTGATTCTTTTTTACTAATTACACCACCATGTATGACACATAAGTAAATAAATAATATAAAATAGAAAATAAATAATATAAATTAACTAAAAATGAAATTAAACTCCCCACCCCAGAAAAAATCATCAACCAAACCCACAAAATTCATCATCTTTTTCTTCTTTGTTGATTCAAACCCAGGCCACCCAGAAATGAGAAAGATTGGGGAAAAGGATGAAGCTAAAATCCAGACTGGTTATATCCTATTTCACCATCTTCTGAGATTAGTTCTTTATTCTGCATCTTCCTCTTACAGTAGCAATTCACAATTTTTCCACTACTTTTACTTTTTTCCAACAAGCACGAGCTGGACAACCCTGTCGAAAACAACATCCAATCATGGTAAACTATATGAACAAGTGAACCCACATCTAAGATAGAAAGAATATGATTCTCTGAAATTGTAAGATTGCGTTGAAATTACGGCATAAGAGAGTATTCAAATGGGTATTGTTGTTTTGGTTGGACTTTGATTCATGGGGGCTGAATTTGTTGTTAAATATGAGTTTTAAGATGGGAATGTGAGATGGATTGAGTTTCTATTTTGCTATGTGGTCTGAGGGATAGGAAAGTTGAAAGTGGTTGAGGGGTTGTCCACGGTGGAGGAAGGGAGAGGGTGGAGGAGAGTTCGAAGGTTGAGTTTCTCTGCTGTTTGGCTATGGATGTGGGTGAGAGAGGAAGAGAGAGTGAGGGGGACTGAAAGATGAAGGTAAAGATGAAGATGATGGAGACGATGAAGACGATGGATGGAGAGGGAGCAATGGTTCTTTTTTTTTTGGGTGCAAAGGGGAGGCGATGGTAGCATTAGTTTTTTGTTTTACACAGGGTTTTTTAATTTACTTTTTAATTTATTTAACTGTTTATTGTATTTGTTTATTTATTTTTAGGATTAAAGTTAAATAAATTATGATTTTTTTAGTTTTTAGAATTTTAATTAATTTTATTTTTTATTACGTGGAGTCCTAGTGGCATCTAAGTGGTAAAATGTGTCAGGCCATGTCATTAATAAGTGCCACGTGTGTAAATTCCGTTTAAAATTGGATGGCAACTAACGGCATGACCCAATTGTCACAAATCAATCTCTGGTGTACCAAAATCGCTCGTTTTAAACAAAGGAGATTCAAATTGCACAAAAGTCAAACATTAGGGACCAAAAGTGCAATTAAGCCTTTCAGATTTGGTATAAATTTTTTAATCACGAGTATTTTTTTTTGGGTAAGCAATGATAAATATATATTAAGAGAAGTACAAGAGGTACTTCAGCCCCAATATACAAGAGATAAAAAGGAAAAAGGTTACAAAATCAATGAAGGATTCTCACAGTCACACATGTAAGTTACACTCACGAGAATGAAAGTTTACTTCCTACAAACCCTTCATAGTTCATTAATCCACTACATATTTTCTATATTTTAATTCTTTAATTAAATAATTAAAAAAAAATCTTAGGATATATATAAACCAAACATATTTTTCATACTTGGGAATGACTTTACCGCCTTGCTGGTAGTGAGATTCTTGTGAAATGTTAAACAACATTCTTAAGAATATTTTTGTAAAACCTGTAACGAACACCCTCTTAATGTATATTAAAAAGCATTTAATTTTAATGCATGAATCTAAATTTAATTATAACATGATAAATGATAAATTATGATTGAATGACGACATCTGCAAAATTTTTTTTAGGCCTTGTCGCACAATAATTAAACTCTATTAAAAATGAAAATAAAAGAATCACTCTTTAAGTGTAAAAGCACTAGTAAAAAAAAATTCAAGAAAATAAATACTCTCTTTGTCCCTTTATGTAAGTCACTTTTGAGAGTTTTTTTATTTACTACGAATGAAGTATTTAATTTTTTTTCCAAATTTACACTAATATTTAATATGAATGAGATGATGTAATTTTGAAAAGAAATTAATTTAGAGAGAGAAATAGATGAGTAGTATAGGAAATTAATAAAAAATTTGATAAATTTATTATTACTAATACTTTTCTTAATCTTAAAAAATCAGGTAAAAATGAATTATAAATAGGATGTAGGGAGTATAAAAGACAATAAGCTGATAAGGTACTACTATTTCTGTATTGCTTGAAATAGACACTTTAATTTATTGCTGTATACGCGGATAGAAATATTTATTTATCTCGCAGGACAAAGTGTCTAATCATTTCATTTATGAAAGGTAAAAGAACATAGGAACACAAGTGTTTCTCGTGAAAGAGATATCCAACTGTTGAAAGGGAATAAGGCATGAAAAAGGTGTTGGCTTCAGTGGGACAGTGGAAAACTGATCCATGGTAGTCCAGTTCAACTTCCACCGTTGGATATAATGCTAAAATATTGAGTGTTCCAGATTCAATGTTTAAAAAAAAGACAATGACACAGATACCCTTGCTCAACTATCTCCCTTTCTCCACTTGCAAAACCGCCGTTCACTCTCCTTTCTCCCTGACCACCGTTCAGCCCAGCCGCACTCCTCACCACTTTGAATTTCTCAATTCCAATCAAGTAAATTTGCAATTATCATCATCATATCAGATAAATTTAAAAAGAAACAAGAATTAAACCCAGATCTGAGTTTTCTCTCATCAGATCTGGGTTTCTCTCATCAGATATGGTTCTTTCTCCACCGTCTGAGTTCTGTTCCTTATATCTGTGCTCCTCATCTGACTGGCGATGCCTTCACGATTCACGTCCTGCCGGAGCGAACAAGCACGTCACGCAAGACGGCAATGGCCATAGCGAGCCACGTCGACACCGTGAAGCCTTAGCAATTCGCACCAGAACCACGCGCAGGATCTAGATCTCCATCACTAAGGGGTCGTCCTGGAAGTCGCACGCAGCAAGGACGACAACGATGGAAGGAGGCGTGAGTCGCGCAACAGACGGTGGAAAAATGCTCTGGTGGCAGCTGAACCATGATTTTGAGTAAGTACTGTTCTTATGATTTTTTAGGTTTAAAATGTCATTTCTATTCTACAAATGAGATTGATCAATTGTTCTTGTTCTTGGTCAATGTATCTGATTGATGAACCCCTCCAGCGGAATCTCCAGTGAATAACCCTTTTCCCTCTTTTCTAATTTGCAATCCTTACTCTCTTTATCCCATTTTTTCCTATCTTTCTAGAAATTGATATGATGAAAGTGAATATTTTAGTATTATTCTAGTTTAATGTATTAGAAACTGATTTCACTTTATTGCGTTCATGGCCACAGAAGGAGTGGCTGGGTTGCTGGTTCGGTCTTGAGGCAGCTTGGTGATTGAGAAACTCAGATGGGTGTGATAGGATGGTGATGGTGGAAGGAGAAAGAAGGAAAAATTTAAGAAAATGAGGATATTTTTGTCCTATTACAATAAAAACGAAATTGTACCACCGTGAGCTTCGTCCATGAAAAAGCAGATATTTTTAATGTAGCTGGAATGAAAGAGCACTAGTCAGATTTGTGTTAATTTGCTGTGTGTTATTGTGTAGGTGTAGTGCCGGTGAGACTTATCCCTCATCACATTGGTAATTGATGATTAATGTTTAGACCAATCAAGCACATATGCATATCTCACACTGGCCTAGCTTGTCATCATTTAGTAACCACCACTTTCTGTCGTTTCCTTCCTCATAGTAAAGTAATTAATTACTAATTTTTGCTTTAATTTGAAAAATCCAACATATAGGCATGCTAAATTGCTAATCCAACTCATTTTGTTCAGTTGAGAGTACTACTACCACACAACACATGGCACAGTTAGTTGAGTACTCAATTATGGTCATTCTTCAAAAGCTAAAGCAAAAAAGTAAAGCCCAATCATGAGAGAAGGGAGAACCTTAATTAATAGTAGCAAATATATGACACAATCATGAAAAGGTGAAAAAAGAAAAGAGAGCTTTTGATGTCACATATATAATTTGTTCAATTACAAGTTACAAGTACATTTCTATTTTTTTTCTTGTTGAAATATATTAAATGGGTTTCTTTAAATCAATCTACCACCTTTGTAGCAGACCCCACCCACCATTATTACACCTCTCTTTGCCTTGCTTTCTTTGCTTTCCTTTCTTTCCCCAGCTCACAGATCTACACTTCCTTCCTTGCTTTCAGTTTGCTGTCCTTCTTCTATACCATCCACATCCACATTCATTCATTCATTCATTGATTCATATATCTATATTGCTACACAAATGACACCTTCACTTCACCATCATCATCATGGACAGGACAGGACCACAACAATAACAATAATGAACAACCCAAAAAAAAATCATAATAATAACAACAATAATTTAACAAAGGAAGAGTGTTTGTTGATGATATATATGTATCAAGTGGAATCCTCGCTGTCAATGTGATTTTCCTTTTTTACCCTCGGCTGGATCCCGTAATAGCTAACATACCACTTCACAAACTTCCTCAACCCGGTTGAGAGATCGGTGGTGGGTTTATACCCGAAGTCTCGAAACGCCGCCGTTACATTCGCGTGCGTGTACGGAACGTCGCCGTTTGACGGCATCTTGATCACGTGTTTCTTGGCCTTCGTGCCCAGCAGCGACTCCAAGATCGCCACCAGCTTCCCCACCGGCACCGGCGAAGTGTTCCCGAGGTTGTACACTCTCAACTGCGCCGGCCCCTTCTTCTTCCCGCCGCTGCCGGTGCTCTTCTCCGCCGTGTCCAGTGCTCCTAAGCATCCCTTCACGATGTCATCGATGTACGTGAAGTCACGCGCCACCTCTTTCCCATCAACCGTCTTGTAAACGTCGATGGCTTTCCCCTGGAGAATCGCCTTCGTGAAGAAGAAGTACGCCATGTCCGGCCGACCCCATGGGCCGTACACGGTGAAGAATCTGAGCCCGGTGAGGGAAAGCCCGTAGATGTGGTTGTAGGTGTGAGCGATTTCCTCGCCGGCTTTCTTCGTCGCGGCGTAGAGGCTCGCCGGTTGATCTGTCCGGTGAAGCTCCGAGAATGGATTCTCGGTGTTGAGCCCGTAGACGGAGCTGGAAGACGCCCAGACAATCGACGGTTGCGGATTCACTGCTTTGGAAACTTCTAGAAGGTTCACGAACCCAGCGATGTTGGATCTGATGTACGATTGAGGGTTCTGCATTGCGTAGCGAACACCGGCTTGCGCGGCGAGGTGGAGGACGTGAGTGAAGGGCACCACATCGAAGAGCTTGGTGAGCAGCGGCGCGTCGTTGATGTCGCCGTCGACGACGTGGATTTGGTGTTTTGACAGAAGCTCTTGTCTGGCGCGTTTCAACGACGGGTCGTAGTAGGTGTTGAAGTTGTCAAGGCCTAAAACGCCGTCGCCGCGTTTTTTCAAGGCGAGGGAGCAGTGTGTGCCGACGAAGCCGACTGCGCCGGTGACGAGGACGGACATGCCGTTGGGGCGGCGTGGGGTGGCGGAGTTGCGGACTTGCTTCTCCCAGGCGGCTCCGCCGCCGAATGCGGAGGTGAGGAAGTTGGTGTGGGTGTGGAATTGGTGGGTGGTGTCGGCGGCGAGGGGAGGGTAGTTGAAGGTGAAGAGGAAGACGAGGACGAGTGCGACGAGGAGGGTGGCGCGGAAGAGGAGTTTGGAGGAAGCGTTGAGAAGCTTTGTGCTGTTGACTTTACGGAGGTAGCTGTTGTAACGTTCCAGCTTTATGGTTTTGCTTGTGTCTGGTGGAGAAGCCATAGCTAGTTTTGATGATCAATTCATTCAATTCAAATAATATTGAATAGATGAATTGTTGAGTGTTATTTTGTGTGTGTGTGTGTGTTGTGTTGGGTTTGGAGAATGAGAAGAAACAAATTGAATGAGTTTGTATGTGTGAGTGTGAGAGCTAGGTGAGTTGAGGTAGAGCCCTGAAGTTTGAAGGATGTGTGTAAAGAGTAATATAAAGGGAAGGGAGAGAGAAAGAGAGTGTAGGAGAGTAGGAGCAATGGGTTGGTGTTGGTTGGAGACCACTTTCTTTTTCTTCTTAACTATTCTCATCATCATGCCTATGGAAAGTGCTAGTAACCTGTATCATATGTATTGTAAATAATTAATAATGTATGTCGACAAATACAAAAACTGTAATTTTTTGGATAATAATTAATAATGCTATGTCGATAATAAGTGCTAGTGGTAACTTACTTAACACACATACATTAATTAAATACATTAATAATATTATTTACAAGTATTTATACTTCAAATTATAATTCTTAACTCACATAATCTTTTAATCCATAGATGAATGAAGCGATTATGTCTCGCGAAAACTAGGGTTAAGCATGCATTTAACAATTAACACGGTTAAAATACAATTATTTACATTTAAAATAAATTAGACATTCACTCATGAAAGATGAAGTTACCCGCATGGATATGACCTGCAGTAATTTTGGGAAGTCATACTATATTGTACTGTACTACATGAACATGTCAATGCCAGCTATATGGATGGGGGAAACTTCGCACCATGTGAACTGCACGTGCCCAGATGTCAACTCTTTGGTCTAAATTCATTCACAAAACCATTTAAGATCATCCCCATTGCCATTGGCATTCAATAAATTGTGGGTAGTAGTAGTCGCATTTTAAATTCTTCTTTATTACATGTATGTAAGTTATTGTTTGTTGTAAGAGCATTATAAGGAAGAGGTTTGGCCAATAACCAAACCCAGCAAAGAATATAAGAAGATCGTGAAAAGATATATTAGATTATCAAAATCCATTTATATGGACCCAGAGATTTACTTCAAGTCAAGGGGTTCAGACTCGGAAAGCTCTTCAAGTCTTCAAATAAGAGATCATTGCTCTTATTTTTAAATTTGGCCACCGACACTGCTAAAGAATTGATCGTTTTCAGATTTGTCATATTATTTAGCATAATATTAAATTTGTTATAGCATCTTTCATGTTGTTTTCTTAACATTTTGCATTAATAATCACATTGAATGATGCAATTAAAGCCAAATTCAATATTAAATTGGTGGCTTATTTTAATCTTAGCAATCCAACCTATGCTAAGTTTAGTGAAAACCTTGGTTAATTTAAATTCTACTAATGTTCTTGTGACACGGAATTTCATGTAAATATAGGATGAGAACGGCCTTTGTCGGCTGTCTATATCATTGTTTTTGGAACGACCCAAAATCTGCATAAAATCAAAATTTATACGAAATCTTTATTTTAATTAAATGCTTTACGTGAATATTTTCTTCTTGTACTTTGTACATACAACGCCAAAATGATCAAGTACATCAAATTGAAACTTCAAATTTATTTGAATCCCACGAATTCTCCTCGATCCTTCTACCCAAAATTTACCCTAGCTATTTCAATAGCATGCGAATTGCAATGGATTCTGATTCGTTGCATGAGGTTGTCATAAATAATATGTCCAATAATTAATTGTTTATATGTAGATATATATGGAGCCCCACTTGTATTAAATAGATTCAACTTGCATATAAGTTCATTTCAAAAAAACTTGCATTAAGTTATATTTCATTAAAGATTGAAAACTACTTATGCATCACACTTGATGTGCTTTTGTAAATTTTATCACTAAAGAAAATACTTCGACATTATTAGAAATAGACATTAGTGTATTTTATTCACAGTGAATTTTCAAATTTCGGTGCAAGCTACTATTAAACGGGAGTACGGGACAGATGGATAGTTGACAACCAACAGATATTAATTTCTGGTCTATTTCAAGATGCCGATTCGTAGGCTTATTAGCATTTTTAGTCCCCAGATTTATAAATGCATAAATGAGGTCTCTAAACTTTAAAAATCGCATTTTGCTATCTCGGCGTTAACCTCTGCCAATACTTTTGATCCTCCACTAAGTTTTTGGCTCAGGTAGAATTTTTAATAAAATTTAAATTGATAAAATTAATTACAAAAATAAAAATCCTTTAATATTTAAAGAAATTACTTAACATATTATTACAATATCATCTTCAGTATAAAAAAAATACAATATCTTCTTAATGTTCACAAAAAATCATATTCTTCAATCCATCATTTGATCATCTTCATCTCTCTCTCTCTCTCTCTCTCTCTCTCTCTCTCTCTCTCTCTCTCTCTCTCTCTCTCTCTTGTCCCTTTTATCTTTCTCTCTTTCCGTTCTCCCTTTTCCTCCATCACCGCTGATTCTCCTCTCTGGAACACCGTCGAATCCCATCCTCGATCTGAACCCACAATCGTCGAATCCCACAGTCTCATCCCTCAGCCTCTCCCAAACCCAGATCCGGGCATAAGTGTGGAGAGATGAAGTGGCGGTGGAATCGAGAGTGGAGAGTGACAGGATCGAGAGGAAGAGAAGGGACACTGGTAGCCTGGAGGCCGTGCGAGAAGAAGAGGGGCGGAATTGACAAGATTGACGACAAGCGGAGAGAGTGACAGGATCGACGAAGATGGTGAAGAAGGAAAGTCCCAGGAGGTCACGCAAGAAGAAGAGGGAACTTGATGACATAAGGAAAGTTGAATTTCACATCTGCAGGAACATTTTAATTGGTTTTCACATCTCCACTCTCGATGGATTTCACATCTGCAAGAGCGAATTGTGATGGTGGCACGAATGGAGGCAAACAACAATTACAGTTAAGATTTTGGTGGAAGTAGTAACCACCAAGTCAAAATTAAAGGGGTTAGTGCCCAAGGCAGCAACAACAAGCAAGTAACATCTAATAGAAAAAATAAACAATCAATAGAGTTGTTTTCCCCCAAGAAATTCTCAAACAACACCTTACAACTTTACAAATTGTTTCCCTAGGAAACTACTCAAGTAAGTCAAGCGATCTCGCTTCAGAAAATGGAATCATTCAAACAATCTATAAGGTAACACTCAACCAATATATCAACAACCCGCCGATCAATTATAGAGTCACTACTACAGAAAAGGCTTTTCGCCACGGTTCCGCACCTCCTTTCGCCACGGTTCAACCGTGGCGATAGCTAGCGTGGCAATTGCTCAATTGCCACGGTTCAAGGGCGAACCGTGGCAATTGATTTGCCTATTACCACAGGTCGTAAAGGGTAGCCGTGGCAATAGATGCCACATATTGCCACGGTCAATTCCGTAACCGTGGCAATAGAGTCAAGTGCGTAACCGTGGCATATGTGGACTCTATTGCCACGATTAAGAAACCGTTGTAATATGGCATAAAAGCCCAAGCTCCACAAAGACAAAGAGGATATATATTAAACTACACATGAGTATGTATAATTGATAAAGTCCAATCTACATCAACAATAAGTTCCCTTGTCATCATTGTTCCCTGCAATTCAGAATGAAAATAACAGTCCCTAAAAGCAGTTTAAATAGCTCAATTTCAACAGCTTTTTCATCACACATAATTAAATCACACAATTTCTATTAAAGCATAATTGCATGTTAGTTACAAGCTGGTTAAGTTTGTTAGTCAGTTGCAATGTATATAGCAAAGCATAATTGCCTTATACTCTAATAATTTCAATTCTCTTTAACAGTTAGATAACAATGCAAGTCTTTGTATCTAAAGAAAAGATGAAAGAATAGTTTTGTATTTAAAAAGCAAGTTTCATGATCTTTTGCCATCAAGGAATATGTATATGAAAAACAGAACATCCAAATTCCAAAGAATTGTGAAAGTAATTGATAAATGAAGTGATAATAAAAGTTTACAAAGAACCTGATGGATCACTCAATGCTTTGGAGATTAACACCGAGAAGATGCCCAAACCTGCCACACAAGTCAATCCAAATATAAAGTTGAACCATACAGAATCCATCAAAGAACCACATCAATTAACTGGGTTCTCATCTATAGCTACACCTATGGTAGTCAGCTGAAACAAAAAACATTATGCTTATGCTCAATAATGGAGCTTGTACAAAGAGAGAGCGCGCATACTTTCTTTTCTGACTTTGCTAACCAGCCTCTTGTCAATCCATTCATTAAAAAAATAAAAAGTGATAGAAAATGACAGCATAATGGAGATGTTGATGGGGATCAAATCTGACCGAGTTCATTTCAGTTAAATACTATATAAATACTATTGATTTATTACCTGTAGAAAGAAGGAAGAGAACAATTGACCTGAAACCAGTAATATTAAATTATTAACTTTGCTTACACAAAGAAAATTACAAAACACAAACACACCCACATTGAAGAGCATTTATTTAAGAGCTCATCAAGATATAATCTTCCAAACAGGTATATACAAATCTAGCAGGAAATAAGTGTTATCTGTTGAAGGACTTCATCAATTCCCTCTGACTTAGATACCACATCAACATTCCACATTAGAGTATATTTAAATTGAATCAATTTATAAAAGAGAATCGAGAAAACACCCCAAGAAAAAGGTGATGCTTCCTATAAACCTCTGAAATTACACCATCTTTAATCATTTCAAGAATATGAAAAGGGATATTATGCAAACCAGGCATGTTATCCTGTTTCCGTATTCCAAGCATTCTTCGGATGGGGCATGCTTCTTGATATTCATCTTAAATTCAGCAGAAACATGAAGAAAAAGAGAAGTATTCAGTCAGTCACTTCTCCTATATAATTATGGCCAATTTGAATGATCTGAACAAGAAAAATTGCTCATTTAACACATTCTGTCAGACATATGAAATGCAAGGTGACTTCACCCTCTTAAAGACCACAAAGCATATATCATATATTCAGATTACCGGCTTTAATAACGTGAAGCCAGCAAGTGATGTTCAAATAAAACATAACACTATCCCATCACTTCTTACATTCAGCACTACTACTTTCAATCATGCAATCCTGACTAAGATTAAAACTATCTGTTGAGAACCCAAACTGAATCTGAGAATTGAACTGAAAATATTATTCATTGAAAGGTGAAGATTACAAGAGTGTATCTCAGTATTTATACTGTGAGAGAGACTTACATATCAAGCTAACTAAACTGACTATAGCAACTAACCGTAACTGACTTATAACAAACTCAACTGACTAACAAACTTAACCAGCTTGTAACTAACAGTTACAATGTATATAGCAAAGCATAATTGTCTTATACTCTAATACTATCCAAGAGAAATTTCAAAGTCCAAGATTTCTAAATTTCATGAAATGCTTGGGAAAGCAATCAGCAATTCTAATAGAAATGATTGTAAGGAACTATGAAGCTAAATTAGGAAACACCAACAAAGAGGGGAATGATACTGCCCTGATTCATGATGATAAAGGTTATCAAACCACTTTGTTCAACATTTTTCTCTCTTCTCCCTTTCTTTTTCACATACACAAGCTAGCTCTGAAATTTTGACCTGCAAATAAGTAATGTCTCGCTGCACTTCATGGAGCAATTGGTAAGCCAAATCATCCGCTACTTCCTCTTGATCTGTCATGTTCCTTCTTTGGCTCGCATGGTCACAGTGAAGAGAATGATAACATTAGTCTCTGAAGAAAAACTAATAGTGTTAAAAGGAACAGATTCATAAATCAACATATAAAAGTAACATTTGAATAGACTTTTCACCTTGGTTCATGAATAACGCAAAGAATCAATTGAATAGGCTTCCCTGATGTTCAAACCCAATGAAAGAAACTATCAAACTAAATACATCTGAATAGGCACAATCTAAAAACAGATTAAATCTCGCGGATTTTAAACCTGAGTGAGTTTGAACCTAAAATTGGAAAGAATGGCAGCAAATAAGAAAGAGATACAAACCTTGACACCTGAAGATGAAGCAGCAGAAATAGAGCGCCCTGAGATAGAGTTCAATCGGAGAAGAACTATGGCTCGTGGGCGAGTATAGAGAGGGAACGGGGATCGCGAGAAGTGAAGAACTTTACAAGCGGATGGAACTTAGTGACCTCCAGGACCGGTCCACCGATCTTCTCTGAAGTGGCGGAAACCCTAGCCACATACTATTTCATCAGGTCGTCGAAGGCATTAATGGACGGATTCGTGGCCGCATCAGCGACATCGCCACCACCACCTCCTCCCTGGAATCCGACGGATAGCGCCTCCAAACGCGCCACTTCCTATTCCAACCTCCCTATCAGCTTCTCTTCCAACCTCTCTCTCCCGCGCTCTATTTCTGCTGAATGAACAATGTGATGAAACCGAATAGATCTGGTGCAAGCTGAAAGAACGAGAGGGAGAGGAGGAGTGATTGCAGCGAATAGAGAGGGAAGGGGGAACAGAGAGAACAAATCGAGCAGGAGAGAGGAAGAGAGGGAACAGAGAGAAAGGTTAGGGTTTTTCTTTTCAGAAAAAATTGGAGAGTGGGAGGGAAAAAACGAGTGTACTGGGCTAAATCTATTGCCACGGTTCCTAAAAAAATTAGTAAAATATTATCCTCTTTTGCCACGGTTCCGTTTATAACCGTGACAACTGACCTATTGCCACGGTTCCGCCTATAACCGTGGCAATTGAGGCGTGGCAAAAGGTGATTTCTGTAGTAGTGAGTTCAAACAACCTAGCACAAAAGACTTATTCCCCAACAAGCTCTGATTTCTCAACCAAAGCTCTAATACAACAATGTAACGCGCGCCCCGACTTTCAGGGGTCCCCATTAGTAACCTGCTAAAGTAAATATGCAATGATTTCCAAAAGGATTCATAAAAGCGAGTATATTTTTTGTTTTCAAAGTATTTCTAAAACATGTGATGCATACTCTCAACTACAAATGAATTTACATACAGCCTTGAACAAGGCAAGTACTCGAAGGTAAGAATGAAAAAAATACAACATACAAAACCTAACAAGTAAAATCAGATTCAACAACAAATCTATTATGCAATGGCACCATAATCCGACATACTATCTACAATTTCGACATTGAGGAACCGTAGGAAAGCAATGCACCGAAACCTACCCGAAACCTCAAATATAAATTCATGAAATCATTATGTAAGCTTAAACAAACAATGGTAAGCTCTCTATCCCAAGGCTCTAGCCTTACGTCAGACCCTACTCTTCGAGTCTTCCACTGTTATTCACGTTCTCATCTCTGACTCGTACATAGGTTAAGCTTCATCGAAAGTTCTCCATTGCCTAATAGCGTTAAGCGCTCATACAACAAGTAGCAAATAGAAAGGGTTAACTCCATACACTTACTTCACATAAAGGAAAAAGTATGTCATTCAAATTTAAATACCTGACATGGTAGATGAGCTAACAACTTAATTCAAGATAGATGATGTAACATCCCGATCTGACGACTGGCCTCACGGTAACAACACGAGTCTTTTCAGTGCACTTTGTCCTCACTCGCGCACTTCCCGGGAAAACTTCCCAGGAGGTCACCCATCACGATATTGCTCTAAGGCAAGCACACTTAACCATGGAGTTCTTATCAGTTGGGCTCCCGAAAAGAAGTTGCAACTTGTTGTCATGAGTAGTACCAATCAAATCTCTTATGCCCTCCTCAACTGTATAGTCCATCCCTATACAGTCTCGGAATACCTCTTGTTCGGGTGTGAGATCGGTTCATTCATGTGCCCCTCCGCCTAAAAGCCTGCCAGGAGCCGCTCCTTGTCCGTGCCTCACTGCACCGGCAATCACTCCCCGCCCTCGTCAGCCCCGGGTGTCACAGGCCCACCAGCTTCCGCTTGGTTCGTCCTCGAACCACACCGTACTGGGAGAGGTTGGCTCTGATACCACTTGTAACATCCCGATCTGACGACTGGCCTCACGGTAACAACACGAGTCTTTTCAGTGCACTTTGTCCTCACTCGCGCACTTCCCGGGAAAACTTCCCAGGAGGTCATCCATCACGATATTGCTCCAAGGCAAGCACACTTAACCATGGAGTTCTTATCAGTTGGGCTCCCGAAAAGAAGTTGCAACTTGTTGTCATGAGTAGTACCAATCAAATCTCTTATGCCCTCCTCAACTGTATAGTCCATCCCTATACAGTCTCGGAATACCTCTTGTTCGGGTGTGAGATCGGTTCATTCATGTGCCCCTCCGCCTAGAAGCCTGCCAGGAGCCGCTCCTTGTCCGTGCCTCACTGCACCGGCGATCACTCCCCGCCCTCGTCAGCCCCGGGTGTCACAGATGACAACACATATCCAACAACATGAATCAAATCAGATATCAACAAAATCAAATGTTAGTGCCCTATAATATGACTATATGTTGCTAACTAGATGGATCGATCAATAACGTCTCGCAAGACGGGACAATCAAGTGGACAAAATCACTTCATCGCCACTTATAATGTCTCGTGAGACGGGACAATCAGGTGGACAACACCACCTGATCGCTACTTATAACTTCACACAAGACGGGATTATCAAGTGGACAACACCACCTGATCGCCACTTAAGGTTCAAGGCATATATGCCAAGTTAGTCAAACAACATTACTTAACCTTACTAGTCATTCGATCAACAATTTCAAATCCAATAATCAAGTCAGGAAAATCACATGTTATTCCAAATTTCAACAAGCATAAGTCAAATCAATATTAATAACAAATAGATTCTCAAACAATTCACTTCAAGCAGGTTATTGAGCAGTTCATGTTATATACACAACAGGGTAATCAATTAAACCAATAATATTACTTAAAAACCCAACAAGCATACAACATAGTAAAGCATGTCAAATTCATAATCAAACGACAATCAACTGAAGACTTTCATCTCAAACGCAAGCAGTTCAATTAAAGCATGCAAGAAACAATGACACTTCTATATTGAGTTAGCCTTACCTTTGATTTCTCCTTCCAAGCTCGACCTCACAGTTCGATCCAAAGTCAAGTTCTTGAACTCAACAAGTTCCCTGGGGTGTCCTCCTCCGTCGTGAAATCTCAAATCTTGCTCAAAAACCTCTTTCATAAGCTCAACTCGTTCCAAACCTGAAGCGAAACATCATTGCTTAGTCGCTAAGAAACAATACAATATAATAACACTAATGGAAACCGGAAAAATCTTTCGAAGCTTCAGAGTTCAACATTTAGGCATGAATGGAAGAGTTTCCCCGAATGAGTTAGTTTTGACTTCAAAACTGTGTAGCCTCTTGAGCGAATTTTTAAATACATGAAACCAACTCAAAAAATTCTAATATTTTTACTACATGATCAACAACAAGCCTCTTAAACTCCAGTAAAATTTCAAGTTAACGTCCAAGTAAAGAATTCAGAACAAATCATACAAGGACTAAAGGTCACACATGGGCAACAAGACCTTTGCTTTCTAAAATACGCATAGCTCGAGCTACAGAACTCGGAAAGACACGAAACTAACGCAAAAATTTTGACGAATTAAAGGGCTACAATAAACTGAAGGCTAAACTTGCCCATAATTTATTTTTGTACTCAGTATCAAGCTCAAAAGTCTCGGCCACGTATCTAAAACAGAGCTTCCCAAACTTTTTCTTCGATCTAGTTTAATTCCTAGGTATTCTTAGGTGATATCTGGGGTAGGAAAACACTCGGAACAATTACGGGACCTCAATCTAGTATAAGGGCATTTTGGTCCACTTTAACAGCTCAAAAACTCAAAGTTCATATTTTTTGAAACAGGTTTTGAATAGCTATAAACAATGCATTTAGCAACAACTAATACTAAAGGCGCTAAGCAATGTTAAGACTCTTTGCATAAAAAAGTAACAGTTGATCAAAAATGAGTTTTTGGTATAGAATTCAGATCTACGGCACCACGGCGAGAATCGAAGCGCATGAATCATGAATATCAAGTGTATAGAAGGTGTAGAAGATATTTGAAAGAAGAAAAGAACATAAATCGACTTTTTATCAAAAAGCTCCAAACTTTGAGCATAGAAAGACATGAAAAAAGACATAGGAAACAAGAAAAGGAAGCATGGATAATGATCCTTACCTCCGAGCCTATCCAATGCAACTGAAATCACGTCGATCGGTCGAGAAACAGACGAACGGGCGCGAATTCCTCCTCTTCCTCTCTCTAGCTTGCGGCCTCTCGATCTCTCTAATTGTGAGGGGAATAGTGTTTTCCCCTCCTTTTATAAGGGGAGGAAAAAAAAAAGAAAAAAAAAAGATTTTGCGGGTCCGGTTGTTTTGGTACATTCATCTGCTGATTTAAAGTGATTATTCGGCGACAGAATGTCGAAACTCATTTAAGAGCTCAATTAAAATGAGAAAATGACTTAAACGCAGTCCGCTTCAAAAACTGCCTCAGAACTACTTTTGAAATTGACATCCGACAAGAAAACTTCCTTCATGAAAAAGATTCCTAGCAGTGGAGGAATTAAGATAGCGCAGATGGAATTTCCGAAAGAAGCTGCGGATGGAAAAACTTTTTGTACAAGGTCTCGCTCAAGTCCTTGCGGAGATAAAGTCTAACTTTATCAAGTTTATGGAAAGCGAAACCTATCAAACGTACAGTCGAAAGTTCCGCTTTGGAACACTCGTCGTCAGAAAAATACCCTAAGGTTCTTATTTTGTTTACGCTGTCGAACTATAACTTAAACAGCGCTCTAGTAGCGGAAATAGTCTTTTTCGAACACTCCGAGCCATAGTCGGGTGCCAAAATGACTCGTGTTATCATTCAAATTGACTATAGTGTCATAATTAAGCATATTCTGAAATTAATTATCATTTAAATCATTTCCATGATTCGCAATTAAATTCGAGTCAGGAAAATAACATAAAAATAATGGGATATAAACACTCAAATAATTAATACAATGAAATTAAACAAATAAGTTAGTTATTTATTTCAAGGTCTTACAATACTACCCCAAAAAGAAAATTTCATTATCGAAACTTAGTGTCAGAGAAAACTCAGGAATCTCTCTCTCTCATTAAATGGCATGCATTAATTGCATCATTATTTTCCGTCTTCATGAAAATATAAAATATAAAATATAAACAGTCAATTAAATGATACAATGAAATTATTAATACATAAGGTATTTTCTGTTATTGTGGCGCGAATAATATTCCAATCACAAATACAAGATAAACTAGCGTGCGTTGCTTAAATTATGAAAATTAAATAAATAAAACTATTTATTTCAGTTGGAAACTAACCCTGATGAACATGAAGATGCACGATCCTGAAAATACTAACCACGGGGAGGGAGTCTATGGTTAGTCTATGGCATGGCTATTCTTCTATTCTGCTGGTGGACTTCTCTGAACTTTCTATCTTTTAATAGTCATGGGGATGGGTCTGAGTTCGTGGAATGCTTGGCTTTTGGCATTGTGTGATTCCAAGCAAGACTTGATTTAATTGATGGTGGCTTTAGGTGCATCCTTTTAGTTGTTCTGCACTTGAGGGGTTCGTGTCAGTTAGATATTACTCTGAGAAGCTATGATTTAGTTTCTCTAGCTTGCTTATTTCTCCCTCTTTCTTTGTTTTTTCATGTCCTCCTATTTATAATTGGGTTGGAGTACTCATTATACTCCCTATTAATTCATCATTTGTCTTATCAAAAAAAAAGGAGGGAGTGAGCCACCAACAAAGCCAATAACAAAATTAGAGCCATAAGTCCTAACCAGGGCTACAGGACAACCAGTTTGTCATGTGATAGTAAGCATAATCAAGCAATCATGTTATAATAAGCATATTACCAAGTATAAATCTCATTAATCATATCATAAGATCAACTGTCGTAGTGTCGTCCCCGAATGATAGCTTAAGTGATAAGAGTTAGAGGACATATGAATTGGGTAGAGAAAGCCTAGAGATCGATCCCTAGGGGTGTAATTTATTTTTCCAATGTACCAAAAAAAATATAAGATCAACTGTAGCGTCAGCTATATTATTTCATGCATGTGTATGAGATATATGCTTCCAGTTCTGGTATAGGCTATCCCATTCTTCCCACTTACCTTCTAGATGTTGTCACCAATTAGCAAATTAGTGTGACGACCTATTCCCCTCAGTCATACAATGTGCATGTAGGGCCCAAAGCCCCAAGCCTTTCATCTCCTCAAATAATTAATCGGGAATATAAGTAGTTTCACTAGTCTTATATATTATGTTCCGAGTCTGATTACTATTTTGGTCTCTCAGCAGGGTAAGTAGTCTACTCTGAGTCCTTCTCACTCCAATATTACCTAGAATAAAATTGGATCCAATCAACGGTCAAATGATGAGCTTGAGTAACTCTATCTGTTAGTAATTGAAGTATAGAATGGAAGAATTTTGGATAATAGTTGAAAAACTTAGAACAAAGGTAGCAGAGGTTTCTGAACTAGCCGTGTGGCTTGTATTGATTTTGTGAGATAGGTACAAGATTTTTTCCTTACTTGCTGTACCTCATTTGCAGCACTCCATTGTCTATTTATAGGCCTTGTCCACCGCCATCATGAAGGTGGATTAATACTAAAATATTGTTAGATCAATCTAGTTCTTTCATTCTAGAACTATCATGATAGTTTCCTTATTTTAATATTTACATCTTCTAAAGATTTCTAGAAAGTTGCATCACTATCTCTTGAATAGGCTTAATACATCAGAAGGCCCCTGAAATTGTAAAGGGAATCAATTCCAGGGCCTGTAAAATTTTCGCATCAAATTGGGTCCCTAAGAATTTTTTTTTAATTCAATTAAGGACAAAGTGTGCCAGCCGCTGATGTGGCTCGATTTTTAGTCCGTCACATTATCCACGTGGCTTTTATAATTTTTTTAAATGACAACTTATGCCACATGTTTTAATTTTTTAAAATCTTAAATTATTTTTTATTCCAACTCATTTCAATTATAAAAAACTAACCTATCTTTAAAAAAATAAAATCCTAACCTAATCTTCTCTGGAATTATCGATGAAGAAGGAAGAGGGAAGAAGAAAAGGAAGAAGAGAAGGAAGAAGACCATGAAGCCGCCCTTGCCTACGACGGCGTCGCTCCCTCCCTCCGTGGCCTTTGCCTCGACCTTAACGCCCCCTCCTCCGATCTCCACCACCATCACTGGCCTCTGCTCGACCTCAACGCCCCCTCCCCTGATCTCCACCATTACCGCTGGCCTCTGCTCGACCTCAATGCCCCCTACTCCGATCTCCACCACTACCGCTGGCCTCTGCTCGACCTCAATGGCCTCTCCTCCTATCAAGGTCAGATTCCATTTCAATTTCTTCTTCATAACTTGTTTCTCAATTTCCCCCCAATTTTTGATTTTGGGTTTACATGGTTATGTCTCATTGGTTTGATTCTGGGTTTGGTGGGTTTTGCAGGTGGGGTTTTATGAAAATTCTGCTGGTTTGATTATGGGTTTGGTGGTTTGATTCTGGGTTTCATGGTTTGATTCTGGGTTTAGTGGTTCTCCAATCCAAGAGTATATTTGATTTTGGTTTGATTCTGGGTTTAGTGGGCAAAAAAAAAAAAGAAGTTTTCCTTCACAGTATACGAATGGATTTCCAATCCAAGAGTATGCATGTTCTATGCGTGTTTCTAGTTCTCAGTGGAAAGGTGGGCATCTTTTCTACTATTAATTGCTGCTGGAAATCTTGTTGATTGTATTGAAGGCAACTCAAGGAATTTTGCTGTATGCGTGGAAAAGCTAGGGAGTTTAGTTAGTCAGATTGGAGGTAGTTTGGGGGTTCTGAAATTCAATGGCCTTGGGGGTTCAATTTGGGGGTGAAAATGTTTAAATTAGGGATTGGTTATAGGGATTATTAGATTAGATTAGGTTATTTATTAAGTTTTTAATTTTTTTTCTAATTATTTAATTGAGTTGGAATTAAAAATAATTTATTATTATTTTTTTAATTAAAAAATAATAATAAAAGCCACGTGGAATTGATGACTGGGATAAAATTGAAAGCCGTTACACTTTGGCCTTAATTGAATTAAAAAAAAATTTCTAGGGACCCAATTTGATGCAAAAATTTTCTAGGTCCTGGATTTGATTCCCTTTACAATTACAGGGGCCTTCTGATGTATTAAGCCTCTTGAATAACCATTAGAAGTATCTCGGGTCGACCCCACCGAGTGTACTCCGGGTTCCGAGTTGAAGTTGCTGCATGATTCTACTCCTTATCCCTCCATTTTCAAGCAATGATGAATGATAGCATCACAATTATCATCAAACAACTTCCCCATAAATTTAATTACCTCCCTTATGCATGACTCACAGTTATCCACTACATGGAACTAATATCTTCTGATAGCTCTTTGTCATAACATTACAAGCCTCTCAAAACATTAGACACGCAGATTGTGAGCATTGCCGTTGGAATCCCTCGACTTTAGTGATTGCAATTGACTTTCCATGCATTTCAGTGCAGAAAGATGAATGCTATATATACATATATTATTTTTAGTCATCATTGGCTATTCTTTCCTAAGTTCACTCACTTCCTATTATGCACTTTCAAAATAAAATTGCCACTCACTCACTGAGTATTCCTCGTCTCAGATCACATATATATACTTTTCCGCATCCGAATAATCTCATTATTAAGTCATCACCCAACCCTCAGATAAAACTAATCTTCTTCTTACAGGTAATGCAAGTATGCATGCGGAGCTAGCTCTCTGGCCATGTAAATGAATATGATATTATTGCAAGGGTGATTTTTCTGTGTATACTGACTTCTCGCAACTATTTAATCAATGTAAGTAAGTGTTATGTTGATTGGATGACTGTGAAAATCAGCAATGCAATCCTCAAACACATCCTTAATTGGATCAACTTGTGTGGGTTGTCATTTGTCACAGGTTTGTTCCAGTTAAGTCTCATATTTGAGTCCTTACATGTATAGTTGCGTTAAATACATTATATTGGTGTTACAGTAATAATAAATGAATAGTGAGCTCATCGTACATCTATTTATCCAGTTGGTGATTATTCCCTTTTCCCTTTTGCAGCTTTGCATGATTAAGGATATTCGTGTTGATAATTGGATCTTTTTAGTCAAAAATATTGAAAATGACGTAGCTAGCATGAAATGTACGTGAGATTGCATTCTTCCATTTGCCACCGCCATGAGGAATGAGTTGTCGCTTTCCCATGCTGTTAAAATGTTCCCACTTTACTCTTGACAGCAACTTTTGCCTCTGTCTACTCTTGCTAGTGTCGGCAGCAGAAACCTCATTCAATTAGTGAAGGAATAATGTTTTGTTTATCTTTCTTTTCCCTCACCACCTAAAAATAAGAAGAGAAAAGAGAAAAATTGCAATGTGACTAAAAATGCAGAAATATAAGAAGAAAAGATGTGATTCATCTTGAATGTGTGGAAAAGCTCATATCAGGCAACAAATTCACTTCGGTCTAGTGGCTAGCGATATGTTTCACCTTATTTTACTCCGATCTGGAAGGGGAGTTGTTAGGGTTCTAGTGAAAAAATAGACAGAAGATGATAAGAACAACAACAGAAGATAAAAACCTCAAATTCACCATGCATGTGGGTAAAATCTTCAATTCGGTGAAGGATTCACTCTAATCTAGTGGTCGGCGATGTACTTCACCTTGATTTTCTCTAATCTCGACTTGAGAGGAGAGGGTTTCAGTGAGAAGGAACAAGGAGAGAGTTTTCGGTCACAACAACGAAGGGGAGGAAAGGACACGCTGTAGCAAAGTCAGGACTATGGCAATCTAACTCGAACCCGTGGGTACCCGCTCGAACCCGACTTGATTTAACGAGAAAAACTTGATATGATTGAGTTTGGTTTTGGTATTGGTGAAACTCGCACCCTAACCCGAACAATATATATGAAATTACAAAACTACTCTTATATATATTAGGTTTACAACTTGATTTGTTAACAATTTGGTCATATTTGAACAACAAGATACCATATTTTTTTACAAAAAGATATAAAACAGTTTTTTCACAACAAATAATATAAGTTGTGTTTTATTTTACAAAAAAGTTTATGCATCAAGTTAGGTTAGGACGTGGGTTTGAGACTTCAACGGGTTTGGGTAGGCCTGAAACCCAATGAGTTTAGGTTTATGTATGAGAGTTTGGGAAAGACAAAAGCCTGTTTAGTCCCCCTTTTGACCAGCTGAGGTGATTTGTTCACAGTTTGGGCTCTCAAAAAGCCCATCCAGCCTACTTTTTTTGGCTATTTATTTAGTCTGTTTTTTACACAATAAATTAGCTAAAATTGTCATTTTTTAACAAACCAATATTTGCATAATCTTATACATAATATTATTAAATCTAAATTAGGTGGAAAAAATTATAAATATATGTGGTATTGTGAGACCCATTTAATAGTAAAATAAGAAATTGTGGTTGGGTCTGCATCAATTTCTTATAAGTTGTTTATATTCTATGTTGCACTTCGGGCCCATAGGAATAGGATTTAAGAAACCAAAATAAGGAACTGGCATTGGAGATGCTCTTAGAGAAATGAATGAGAGATATGATAAATGAGGTGATAGAAAAATATGAATTAAAGAGATTGAGAGGACAAAAAAGTATGTGAAAATATATGAAATAGAAAATGGGTGTGAAATTTGAATGTATCATAACTGATATAGATGAGATAGCATGAGATATGATTGTGGACACCCAAAAATCTGCAATGGCTCGTAAGATAGCCGAAGCGTTTCGCAGCCAACGTGGCAAGATCAGTTGCCGGAGGAGCTAGTTGAGGCATCACAAACAGTTGATTATTTACGATGAAACGACTTAGCTTTGAACTTGGACAAGATTTTAGCACAAGTACGAGGGCCTCAATACACGATGAAGATATTTTGCAAGATTCTAGATGGTCCGCACATGCTTGAAATGATGAGAAGTTCACCTCTTCAAAATAGGGAAGGTTGTTATTGCTTAAGAAACAGCTAGGCTTAAACCAAACTTTTAGGATGACCAGGATAAGTAGCTGCTGACACCCCACGATAGTACATGCTTGTACAAATTGGGAAACATGGGTAGTTGCAAGGATCATTAACTGTCATAGGTTAGCCGAATTTGCCTCTATAAATAGAGGAAGCATCATCTGTACAAAGAACAACACAATCAATCAATCAAACTACAAATTTCTCACATTCATCTTTGCCTTTTACTTTCATTTCTTTAGTTTTCAGCTTCTAAGTTTCTTTACGGTCTTTTAGCCATTTATCGTTTCATTCCTCTATTTATACAAGTTTTTTCCATTTACTTTTAGTTGTTAAGCTTTTATTTATCCATTTTCACCTTCCATTAGTTTAGTAGTCTTTGTCACCGATACAAACTTCTCAATAGAGATCACTAAGAGCTTTTCGGAGTGTCTTAGAAACTTGTATTTAGGAACAAAGTCTCTTCCTCCAGTAATTGTTGATTGGGGAATTGTTACGTTGGTTTCTCTCAACCAACCCACACAACTACCTAATCCCTTTTATTTGTAACCCAACAAAATGGCACGCCCAAGGGGACTTGTCTCTCTATTGCCAAGTTTCCATCTCTTTCGCACTACTTATGATTACAGTGTTACAAACATATATAGGAATACTAATTATCCATACTCGCCCCTTGCCTAGGTGACATTACTCATGAGCCATACTCAAGAGCTAAACCAAATATAATTTGGAGAATGGAGAATGGGAAGAGAATTAATTTATAGAAAGATGAGTGGATCCCTAACAAGGGACCCCTTGAACAGCTTAATGAATATAATGGACAGATCCTTGGAAATGTGGAAGTTGCTAATTTTGGCACATCTTCTGGTGGCTGGAATATTGATTTGCTTTCCAGAATAGTTCCAACTGATAGTATTAAGCAGAGAATTCTTTCTATTCACGCACCTAGCTAGTTTGCTAGATTCCGAGATAAGATTACTTGGAACCTTCAGTCTGGGTTCAGCTTATTACCTTCTCGCTGGTTTTGATGAAGCGAATAACAAGAAATGTTTTGATTTCATTTGGAAATGGGAAGGACCACAGAGAATCAGGTCCTTACTTTGGAAAGTGGTCAATGATGCCCTGTTAACAAATGGAAAAAAGGCCTCAGAGACATTTAGCTCCTAATGGGAATTGTGATAGGTGTGGGGGAAAATATTGAGACTATTTTGCATATACTGAGGGATTGTCATGGAGCTAAGGAATTTTTGAGACTTCTAGGGCCTAATCGATTGGAAACTGGATTTTTTTAATAGGCCCCTTCTGAGATGGTCTCAACATAATTTGACTAGGGAGGATAAAGTGGGACTTTCTCAGTGGAGAACCATTTTTGGAGTAGCTATTGAAGCTCTTTGGAGGAAGAGAAATCTAAAAATATTTGAAGGTACTGATTTATCTGCTTTCAGCTTATATAATCAAGTGCTCTCCTTAGCTTCTACTATTCAAAAGGCTTCTATGGAAGTAAACAATGTGGACATTGGAGGTGATCAGGGGAGATACCCTGTTATTAGGGGGTTTCCTCCTCCTAAAGACTGGATCAAATTGAACTTTGATGGTGCATACAGTGGGAGTAGGAAAATGGCAGCTTGTGGGAGTTTGGTGATAGACCATTTGGGTCGCTTCATGGTGGCCTTAGCGAAGAATTTGGGGGAGGTTTCGGTACTTGAAGCAGAGTTGTGGGGCATTCTTGTGGCCCTCAAGCTCCTTAGAAGCAAGGGATGGTAAAAAATTATCGTTTATGCTGATTCATTCAGGTGTTGCTATTCAACTCTAGGAAGCTAGCTATAGATCCACTCACCCTTGTGCGGCTTTGGTTTGTGAAATTAAGGCACTAGGGATCCCAAATGTTAGGATATGTTGGAATCATGTGTATAGAGATAAATATGTTAGCTCACGCTTTAGCAAAGCATTGTATATCTATTCAAGGAGATACTAGGGTTTTTTTTTCTCTACCCTCTTTTTGCAGTGGTCCGTTCTTGACAGATTCTGCTGCCACCACCTATAGGAGGGGCATGTAAGGTTTCCGATTCTTTGGGCTTTAGCCCCTTCAGTAGAAAAAAAAATGAAATAAATAAATAGCCAACCAGAATCTTAACTTTTTTTTTGGTACAAAAAGAATCTTACTAACTTTATTATTTTCAATCACCCTACTAACCTTAGTGGGGCAAAGACAAGGTACCGTTAATTGCGGATGAAGTTTCTACTTTCCAGCAAAGAAATTAGCTAAAAGAGTGGGGCATAATATGGAAAGGTAAAAGGCGATAATATCCTCACACCACCAGAGTATAATATTTTAGGCACAATATATGAAAATATATGAAACATTCAACTCAAGAGAACATTACGCATTATTTCGTATTTCCCAAGACAAAACGATTCCCTTTGTTTGATTCATTTATATTCCAAACAAATCTACAATCAATTAAATAAAAATTGCTGGCCAGAGCAGGGGCCAAATCCATACTGTTTGATGTCTTGGGGCAATCTCAGATATTATACAACAGATATTTAGAACATATAAATAATTAAATGCAATATACAAGAAATAAACTTTGAAACACATGTAGCTGTGTTTGGATATCAGTTGACAAGTGCAAACTAGACTTTACCATGCACTTTAAGACAAACATAACTAATATGATTTGAGATAAGAGTTTATTCGTGTTGCAACAACTGGTATCCAAACACACATATTCATTGTTGCGGCGCACCACCATCTTTGCCACTACTGTCTGGGAGATTTTTAATTGCCTGCAAAAGAATAGAGAATCCTAGTCACGTCAAGCTGGCAAAATTTGAGAACAAGGTGGTTGATAGTCGTTGAGTGGTGGATGAGTTACTATTAACCTCATAGAGATACCAAGAAGCAAAAGCATCAGTGGCAGCATACTGTAGTTGCTCCTTTGACAAAACAGGAGTTTCCCAATTTCCCAGTCTAATTTTGTTGGGCTTTTTAAGCTGCAAAATATAAAAAGCTTTCTGAACATAGTTCTTCACCTTTTCCAAGAAAACAGTTTGTAAGGAACATACATCCTTCAATTTGATCAAAGGCAAGAGGAACTTGAGAAAAGAATATTTCAACTAGTAATCTATTATTATGGAAAACAAAAATTGATACAAGAGGAGCACCAATGGCTTGAATCACACGTCCAATGTCACGGGCAATTTTTCCATCATGATCATTACATCAGAATAGCAGAGATCTTTCAAAATATTCAAGGTGGATTCAGGCAAAAATGGGGCTTCACCATAAAGTCTACTAAAAAACTTGTCTGAAGCTGGAAAATATTCCAACATATCTTTAGCCACCCCAAGAGAAAGTTCCCATATAAAACAGCAGAAGATGAAGATTTCCCACCTGAATCCAACATCATGAGGGAGTGCAGATGGTGTAGAACATGCAGTACAAATTCATGTCCCTTTATAAGCAAACACTCAAAACAAGGAATCAGCAGCACATGCTCATATTCAATAGAACTAACATTGATGACAACAAAATTAAGAGCATTATCAATATCAATTGGGGCATTTTTAAAGAACTGAACTTCCTTATCAGTCTCAATTGAAACATGAGCTCTTTAATTTGATAAACAAATTCTAACAACCTCTCCAATGTGCCAAAGTTATCGTCAATTGCATAGCATGCATATATTAATTATATTTAGTTCCATTTTACTCCTATATCTGGAGCATTTTTGCAAACACCTTGTAAGCAGCTCCAAGATCCACCCAGATCAAACAAAATTAACAAATCATTCACCCAGTTAAAAGAAAAACTCCACAATCCTAGCAAAGACTTCATGAACCACTGAATTTCTGCGACGGTGGCAAATTCCACCGCACATGTCGTATCTCTCACATTCTTCATAGCAACCACCACAAGTTCGTTAATTCTTGGATTTTGGCAGTGGTTGAATCACACGCAAGTAGAAACTCGGCCATCTGCAAAATCTGACCTCGGAGCTCCTCCATCAAGTTTAGTTCCAAACGATCTCGATCAGCTGAAGGATCTTCGAACTTCATAACTGAATCTGATGGACAAGAAATGGTCTATGATTCTTGAAGAGGAAATTCTTATGTCGAATCCAACAAATTGTCAAACCTACCGAAGATGAAAGGATCAGGCTCAATGCCGGAAATCCAGAGTCTGTATCGGGGAATATAGAAATTGAAGGAATCAGAGGACGGGTGACAGAATCGGTATCTTTCGACCTTCACAGATGTTGATTGCTCCCTGACAAAATCAGAGAATGCAGGAGAAGAGTGTTCGTCGACTCCAAGATTAGTGATGAAATCCGAGAAATTGAAAGAAGGTAATCTTGCCTTGGTTTTGCGATTACACGGCTTTAAACCTCGACAACAGGTAGGTCAGAGGTAGAGATCATAGCCCGGCAGAAGTGGCGAGCTCCATTGTTGGAGCTCTGATACATATAAGGAACATGCATTCCTTCAGTATGACCAAAGAGGAACTTAAGAGAAAGAATACTTCAACCAATAATCTATCATTATGAAATTCACAGTATCTTATGCACAGTATCCCCTCTCTTTGGTTAGAGCAGGATCTCCAATAATCTTATGCGTAGTATCCCTTCTCTTCAAGGTGAGTCCCAGCCCTCCAAATTCAGCCTTTATCTTCTCAAGGCTAGCCAACCAATCCAACCCCAAGACCACATCTACTCCACTAAGTTGAACAAATAGAAGCCTTGGATAATGTCTAAATCTTGCATCTGGATCAGCAGTCCCTTGCATTTCCCTCGGCATCTCACCTTGCGCCCATCCCCCACTTCCATGACATGTGTGAGAGTATCTGCTACTGGTAATTGCAACCTCTCCACCGACTCCTTGGAAATAAAATTGAGATGCTCCACAATCAATAACAATGATTGTTTGTGCTTGTAACTCTCCCCCTACCTTCCATGATTTAGCTAAAGTGAATCCATCCATGGAGAAAAGTGACAGTTGCAAGGACTTGAAACTTTCTGGCGTAGAAAGGCCTCCTTCCTCCTCCTCGTCTTCCTCTCCCTCCTCTTGCACGATCATACAGGACTATTTGTTTTTGCAGTGATGCTCACGGGTGTAGGGTTCATCACAGCGGAAACATGACCCTTTTTACCCTCATCTCTGCCCCTGTCAAGTACTTGAATTCTCCACCCCTATTTCGAGCTACTTCCCCTGCTGTCCCTCTTCCACTACTGCCAATGACACTTCCTGCCGAAGAATTCTCTGGTTTCTTTTCAAATAAAGCTTTGTTTGTTAATAGAACCCATTAGTTACGGTGGTGTAAGTATTATGCGTCTTCCTATTCAGCACCACATTTTTCAGTTCATTCGAGGGCTTCCTGAATAACTACCGAAAGAGTAATAAGGTTGTACAATCTCACTTCTACCTGAATTTCTTCCTTTAACCCGTTCAGAAATATTCCTTCACAAATTCCAGATCAATCTCCTTCGAGGCCCCCTCATACTTCTCAAACTCATCTACAAACTCCTCCACCGTCCCTGTTTGAATGAGAGATAACAGAAACTCAAACGTATTTTGAACCATGGACAGCTGAAAGCGCCTAACAACTGCCAGTTTGAAAGCCTCCCACGTAGGTGCTGGATTGCACCTTTCCCACCATTGGAACAAACATAAAGCTCTCTCTAGAGTCGTCGCGGTCCCAACTGGCCTCGCTGCTGCCATCTGGAATTTGGACGCCCTGCTTCACACAAACTTGGCTGCTATAGCTGGAAGGAATTCCTCGTTTTTCTTGGTCCGGGCTTCATTCAGTTCCAGCCGGGTTATCATCTCCTTCTCTTGCGTCCCGTCCTCGGTGTCTCGCTCCATCTGTCGTGTCTACACCATGCACAGCCTCGGAGTTGTGGATTTCAGGACACCAGATCGGTGCTCTGACACCAGTGATAAAACTGGTATTTAAAGGTAAGGGGAGAACACAAACAGAGAAGAAATTAAGAAAACTGTGACAGATTCAACTCTGTTCTGTATAGAGACTGAGAAATCGTTTTATTATGAGAAAAACAATTGTTCTTGAGAAAAATCACACCTGGTTTCCACTAACCAGCCACCATCTAATTTTCCCAAAAACTGCCTAATAGAGGTACACTCACATCTATTGACACTAAACCAATTAACCTAATAAATATAATAATAGTAATATAACAACCCAATGCTGTTTGGATAAAATATAATAATAAAAATGTAAAAACCTAATGCTGTTTGGCTAGGTTTAAGTGCACCCCACCCCTATTGGTGCGCCTCACATAAACATTAGTAATAGGAGGTTTAGGCCCAAGCCTATCATTAACCCATCAGGTGTTAGAAACTCAGAAGAATACTGGACCAGTGAAAACACCGTGTCTACTCTATTTATAAGAAAATTGAACTCAAAACATACCTGTTTCGATAAAACTGTTTCAGTCAAAGCTGCAAGACCCCACTTATTAATACCTCCACCTAGCTTTTCATTAGCATGAAAGGAAAGATCTTCCACACCTTTGACAGATACGTTATAGTCTCTAAAAACCTTACTAGCATCGCTGCCAATCCCAGCTCCAACCTTTTAGATGTCAAAATTGTATTGATGTAATATTCATGATAATTGATTAGTTCTCATAAGTTGAAAGGGGAAAAACATAAAATCCAGCTCAATAGAAATTAAAACCTTCAAAACTGTGGGATCTTCAAGTAAAAGCTGTAGATTCTGGGGGATACCAGAATGAATTAGATGTAGAACGTGACAATGACTGGTGTCACCACATATCTGCATTACTGCTACTTTCCCAGGAGGAACACCTATAGATTTAGACAATAATGATTTAAGTAACTTCGAGTAATGGAAATATTTGCTTATAAAGGATTGTGGTTCTATACGGACAAAAGGAAAATGCTCTTCTTCTGCTAAAAAAAGTAAGAAATATCCCTCTTATAGATGACGTTGAGACAAAGCTATTACAGGAAAGATAATCTATAAGTTATGTTATCAAGTAAAGAGTCACAAAATTGACTAGAGTGAGGAAGTTTAATCCCTGAAAACACTTAAGGCTATACCTTCATCCATATTGTAACACAAAATAGAGACTTGAGCAAGGATTTCTAGACTGTCCGTTTGAACTTCCGCATCAGACCGTCCATGGCCAAGTTCAAGAAACTTGAGCAAGGATCTGGGCTTGCTTAAACCGTGTAATATAACGTTAATTTCAAACGAAACTAGTTGTATAAAAATTGGTAAAATAGGCAGGAACACAATTTTCTTCACTCTTGTTTGCATGTCAAACCAACAAAAATATCTTAATATCCAAAACATCACCTATATTATATATTATAGCCCAATAATCAGCTTTTAAGAAAAACAACAAAAGAAGAACTAGAAGAAGCTGATTCAACCTCTTACGAAGCTGGGTCTCCACTCAATGTCAAATCCAATTGCAATTCGCATCATCGCTCTTTTCTTTTCTTCAACAAATTCTAAGAGCTTTGTTACAGCCTTCTGTACATCATCAAAACTCCTGCTATACGTAATTTGGCCACTAAACTTCATTACTGGCAATCTCATCCTTGAGTAGCCTGTGTAAAGTTTGATCAGAAAAATTAGAGGAAATGCAGTTAAAATTTATTCAAAATTCATTTTACAGAAAAGAAAGAGAAAGATAGATTTTAAGGGTTTCCATTGAATTCAGAGCGAAATTGAGAAAGGGGAAACCCTAAGAGAGAGAGAAATGTATAAGGACCTTGAGAGTGAGAAGGTGAGAGAGTTGGGAGTTGAAGAGCGAGAAGCGATGTGGGCAATCGGCGGTGGCTGCTGCGGCGGCGGCGGAGGGAGGAATGAGAGGATTGAAATGTGGATTCGATGGCTTGAAGTTCTTCCTCTGAGACAGAGAGAGGCTCGCATTCGCAGACGAATGAGGCCAGTCGTGGGAAACCAAACTCTTCCCTCTCCTTTTCCTCTTCCCCTAACCGCTTCATCTCAGACTCGGACTCAAACTGCTACTTCTTCTTCTTCTACTCCAGTGTTGTTTGGTTATGCCGATAGACTACTCTACTCAAATGTCATGTACATTTCATATTCGTGTCCTTTGGTTGGAGGGAATATCAATATACGTTGGTCATTATTTTAAAAAGAAAATCACTTTCAATTTTTTTTTATTGTAAAATTTAAATATTTTGTAAAATTATTTTAAGTCATGAAAATGTAATTTTATTTATCTTTTAAGAGTCATTGTTTCGTAGACAGATAAACAGACATAATATGATAGCGTAATCACATTCTACTCTAATATGTTGTTTGTTATGTCAATAGGATAGAATAACATAATTATGTCTCTTATCATATCTTATATATCATGTGTAAAAGTTATTCTGAAGGGGAAGCTGATATAGAATTATCCTGATAGAATAGAATAATAGTTTTTGATTCTTTTAGTAACTAAGCCTAAATTTAACTATTTCAATATTTATGTAACGTCCCAATTTCTCAACTGAGGAGTCACATTAGTCACCTAACAAAGTCTAAGGACTATTTCGTAATCCTAAGAAAACACGATAATTTTTTTCCTTTTCAAAACAACTAAACACAGTTTAATACATAACATAGTCTTAATTAAACAACCCGTTCCCGACATATAATAATAGTGTCTTACAATAGCATAAGCAAGTTTCCAAAATAAGTACGCACACTTAAACAGTGGCGAAAACAGGGTTTTAGTAGCAGAGTTTTCAGATAACGAAGAAGACTCAAAGCATAAACTACTAAGAGGAAACTATACAGCTTCTTCCATCCTTGCTCCGCCAGTTACTATCCCTCCTCCATCTCAGCAGGACTAAGCATCGCCAGAAGGCTCTTCATCGCCTAATAGCGTTAAGCGCCCAAATAACAAGTAGAAAATAGAAATGGTTAACTCCATGCAATTACCACGTATAAAAGAGAAAATCATGCTATTCAAATTTAATTACCTAGCATGGTAAATAAACTAGCAACTTAAGTTAATCCAGATATCAACAAAACCAGCAATATAACTAAACTCATATATCAACAACTTAACATATATTAACTCAGATAATAATAACCTCAACAATGTAACATCCAATCAGATATCAATAAACCAATAACTAAAATCCAACAACATAGGGTCAGGTGTTAGTTTCCTATAATGCAACTATATGCTGCTACCAAAATGGATCGATCAATAACGTCTCGCAAGACGGGACAATCACGCGGGACCACACCCCACCTCATCGTCACTTTAGAACATCTCGCAAGATGGGACAATCACGCGGGACCACACCCCACCTCATCGCCACTGTATAACGTCTCGAAGGACGGGACAATCACGCGGGACCACACCCCACCTCATCGCCACTGTATAACGTCTCGAAGGACGGGACAATCACGCGGGACCACACCCCACCTCATCGCCACTTAAAGACCAAGCCCTATATGTCAAGTCAATCAACAACAATGCCCAAACCAATGATTTATTCGGAGTAACCACATGTTATTCCTATTATCAACGAACATAACTCAATTCAATTGCATACCAACTCAGTTCAATGACAGAAACCAGTAAACGGTCGAAGCCTCTCAGAAAACGGAGACACACGTCTCAATAAGTTCACTCGGCCGAAGCCTCCAGAAAACATTTTCCCAGTTCAGCACAATAATCATAATCCAATGCCAATCAACATAAACATCTTCATCTCAAACGCATGCAGTGCGATAAAAGCATGCAAGACTCAAAGACACTCTAAAACCGAGTTACCCTTACCTTCGTGAGTAGAAGTTGTGCATGGAAATTGCGAACCTAGAACAAGGAAACACAATCATCAACACAAGCCTCACTAGGAGCAACACGATCTAATAATACTAATCGAAATCGTAAAGAACGCTTTTAAAGCTTCAGAGTTCCTATTTAGGCACAAATTGACAACAGAACTTCATTTGCTAAAACGCGCATAACTTGAGCTACAGAACTCGGAATGACACGAAACCAATGCCAAAATTTCGACAATTGAAAGAGCTACGCTATAGCTCAGGTCATAGAGACCCAAAAAAAATTTTTGGACACGGTACCCTAACAAACAGGTTTCAGCCACTTTAGAAAATAGGGTTTCCGAACTTTTTCTTCGATCTAAATCAACTCCTAGGTATTCTTAGGCGATATCTAGGCCAGGGAAATTCTCAGAAAAATTATCGGATCGAAAACTAGAACAGGGGTATTTTGGTCAAGATTTTTAGCTCGGAAACTCAAAATCGGAATTTCGAAAAATAAATTGGATGAGGTCGATGCCCACGACGTTTATGACAACTAATCCTACTGATGCTAAGCTCAGTCGAGAGTTTTTGATTCAAAAAGCGGAACCTCAGCATAAAAATGAGTTTTTGAGCAGAATTGAAGTTCTGCGGCGATTCGACGATATTTAGCGAAATGTAATCCGCTAAACATGCTCTTGGGCATGCAGGGAATAAGTTTAGACAGAGAAATCAAGTTATTTGGACAGTTTTACAAAAAACTCAAAACTTTGAGCACAGAAAGACATAGAGAAAAGCGACAGAATTTACGATCAGAGGTAAGGAAAAACATCAGTACCTCGAGGCCTACGTATAGCAACTGTCAGTGCGACGATCAGTCAAGGATTGCAAAAAGCTCTTCTCCCTCTTCTCCTCAAGCTCACCCACGGCCAAAGCATGGAAAAAGATGAAGATATTTCAAATTTTGGCTATTTATAGATTGGTCAAAAACGCGACAAAACAAATATTTCCCGATTCCGATTTTTCCTGTGCAATACTCCGTGAATTCTGAGTGGGTTTCCGATGTCAAGTTTCCAGAACTTGAATCAAGGTTTTTGTTGTTCCTTTTTTTTAAGTTGTCTGCATTTTAGCTAATGTATGTGTGTGCCAAGATGTAGGACCAGATGTTGTAACATCGTGCTGTGACATTTGTCCCTGCGGATCTGCTGTGTGTTTGGCTGATTTTTCTAGAAGCTTTGGATGGGTTTCGTGATAATCAAGTTAGGGTTATTGAAGAAGCTTCTCTGTGCTATCTGGAATATAATATAGTGGAATCAAATCTGTTGAAGAGGATTTGATTTGGTTTAAATTGTGAAAGTTGTTATCTTTTGTTCAAATCTTATTTGATAAGATTTGTTACTGGTTTAAAAGATTTGTTCCAGATCTGTTTTGTGGACTCTATTTTCGTGCAAGCTCATTGAAGATCAAGACCTGAAGAATGACTATTTAAGGAGGCTTAACCCTAGTTGCAAAGTGTGCGTTGGGCACCCAAGGATTGGGTTTTTAGGGTTTTGTTTTGTGAGTCCTTGTTCTGTTATTTTGTACACCTCTCTACTGCCTCCATTGATAATCATATGACTTAGAGTTGGTTTGTTTAGTTGAGTTGTAATCTCTTCAAATTGTTGTTTGATCATGAGATCTATCTTTCAATCTCTTGTAAGGGATCGGTCACTGTGGCAGTGATCATTAGGAGTTAGGGGAAGTTTTCTCATAGCTTAGAGGAGAAGGGCTAAGCTAGATTCACTTATGTAATAGTGGTAGACATTGAAGAGGCTCTATACTAAGGGGGAGTACTTAGGTATAGGAGGGACTTTCATGTGACCTGAGAGCTATTATTTTATAGTGAATTGACTCCTGGATTGGTATCCTCCAGATGTAGGTGATGTTGCACCGAACTGGGTTAACAATTCCCTGTGTTTTTTTCGTTGATTTAATTTATGTACTGTTGTGCAATTGTCGAACCGATTGTCCCAGCATCGCGTTCGACATCTGTCCTGTGCGAGAACCGTAATTTCAGTTTTGGAATAAATGAAACGATCCAAAAAGCAGTATGAAATAATTCAACCCGAAAAACTACTTTTTTGCAGCGAATGTCAGATGCAGAAACTTCCTTCTGAAGAAAGATTGGAAACATCGAAAGAAATGGGTGACCGCGTGTGGAATCTTCATTTGAAGCTCCGAATAGAAAAAGTCTTCATCAACTGTTTACTTTAAGGTTCTTGAGCTATCAGGAACTTGGTTTCGGCAAACTTCCGAGAATCGAAATCGATCGTTCGTACAGTCCAGGGTTTCTTGTCGAAACACTCGTCATGGAAAGGAATAAGAGAAGTTCTTATATTCCTCTGAATATTTTTGAATATCGTTTCTACAGTGCTTTAAGAGCAAATTAGCCATTTACTAACGTTTTCGCCCTAAGGCTGAAGTGAATGAAACTCGTGCTATAACCTATAGCGACTATATAACTATTCTTAACCATTTCCTGAACTTTCTTCTTCATAACGCTAATCCAAACATTAAACACGAGTCAAGTTCCTCTCACGCTTACACATAATTCTATGCGTGAGTTGGAAATTAATTATTTATTTAATTCTAAAATCTTGGGTCTTACTCCCTCCGTTCCTGATCTTTTGTTGTTTAAGGTTATGCACATTGTTTAAGAGTGCAATCATTGAAATATTTGTTGACATAAACACTCTTATTTAATGTTGAGTTAGAGTGAAGAGAGAGAATAGTAATTATTGGTTAAAAAACTTGTTATGATTTTGATTGGTGAAAATAAAAGGTGGTAGGTGAGAGATAGAGTATTAAATGAGGGTATACATGGAATAAATTGAGAAAAAATGCATTGGGTTTGTAAAACAACAAATGTTTTGGAATTTAGACCAAAACTTAAAACAACAAAAGATCAGGAACGGAGGGAGTACAATTTACTTTTGTGATCACCTTATATATCAGAAGTTTCTCCATTGATCGCGTCTCCGATTGTTTCTCAGTTGCCAGAAGCGTGGCGGCCTGGGTGGCCACCAGTTGAGGAATCTCCACCACCACAGGGCAAGGAACATTGCACTCTCTGCTCATGTATCCATAGCAACCACACCTAGTGCAAATCACATGAAAACCCTCGTATTCAACGTTGTAGTAATAATCCTCCACCATGATCTTTCCAATGATCGGTTTAGTCAGATCCAACTCCACGCAAATCCTTGCAAACTTTCGCCTATCTCCACACATGGTTGAGTATCAAATTTTACTAGTGTGATCCCGATCACCTGTGCCACTGACATCCGGAAGCTTTCATTATATAAAACTACATTCAAGCCCAAGATCCGAATCTAAGCCAAAGTCCTTGTAACCTTCGCTGTCAGCGATATAAATTGTGAGCTCCAAGCCGACACTACCAGATAGTGGTCAAATATCATCCATGGGCCTCCCCATGACCTTGCTCTTGTCCTCTTGCATGTCAAATTTCACTATAAAGAAATTGTTGCACACTTCCTAGAGCTCAAAATCTCTAGACAATCTCCATGTATAGGCCAACTTCACCTTCATCATCTTGAACACCATTTTCTTTCCCAACGAGCAAACCACCAACATCTCCGTCCAAGGTGCACACATGTCATCGATCATTGACTTGTCCACAGTGATCCTAGGAAACATCGTGTTCCCATTCACATAGTTTACCTCCATCCCTCCCTGCTTGAAAAAACCCACTCGCTCTTCTAGAAGAGTTGCAGAACACGATTTGTTTTGAAAATTGAATTTCAAAACTAAAAACCAAAAACTACAATCACCTCGAACAACACCATAATATCTAAGGTTCTTACTTCTAAAGGATCAATAAAACATTGCGATATAACACACATAAAATTATCTAAACATTGCAAGCTGTATTAGACGATGCCACAACCGTGATATTACCTTAACCATTAAAATATGCTTATGGGGGTCTAATAGGAGAACTTGGAGGCTTGCAGCATTATCCCAAGCGGTGGGGCTAATAAAAAATAATAATTAATTTTCTAACAATGCCCTCTTTGATATAAAAAAAAACAATTTACTAATCACCTTATTTTCTATTTATATTCTTCTCTTTTATATTCTCTCCTCTAATTTTCACATTTATTTATAAATTTAAGTGAGTGAACTTGTTGGGCGGGCATGGCCGTATGAGTGAGAGGGAGTGATCAAGAGCATGAGTATGAGAAGACGAATGGTGTAACGTAACAACATCGAGAGGGAGGAAGCAAAGCAAAGCAAAGCCAAAATGAGTACGGTTGACAAGATGTTGATCAAAGGTATCCGGAGTTTCGACCCGGAGAACAAGAACGTCATCACCTTCTTCAAGCCCTTAACCCTAATCGTTGGCCCCAACGGTGCCGGCAAAACCACAATCATCGAGTGCTTGAAGCTCTCCTGCACCGGCGAGTTGCCTCCTAATGCCAGGTCTGGCCACAGCTTCATTCACGATCCCAAGGTCTCAATCTCTCTCTCTCTCTCTCTCTCTCTCTCTCTCTCGCATTTCTTCGTTTAACCATTGTAATTACTCGTTCGTTGATTCAGTGTTTGGTATTGTTTTGTTTCCGATTGCGAAGGTCGCCGGCGAAACTGAAACCAAGGGACAGATTAAGCTCCGTTTCAAAACCCCCGCCGGTAAAGACGTGGTTTGCATAAGGTCCTTTCAGCTCACGCAAAAGGCCTCCAAGATGGAATACAAGGCTATTGAGAGCGTGCTTCAAACCATTAATCCTCATTCCGGCGAGGTACAACCAAAACTCTCTCTCTCTTTGTTTTTGTGCATGTTTGAATACACAATGAGAACATAAGGGTTGGGTGAGATGAAGGGTGAAGGGTCCAGGGTTGAACCCTGAGAAGAAGAGACTAATTTACTAACATTATTAGGTAAAGCCAAAATCGTGGTGGGCAGAAGCAAAAGCTAAGGGAAATTGCTTCTGTGCACCATGATTTTGACTTACAGAGTGATTTTATACCGTGTATCCAAACATGTACTTTTAGACTATAGTTTTCGACTCGTATTAATCTGACTTGTTTGTTCTGCTCTGTTAGAAAGTTTGCCTAAGCTATAGATGCGCTAACATGGATAAAGAGATTCCTGCGCTCATGGGTGTTTCAAAGGCCATTTTGGAAAATGTTATATTCGTTCATCAGGATGAAGCAAATTGGCCCCTCCAGGATCCTTCCACGTTAAAGAAGAAGTTTGATGACATTTTTTCGGCAACGCGGTATCTTCTACTAATCCCTGTTTCATTGTTCTCTTCTCCGCATATGTAACATGTCAGCTTTAACTTAACTACCACACATCTAATTTTGTTACTTTCAAGCTTCAACCTCTTTATCTTTCTGTTAAAGCATCATATTAATTCATTTATCTTGTATTATTTACATTCTCCACCACTCAAATGCTCAAGTGTCTCATCAAACTCATACAGTTACTACAGGAAATTGGCTTTGTCACAGATTGCTATGGATTAATAGGGTGTGTTTGGGTAAACGGCATAATTAAGCGCTTGTTAAGCACTCATTACATATCCATCTGTTTGTAAGTTTATCTGAGAAAATTATTCAAACAAGCTCAAAAGAGCTTATATGTAGGTATAAGCGCTTATTCATTAGGTAATATGAGAAACTTACTGAAAACGTTTTTATCGGTAGGTGATGAACTATTTTCATAAGTTCAACCAAGCACGCTTATGCTACAAGATAAGCTCAAATGAATTTTTCCAAACACACTCTTAGTTTCTTGGTATAACAGGTATTATAGCCTATCTGTACCAGACAGCTTCAAAAACATAGTTGTTATCCTCCATAAAATGTACCAAATCCTCCGCTTGTAGCAATCACAACATGGCGATCTTCTGTTGCTGCTTTCATTTCCTTACCATTCACATACTAGATTACACTGAGAATGGTGTTGCTTATTACTTAGAGTTGGTCCTAAATATATTCTCTTTTACTGGGCAGATACACTAAGGCACTGGAGGTTATTAAGAAACTTCACAAGGAGCAAGCTCAAGAGATAAAGACTTACAAGCTGAAACTAGAACATCTTCAAACTCTAAAAGATGCTGCTTATAAGGTCATTTTCCTCTTCTGAAAGTAACACTCCATTAATAAATTTTGCAAAATCTTTCCTTGGTTTTCTTCTTTACTGCAAGTCTGTAACTATCTTGAACTTGAACAGTTGAACTCTACAAAACCCTGGAGGGTACCCCTACTTCTCTTGCCTTTTTTAAACCATAAGTAAATGCACTTTTTTTTTTCAGGAGGGGGGGGTGGTGGTGGTAGCAGTTCTAACCCATTAGTGTGTCTTCACGTAATAATAGTTTAAATTTTTGGGAAACTTGAGTCATGGCATATTATCAAAACCTTTATGACCAAGTCATCTAGCGGATAGTCCTTGCTCCCCATGCTTCTAATAGAACCTTGAATTTAAGTACAAGGTTAGTGGGTCTTTACATTATCCATGCTTTTAGTCCAAAGGGCTCTTGCATGAAGGGGTGTATTAGTAGCTTAAACTTATGGGATAGTTGGTTTGTAACAGTGTTGTCAAATAGCGGCTATAGCGGCCGCGACCCGCTATAGCGTAGCGGAAATTTGGCCCGCCGCAATCGCTACGCCGCGACAAACGCGATTGCGGCGCAACTCGCAATAACGCCGCGATGGGCAAAGCGGAAATATCGGGTGGGAGTTAATTTCATGCGTGATTTGAGGGAATTTTCAATAATGGCACCGCTTGGAGAATGTAATACCACCGACTGATTTAATTGGATGCCAATTAGTGGAAGAAAATGGCACCGCTTGGAGAATGATGCCACCAACTGATTTTTCTAAAATGGCACCGCTTGGAGAATGTAATGCCACTTCTTTTTTTCACACTATTTTCTTTTCTTTCCTTTTCTTTTCTTTTTTCCTTCCTTCTTTCTTCAAATTTCCAGACTGTTTTCTTTCTTTTTCTTTTTTCATTTGTTCGCTATTCACAATTCAAACTTTCAGAATTCAGAATCTGTTTTTATGTTTTTTCACTCTGCTTTCTTTCCTTATCTCTTTCACATTTTCTTTCTCTTTCTCTTTTCACTTGTTCGTTATTCACAATTATCTGTTTTTTTTTTTCACTCTGCTCTCTTTCCTTATCTCTTTCACTTCGTTTTTTCTCCACAGTTCCGGTTTCTGTTTTTCATTTATTCACCCTCTGTTTTCTGCTTTTTATTCTGTCTCTGTATTTTATTTCGTTCTTCTTTTGTGACAAGCTATTTTTGTATAATATTTTACTTATTTTAACCGCTATGCGGTTACCGCTATTTGCCCGCGACGCTATCCGCTAAATGAAATAGCGGATTTTGGCCTCGCCGCGATTTTCCGCGATCGCGATTTGACAACACTGGTTTGTAACAGTTATTTTATAACTTAAGCTCTCAAGTCAGCTTGACAACAATAAACTAGAAGAAGTACATAATATGCTAATGTCGAAGGAAAAGAAAATCTAATTATTTTATTTTATTATAGCTTCGGGAAAGCATTGCACAGGATCAGGAGAAAATGGAGGCACTAAAAAGTCAGGTACAGCAGTTGGACGGAGGCATTCAAGATTTGGATGCTAAAATTGATCATGCTGAAAAAACATTTAAAGATTTGAGGAGGCTGCAGGAGCAGATATCAACTAAAACTGCACAACGGAGCGTCTTGTTTAAGGAACAACAGAAACAATATTCAGCTCTTGAGGAAGATAATGAAGGTGTGTAAGTGTTGAGCATGGTATATATTACCATCACTCCATTAGTGAGTCAGTTTTAAATTCTCTATCTTTTCTCAGTTGTTTTTTTTAATTTCTTTTATCTTGTTATAGATTCAAGTAACCTTGTTGGATCCAGGTAGATATGAACATCATAATATATTTGAATGTTTCTCATGCTTTCTTCTGCTTTTTGTATTGATTAGACACTGATGAAGAGTTGATGGAATGGAAGACCAAGTTTAGTGAAATGATTGCAATGTTAGAAACAAAAATAACCAAGTTGGAAAGAGAGATGGAGGACATTGACACTAAAAGTTCTTTCCTTCAGAAGCAAATTGATAATTCCAACTGGGAGATGGGCAAGCTACAGACAGAAGCAAAGGTAAATGAATTGATATGCAAGTTGCCTATACTGGCATTCACTCATGAGAACTGTTGTTCTAATTTTGTTTCTGATCTGAATTGCAGGCTCACATGTCTTTGAAGAATGAACGCGATTCCTCAATTCAAAATCTTTTTGCTAGGTATAGCTTAGGGTCTCTTCCAAAGTCACCCTTCAGTGATGAGGTTGCTTTAAACCTCACTAGTCGAGTAAAGTCAAGATTGGGGGATCTTGAGAAGGATCTGGAAGATAAAAAGGTGACTCTTCTATCCTTCCCTTTTTTATTATATATAGGGGATTTATCTAGTCAGTGTTTCCCCCCCTAAGTGAGAGTAAGAGGTAGAGGAATACATCCTGAGTACACAACCATGCATATATGATTATTTGAAAGAATCAATCTCATGATTTTAAATTTTAATCCTCACCATCCCTTCACGTGATTGATTCTTTCTAAAAGTCACATGACTATTATTTGAAAGAATCAATCACATGATTTTATAGCTTAATCCTCACCATCCCTAGATAGTTATAGAGAGACCAGAATTTTCAAGGGTGATTTCTTTTTGTTACTGAATATTGGGGATAGAAGATCTTCTTATCTACTGACTACTTAATGGTACTCAACTAGCAGCTATTATGGAAAGTTTTCATTGTTGGATATAGAGATAAATTGGCATTGTTTGCACCCTCTAAGCTGTTGTTTTTTAGATGTTCTGAATTAGGATATCTTACTCTATCTCCTTCACTTCTCTCTCTCTAATGAATTTATTTTCTTGCTCATTGATTCTGCTTCTTCTCTAAATTGACCTAACTGTCAAATTACTTTCACATTTCAAAAGGAAGAAAAGAACATGGTTATTGAATATATTAGTAATGTTAGATATCCTAAAATGTCCTTGGGGCTTCTCAATCATAGTCGTAGGAACTAGGTAGACTGATTTTTTTCATTGCTTCTTTTTGTACAGAAAGCAATCAACAATGAACTCAAGAATGCGTGGGATTGCTACATGGAAGCAAATGACTGTTGGAAAAATGTTGACGCTACAAAACAAGCTAAGATAGAGATCAAGGTTTGGTGTTTAAAATTAAATGTGTCCACTTTTTGGTCTGATGTTACTTGTACGATGTTAATAATTTATTTGCGCGCAGAGTGGTAAATTAAAGAGCATTGAAGAGAAGACAAAAGAGCGTGACTCATTTGAACTTCAAATATCCAATGTAAACTTTTCTCTTATAGATGAAAGAGAAAGAAATTTGGTGAGTGCAGCCTTCTTTCTTGTGTTGTTTGGTAGTTTTTAACCTGAAGTTTAGACATCTGGAAAATCTGATAAGCTAATTCAAATAATGCTGGCAGCACATTGAGGTTGAGCGAAAGACAAAGCAACTCAGTGAAAGAGAATTTGAACCGAATATACGTCATATGCAAAGTGAGCTATATAGTGTAGACCAGAAGATTAAGGGTGTCAATCGAGAGAAGGATATCATGGCTTCTGACTCGGAGGACAGAGTGAAGCTATCTCTTAAGAAGACAGAGTTGGAGAATCAGAAGAAAAAATATAAGAAGATGTTGATAAATTTTCTTTTTATCTCCTTTACCTTTGGCTTATTGTTTTCAGCTTGGTGATCATCTATTTATTCTTTTTTACAGAATTGATGACCAAAAGGATAAAATAAGAAGGGTGCTAAAAGGGAGGGTTCCTCCTGATAAGGACATGAAGAAGGAAATTACAAAAGCACTAAGGTTAGGCAAACCTTTTCTTTCATGTATGGTGTATAAACTGGAAATCTACACTTTTTTGTTGAGACACATGGGTTTTAGTATTAAAATGGTCTGAGCTAGATGCTTCTTTTGTAAATCAACTAACAAATGTGCAGGGAATTTGAAAATAATAATATTATTCCGAGTGCCTTAGGTGCTTTTGCCCTTAAATTTTTGATTTTGCATGCCAGTGCTTGTCATATTTCAGCTTAGAGAAAAAAGCTTTCTTTGTTTAAGTAGATCATGAATTCCCTTGTATTGATGCTTTTTATGTTGTAGGACTGTTGGAACTGAATTTGATGACCTGAATGTAAAATTCCGTGAAGCTGAGAAAGAAGTCAATTTGTTGCAGATGAAGATACAAGAGGTTAACAGTAATCTATCCAAGCACCACAAGGATATGGAATGTAAGTCTTACTTATATCGTTGAAGAAGTTGTACATATAGTTTTTGAAATCAGTGTTTTGAGTTCTAAATCTGTTATGATGCAATGCATCATTGATAGTGAAATTATCTGCTGGACAGTTTAACAGGATTTCTTGTAAGTTCAAATGTACTTTTGGCCTTTAGATTTGACACATTTTTTTAATTTTGACCTTGTGCAACATAAAGGTTGTCAATTTAGTCCTCATATGAATGTAAAATCATTTTCAATTTGTCCTTGCTGTTTTTTAACACCTTAGAGTTATAACACAGAAAAGTTTAGGGATTGAATTAAAAGTGAGTATAAAGTATAGGGTATGCACGGTACTATATTTTTGCTCCTTATACATCATTTTCATTTTTCATTTGGTCCCTATACTTGACAACAACCTCTTACCAATTTCACAATGTACAAACAACAAATGGTGTTAATGAATTTCAAAATGATTGTACATATAGAGACTAAATTGTAAACTTATTTTGTATGAGGATCACATCAAAAGTGGGTTATATATAAAGGGATAATATATATATATATATATATATGTGTGTGTGTGTGTGTTTAAAGCTTTTCTTAAATAAAAAATAACTACAATATTTGGTTTTATCATTATTTGCATCCTTTACATTCTCTGGGTACATAATTTTTAAGAATAAATTTTTGCTGGATGTTCCTTATGTATTAGATTCTTTAGTAATAAACTAGTTTGATTGTGTCAAATCTTTTACCTTGCGTTATGTGGCAAAGTACTACAAACTAATAAAAGTACAAGAAGTTTGGGTTTCTTCTAGGTTTGAATGTTTGTATGGCTTATAAAGTACTATTAAAACCCACATGATTTTCCATGTCAATACTATGACAACAGTGCACTAGAGAGTAGAATTAAGCATTGGATAGCTAATCAAAGCTTTATGTGTCAGATTTGGCTGATGATGCCCAATTGGTATTTTCATTTCTCTATGCTGCTTCTCCTTTGTCTGGTGGTCCAGTGTTCTTTCTTTCTTCGACATGTAGAAATACTAAACACAGTTTCACCCCATTTATTAATTTTCTTACAGCAAGAAAGAGATTTATTGAATCCAAGCTTCAGTCGTTGGATTCACAATGTTCTGGAATTGACTCTTATCTCAAAGTTTTAGAGTCTTCCAAGGAAAAAAGAGATGTACAGAAAAGGTCATTCTATACCCTACCAAATTCGTGAAGTCATCAAACTGCTGTTTTTGTTGTCACTGGTGTGCTAGTCTCAAATGTACTAATACTTTATATGGTGATTGCCTGCAGCAAATATAACATTGCGGATGGCATGCGACAAATGTTTGATCCTTTTGAAAGGGTTGCCAGAGCTCATCATTTTTGCCCTTGCTGTGAGCGCCCTTTCTCTACAGAAGAAGAAGATAGTTTTGTCAAGAAGGTTGGTGCATTTCACAATTCACACCCTTTTATAATATACTGGCCGAACACTTGAATTGACTTTGACCAAGCATGTGATATGGCTTTGAATTGGCTTTTTTCTTTTTTCTTTTAATGACAGCAAAGAGTGAAGGCCGCCAGCTCCGCTGAACATATGAAAGTTCTTGCTGTGGAGACATCAAGCGCAGACTCACATTATCAGCAGTTAGACAAGCTTCGTATGGTTTATGAAGAATATATTAAACTTAGTAAGGAGGCAATCCCTAATGCTGAAAAGGAACTTCAGCAACTTAAGGAAGAGCTGGATCAAAAATCTCAGGCTCTTGATGATGTAATTATTATAACTTCTGTCAAATATTTCCTTGAAATATCTTAAGTAGACTATCTCTACATGCTTGTCTCTTCTTTTTTAAATTTATGGTTTATGGATGATGGTTATTAGTTTTGATGAGTCATTTTGAAGTATCTTTTTCCCTTTCGTATTTTATGTTACTTGTTTTAGCTTATTCGGCTACTGTATTTTTTTTCCCCCAGATTTGCGGTGTTTTAGCTCAAGTGAAGACCGAGAAGGATTTGGTTGAGGCACTGGTCCAACCTGTTGAAAACGCTGACCGGATTTTCCAAGAAATTGAAGCTCAACAAAAGCAAGTTGAGGATTTAGAATATAAGCTTGATTTTCGAGGACCAGGAGTGAGGACGCTGGAAGAAATTCAATTAGAGCTTAATGCATTGCAGACCACAAAGTAAATCACTTAATATCTCCTATTTACTTACACGGACAATTTTATAATCTAGATTCATTTAAGATAATTGACTTGCATCAACTTAAATCATCTACCATTCCCTAAAAGCATTTATATCCTGAGTTTCTTGGTTTGATGTTGCTTATTCTTAATATTATTTCCATGCATATCTTGGTACCAGGGACAATTTGCATACTGAATTGGAGAAGTTGAGAGAAGAACAGAGGTATATGGAGAATGATCTGTCAAATATTCGAATACGGTGGCACAGTCTAAGGGAGGAGAAAGGGGGAGTAGCTAACACATTGCAAGTTGTTAAACGATTAGAAGAAGAAATAGAAAGTTTGACTGAAGAAATGAACCAAATAGATCTTGCTGAGAAGGTTGTCTAATTATCTGTGATGCTGATGGGTACTTGATTTTAAGTTATAACTTATAAGCATGTGCAGTGCCTTTTTGGTCTTCATCTATTTGATTACCTTATTGATTTACATTCAAAAGAAAATTCAATAAACTAATTTGTCTTCTCAACACAACAAGCAGATTATTGTTTGTTATTATTTTTCTTTCTAAACTATTTTTGGTTCATTGTATTTAGTTTATCTTTCAATTCAATATGCTGTATACTATATTTATTTCCAGTGTAGAAACTTGAGAGATTATACTTCCAAAGAAAATGTTTCTTCAATATTCTCTAGTTCAATGATTGATGCATGCACCTGTTTTTAGTAAATGTTCAAATTTAATATGTTCTATTTGTGTTTGTTTACAAGAAAAAAAAATCAGACTCCTGATTTTCATGAATATTGCCTCAATCAATTCTCAAATTATATATTAGTAGCTACTCTTTACACTCTGATATTTTTTCCTTTCTTCCTACCAAGTCAAAATGCATAAGTCCATGAAAAACCTTGGTATTTGCAGGATCTGGCAGAAACTCTTGGACCTTTATCCAAGAAGAAAGATAAATTACTTGCTGACCATGATGAACTAAAAGCAAGACTTAACCAAGAGTATGAAGATCTGAATGAACGAAAAAGAAGTTATCAGCAAGAAGCCCAAGCAATTTTTGGAATGAATTTTAAAATTAAAGAGTAAGTTTATCAGTTTGAATGATGATATTTTTTTAGAGTTCTTTTAATGCTAGTTTTGTTTGGTCAGGTACTCTGATTTAAAGAAAGGAGACAGGTTGAAGGAACTGCAAGAAAAGAAATCCCAATTAGAATCTAATCTTCAAAGTGGTGAAACCAGGAAGCAGGAAATTTCAGTTGAACTAAACAATAATAAAGATTCGATGCGAAATCAAGATCGATTAAGAAGAAATATTGAGGATAACTTAAATTACAGGAAAACAAAGGCTGAAGTAGATGAGCTAGCATGTGAAATTGAAGCGCTTGAAGGAAATATACTGAAGGTTGGTGGGATTTCCACATTTGAAACTGAGCTCCAGAAACTATCCCAGGAGAAGGAGAGGCTTGTTTCAGAGGTTTTTTCAAATCCCCTTCCCCTAATAACACATCTATACTTGAAATCTTTTAGTAGTTCAGCCAAACACCATGATTGATGGACTTTTTACCATTTACATTTTGGTTGTCTGCCTGTACCCTGGTTACAGTTACATAGGTGCCAGGGAACAATGTCTGTTTACCAGAGCAATATTTCCAAGAATAAGATTGATCTTAAGCAGGCTCAATACAAGGACATAGATAAGCGATACTTTGATCAGCTTATCCAGCTTAAGGTGTAATATACTGCGATACTTTTGTTGTGCACTTTCTTCTTTAGCACTCATTATTAAATTGTTAACAGTGCAACTTATTTTTTATAGACAACTGAAATGGCAAACAAGGACCTGGACAGATACTACAATGCATTGGATAAGTAAGTTTCTTGAAATTCAGTGATACTGTTACATCTGTGATCTGTCAAGTTCCTATTCTTTGTGATGTGATAGTCATGGCTTTGCAATTTATAGCCAATTGAGACCACCTGTTAGGAACCCAATTGCAAGGTATGGGACTTGAGTCCGACATTCGAAGTATGGGATTCTAATGTGGGGTTATAAGGCCTTGGGCTCTCCAACTACAACAGCTAGCTTTTGTGGTGTGGTTCTCCCAAGGTTCTTATCACCATCTCTTTTGAGGTCCTAAGACCATTTGTCTAGCTGTTTGTTTCATGTGGCATTACGAAGTGCCAGGGTCACTTAAGAGCTTTGATATAAGTTGTCTTGGTAGCGCTGGATATATTGTTATTTGAGCAAATTTGATATTATGTTTTGCTTTTCCATTGCATGCTTAGGCATATGTCATGTGCTGTGTATGTAATGTAAGTGCATTTTCATTATTCTTCCTTAATTGGAAAAGAAAAAACTGGAGACTGAGTCACACTTTAGCTCACTTGAGCACAAATATTCGAATTCGATCCCATTAGTCGTTGAATGATGCAATCAAATCCCCCTTCTGTGATTGTGTTAGGATCTAATTATTAGGGATTTAGATTTATTTTATTTTTATCTTTAGAGTCTATCTTAGGAGATCTTTCATTTCGAGTTTGGTTATCTCTTAGATTTAGAGTATCTTATATATTAGGAGGATATTTATTTTGGTTAGTATATCTTCTCTATTTCTTAGGGGTTAAGTTTATCTTATTAGGATTAATTTGTTATAAATAGGAGTACCCTCCTTAGGTTAGATTCAGGAATTGAATTATTGAGTTGTAAGGGGATTTTCCCTAGTAGAAGGTTAAGTTTCTTGTTTATTCAGTTTTTAATATAAAAAATACCAAAAAAATTATCTTTTATCCTCTTTTCTCTACCATTTCGCTGTTAGGATTTTACCGAAACTAACAATTGATCCGACCTGCCCTTTTCTCTGCCTCTACTGCACCTGCCACTTCCAGCCACCACCTCACCGTTTCACTTTATCCAGCCACCACCTGTATCGCCCCTGCCCAGCACCCACCACCGCCGTCACACGCCGGAATCCACCCTCAGCCACACTGCCACACCCATTGGTTTCACCCTCATCAGAGATCTCACGCGCCACTCCTGTTCCTGCGTGTGTCATTCACACACCGCCACTGCGCGTGGAGGCGCATTCACCAGTATTTACGGCCGCCGCTTGCACTGCTGCACTCGCTCCGTCCTCCTTTTTCCAGATCCGGGCTTATTTTTGTTTTCACAGACCTGTGGTGTTCTAGATCTGAGAAAGAACCCCGGTTTGTTCGTTTTCCTTTCGTTCTCTTTGTCAGGTTCTTGCCATCATGGAGGAATGGAAGGCTATTTTGGAGTAGTTTCCCAAGTTTGACGGGGTGGATCCAGTGTCTTGGATCTCTCGGGCCAGAAAATCTTCGTGGTACACCGTTTGCAGGAGAAAGAGAAGATGCACTTGGCATGGACAGGGAAGCCACTCATTGGTTTTATTTTTACTGTTTTTACTCCCAATCTTACTTGGAATTCATTCTTCCCACACTTGCTTCGTTGTTCTGGTTATGTTTATGACAGGCTGAAAACTCAGACAGAGAGGTACCATTGTCGCTTATGTGCAGGAATTTGAAGAGTTGGTGCCCCAAATTCTTAATCTTTTTGGAGTTCAATTGTTGGATTATTTTCTGAATGGCCTCAAGATAGTGGTTCGTTTGCGGGTGCGTTCCGTCCGCACTACAAATGTGTTGCGAGCCATAGAGATTGTACGAGATGTCGACGAGGAATTACGCCTTGCTCAGGGACCACCACTGGCTCACGATGTTTGTTATCCTTCTCGTCACACTGAAGGGGAAATGCTTGCTGGTATTCCAGTAGAAGAAGAAGAAAACGAACCCAAGGAGATTTAGCTTAAAGTTAAATGTTGTAACCGTGATAACTTCTCATGTGCAAAACAATGATTTGGGGGTGACATTGATTGAACTTTCGAAAGAGATTATTGGGTTGAAGATGTATTCAACACCATCGTTGTCGTATTCCAATGTCGATGTGTGCGTCCTTGTAGCCTCAGGTTCGGCCATCCTTCGATGATATGAGTGGGCTTTCATCGTTGATGGCACTATGGGCCTTTACCAAGTGACATCCTCCAATGCCCCCAGTCATGGACATTTGGGATTTTGCTGATTTGGCGATTTACCATGTTTGCCACTTACAGTTTGAGGACAAGGTTGATTTTGGGAGGGGAGTGTCAAGCAACCAATTATCCCAAAAAGCTTAAGCGGTTGAGTAAGGGCCATATGAATGATTTTATATTATATTCTAATACGCCCCCTCACGGAAGAGCCATTTGGGCTTGAAGCGTGGATAATGCACAGACCCACCTACCATGTGGTGGTATTCCACGTTTTATTAGAAATGGGGGTGGTAAGGATCAAACTCTTAATCACTTGGTCACAAAGGCTCTGATACCTTGTCAAATCAAAAGTATACAAGAAGCATTGGTTAAATCCGTGTGTCTCAACTACATAGCGGAATCTATTATTTATAATAGGTGCAATAAATGTATAATATCATTGTTACCCTATTTACAATGATTATGCTACCTATTTGCAATTAATTATATTCTAACAAGGAGTATTGTTAGGATCTAATTATTAGGGATTTAGATTTTTTTTTTAATCTTTAGAGTCTATCTTAGGAGATGGGTTATCTTTTAAATTTAGAGTATCTTTTATATTAAGAGGTTATCTTTTATTTTGGTTAGTATATCTTCTTTGTTTCTTTGAGGTTAAGTTTATCTTATTAGGATTAATTTATTTTAAATAGGAGTACCCTCCTTAGGTTAGTTAGGAATTGAATTATTGAGTTGTAAGGGAGGAATAATGCTAGTATTTCCTAAGAGAGGAATTCCAGTACACTTAAATACATTTTCTGTTTGCAATACACTATTTCCTAGGGTCATTAATTGAACAAATTTCCACTAATCAAAATCTTCATTTATTTGTGTTCCATATGATTCATCTTTCAGAGCTCTGATGCGCTTCCACACAATGAAAATGGAAGAAATCAACAAAATCATTAGGGAATTGTGGCAACAGACTTATAGAGGACAGGATATAGACTACATTAGTATTCATTCAGATTCCGAAGGTGCCGGCACCCGATCCTACAGCTACAGGGTTTGTCATCGTTGCATTGCAACACCGGTTCCTTTGAAAGAGCTGTCTAATTTTCTCATACAAATTTGAAATACTGTTTCTTTTGCATTCCACACAGGTTCTCATGCAGACTGGCGATGCAGAGTTAGAAATGAGAGGAAGATGTAGTGCAGGTCAGAAGGTAGGTTATGTTATCATTAGAAGAATCACTATATTAAGTATTCTTTTTTATTTTTAATCAACAATAGGGATAAGTTAGCGTGACTTAATTGCAAGGTTCACCATTCAGGTACTGGCATCTCTTATCATTCGTTTGGCCTTAGCTGAAACGTTTTGCCTCAACTGTGGAATACTCGCATTGGATGAACCAACCACAAACTTGGATGGACCAAATGCTGAAAGTCTGGCTGCTGCTCTCCTAAGGTATGAATAGATTGTCTAGTTCTGTGTAACTATGCACTTTGTGTACATGTTGCACTTCAAAAGTAAAAGGATTTTTATAGAAATGGACGCCAGAACATGCTTTCATGTTTTTGCCTAGTAAACTGTGTTTTTCTATTTTTCAACTATAGTAATGCTTGACAATGTAATTGTAACAACTATCCAAACATATCTTAAATTGCCAATAATGAGTTAATTGGATGTTTATCCACTGTATTCTTCGTTGTTAACATGCAGGATCATGGAGGACAGGAAAGGCCAGGAAAATTTTCAGCTAATTGTAATTACTCATGATGAGCGTTTTGCACAACTGATTGGTCGGCGCCAGCATGCAGAGAGATATTATCGAGTCGCGAAAGATGATCAGTAAGGACAGCAATACTACTAATGTTTCATTTGTTTTCATGTCATTTCTGTATCGCGTGCTTCATCATTATTGCATCAGAAAATTATGTGGACAGTGCTTTCCTTAACTTGTATGTCTTGCGTTTGCAGTCAGCACAGTATTATCGAATCTCAAGAGATATTTGACTGAGGACAGCTTTGATCATAGTTACTCCAGAGATTGTAAGGCTTATTTCTTATTTTTGCGGTAAGATATAGGATACTGAAGATGGGAAGGAAGTCCCGGTTAATTGAACTATTGACACTTGACTTTGACTGTAACTCGTACATTTTTTGGAAGCGTGATTTAGTTGATCTTGATAGGCACTTCATCCTTGTGGCCTACTGAAGTTTCAAAAATAGGAAAAAAAAAAAAGTTTAGTTTTTACTGAAGGTAGCAGGTATAATGGTATATGGGCATTAGTTTTAACACCCGCTTATTAATCCCACACCCTCTTTTATTTTCTAAAACCCCTTAATACCCTCTCTTATAAAGAGATAATCAAAGGGTGATAGTATTTTCACACCTACTAACTGTGAAACATTTTTTTCACACTCAATGAGTGTGAAAATATTTCACACCCACTAAGTGTGAAACGCTTAAAACGAAAGGAAGAATGTGAAGAGAGAATGAACATACTCGATTCACACAATTGTGTTTCACACTCAAGGGTGTGAAACACAATTCAGTTTCGCACTCATGATCAGGATCGGAGTGTGAATGGACCAACTGTTGAGGATTTTATTTTCAATTTTAAATTTTTCGTTTCTTTAGAATTAGATTTCACACTCAAGTGTGTGAAACATTTTCAAATTTCACACTCAAGAGTGTGAGTTATTGAACTGTTAATAATTTTTTTAATTTTTTTTTGTTTTTTTATATTTTCATTTCACACTCAAGAGTGTGAAATCTTTTCAAATTTCACACTCAAGAGTGTGAAGGAACCAACTGTTAAGAATTTTATTTTTAATTTTAAATATTTCATTTTTTATAATTAAATTTTACACTCAAGTGTGAAACATTTTCAAATTTTTAAAAATAATTTTTGGTTTTTTTATATTTTCATTTCACACTCAAGAGTGTGAAATATTTTCAAATTTCACCCTCAAGAGTGTGTAGGAACCAACTGTTAAGAATTTTATTTTTAATTTTAAATATTTCATTTTTTTATAGTTAAATTTCACATTCAAGAGTGCGAAAAATGCAAGCTCACACCCTAATGTCAAACTTTCCCTTGTATGATTTGAATTTACCACCCTGCTCACACCCTAATGTCAAACTTTCTTTCCCGTTCAAGGTTCCATAGTCAGACATTATCATAATAACAACAAAGTCATTGTTCTTCCCCACCAAATGAGCCCAATCAAAGACTTTCATGCCGATTTTGGAATTTCTACAAACAACAAACACGGTTAGCTTATTATTTAATAAAGTCAATAAATTGTATATATCATATTAAGCACATGAGATATGTGATATTTTATCAGTGGTGAAGGCTTCTGTACAATCTACCATAACAACATGAGATAATGCATTCATGTCATCTATTGCATTCATTAAATCTTCATCCTCCTTCAATATGTGACCCCATTCTTTCATATCATCCACTTCATTATCTACTTCTTTCACATGATCCATCTTGATATGATCCCCTTCAGCCACATTATCGACTTTCTCAATCAGCACATGAGACATGATTAGCTATTCTGAAATGGAAAAGAGTAAAAATCAAAATGAAAAATTCACAAACAAGTAAATTTCACACTTTTGAGTGTGAACGGAACAACTAGTTCCCACACCAAAGTGTGAACTGCAAACCAAATTCACACTCTAAAGTGTGAAATACGAACAACAGTGATAAAATGAAATTTTCCCACTTACTAACTATAAAACATTTTCACACTCAGTGAGTGTGAAAATGTTTCACACTCACTAACGAAAGGAAGAAGGTGAAGAGAGAATGAACATACCTCAGTTCACACTTATAAAGTATGAAATATTTTCCCATATATTAAGTGTGAAAAGTGACAATGAAGAAAACAATGAGATGAGAGTAAAAGGGAAGGGTGGTGTGACAAACAAAAATGATGGTAATGATAAGGTAGGTAAATGGATATGTTTTGGAATGAAATTAAATTTTAAAGGGTATATGAGACATTTTGGTTCATAAAGGAGGGTGGGGGATTAATTGAAAGGGTGTTAAAACTAATGCCCATGGTATATTTATTGCCTGAATGACCTTAATTTTTTTCTGCCGAAAGTGCAAAGACTTCATATATCACAGATGAGAAGTACAGCTTGGATGATCTCAATCATTTAAAAAACTGTGGCCAGTAAATCAAAACAGTGATGAAAATAAGATGATTTTACCATTATTTTATTTCTCATTTTTTTTCCACCCCCCAACAACAGGAAAGTCTTCACTGAAAATTATCCCAAGTTTGGTGGCACTTCAAAGAGCTTCAACAAATAAAGTACTTAAATGTTTTTTTTTGGATGCTTAGTGAAAAGAAGAATGAGAGGAAAGAGTATTGGTGGAATGATAATAAAGAGAAATGATTTTTTTAAGTTGTTTGGATTGAGTGAAAAAAAAATAGTATGATGCGCAATTGGTATGCCATTTTTTAATACATTAAAATTATTATTATTAAAGTTAACTTAATTAAAATGATTACTTCTCCTATTCCTCCTTTTTTTTAAAAGTCAAACACATTAAAATAAATTATTATTTGATAATATGTTAGTAATTATATATTATTAAATAATTTAAAAATTTAAGAAGAAAAAAAGTTGAATTCATACCCATGCAATTTTACAATTAACAAAGTTAAAAGGTATGTATGTGTTTTGATCATTAATTTCATCTCAATCCATTTTCTTGCCATTCATGGAGTGAAAACTGAAATGTTACTATTTATGTTCAGTTTTCACTCCCGCTCTCTTTCCCTAACATGCGAATATACCATTTTCCATTAATTTTCCTTCTCACCAACTTCCATCCTTCCAAACTCCTTTCAAACAACAGGCCTTAAGACAATGGGAAACTCCAGCATCAAATTACCCAATACTCACTAGATTCCAAATAGAGTTTAATTTCTATGCACTGATAGTGTAAAGTTTTTTTACACCGTCAACCAATAAGATTTCAAGAATGTGAGAAAATCTCTCATTTTATTTAATTTCATTAATTGACGTGGCACATCCTTAAAATCTGATTGGTTGACGGTGTAAAAAAACTTTACACCGTCGGTGCATCAAATTTTTTCTCTTCCAAATAACAATACACGTAATATATCATTTTATTGAGAAAATATTATATCACACGCATACAGAAACAAATAACGAAGACAAATAATTAAAATAGAACTGAAAATCCATCCAACTAGCCTAATGTGACACCCAAAAAGAAAGATTTATTGACTTCTTATCTCCTTTTCCCTGACTTGCCTAGGACATTATGACAATTGGGAGAAGAGTTGCATTTGCCACCTAATCCTTGTACTTCAACTCAGATACTAGGAATCCAGGCATATCGAATGAGGCTGAGAACTTCTCAACATCAGCTTTGAGTTCTTCAATAGCCTTATTGTTCACCAAGCCCTTGTTGAAATCCTTCAAAAGTTTGCCATACTCGTTCTGGATCTCCAGCGTGAGAGACACTGCACGGTGAAGGAACTCTCCGATCTGTTCAAAGTCCTTCTCAACCAAGCCCCTGGAAGTCATAGCTGGGGCTCCTGTCAACAGAAACTCTAGTCAGTACTCATGCAAAAGGAAAATACTTCATACACACCTCATTTCCACCCACACACTGAGAGAGATATAGGAATTAGAGACGAGAACGTGCGTGGAAATGAGATGGAAGAGAAAATTGAGAGTGAATGAATCAAAACCCTGAATTTCCTTCCAAAAATAACCCAGCATAACTTTCTAAGAATGCCTGTACCATGAAAGATCACAAACAACAACAATATTTAAGTTCATTCAGGAGTTCTTACCAACTCTTACTCCCCCAGGAGCCAAGGCACTGCTATCACCAAAAACAGCATTTTTGTTCACAGTAATGTTGCAGAGGTCACAAAGTTTCTCCACCTTATTGCCTGCAAGAGTATAGAAATTGCATCAACAAATTGATGCCAACTTTAGACCCTATGAGCTAGCTATTTTGTTCTTAGCTATGATGGGGTTTAGTTTACCGGTCAATCCGAGAGGTCGAAGATCCCACAAGACAAGATGGTTCTCAGTTCCTCCAGTGACAAGGCTGTAACCTTTGCTCATCAAGTAATTTCCAATAGCAACTGCATTGGCCTTAACTTGCTTGGCATATGCCTTGAACCCAGGTGTCATGGCCTGTTTCAAAGCGACAGCAAGGGCGCCGATCTGGTGGTTGTGAGGACCACCCTGAAGGGAGGGGAAGACTGCAAAGTTGATCTTGTCTTCAAAATCATACACTGCATTCTCCGGCTGGCCCTTCTTGGGCGGTTTAGGTCCCTTCCGGTAGAAGATCATACCCGCCCTGGGCCCCCTCAAGCTCTTGTGTGTTGTTGTTGTGACAATGTCACAGTACTCAAATGGGTTATTTGCTTCCTGTATCCACAATCCAAAAAGAGAAACACTCATAATATTAATTAAAAAACACTGGTATCACATCTCTTAATTAAACTCAGTGTCTGTTTGATTTTCAGTTTAAAAGTGCTTTCACCCAACGGAGGTCCAAAGCCTCTTTCAAGTTTGAGGCATTGGAACGTGTGATCTTGAATTCTAATTTCCAATGCCCCAAACGGACTTTCAAACTGAAAACCAAACACAATCTTAATTGCTAGCTTCCTTTATCCATAATGTAATGTGACACGAGAGGATCCTAATTGTTACGTTTAACACGGCGTACCCAAATTGGCAGTAGTCACATAAATGCAAAACAATCCAGAAACTATTTTGTGACTTCTTTCTGAAATGCTGAAACAATTCTATCTAAAAATGATTATAAAACCAAAACCAAACACAAACAAATACACATTCACTCCTTTCAAATAAGAATTTGTACACTCTCAACTCAATCAACAAACAATTACACATCACAAAGAGAGAAGAAGAGAATTGGCATGAAGGTACCTGAGCAGCAACAAGGCCACTAATGTGAGCCATATCACATAGCAGAAGTGCACCACACTTATCAGCAACCTGTCTAAACCTGGCATAATCCCAGTCCCTAGGGTAAGCACTACCACCACAGATAATCAACTTTGGCCTGAAATCCAAAGCCTTCTCCTCCAACCTATCATAGTCAATATACCCAGTACTGAAATTCACCTTGTAAGGCAAACTCTCAAAGTAAATCGAAGTCGCCGAGATCTTCTTCCCGCCGGAGGTGTAGTACCCATGAGTCAAATGCCCGCCGGAAGGAAGATCCAGCCCCATGATACGATCATGCGGCTGGAGCACGGCGGTGTAGGCGGCGAAATTCGCCGGAGAACCGGAATAAGGCTGGACGTTAACACCCCACGCGGCGGCGTCGAGGTGGAAGGCCTGGAGAGCGCGAGAGCGGCAGAGATTCTCGATCTGGTCGATGAACTCATTGCCGCCGTAGTAGCGGTTACCGGGCATGCCTTCGGAGTATTTGTTGGTGAGGGCGCTGCCAAGAGCTTGGATGACGGCGAAGGAGGTGAAATTCTCCGATGCTATGAGCTCGATGCCGCGGCATTGGCGACGCTTCTCGTGCTCGATGAGGTCGTGGATCTCCGGGTCCACCGTTGATAGCGGCGTGTTGCCCCAGTCGTTCACCGGATCCATGATGGATGTATCAGAGAAAACAGAGGAATTTCAGAACGTAGTGAATGCGCAGTGTGTCTGTGTTTAGCTCAATTTTCGCATCTCAATTTCTGTGCTCTGTGTGTGTGTCCCTTTTTAAACATTCTAGGGAAAATGGTTGATTTCTGCATGGATTTGGATCCTCTCCGTCCAAAATCTAACCCATTGATTTTGAAATTTAAATGTGATGATTAATTCATATTTTCTCTCTCTTTTTAAATTGATTCAAGCCTTCAAATACAATTCATTTTTTTTCTCTCTTTTTAAATTGATTCAAGCCTTTAAATTTTAAAATCAATGACTCAGATTTGGATGGAGAGAGGATGGAGAGAAGCTGGATGGAGAGGATCCAAATCCATTTCTGCATAGGAGCATCTCCAATGCTTGCTAGTTGGGTTGCTTAAAAACTATTTCGGTGGGTTCAGACTGACACATAGGATTTAAGCAACCCAAGCAGAATTCGCTCCAACCACGGTTGCTTAGTTTACTTTTAGTTGGGTCCCATTATACCTCTTATATTTATATTATTTCAAGGTAATGACACTATACAAGTAGATGAATGAAAGAGAAAATATGATTTTTTAGTCAAAAAGTAAGGATAGAGAAAATAAGCAACCGTTGCTTAAATTTAAGCAACCCAACTGCCACGTCATGTTGCTCCAGTGGTGCTTCAAAATAAGCAACGTTGCTTAAGTTGCTAACTGGATTTAAACAACCCCCATTGGAGATGCTCTAAGTTTGATACTTTTATATTTCTTCCGTTTCAAAATAACTAAAGAGAAGATACATATATTAACAAATGTAATTAATATTGTTAATTTTTTGAAACATTTCATTTCTTTTCCTATTTTACTCTTTAAATGTATTTTTGTCTTTCTCTAGATAAAAACATCAATTAATGCTCTATTAGGATTTTAAGTGAGAAGTTATTGTGAAATAATTTTTTTCTAGTTATTATGAAATGAATGGAGTAATTTATAGGGTTAAATGGTTAATGGTTACATTAGTATTGAGTTTGTAAGCGAAATTGATTTTCGTCATATGAGGAAAAAAAATGACGTTTAGTGACAGTCGTTTTTATAGTTATTGGCGGTTTTTTACCGTCATTAAAGTACATTTTTTCTTAGATAGACTAAAATCAAACTCCCTTATAAACTAATGAACTAATTTGACCGTTAACCCGCCAAATTTATACCACTTTCTCTTCTACTTATCCTATTTTGACTTTTTTTTTTCTTTTCCAATTATAATATCAAAGTCAAATATATACTATATTATGAAGAAATTTTCTCTTAGAACAATAAATGAAGAGAGATAGAAATACACTTTAAGGAAAAAATTAGGAAAACAAATAATATATTTTTAAAAGTTAATAATATTAATTGCATTTCTTAATATGCGTGTTTCTTCTCTTTCTGAACTCTTATATTGAAACGAAGAGAGTACATTGCATAATAATATATATTTAATCATCATATTACAAATTATTTTTCAATCAAGAATATCTGAAATGCTTTTACAAATATGTCATTAATAATTTATTTAAAACTTTTAAAAGTCAAATAATGGAAGTTACTTTTTGACAATTTACATTTACATAAATTTGGAAAATTAAACCTGTAGTTAATATAAATATTTTATTGAATAATGTCTTTAAGTTTGGTCATGACAATCCTTGATTATTTATATTAATTAATTCATTTACATAAAAACATTGATGTATACATTTAATGTATAATTATTAAAAAAAATTAAAATTAGTTATAAAATAACTACAGCTCACACTCGTATTCAATACATGACATCTATTGCTCATGTGGAATACTTTTTCGATACATCGGAAAACTAAACAAAGACAACAAACTAGCTAAAACCGACTAAATCCCGCAGGAGCAAAGTCTGCACATCCGGGGAAGCCATCTCCATGACCGTTAATGGCGCCGGCGACGAAAAATAATTAGCCAGGAAGTCAGCTGGCATGTTGCACTGCCTAGGGGTGTACCTGACCTCCACCCTCCAATTCCTTTCCAGCAACATCACAATTTGCTGCAGATCTTCTACGAACCTTATGGTATCTTGGTTTCTAATGGCTTCCAACAGTGCCTTGCAGTCACACTCACAAATCAGCTTACGAATACCTCTATTCCAGGTCAAGTTCAATCCATTCCGCATAGCCATGGCCTCTGCTAGGAACGCATTCCCACCACGCACCCGAGAGGAGAAACCGCACACCCAATGGCCATGCTCATCGCGCAGCACTCCACCAGTTCCCATACTATCTTCCATGTCTCGGTAGCTCCCATCCGTGTTGAGCTTCATCATTCCTGGCGGTGGACACTCCCACCTGAAAGTGGCAAATTCACCTTCCTCAGCAACTGCTCCGCCCCTCCTGCACCTCCTAAACTCCTCATAATCATGCCGGACTCTCCTAAGAGCCTCTTGAACTGACCAAGGAGCATCATCAAACGTTCTAGAATTTCGCCACTTCCAAATTCCCCAAAGCGTTGCTAAAAACAAGGTTCCATGCACACCCCGCGACAAAGTTTCAATCCACCTCCCTGTATTAACTTGCGTGAAACCGCGCCAGGAGTAAGCTCCTAAACGAATCCAAATCTCCATAGCATGCGGGCACCCTCTCAGACAGTGAGCAACATCTTCCACCTGGCTAGAGCACCCCCCACACGCTGCAGACGCTGAAATATGACAACTAAAACGGTGATTATTGGTTGGCAGCGCCTCATGCATTGCTTGCCAAATGAAAAGGCGCACTTTTTCAGGAGCTTCCAGCTTCCAAATCCAACCAAACTTTCGCCCACCAGACCTGTCTCTATGGCTTGCATTTAGCCATTCATAAGCCTCTTTAACAGTATATCGACCTGTAATCCCTGGTTCCCAGACCCAGCCGTCCCGTTGGCTCTCGATCACCTGAGGCTTAACCTTCTGAAGCCTAAGCAAAGCCTGGTCAGGCAAGGGGGTATAGACCTGATCTAACACCCATTGACCGTTCCTAACTAGATCTCTCAAAACAAGTTGAGTATCTGCAATGTTCACAAACGGTACAAGGTTCGCTAACTTCCCCAAACCACTCCAATCCACATACCACAGTGACGTTGCTCTATTCCCCATTCTGAAATTGAAGCCCTCTCTCAATCTATCACGCGCTTTTAAAATCCCTTTCCAAACCGGGGAGGCGTTTTGAACCTGTTGAACCTGCATCAACGGCGTATGGGCTAGGTATTTCTCCGTCATAACACGAACCCACAATTTCCCAGGTTTTTCTAGCAAGCTCCACACTGCCTTACCTAGCAGGGCTGAATTTGCATGTTCCATGTCACGAATCCCAAGCCCACCATGCTCTTTCTCCTCAGTTACAATATTCCAGTTCACCAAATGCCAACCCCTACCACCTTTGTTCTTTGACCACATGAATTTTCTCATAGCCCTATTCAGCTCCAAGATAGTTGATCTAGGAAGCCAAAAAACTTGCATCAAGTAAGTTGGAATTGCCGCCATAACTGACTGCACCAAACACCTTCTCCCTGCGAGATTAAGCATACTACACTTCCAAGAAGATAACTTTCTTTGTACCTTGTCAAGGAGGAAATTCACATCTGCCTTACGCATATTACCACCCTTGAGGGGGAATCCAAGATACCTCCCCAAGTTTCGAACAAACGGAATTGGAGCAATCCCCAAAATCTCCTCTCTGATCTCCGGCCTAACCCCCTTGGAGGTAATGGCTTTTGATTTTTGGAGATTTATTTTCAACCCCGAGCTGCCACAAAACTTCTGCAAAGTGTCTGCAACCAGATTAACCTGATCCACAGTGGCCTGACAGAAGAGGAGGACATCATCCGCGAAGAATAAATGTGATATCGGATGACCACCCTGAGACACCCTCACTGGCTTCCACGCTCCAGTGTCCACCAAGCTCTGAATTTGGACTGATAAGCGTTCCATGACTAACACAAACAGGTACGGGGATATTGGATCCCCCTGCCTAAGCCCTCTTCCTGGCTTAAACTGGGGTAAACGCTTACCATTCCAAAGAAGAGATATCTCTGAGGAACTAATGCAACACATAATTAAATCCACTATTTTATCCGGGAAATTAAAGAGCACTAGGGTTTCCTGAAGGAAAGCCCATGACACACTATCATACGCCTTTTCCAAATCAATTTTAAAAGCCAAGCTTCCTTTCCTTGAGGTGGACTTACTCATGTAATGGATTACTTCTTGAGCCACAAAGGCATTGTCCATGGTACCTCTCCCTGGTAAAAAACTATTTTGCATTGGGCCTACAATCATGTCAAGGAAGGGTCGAACTCGACTCACCAGCACCTTTGTAATTAGCTTGTAGGTCACATTGCACAGGCTGATGGGGCGGAATTCTCGGATATTAGAAGGGTTATCTATCTTGGGGATAAGAACCACTGTGGTCTCCATGAGATCAGTATTTACTGAACCTGATTCAAAAGCCTGCTTCACCATTTGCCATATGTCATCACCCACCTTATGCCAATACTTTTTGTAGAAGAAAGGTTGAAAACCATCCGAACCCGGCGCTGTATACGATTTCATTGACATCAATGCCCTTCTCACCTCCTCTTTGTCCACGGAACCCTCCAAGTGATCACACGCCGCTCTGGATAGCTGAGGAAAGGTTACATGCGGGAAAGGGGATGCCGTCCAACTAGGGTCTGCAGCAAAGAGATTCTGGAAATAGTTTTGAGCTTCAGTTTCCAAAACCTGAGGGTCCTCACTCCACTCACCAGAGAGGAGTTTAAGTCGGTGGATTTTCTTCCTCTTTCCTCTAATAACCGCCTGAGTATGAAAATAAGAGGTATTTCGATCTCCAAGCCGGACTCGGTTATCTCTAGCTTTCTGAAACCACAACAATTCTTCCTGCTTCATAATATTCCTGTACTCACACTGTAATTGCGCTTCAAATTGCACTAGATCAGAGGAGATTTGAACACTTAATTTTCTCTGCACCCCCATGAGACGTGCTTCCACTCTTCTCTTCCTCCGATAGATGTCGCCAAAAACCTGTTCATTGAACACAATCGACTCTTGACGCACCCTATGGAGTTTAGTTTGGATCTCCTCCTCAGTGTTTCGCCACGCATTTTCAACAATCGCCTGATATTCTGGGTGTTCTGCCCAAGCCGCCATGAATTTAAATGGCCGAGAACCTACCCTTTGGTGGTTGTTTCCACATCTGATGAGCAACGGGCAGTGATCTGAGTGGACTCTACTCAAACATTCCACAAAGCCTTCTGGGAAAGCAACTCTCCAGTCTATATCCCCAACTGCTCTGTCTAAATTTTTTGATAGTATCAACCTGTTATTATGTTTCCGGAACCATGTGAAGGTGCCACCTACCAAGCCAAGATCAACCAATCTACAGTCCTCCATCATACCTGCAAATTTAGCCGCCCTTGACCCATAGAACTCCCCTCCACGAACTTCAGACGGAAGCAGCACCTCATTGAAATCTCCAGTCAATAGCCATGACTGGGTAATTATTCTTCTCGTCTCAGATAAATGGCACCACAGATCCTCACGCTGAGAAGGTATAGGAGCGGCGTATATTGCTGAGCACACCCAAGAGTAATTATCTCTCCATAATTCAAACGTTATAGCTTGACTGTGTTGTTTTAATAACCGAGTGGCCACCGTTGTTTTATCATTCTTCAACACCCAAATTCCACCTTTAAATCCCACTGCCTCTTCCAGGAAAATTGGAGAGAAACTCAAAGAATGCCAGAAATGTTTTACTTTGGCAAATTTGCATCTTGGTTCTACAATAATGCAAATATCTGATTTCTTGTGGTGCACCATATCCTTAACATATAGTTTACCCACCTCATGCATAGCACCCCTAATGTTCCAAGACACGATACTAAAATCTTCAAACCCAATCATTAAACACTGATTGAAATACAGGGATATGATCCCTTTGGCTCCGAAGAGACCAGTAATGTGTCTAGGATTCATTAATTTGGATTCCTGCAGACCTGCTTGAGCCTGGAGCATCTTTGTTGCTAACGTCGACACCGTCGTTGGCACTGACGCTTTGGTCCTTCACCTTCTTATCATTTCCGCTTGCATCCCCAAATACAAACTTAGATGCACTAGTGGGCCCCATTTTTATTTCCTTCCTCCTCATGTCCTGCACTACTTTCTCCCATTCATCTCCACGTGCCCGTCTCTTCTTATTGTCCACGGTTGGCTCTGATTGCGGCCCACTTCCCATACCAAATTTGAGGCCTTCCACACTTTTAGGTTGAAAAGTTGGAGGCGCTGACTTCTTCTCATTGATTTTCATAGCCGCATGATTAGGTTTTGCTTTTTGCTGGCCATGATGAGCATTAATGGCTTTGCCCATGGAATCTTTGGATCCCCCTTTTTGCGGCAATTGTTTCGGTTGTTTCTTTTTCTTCCTAGATACCACCATCCACTCACCAAAAATCTCTTCTGGCGGTTTCAGTTTTAACTCTGACTTTTTCTGTGTTGGCCCACTCTCTTTGGGATTCATAGAATCCATGGAATCCCCATTACTACTTTCCACGATTTCCGGGGTTCCCATAACTGCAAGATTAACCGTTTCAATATCTTTTCTGATGTCGGTTGTGCTTGTCTCCATACCCTCTCTGACGGCGTTTCCCGGATGAGCAACTCCGGCGATTCCTCCTTCTGTCTGCTCGCTCTCCATCGTCTGGACTCCTACTGTCTCTTCCATTACCACTGGAGTAGTGCACTCTCTACTTCTATGCCCATAGCATCCACACTTAGTGCAGATGATGTGGAGTCCCTCATACTCTATGTTATACCAGAAATCTTCAATCATGATTTTACCATAAACTGGTTTTGTAAGATCTAATTCCACACATATTCTAGCAAAACGACCTCGATCCCCTCTCAGCGTGTTCATGTCCACTCGTACTGGTTTCCCAATGACTTGGGCCACAGACATCAGAAAACTTTCATCATAGAACGCCACATTCAGTCCCGGGATACGGATCCACGCCAACGTTTTCTTCACCCTTGCAGCAGGAGAAATGAACTCAGGACTCCAGGTAGCCACCGCTAGGTAGTGGTCAAAGATCATCCACGGGCCACCGCCTATAACCTTGTTCCTGTCCTCCTCCATATCAAACTTGACCATGAAGAACCCATTTCCCACGTCTAACAACTCAAAGTCTCCTGAGAGCCTCCATGTATAAGCCAGTTTGCTCTTCATGACTCTGAACCCTAGCCTTTTGCCTAGCAGACACACCACTAGTGCCTCCTTCCAAGGCGCACACATATCCTCTATCACTGACTTGTCCACTACAATCCTGGGTAGTCTCTTGGCCTCGTATAGAAACTCCACCTTCATCTTGCCTTGCTTAAATAAATCTACCCTCTCCTTCGGGTCTGCCGCCTTAGCCCCGCCCATAAGCTTGTCTCTAAAGGAAGGTCGTGATGGTCTTGTTGCCTCCTCTCGCGGCTGCGCCACATTTGGCATGCCACCGCCTCCATCTGGGGGGTTGGAGGCCAGGGTTTCCATCTCGCACTCCATCCAGTTAATTATCGCTCATGTGGAATACTAATAAGTAATAAGAGAAGAGAAAAATAAAAAAATAAAAAAAAATAATAAGAGAAGAGAGAAAAATAAAAAATAAAATATAATAGAGTAAGAGAGATAGAAAAATAATAGCATGAATGAAATGTTTTAATGTTGTTAAATAGTTTGTAAGTTAAATTTTTTGAACTATTCATTTGGATCACATTAACAAAGATTAGATTGTTTCAATATAAATTCTCATGCACCTCCATCTCATTCCACACTATGTAATTCGAACTTGGATCCTCCGCAGCCAAGCCTTTGTCCAGCAAGTTCTCAACCATTGATTTTTTTATTTTGGACTGAGATTTTTTATTTACAAAACTGAATGATGCTTAGTTTAAAATTTTGAGTATGCTGATTTAGTTTGGCTGGATGATCAAGCACTGAGAGAAGATCTCAATCCATATAATCTGTATAACATTTACTCTCCTCCATTCTCATCTCTCACAACTTTGATCCGGTACTGTGTTTTCTTTCTCTTTCTCTTTAATCTCTACAAATTTTTCCTGCCCTACCGATATATTCCAGTTTACTTTATTTTATTTTTTTATCAAAATTTCACAATTTTATTCTTTATATCCCTCTTTTCTTTTCACGTCACAACACTAGCTGTAGCCCCCACTTCTTTTTATATCTCTTAAATTGGAGTGTGAAAGTAATACTTCATTTTTCCTAAGACTCATTCACTTTCTCAGTGCATACTCACATATACTCAAAACTCCATTGGTTAGCCCCAAATTTTTTGTTGATTAAGGATCGGATATGCACTATTCTAATGGGCATGCAATCTAGCTACATGAACTTTGCCCTCGTATATCCGAAAGAAAATTCATTGATGCTATTAGTAAAATATTTTAAGAAGAATTTACTTTATACATAGTTTACATCAACCAAAAATCCAAAAGCCTAACTTGTTAGTTTTTTTGTTTTGATTTTACAGATTCAAAGCCATGTTACCAAATAATAAGCCACTCATGACTAGGGAAAGAGTTATTGAACTTTTTCATTTTCAAGTGAGTGCACTCGTTTTGCTGAACTATGATGTCCAACAAAGTTTAAAATTATTATTGAGCTTTGGGACGCTTCTGCATAAACCTTATTATGCATGTTAGTTGCCCCATTCTTTGTTGTAATAATTACTCAAGTAGTAATAATTACATAGTGTTCCAAAATGACAAGTGTGTTGATTTTGCATTGAATGGATTTGAAACAAGTCCCACATAGAAAGTTGAGCAACTTTTCAAAGCATTTATATATCATTAAATGCCAACCATTCAACAAAGGGACAAAGAGAGGATATAGTGTCACATGTGCATGGTTTAGTGGTCCCAAACTTTTATGTGACATGTTCCACTCACACCACGGCGACACCGGCGTGGGCGTAGAGGCGCTAGTGGCGGCTTGTAGACGGCACGACACTTGAGCACGACGCAACAACGGCAACGGCAACGCGGTTGCCGTAACGTCCGTTGGTTTTGCTCAGTTTTGGTTTTGATTTTGAATTTTGCAACTGTTCACGAAGGGTCGCAACTGTTCACATATCTGTTGGTAAGAGACATAATTTATGAAGGGTCGCAACCTTATAAATTGTTCTGTTTGACCTATAAATATAGTGCATGTTCAGAATTCAATCATACAATTATATCTTCTGATTTTCCAGAAAACCACTTCGCTTCATTTCGAGTTTTCATTAGTCTTGTGCAAACTCGAATCAAGACTGATTATCCTGAGTATTCTTGCATCCAAACTCTAAGACAAAATTCAGAGAGTGCTTGAAATACTTTAAGGAAAGTGATTTCATCACGATCAAGCCTGTTCATTTCTAACATTCTTACCACCGTTTGTTGCGTGGACAAATTTCAATGGCCTCTCACAAAGGATACAGTTGTTTTTCGAATTACCAAACGAACCTTTGCAATTGCTTTGCCTGGCCTCTTATATGGCCTTCAATTTCCCAAGGGCGGTGAAGGAGTCATAGAAGATACCTTGGAGAGATTCTAATTTGCTCATTTCAGTCATTACACAAATATTAATGAGAACAACCAAGGTATATCTCATTTCTATTTAATTATTCTATTGGATTGGAAAATTTTATTTTCACATCACCATTTTAGTCCTTTTATCTATATTATGAAAAACTAAAGTTTGGGCATGAAACAAATTAGATGTAGAAACTAATTATTTATTTTTGGGCATTTAGCATGTTTGTTTAGGTAAGATTTCAAATAGTTTATTTCTTTGTAAGCCAAAAAAATCATTAAGAGTGTATCAAAACAATGTAAAATAGTGTAAAAGAGGATGTCTACACCATTAATAAATAAAGGAAGATTAAAACCTCTAACTCTAAACCTAAGACAAAAACAAACTAAATTCTTAACTTTTTTTCCAGAATAGATGCAATGCATATTACCATTACAAAAGACAAGCTTACAGAATAATATCATTTCAGAGACCCCAAATAAACTAGATGATCACAAACCAAACAACTGACAAAACTTTCTTCGGGATCTTATCATATAAGAGCACAACAAAGTGTGAAAAGTTAACCCTGCATGGCTGCATTTAGCATGAGGAGTGTCGTGTAGACCCCAAGTCTATTAAAACAACGCTCATAAATAGATTGATAAATTGAACAATAGAAAAAAAAAAAATTAAGAACAAGATTCATGACTATAATTACACAGGGGACATAAAACATTATTTCTTTTTCAAAACAACTCATCAACTCGAAATTTATATCTTGTCTGCAACCAACAAGATAAGCTTCCCATCCAAACACTTAAATTTTTGGAAGTACAACATTTGACCAAAACAAGGTTTAGAACGTATTATCCAGGTTCCAAAATTCTGTTGCAAAGATGGAGAAGTTCTGATTCTTTTCATCAGCTCTGATCCTTTCAAGATGCAGAAGCTAACCATGCTGAAATATATCCCACTGAAGCATAAGCTTTCCAACACCCCGTATCATTAACTTCCTTTTGGGCTTTATTTTAATTTTTACCCTGTGTTTACGCGGAATTTTGGTAAACAAACAGAATCCAAAAACAATTTAAGGACCGGATTCGGAGTCATTTCTGGGTTTTTTAGTGAAGACGTTTTAAATGTCAAGGCTGGGTTTTTGTGAAAAACGGTATGAACAAAAGGGAAAGGTAAAAGATTGAAAGGAAAAAAAAAAACATAAAGTAAAGGCATCCATGGAGAGTTTTGAGTAATTGTGTGAGTCTGAGTAATTTTACAATCAGATTTGCTACTTATAGAATAAGAAATGAAACTGCCACTAGATCCTACGTAGAGATTAAATCTTAGAAAATAACTCCCTACACTAGAGCCATACACTTGGCATAAGTACAAACATAATAACTTGCAGCCCCTTCCATTTTCCAAGCCACTCTCCATGTTGCATCTTCAGTAAGTAACTGCCACATTTTCCACTACTCCACTTCAATAGCCACTAATAACTTCCACTAGCTTCCATTTTGCTAACCGCCATCTTCAGATATCTTGGTCTTAATATTTCTTGAGCATTTAATTTCCAACGTGACCATTTTCCACTTGATATCATGCAAGTCTTAATATAACAGTTTCCTTGACTTTGCCAATTCAAAGATTATTCCTAATCATCTTCCAATGACTTCGACCATGGAAAACATGGATGAATGGTCGAATATATATTTTATCTTCTGGTCGAAAAATAGTATCCATAAGGCTTGGTTGAGAAATGACCATGATCGGAAAATGAAACTTGAAACACCACTTCTAACAAATCAATGTTGAGATGCAACTTCCAAATGACAATACCAGTAACCAATCTTCTTTCTATGATCCTCAAAATTATATTTGATCAATAAATATCATGGATCTCTCAAAGACTGGTCGAAGAACATATTGGTCGTAAAGCTCTCAACCACATTTTCTCTATTGCCTTTCCAATGTGGCATAAGATTTCGACCAATGACAAGTCTTAATATTTCGACACACAGACGTGGTCCATAATAATTTGGCAACATGATAAAAAATCCACTAAACCATACCATGCATCCATGTACACCATATCTTAATTATCAATTTCCAAACTAGGAAATTTTGGTGTTAACAGAGGCCCCCCAAAATGTTGTTTCTCGAAGGAAGTGAGAGGAATAACATTTTGAGTAAAATCACCAAAATTGACCAAGACTGTCTGGCCATTTTATTTTAAAACCAAATTCAATCCATGGTGAGGCCTTTACATGACCATGTGAGTGATCTATTGCCAAAAATAAACATTAACGTATCCAAACCTCTCAAAGATGAATTGGCAATATATATCATTCATGCACATACTCAATCAGGAGATCAAACTCACAAAACTCTTGGTCGAGATAACTAATCCTTCAGACATCACTGGTGCAAAATTCGACGGGCGTGCTTGGTCCAAAAACAACCATTTTTCGACCATCATTTGGTCTACTGTCTTGATAATTTAGCATGTAATCTGACCAATCTTTGATCTCAATAGTTTTCGACCCAATGGTTAAGTGATCTGTCAACACAATTTTTTTTTTCATGGCTTCGAAAACCATCTCTTCTATGGCTTTAGAAACCATTTAATTTCATTTTCGGCCACATAGGCCGAAATTCAAATCAAGGTGCTCATGCTTCAGCCAATCCCTTTTGGTTTTGAGGTCCTTAGCAAATTCTGGCTCGTTTTCACCATAACCTTCTGATAGTCACTTGTAGTCTTCAATCCTTCAAAGGAGTTTGCTGGAAATTTTCTCTTACTCTCACCTTCATAAGTATAGGGAGACTTTGGCTTAAATTCAGCCATATTCACCTCATTTTCATCACTACCACTATCCTCATCAGATTGATCAATCTCATCTTGACCAATTTCAGGATTTTGAGTGGCTCTTATGCAAGAACTTTCTTCTCCTTGAAAAACTTTTTCAGGCTTGTATTTCTCAAGCCTTAGTTTCTCTATTCTTCTAACCTTATGAGCCAATTGAGTCATATTGTAACACCCCGATTTCGATGGCGTCACTTTAGTAACCAAAAAGAAACTTAAAGCGGAAAAAACGTGAATTTTTTTTGATAATAAAATTAAAACTGAAAGAAATGAAACTCAACAGCAAAAGATAACAGAACTAATATACAGTAATAATTACAGCCCCCGCTGTAAGTAGCGAACCTCGTCACGAGTAACCTCCAGCGACGGAAAGTAACAGAAAGTAACGCCCATAGGCAAAATGTACAATCCAAAAGGAAGGTCAAGTGTCCGCAACACTGTCCCTCAAAATGAGAATAAGTCAGCCCAAACGGCCTAAAACAAGACCCCCTAGTCCAACCAACTCTCTGGGATTTCCGTAGAGAAACCACACAAAAACTATCGGCATGAAACTACCCTGTCCCCAAATAAACATGACGGTCAGAGCTATGACTCTACTCCTACACTAATCCTGTCCCGAGTAAGTCGCTCGGTGGCCTGCGGGGTCGACCACCCATGAACCGTAGTCCTCCTGATCAAGCAATCCAACCTAGTTTCCCCCGAAGGGTGAACCATCGTGAACCAGTCCGCCATGGACATCTGATAAAAGGGCGTAGTCCGCCAAAGCACACACAGAAGACGCGAGGGTCAACTCCAAGAATTACGTAAATAATAAATCCAATAGGTAAAGATAAGGAGTAGCCACTTAGGCTTATAAGTTAGAAATAACATCCTAGAGTTGTATATTTCACAATGAATATAAAAGACGATAATAACAATTAGCATGCATCAAATAGGATTAACAAGTATCAATCACACTCAGCAACTAAGTCAGTGTGCATGTTGCATGAAATGCAATGCTGGTTGACAAGATGCATTCCGGAAGGATGGACATCAACGAGTCAGCCCTAGCACCAGCAACGGTGGGACCATTTCCGCTCGCGTGTCTCTTATACCACACAAAGTGTAGTCAGATCAGCAGTGAACCCGAAGGTCTGCCATTTCCGTCTGCTACTAAGAATCACCGCAGTGTTCTTATATGGAAATCCGGGTCTTATGACCATTTTGGAATCCACCGAGGTCCGGTATTCCGCCGTGTATTAACCTCAAAATGAGTGCATGAATGCAAAGTGATTAGCCAAGCAACGTCTTCGACCTCACTCGACACGTCGCCACGTGTTCTAACTAACTTACTGTCTCTATAAGGAATACCCTAAGGTAAATGTCGATTCTGCGACAAAATACAATTAATCATAAAAAGAGTGCAATCACTCACGATAACTCTTCGAGTCATCAATGCTTTCACGAAGTCTCACACTTCAGTGAAGTCTTATACAATCACGAAGTCTCACGCTCCAGTGAAGTTTTATGCTTTCACGAGGTCTCACGCCTCAGTGAATTTACACACTTGCACGAAGTCTCACGCTTCAGTGAAGTTTCATGCTGTTCACGAGGTCTCACGCCTCAGTGAAGATCCATGCTTTTCACGAGGTCTCACGCCTCAGTGAAGCTTCTCAGCTCATCCCTTGGATGGCTAAACAAACTGCTCAGAGAGCGAAGGAGTATCAACATACTCCGAACTTACCATTTCCCTAAAACTTGGTTTCGACGACACTTCTCATTTTCCAAAACTAAACTTCAATCCTAAGCTTGCATCCGAGATTTTTATCTTTATTTAAAGGTTTAGAGGTTGTTTAATATCTTATGAGTTTTCCTTGTAAAAATAGTTTCCATTTAGTCTTATCGTAATTCCTATGAATTTCAAAGATCCCATAATCCCAAGTAATTCCCAGAGAATGTCTCGATCCACTAAAACCATAACAAGGCCCGAACTCCGTTCGTCCCGTCAAACTTTCTCAAAATCTCATAAAAATTTGGCATGACCTGCCCGCTATCCTCACTCTCCAGTACCACAGACATATGTGTAATAACATAGTTAAATTAGCACAATCCAACAATCGTAGCTCATGTATCAACACATCCTAGATTAACCACGTAGCACTTAGCATATATAGCAGATATCACACATCCTAGATTAACCATTTAGCACATAGCATGTGATTCAAACTCAAAAACAGTCAATAGATGAATAATCATCATTGTCAGCCGAAGCCTCAGAAAACATTTTCCCAGTCAAACACAAACAAGTGCATACACAGTAAATCACGTCGAATGCGTCGACACCTAAAGCATTAGCTAATAGTTCAGTGAGTAGCCCTCACCTGTAGCTCCTCCAGGGTTCTCTTCAAACGCTGCTTCACAATCCACGCCTTGTTCTTCGGGAAATTCCTCAAAAGAACCTTTAGAGCAAAAACCACAGAATTCCATCATAATCAGTCAGAAACTCAGCAATCAATACTCACTAAGGTTACACGAAGTAGCATATACTCCGAGGTACGATAATCTAACGAAATCGGACAAGTTTTCGAAAAAGAAATTTTCTTCCTCCCCTAGGGTAGCTCACGGCCACACACAACAATTGTGTGCGCCGACTTTTCTTCGATCAAACTTGGTTCCTAGGTTATTATTAGTCGTAACTAAGGTGAATCTAAACTCGGAAAAATTATCGGATCGAAAACTGTCGCAGGGGTATTTTGGTCAATATTTTTAGCTCAGAATTTTAAAATTGAAATTTCGAAAAAAAAATTGGATGGGGACGTCAACTACGACGTTTATGACGACTAATCCTACTAGCACTAAGCTAAGTCGATAGTTTTCAGCTTAAAGGATGAATCTTTGCCCAAAAATGGGTATTTCCTATAGAAATGAATTCCGGCGGCATTTCGGCGACATTCAGCAAACTGTAATCCGCTAGAAGTACTCTTGGGCACGTAGGGAAGATGTTTAGACACTAAAATCAAGCTATTTGGACAGTTTTACAAAAAGCTCCAAACTTTGAGCACAGAAAGACATAGAAGAAAACGATAGAATTGACGATCAGAAGTGAGGGATAGTATCTATACCTCGTAGTCTTCAAGTAGCAACGAACTGTGCAGCAATCGGGCAAGAAATGACGAAAATCTTCTTCTCCTCCTCCTTCTCCTATGCTCGCGGGTTCAAGGGAAGAAAATGGGTAAGTTTTGCAATTTTTCTCATTTTCTTGCTATTTATAGGTTTTGGAAAATGCGGAAAAATGAAAATTTCGCGATTCCGATTTTTCCGGCTTCATTCTCCGTGAATTCTAAGATAGGTTTTGGCGACAGAATTCCAAAACTCAAAAGAGGTTTCTTGGAATTAAGGTAAACGATTCAAAGTCGGTGTAAATCTATTTTACCCGAAAAACTACTTTTTGCAGTGAATGTCGGAAGAGAAAACCTCCTTCTGAAGAAAGATTGGAAACATCAAGAGAAATGGGTGTACGCGTGTGGAATCTTCATTTGAAGCTCCGAATAGAAAAAGTCTTCATCGTCGGTTGATTTTAGGTTTCTTGAACTATCAGGGTTTTAGTTTCAGCAAACCTCCGAGGATTGGAATCGGACGTTCGTACATTCTAGGGTTTCGCATCGAAACGCTTGTTTATAGACGAACAAGAGAAGTTCTAACATTTCTCTGAAGATTTTTTTGAATTAATTTCCATCGTGTCTTTAAGTGTAAATTAGCTATTTACTAGTGTTCTTGCCCTAGGTTTAAGCGTATATCAATCGTGCTATAACCTTTATCGATTTTGATACCATCCTTAGACTTTTCCTGAACTTTCTCCTTCATAAATTTATTCCATTCAATAAACTCTTGTTCAGGTTTCCCTTCACGATCAATCAAACCTATTCGTGAATAAGAATTTTATTCACTTATTCTAAACTTAAAAACTTGGGTCTTACACATATCTATGAACTCATCATTAACCAAATTCTTTTTAATCGAATAGTCTAGGCCCCCAATAGCCATTTTTACTAATTCGAATTCAAGCACATGAGTAGAACATCTAGCTTTCATATGCCTAAATCGAATTAAGTAGTCATCTATTGACTCATTCGATTGTCTCTTAACATTAACCAAGTCCATTAATGTCACTTTGGTTTCTCCTCTAAAGAATTACTCATGAAAAGCCATCTCCAATTCATTCCAATTATGGATCGAATTAGGAGGTAGAGTAGTAAACCATGTGAAAGCATTTTTCGTCAAGGAACTTGGAAAATATTTCATTTTCAACTGTTCATTGTTAGCAAGATCACCAATTTCAAGTCGGTACCTTGCAATATGTTCAACAGTTGACTCACCTGTGTCTCCTGAAAATTTAGTAACTTTTGGAACCTTCCATCCCTTTGGGAGTTCTGCTTGAATAACTACTTCAGAAAACGGAGACGTGAAACTTGGGCGATTGGCATCTCCAACATTGAAACCATGATGATTTAGAACTTGTTCGACAGCATTAGCCACATTTTGTGGCCCCCAAATATCATTTTGGTTTCGATTGACCAACATAACATTGTCTAAATTATGGTCAAAATTTTGTGGCTGATTTTGGACTATGTTTTCTTGTCCATTTTGACCACAATTCTGAACTTCATTCTGAACCAAATTTTGAGGAACATTTTGACCATAATCGGGAACTTGTTGGAACGTTTGGTCCAAAGGTGGTGCTCCAAAAACATCAGCAATTCGACCTAGTTGTTGAGCCAAGTGTTGAGTATTTTGAATGAGAGAATTAATCATAGTTGACATATGTTGTGTCAACATGTTCACCATGTTATACTTACTCTCATCAATTTGTTGCCTAATTGATTGTAAATCAATATCAGTGGTTGAATTTGAAGGAAATAAATTCATTGAACCACTTTAAATCAAAGGCATGTTCATTCCCAATGTGCTGAACTCTATATGTTCTTGACCATTTTGATTTGCTACTTGCCCAAATGCCAAAGCTTGGCTTCTAGGAGAAACATTTGTCATTAAAGGGTCCGTAAAAATCATCTGGGCACTACCAAGACCAGCCATGAATTCTAATGGCATTCCATGTTGTGAATTTGGAACATACCTTTGGCTTGAACCAATTTCTAGATGAGGAAAAACTGAATCAACTTGGTTCACCATTGAAGAAGTTTGTCCGTAATTTCCAGCATAAGAGGCATTATATCTTGGACTGATATTGACATTTGAGAAAATTCTCAAACACAAACAAGAGCACTAGTGTTTTGGCGTTCAATAATTCAAAGATTCAATCTTGGCATAAACTTGAATCACGTTGATGTGCACAGACCAAAAATGAAGTCACGATGGTCCTTGATAATTTGGTCTTGAATTCTACAAACCAATATGTGGAATTAAATATTGAATACAGATTCAGGACCAAATACAAATGACACTTTAAAACTTAGTTTTCACTAAAATGGTCCCACTGGGCGTGACAATTTGTTTACGCTGAATTTTGGTAAACAAACAGAATCCAAAAACAATTTAAGGACCGGATTCAGAGTCCTTTCTGGGTTTTTTAGTGAAGACGTTTTAAATGTCAAGGCTGGGTTTTTGTGAAGAACGGTATGAACAAAAGGGAAAGGTAAAAGATTGAAAGGAAAAAAAAAAAGAAGAACAGAAAGTAAAAGGAAATCAAAATGGCAAAGGAAATGAAATTGCATTGAAAATTAAAGGTGAGAATCACAGCACACTCTTAGTCTCTTTGTAGTCATATGTCACATGAGACTTGAAGGCATCCATGGAGAGTTTTGAGTAATTGTGTGAGTCTGAGTAATTTTACAATCAGATTTGCTAATTATAGAATAAGAAATGAAACTGTCACTAGATCCTACGGTAGAGATTAAATCTTAGAAAATAACTCCCTACACTAGAGCCATACACTTGGCATAAGTACAAACATAATAACTTGCAGCCCCTTCCATTTTCCAAGCCACTCTCCATGTTGCATCTTCAGTAAGTAACTGCCACATTTTCCACTACTCCACTTCAATAGCCACTAATAACTTCCACTAGCTTCCATTTTGCTAACCGCCATCTTCAGATATCTTGGTCTTAATATTTCTTGAGCATTTAATTTCCAACGTGACCATTTTCCACTTGATATCATGCAAGTCTTAATATAACAGTTTCCTTGACTTTGCCAATTCAAAGATTATTCCTAATCATCTTCCAATGACTTCGACCATGGAAAACATGGATGAATGGTCGAATATATATTTTATCTTCTGGTCGAAAAATAGTATCCATAAGGCTTGGTCGAGAAATGACCATGATTGGAAAATGAAACTTGAAACACCACTTCTAACAAATCAATGTTGAGATGCAACTTCCAAATGACAATACCAGTAACCAATCTTCTTTCTATGATCCTCAAAATTATATTTGATCAATAAATATCATGGATCTCTCAAAGACTGGTCGAAGAACATATTGGTCGTAAAGCTCTCAACCACATTTTCTCTATTGCCTTTCCAATGTGACATAAGATTTCGACCAATGACAAGTCTTAATATTTCGACACACATACGTGGTCCATAATAATTTGGCAACATGATAAAAAATCCACTAAACCATACCATGCATCCATGTACACCATATCTTAATTATCAATTTCCAAACTAGGAAATTTTGGTGTTAACACCCTAATTCCCTTCTCCAAACCAAATCCAATCTCCAAACACCATTACCCCCCTTTCCCACCACCCACCTTAGTTTTCATTTTGTATCAAACAATCTAGAAAAATTTACACAACACATCCTCCAACTCTATTCTTCAAACTTAAATCTGAACACACACACAAAGATGATACACATTCAACTCTAATAGAAACATACGCTAATTGATAACATCTTTGCTAGAAATTATTAAACTTCTATATGTTTTTCCACACTTTTCTTACAATAATGGTATTTCTTAAAATTTATCTCCAAGACCATACAATTATGATTAATTACATGAAGGGAAGTGATCTATGTGATCTATGTGACCTGGAAACTAATGTCGCAAAACAATCCAATTGAATAAATCATGAAAAACCCTCCCAATTATTACAAAAATTTTCTTATAAAAAATTGAAACAATGTGTTTCATGCATGAATTTCTTCATAGAGTGATTATTAACATTCCTTAGAACATTGATGTTACATTAAATGTGGTATTGGTTAGACATAACACTTGTAACTTGTAACTGACATTTTGTTACCACACAAAACTTACTTCCATTTAGGAAAAAGGAACCTGCGCCTACACCAGAAGAAGCAGGGTCCAATCATACTCAAAAGAAGAGTTTGATCCTGGCTCAGAAGGATTGCTAGCTATATGCTTAACACATACACTCATGTTTCAGCTCCCGGATCTGTAGGTCCATGCTTTCGAAGTCAAGTCACTGGTTATACTCCCTCTGAGATGAAGCATGATCCAGCTCTTTTTTTTCCACTACTCCCCTTTCCCTTATCTAGAAGAAAGGGTCCCCTATCCCAACGAGCCGTAGCGGGAGGGAGGCCAATGTCCCGTCAAATACCACAACCCACGGGCAAGCCACCGACGCGATCGACAATTCGCTCAGGCAGTTAGTTAATTGTAATTGAGTAGACAGTTCTTCTCTTTACCTTTCAGCTGGCTAATCTGCTTATCTCTCTGTGAGCAGAGATGGTGATACAGGAAGTGTTGTGGCTTTGGTGGAAGGCTGGGAAGGTCCTTGTTTTAGATTGGTAATCTATGTGTAATAAAACTTGTAACTTAAAATGAAGTTTGAACTAAGAAAAATTGCGAACTATGTGATAAGTTACCAAATCAATTACATATCACTAAACAAATTAAGTTACGATCGCAATGGTGTTATGATGAGATCAATATGAGTTGATCGTAGATATACAATGTTACGAGGGCACGTACCATCTGCATTACTGTTCCACCACGATCGCTATTGGACATCATGTGACGTTTTGATGATAAACAATGCGACTAGGACTACTGAGCGACGTTCGACTTTTGGTTCTACAGACGATAGCGACAAAGCAAATGTAGAAAGAAATAAGTTTGTTTATGAATTACTTAGAATTTATAGGAGCATAACGTGAATCAACGAAATCACTACTCGATTACTTTTCTCTCATAAGTACTTTTCTTTACAATCGTTTAATTTTCTTTCTCATTTCTAAAATTGTTACCAAATAAACCTTAATCAAGAGTTCTACTGTAGGAATAATTAAATTAAACTGGCATTGAACCCACAGAGCAATTCAGTACTCTTGCAGAGTAGTTATTATCGCAAGTGAAGATCAAGCCTGAATTCAATTTTCTTGACCCAAATCACTCATTTCAGTCCACTATTAAATTCAATAGATATAACTATTTTTTATTAAGTAAATTCTGTGGTACCCATAAAATATTTTGGGTATGGTACCCGCGTTGAGTAATTTAATAGATAATTATTATATTTTTGTAGGTAAATTTTACATTTTTGCATTTCATTTTATTTTTCAATTAATTTCATCTCACGAAATTTGTTTTTTTAATGAAAAATGGTTTAGCTATAGAGATGAACGATGATGGTTAAGTTGCGCGCAAAATGACCATGATTGACGGATGAACAAAGCCTAAAAAAACACAACCTACAAATCACATGTCTCAAAGAATGAAACGTTGCATCACTACGATAAAATAACATCAAAATTATAACTTGTACATACTTCTTTATTATTAAATTATCTCATTTTGGGTACCATACCTTGATTTGAGTTAAGGTACCATAGCAATCACCTTTTTATTATCATCAAAAACTTACTAAGATATAAGTATATTTTTAGAATTATGATTCATTCATACCTTTCACATCTTTTGACACCTTTATTTTTTTTTTTTTATCTATTTTTCTCTTCTCTATCAATTAAATCATCTATTAAATCTTTACTTTTTCTCTCTTTTCTTCATATCTCTCTCCTCCTCCACCTCTTTCCACTCATCTTAGAGGTGTGAATAAAAGATTATTCATTTTTTTATTATGATCAAATCAGAGACAACAACCAAAATACATAACTTTAATCTCATTATATCTCTTATTTTTCTTATTTTTCTTGTTCTTTTATTCATGAGGTTGGGTGTTAATAAAATTTTCTGGTAAATGTCACTAGTGTGGTGGATCCCGGAGAGAGAGTGAGAGTCAGTCTTACATAAGCTTGATTTGTGTTTCAAGGAAAACGGAGCGCTGTAAGATTCATTCCAACCAAAACAGAAAATCCACACCATCCATTTCCTTCATTCAAACCTATATATACATTCCCGCACCTCTAACAAACACACATACTCTAACTTCCACCCTTCTCTCTCGCTCTCTTGCTCATCATTCTTGTGATCTCATTTCTCTCATCATAACCAAAAATGGCGTTGGTGGTAGAGAAAACCACGTCCGGCCGTGAATACAAGGTCAAGGACATGACCCAGGCCGACTTCGGACGCCTCGAGATCGACCTCGCCGAGGTCGAAATGCCCGGTCTCATCTCCTGCCGAACCGAGTTCGGTCCCTCTCAGCCCTTCAAGGGCGCCAAGATCACGGGCTCCCTCCACATGACCATCCAGACTGCCGTCCTCATTGAGACCCTCACCGCCCTCGGCGCTGAGGTCCGCTGGTGCTCCTGCAATATCTTCTCCACGCAGGACCACGCTGCTGCCGCGATCGCTCGCGACAGCGCTGCGGTCTTCGCGTGGAAGGGAGAGACTCTGCAGGAGTACTGGTGGTGCACTGAGCGGGCACTCGATTGGGGTCCCTCCGGGGGACCTGACCTTATCGTCGACGACGGCGGTGATGCCACGCTACTCATCCATGAGGGTGTTAAGGCTGAGGAGGTGTATGAGAAGGATGGGACGTTTCCTGATCCGGCTTCCACTGACAATGCTGAGTTCCAGATCGTGCTTACCATCATCAGGGACGGGTTGAAGACCGATCCTCACAGGTACCGCAAGATGAAGGAGAGGCTCGTCGGTGTTTCGGAAGAGACCACCACCGGTGTCAAGAGGCTTTACCAGATGCAGGCTAATGGTACCCTCTTGTTCCCCGCTATCAATGTCAATGACTCTGTCACCAAGAGCAAGGTAATTTCCTTTTCCTTATGTTTATTTTTCCTTTCTTTTGGATCTGAATCTAATAATTTCCTGTTTCTGTTTTGAATCTTTGGTTAAATTCAGATATATCATGTGTTTTGGCTATGCTATGTTGATGTTTTTTTTTGTCAAATGCTATGTTGATGTTCGATCTAGTTAAATTGAACAATTCTGAAGTTTGGTCGACCCATGATTTGTTAGTGTTGGGTATTAATTAATTAAACCATGTTACTTGCTTACTAGTCAGTATATAATATTTTTTATATTGATATATTAAATATTGTATTTTGTTTATTTTATTCTTTGACTAATTTCCACAAATACTTGTTAGTATTATTATAGTGCTTCCATGATCAGATTTATGTTGTTGTTAATTGTTAGTGAGAAATAAAATGAATGTTCTTGTCTTTTTTAAAACAGTCCAATTTTTTATCATTCTTTATGAGTTTATTTTACTTTTATTTATAGTTGTCCCTCATAACTTGTATGGATCCCATGGGAAAGGAAAATGTTACAAATACTTTTGATTTCAAATGAAAAAGTTTCTACTTTTGATTTCTTACTTATCCTTAAGTCACTGACTCGTTAGCATCTGTAAAAGTTAATTTGTACCAAAAAAAAATCTTTAAAAGTTAATTATGTGTTTTACGATGTATGTTAATTGTTAGGGAATAATTATCAACTAGAAGTTATTGGAGAACAACAATTAGGTTGCTATCTAGTTATTATAATTCAAATCTGTTTGTTGATGTGGTGTGGTGTGGTCTAACAATGTTGTGTGATGTAACAGTTTGATAACTTGTACGGGTGTCGTCACTCACTCCCCGATGGTCTGATGAGGGCCACTGATGTCATGATCGCCGGTAAGGTTGCTGTTGTCGCTGGTTATGGAGATGTTGGCAAGGGTTGTGCTGCTGCCTTGAAGCAGGCTGGTGCTCGTGTGATTGTCACTGAGATTGACCCCATTTGTGCTCTTCAAGCTCTCATGGAAGGCCTCCAAGTCCAAACCTTGGAGGATGCTGTTTCTGAGGCTGACATCTTCGTTACCACCACTGGTAACAAGGACATCATCATGGTAGACCACATGAGGAAGATGAAGAACAACGCCATCATTAGCAACATTGGCCACTTTGACAATGAGATCGACATGCACGGCCTCGAGACATACCCCGGTGTGAAGCGCATCACGATCAAGCCTCAAACTGACCGGTGGGTCTTCCCTGATACCAACTCAGGTATCATTGTCTTGGCGGAGGGTCGGTTGATGAACTTGGGGTGTGCCACAGGGCACCCTAGTTTTGTGATGTCCTGCTCCTTCACAAATCAGGTCATTGCTCAGCTTGAGCTGTGGAAGGAGAAGGGTTCTGGGAAATATGAGAAGAAGGTGTATGTTTTGCCGAAGCACCTTGATGAGAAAGTGGCTGCTCTTCATCTTGGCAAGCTTGGAGCAAGGCTCACCAAGCTTAGGAAAGATCAGTCAGACTACATCAGTATACCTATTGAGGGTCCATACAAGCCTGCTCACTACAGGTACTAAGATGATGATCAAGGGATAATGATGATATTAATTAAGCTTCTAAGGAATAAACGATTTCGTCGATCGGCTTCATTGTTTCACTTCCATTTTTTGATTTTTTCTCATTATAGTTTTCAGATTTGTGTGGGTAGATTTGGCAATTTCTTTGATTTTTTGTAGAATCTTAGTTCCATTGGGTTGAAGGGTAAGGGAAGGAAAACAAACCTCTTGGTCTCTCTGCAATGAGACCAAATTTGTTTTAGAATAAGGCTTTGGGTGTGGCTGTGCAGGTTTATGATTTAGCAGTTATAATACATGCGTGTTTGCCCATTATTGATAGATGAATCAAAATAAGAATGAATGGAGAAAAGATGTTTTACTTCGTATCTGTCATCCAGTTTCTAAAACTCTGCTTGATTGGTTCTGTTTTTGCGGAAAACACACCTGTCTGACTTCTAACATATCAACAGGGATATAAGCTTTTATTAGGTCACTATAAACATGAAGTCTCACAATTTATGTTTGCTAGTACACCGACGTTTGCAGAATGGTTGGTAAACTAAGCTCACCTAAAACTAAACTGAAACTTAAGACCAAAGTTATAAAGTCTCACATCTAACATATCAACATGGACCACTCTAAACATGAAGTGACACCATTTATGTTTACGAATACACTTATACACCCACTTTTGCAGAATACTTGGTAAACTAAACTACCTAAAACAAAACAGAAACTTAAGACCAAAGTTATGATGTCTCACATTTTATGTTTGCTAATACATCAACTTTTGCAGAACACTTGGTGAACTAACTACTAAGCTACCTAAAACAAATTTGAAACTTAAAACCAAAGAGAATCTAATTGATTTGAACATAATTTATTGTCGAAAAAGGATTAAATCGAACATAATTACGGTTGGATCCAATAATTTAAGGTGACTGGACTGCGATATTGATTAACTGTCAATCTATTGTTCAGATCTAGGATTTGAAAAAGACAATGTTTAGAAAATTGGACCGATCATCAGGTACAGGTTCAAGGTTTAAAGGTCGAACCGGAGTCTGACCGGGGTAATTTAGATGATACATTACATATATATGAATATAGATAATATATGCTATATTTGTGAATAATGAATAGCTTAATAAAATTATTTTTTATTAAATAGAAAAGTAATGAATATAATCAATATCAATATCATCAATATCAATCAATATCAATATCAATATATATTAGAAAACAAGAACTTCTATCAGGCTGATTTAGTGACATGTCATTCTCACGTGAATTCTTAGTGACGTGTCATTCTCATAAAAAAAATTTCACGTGTCATTCTCAGGTTAATTCTCATAAAAAAATACATTTTTAAATTTTAGATTTGATTAGGATTTAAGTTGTTTATTTTTTTTATTTTATCTTAATTTATCTTATTATTTATTTTTAGAGTATTAATTAATTTTTATGGTATTTTTATTGAATTTTCGGATTTTTAATTAATTCAGGATTTTATGAGTTTTTATTGTGATTTTCTAGATTTTGATAGTTTTTATCTATATCTATTTAGTACCTTTTTAAATTTTAGATTTGATTAGGATTTAGGTTGTTTATTTCATGATTTTATCTTAATTTATCTTATTATTTATTTTTAGAGAATTAATTAATTTTTATGGTATTTTTCTTTAATTTTCAGATTTTTAATTAATTCACGATTTTATGAGTTTTTATTGTGATTTGCTAGATTTTTGTAAAAAAAAATATGTAATGCTGAGATTATAATCTATTAAAATTTAAAAGATTTTTCCTAATTATATAAGATTCTGCATAAGTCATCTCCCCCTCTATATAATAATATATATTAGAAAAGAATTAGATAACTTATCTTTTGTTGACACGTGTTTCCTAATTACAAAACAGATCTTGAAACCGAATTTTAAAAGATTTGTCCAAATTATCTAAGATTTAAAAAAACACGCGTAATCACATTCATTATTAATTGATATATCAAATACAATAGACATATTCCCCGTGCAACGCACGAAAAAAAAAAAAACACTAGTATATTAGAAAAGAAGAACTTCTATCAGGCTGATTTGGTGACGTGTCATTCTCACGTTAATTCTCATAAAATAAAATTCCACGTGTCATTCTCAGGTTAATTCTCATAAATGTTTTTTTTCAAATTTTAGATTTGATTAGGATTTAGGTTGTTTATTTCTTGATTTTATCTTAACTAGTGTTTTTTACCCGCGCGTTGCACGGGGAATATGTCTATTGTATTTGATACATCAATCAATCCCTTGATTATTAAAAATATATTAAACAACAGATGAAATAGAAGAGTCTGAAATGCTAAGCAAAGTAGAAAAAAATATTTATCTTCTAAGCCTGATCTAGATCAACATGAACTCCTTTCACATTCTTCATGAATATGAAGACAATAACACAAATCATAGATATAATGAATTACCAACATATTTATCTTAATAAAAAATGAATGTGCTAGTAGCACAAATCATGATTGTGAAAGATAAATCATAAAGTATGACATTATTGTGTTTATTCCAAGTCATCCAAGTTTGAGTCAATATTGCAGTGTACCTACAGAATCAAATAATAACACAACTTGATATCTTTACAAAATCATGATAATCAATACTCACTCGGTCATTGTTGTGGTCTTGCTCAGACAAACTCAATTAGGTCACATATCCCCATAGGCCATAGCCCTGACCACCCACAAACTTCATCAGAAACATCAACAGTTTCACCACCATACCATTTTTAGTGTTAATTTTAATAGCAAACCATATCGATTAACTAATTAAATTTATAACAAATCATGGATTAGAATAAAACATCATGGAGGCTAAACACTGAAAATACAAACTCTCTAACAAAAGAGAAAAATGGAGGGACAAAAAAGAAGTAAAAAAAATTAGAATCTAGTATCAAATACTTAGAAAGTAGCCAACATATTTTCCCTACACCTATAATTCAACATATTTTCATTACAAAGAATGCCTCAAAAATCCAGTGAATCATAATTCTCCACAAATCTCAGCCAAGTCAATGTTTGTACATTTACCAAATCTACAGACAATGACAAACCAAAATTGACCAAAATCTATCATCTAAGATGCTAAATTTCACTTCCACTTATATTAATAAAAGAAATATTTCCCCACAACCTTCCCACTTCTTGTCTCATCTCAATCATAGCTCCACTTGCTTTCTTTCACCTCAAAATGCTTCTTTACTACCAGATGTAAGATAGAATGCAACATGTCCAACTCCTCGCTAGCTCTGAGGAATGATGTGCTTCTCCTTTGATTGTGAAGCGCTTCACAAAGGAATAAACGATTTTGTTGATCGGCTTCATTGTTTCACTTCCATTTTTGGATCTTTTCTCATTACAATTTTCAGATTTGTATGGGTATATTTGGCAATTTCTTTGATTTTTTTGTAGGATCTTAGTTCCATTGGGTTGAAGGGTAAGGGGAGGAAAACAAACCTCTTGTTCTCTCTGCAATGAGACCAAATTTGTTTTAGAATAAGGCTTTGGGTGAGGCTGTGCCGGTTTATGATTTAGTAGTTATAATACATGTGTGTTTGCCCATTGTTGATAGATGAATCAAAATAAGAACGAATGAAGAAAAGATTTACTTCATATCTGTCATCTAGTTTCTAAAACTCTACTTAATTAATTTAGTTTTTGCGGAAAACACACGTTTTAACTTCTAACATATCGACAGGGAAATAAGATTTTAGCAGGTCCACTCTACACATGAATAAGTCTCACAATTTGTATTTGCTAATACACCGACGTTTGCAGAATACTTAGTAAGACTAAGCTCACTTAAAACTAAACTGAAACTTAAGACCAAAGTTATAAAGTCTCACATCTAACATATCAACATGAACCACTCGAAACATGAAGGCACACAATTTATGTTTACGAATACACACTTTTGCAGAATACTTGGTAAACTAAACTACCTAAAACAAAACAGAAACTTAAGACAAAAGTTATGATGTCCCACATTTTATGTTTGCTAATACATCAACTTTTGTAGGACACTTGGTAAACTAACTACTAAGCTACCTAAAACAAATCTGAAACTTAAGTCCAAAGTCATGAGAAAGAGAATCTAATTGATTTAAACATAATTTGTCGCCGAAAAAGGATAAAATCTAACATAATTACGGTTGGATCCAATAATTTAGGGTGACTGGACTGCGATAATGATTAACTGTAGACCTATTGTTCAAATCTAGGATTTAAAAAATGCAATGTTTAAAAAACTGGACCTGCAGGTTCAAGGTTTAAAGGTTGAACCGGAGTTTGACTGGGGTAATTTAGATCATATATTACACACGCACATATATATATATATTTAGTGTTAGAGATAGTCAATATCTTAAAAAGGTTCATAATTTAAGCTAGTCTATCACAAAACATGATTTTTTTTATGAGTGAACGGGGCAGAGCCCAAAGAGAGGAATCAAGTCCTCAGATAAAAGAGCCTCAAAAACCCTATAAGAGCTTAATATAGACAGCTCATTCTTGGCAAAGGCATTAGCCACATAATTAGCTTGCCAAAACACATGCCGCCAATGGAAATTATAATCCTGACCAAGAAGATGCACAATATCCTTAACCAAAGCACTACAAGGAGGAATAGCTTTACCCCCTTTATTTAACAGCCTATTGCCACCTCAGAATCACTCTCAACTAACACTTTGGAAAACCCTCTAGCCTTCACAATCCTGATCCCATGAAGAATACCCCATAACTCAGCTTTTAATATAAAACAGTTCCCCAAATTCATCGAGTCTACCATGATGGTCCTGAAAAACACCCCCACAAACTCATTGCCCCTCAGGGGCATAAGATATATATATATATATATATATATATATATATATATATATATATATATTAGTATTTGGGAATAATGAATAGCTTATTAACAATATATGATATTTTTTTTTATTAAATATAAAAGTAAAGAATATAATATTACAATAACATAAATTATTACTTAGTTCCCGAATGACAACTCTAGTGGTAGAAGTTGGACACATATGATTTGAGAAGGGTAAGGTTCAGAGATCAATCATTGAAAGATGAACTTAAATATTTTCCGATATAAAAATATAAATAAATTATTGCTTAATTTATCTCTATATTTAAATAAATATAAACTAATATGTCAAAAATATGTATATAATAATTCTTGTGTATCTAAGTTTTTTTTTTGGATAAACAACAAATTCATTAATGGGCACAAGGGGTGCCAGCCCAAGGGAAAAAAAAGGCTCACAAAGGAGCCCAAGGAAACAAACAAGAGACTGCGTACAGAATTAAGAAAGCAGGGGAGGGAGAAAAAAGTAGAGACAGAAACATAGCAAGTCATACAAAAGAATAAAAGAAACATCAGTAACTGTCATCCTCATAAACGTAGCAAAGACCATGGATTGTGTTAGTTCCACCGCCCTAGCCAAAGCTAAGATAGTATCCCCCAATAAGTGATAATTTTTTAAGTGATAATTTTTTTATAGATCCAAGTGATAGAGGGAATGGAGCGAAAAGGAGGGAGGAAGAGTTCCACTATTTGGATTATTTGAAAATGGATGGAAAGGATTAGAACCCAGTTGTACATATTCCATCAGATACCAAGGTTATTAGAACCGGACCGGTGATCAAACCGATTAGGGTATCGGTTCAAGGTTCACTAATCCAAGTTGAACCGATTTCACCACCGTAAATTCTACCATTTGTTTTTTATTCACATAAAACTCAACCCCCAACATCACATGAAGAAAGAATAGCCCAAAACACGCATATTATTTGATCTTCAAGATTCATCAAAGTTATACTATGTCATAAGGAATAACCAAAACACGTAGCACACTTAGAATTTCAGGGTCTGTTTGATTGTGTTTTCAATTTTTTGTTTCCAAAACAGTTTTGTAAAACAATTTCTGAAAACAATTTCTTAGAATAAGGAACAAAAAAAAATTGTTTGGTAAATATGATTTTCAAAACAATTTTGGAAACAAAAGAACAAAAATACTTGTTTGATAAATTTGTTCTAAAAACATGATTTAAAAATAAAAAAGTAGAAAATTTGTTTGGTTGTATGTTTAATTATTGATATAAATTTATTCAATTAAATTCATTTGTACCATAATATTTTTTTGATATAATTTCTTTCATATTTTATGGTTTTTTTTGTTGTAAAAAGATTTGGGTTTTTAGCATTATTTTTTATGATAAACAAAAATTTATCATAAGATTTTCTTTATATATTTTTAATCATTTATGAAAAATAGTTATGAAAACGTTTTCTAGGCTATTATATTCTTTAAATATTATACATTGATATGAAAATAAGCAAGTAATTTAAAGATAAGAGAAGAAAGTGGAAAAAAAACTAATATTAGTTGACATGACACCCTATGCTTGCCATCAAGTTAACTTTAAACGTTTGTATGCAATGAGATGATTAATTACCTAGAAATAGAAAAGTTTATAATTTGGCCACTGTTTTATGCTTGCAGTGAAATTCTATTGGTATGCTTCCAGGGAAAAAAGGAAAAATAAGGTAAGTGAGAGCAAATCGCAGTGTTATAAGCAGGAGAAGAGCACTGCGGTACTGAGAAGAAATACATTAGTCCCACATGGACGAGTTGCATCTTGTTTCCCTATTTTTCTTATTTTAATGTTGCTGCGTCAATAGTTCCTTATAATTACATAAGTGCCATTAATGAGAGAAAAAAAAATAGGTTGTTCTCCGTGTCTTCCTTATTCTCAAAACAGAAATAGAAAATGAAGAACAAAAACAAGTTTTAACTGTTCTTGTTTTTTGGTTTTAAAAAGGGAAAAATCGGAACAGTTTTTAAAATTGATATTAGAGAACATCTTAATCAAACATGTTTTTTTTTTTATTTTTTTTTATAAAACAAATAACTGTTTTTAAAAACAGAAATCAAACAGGCCCTCAATATTTTTGCACAAACACCAAATGTTTACATGACAAAGCCTAGTTAGTGGTTAAATGTTACGAGTGCACAATTTTTAAATGTTAATTTACTTCTAGATGGAGTAGAAGAACCAATGGACATAGATGATCACACACAAACGAATGGTAACATAATAATTACGTTGTCTTGTGGTGTAAAGAAGCAACAGTTTTCAAGGGGCCAGGGGGAGTGGGGAAGCATTTTTTTATTGGGTTAAAACTTAAAGCCTTCAGTTTTTCTATTATTTTTGTTTTCTGAATCCTCATATTAAGAATGGGCCGAGCCCATTCTTGGGTTAAAACCGTCAGTTTTTCTATCATTCTTTTTTTCTGAATCCCCATATTAGGCCGGGCCCATTTTTGCAAAACAAACGCAAAAAAACATAAACCCACAAAAAACTGCCTACCGCCCGATTTTCCCGGTTCAATACCGGTTCTCTTTGACCAAAAAAAAAAATATGGTTCTCCCAGTTCAGCAACGGCTTTTCTTCCAAACGGTTTTGTGAGTGTTTTGGACCGGTCAGGGGTCTAGTTCCGATTCAAAGTGCTGCATCTTTCATCCCCCAGATCAGCTGCAATCATCTCCCTCGCACCACAAGCAACAATCCACCGGATTTGGTGTTCTGTGGGTTTGAGGTTTTGGTCCTTTGCCTCGCTCAATTCTTTGGGCTTCTCAAAACAAGCGATTTCAAGTCAATCATTTTTTTATTCATAAAAGAAAAACAATTGACACAACACATCACGGATGAGAAATTGTTGAAGGGTGCTTGCATTAAGATTGCCACAAGGAAGAAAAAATAAAAAACGTCAAAAAAATCATATAACTGACTAAGCTAAACACCCCTTTCAGCCGTTCAAAACCACTAAAAGGTCTGGTCATTCAAAACATTATTCAATAACACATTATATCGACGCTGATAGTGATCCCATTGTACATGCCTAAGCAATTCACCTCCTAAAGTTTAAACTTCAAAACTATGAGTTATGATAATTCAAATAAATCATTATAATGAAATTGCGAAACACTTATAGTAATCAAGAGCACAAAACAAAATGTTAATATAAGACCAGACTTTGATAACTTTGATATATATTAAGCATCAACTCTCAACCTTTAATGAATTGATATAGTAGTTTGAAAAATTTCAGGCAATTTGTGCACCATCTCGTACACCTTCTATAGCATTCACTAATCATATAGCTATCTAAATTTTAAGACTCGTACTATAAGCACAAAAATAACAATAATGTAATGGATTTTTTACCAATTAGACCTGAACTTGACTTGGAATTATTTTAAACTCTCTATAGTCTCTGCTGAAAATCAGATTGTGCGAAATTAGAGGAAGAAGAGGGTCAAGTTAAAAGCTAACAATCCTTTTTCCTTTACATTTTTGCTGCAATTTTTTTTTCTTTTTTAGAAGCTCCCCCCTTCCTTATGGGTGACCTCAAAGCAAGTCTCAAAGGTAATTCATAACTCATGAGCTTCAACTCAAGATAAAAAGTTATTACATAAATCATAAGGAAGCATATAGGACAATATGACTAATAAATAGGCACATAAAGTTTATAATTCTACATCATTGAGTAAATATGCAAACTCATTTCAATAGTTCTTCTTTCATGAAATCAACCAGTTAACACAAACTTGCCTAAATTCTTTTTTTTACAAGGAAAATTAAACAAAAGATTGTGCTAACACAGCATGCTATCTCCATTCCGTTTTGCTTTTCAAATTAGATCACCAATTACACAACCATATAACGATTGGATTTTCAGAAAGAAACTCATAAGCTTAAATCACATGCTAACAGTTTCAAACCAGAGCCCAAGACACCCAAAGCTGATTTAAAAGCAACAACTCATTTTAAATAATAGAAAACAGTCCTTCACACAATACAGTGAGATTTTAAGCCAGTGAGAATTTTTAATTAACATAGATGCCCAAAACTGATTCCTAAACATTTTGTGTATATAACTATGATCAAGGTTTTTAGAAGAAACAATTCCATATTCATATCAGAACTCACAATTCCTTAGGAAAAACAATTGGAGCATGCCAACTAATCCTCAAATCAGTTAAGGTTTCAAACTTTCGAAAGCTCCAAACTCAAATGGCCCATGCAATTAAAATTTGTTCATTGTAATTTTCTGACATATAGATGCCCCAAAAACAGGGCCTTAAATCTGATATGCACTTTCAAAAACAAAAGTTCAATCCATAAATAACACTACCAAGACAATTATAGTTGATTAACAAGGACATGCGATACAAAGCATTGAATTCACAAGGAAACTCTAACCGTTCAGAATAACATATGCAAAACAGTCAAGATGTCGATGCAAAAAACAAATTTCTTAAATCCAGTCCATAAGCCATGGATCCACACAGCCTAATAAAGAAACATCTATGTGTTGTGGCAGGATATTCAGCTCCTCATAAACATAAACCGTTCATCCAATCAATGACTTATCATATGTGAATCAAAACATAATTAAATACAAAGAATTACATGGGAGATGGATAAATAAAATGAGGAAGTTAATAATACTTAAACACAGGTAATCGAGGAGGGATCAAAGCAAAGGGAACTCATTATCTAAGCAGTCTCATAATTCAAGCATATTAGTTCAGGCATTTCTTCAAGCACTTGTCAAGCTAACACGCAAGGAAGCCACCTTCAATATTTCTACCCGGCTCAACTATTAATAGAATTTCATCTCCAAATTTTCTTTCGAGTTCCTCGAAGTCACTTTATTTCTTTTTTTTTTATTTCCTATTCCCACAGCCGGCAGCCATGCGACTAATCCCCCGACACTCGGAGATCATGTTAAGAGGGTAGACCTCTCCTAACAAATGCTTCTCCATACGCACCACCCAGGAATCGAACCCTCTCTGAACTAGATGCTTAAGGAGCCCAACTATCTACCTGTGCTTTGGTCAATCACTTTATTTCTTAGAAACTTAGTATCAAAAGAAACATACATAATATATTCTCTTTCTCAGCCGTTTTTTTAATTATCTTGGAGATTTCGAATAGTTTTACTAACCCCAAATTTGAATCAAACCTATTTTGTAACAAATGTGAATCAAAATGTCAAGGAATGAAAATGAGATATTTTCATAGATTCTTCATTCATACATGTTTAAGAACATAGTAAATTGAAAGCATGAATTAAAACCATGATCTTCACTACACATGAGAGATCATAAAACAGGATTAGATAAAGATTCAGGGAAAGTGAAGGGAGAAGAACATACACACAGCCAAAAAGGCTCTTGATTCATGATCCTCTTGCACATGCAGTGATAACCTCGCAGCCTCTATTATAGTGATTCGCTGGTCTAGCATGACAATTGTAGTAAGAAGCTCCAGCTCTATCACACGGAACCATGTCCCTCTTGAGCGTCTCGTAGCTGATGTACTTCTTCTGCTGCATCGCGAGAATTCTTCTGTTGGTTTCTGAATCCATCAAATCGAGCCCTATCACACCGATTTCACTGTGATCTGATAAATTGAGGTCTGTGGAGGATAGAGCATTGCAGATTGGGAGATGAGTGTGGAGGAGGAAGAAGAGGAAGAGGAAGATGATGGAAGAAGTGAATCTGGGTTGGGGCATTGTTGGTTTGGAGGTTTTTCTGTTTTGAGTTTGATTTTGTGAAAGTGAAAGAGATTGCTTGGTTGTTGGTGGGAGGGTCATTAAATTGAGTGGGACTCAGTTGGGCACAGGTGCAAAATGTTAAGTACAATTAGTCAAATGTGTGAGTGAGTGGGGGTGGGGGTGGTGCTATCATCACTGTCAGCAATCCAGGAAGGGAGAAATGATTGCATCCATGAATTGAGTCTACAGTGAGGGAGTTTGTTTGTTTAATTGTCTTGATTTGAGAGTCAATAATGATTTGATTAATAGTGGTCATATGTTTTTTTATTTTATTTTTTATTTTTTATTTTTTATAGGGAAATGTTAGTGGTTATTGTTAGTAAGTTAGAAAGTCCCTTCAAATTTTCCTTCCAGGATTCGAACCCTGGACCTTCCCCTCCCCAACCCTTATGTCCCCTAACTCTTACCACTTGAGACTTGAGCTAACCTCGGGGACAATAGTGGTGATATGTAACCCACGAAAGTTGTCTCGATACCCACTTTTGTGGCGGTCTTAAAAAAACGCGATGTATGACAGGTTAAAACCACTATAAAAATAGGTGTTTGGAATGTTTACTATTGTAGAGTGGTCCATCAATCATTTTTGTTTGATTAATAAAGCCTCCTCCGCAATAGAGTTTTTAATTTGAGGGCAGGATAAATGCAACCAACACACATTTTAATATTATTATTACCGTTCTATAATAGTTATTGTTTAAGGTTGTGGTTCAAAAGTAAAATGATAATTATTTATGGTATAATTATATTAAAATATTCTTATTTAGTCATATTCGTACCATGTGCAGCAATTATATTCTACTTTGGATTGAAAAAATATAGTTGATAAAGGGAGTTGTGGTTGCTTAATATAAAATGAGATAAGTAATATAAAATTTATTAAACGAGTGTATAGATAGAAAAAAAATTAGAAAAAATGTTTTGGTTTTTTAAAACAACAAACATTTTAGAGTGGGGAGACCTGAGTTATGATATATACATACATATTCACTTCTTTTCCACTTTCATTTCTATCTATTTCTTTTTTCTCTATCAATCAAATCACCTATCACATCTTTACTTTCTCTCTTCTTTCTTCCTATCTCTCTTCCTCCACCTCTCTACACCTCATTTTTGAGATGTGAAGATATAATTATTCGGAGGCCTAGGACGAGCTATTAGAAGTCTTTTTAAGTTAGGCTTAATTTCACTTTTGGTCCCCCAACTTTAACCTTCCTGCGAAAATCGTCCCTGGATTTTAAAATTAGCAAAAAACGACCCTGAAGTTTACACATGATTGCAGTTTTGGTTTTCCGTCCAACTTCCGTCCAAAACCTAACAGATTGTTAGAAAATAAATAAAAAAATTCAAAATCTCAGGTATTGATTGGTTCTTCATCTTTTTCAAACTTCTTCATCATTAAATCTTATAAAACCCAGAATCCTCATCTTCTTAAAACAAAACCCAGATTTTTTTTTTTAAATCTTCAAAGTCATTTTCTTTATCATTTTGGAATCAAAACAAAACCACACGAATAAAACAAAATGCCCCAAAGAAAAGCATAAATAAAGCCAAAAACTGATTTGGTTTTTTCTTTTCCAAACGTATAAAAATAATAGGAGCATTGCAATCTGCAACGAGATTCGCTCAACCAAGATTTTGCTTGTCACAGAGATTCGCTCAACCAAAAGGTGAATTCATAGGAGAAGAAAGAAAGCACAGAGCTTTTTTTCACACAAACCCAAGCTCTTTTTTTTTTTCACACAGACCCCAGCCTTTTTATACACAAACACATGGGTTCCAAAAGCTTCTGGATCGGTGGCGCGGAGGCTCTGATCTAGTGCGTTTTGCACGATAATCATCCCCAACCCATCAAAATCAGTTCCTCTGTAGTTGTATCAAAAGAAAGGGGAACCCATTAGCAAAAACCGAAAGAGGAAGATGAAAAGGCAAAACCTTTGTCTTAGTCAATTAGCTTCTTCTTCCTCTTCTTCTCTTCTCCCTCATTCCTCCACGCCCTTAACTCCAATTTCGATCCTCTCAATCTCAATTGAGGGGTTAGGGTTTCAACAACTTTGCATCTGGGTTTTTGTGAAGCTTTGGTGCGGTGGTGGTTGGGGGTTTTTTGTGTTGATGCTGGTTGGGGGGTGCGGTGGTGTTGACAAAATAGTAGAGGGGGATTAGAGAGAAAGATCGAATGAATGCCATAGTTCAATCTCTGCAAATCTAAAAAATTTCATGGTTATAGAGTGGGGGACTAAAAATGCAACTGACTAAATGTTATTTAATTAAAAAATTATTTTTTCAGTTAAAATTAATTTAGAAATGTCATGTCATCATTTTCAGTTAGATTTTGGACGGAAGTTGGACGGAAAACCAATTTTGCAACCAGGTGTAAACTTTAGGGTCGTTTTTTGCTAATTTTGAAGTTTGAGGACGATTTTCGCAGGAAGGCCAAAGTTGGGGGACCAAAAGTGCAATTAAGCCTTTAAGTTAAGACTTAAATAAAATGTGAATATCGTTGTAGATTTGATTTTATAGTCATGACTTACTTTTACTACTACTTATGGTATTAAATAGGTTTCTAAGCTTTTAACCACACATTAAGCTAGTTAAGAGATGATATTTCATTTTACTCTTCTCCTATAGCTCCGACTGTGCCCCTCTCTCTCTCTTACCATTTAACATTATCATGCCAAGGGAATTAGAAAGTGAAAAGAAGAGAAAATGAGAGAAAAGTGACACCAAATTGCCCATAAACCACTGCCAAACACCACCATCACTTCATCATTTTTCTCTTATCTCCTTCACTAAAGATGTAAGAAATCTCATCAGCTTGCTTGTGATAGTTTCATGTTAGAAAAGGTTGAGTCTTTGAGTTTTCACTAGTTTAAAAACCTATTTAGTCTTCATCAAAGTTGAAGCCAAGAATACAAACTTCATGTTCATGTAATTTGTTTTTAGAAAGATTGAGTCTTGATGTTAGGTAATTTTTTAAGTTGGCTTTCTTCCAATCTTCCTTTGTTTATGTTGATGCCATGGTAAGGATATTTTGAACCATGTAAGTTATTTTAAAAAAACTTAAGTTTTGCAATTTAGAAAATTTTTAAGTTGAGTTTTTCCTGAAGTTTCTTCTTGAATGTTAAAGTCTATGTCTTAATGCATATTTATCCACCATTTATGTTTTAAATTTGAGTATTCGATCTTGAATCTCAGTAAGCCAGACACGTCATAAATTCTTTTATCAAGAAGTCATGTGGCATAAATATTCATATTAAATAAAAATTAAATTATTATTAATTACTTCTCTACTTAGATATTTAATATTAACTTTTAGGGGTTGTCTAAATGACCCATGATAAAAATTGGGTTAAATCACCCTTGATGAAGTGTTCCAATAATATTGTAACATGTGTCTTATGAATTCCAACTTATATCATTATTCTTTTTATTTTTAATTTTTATAATACTCACTTTATTAAATGGTTAAATATGTTTTTAGTCCATGAACTTTTAACGAAATTCACGGTTAGAAAAATAGCTGATATTGGCCCTGACCAACTTGTTATTTGTCACCACCGTACTTATACGACATTATCACGTGTTTTAATGAATAGTGAGCTAGGGATTAAAATCAAATTTTTATTTATAAATGAGGGACCTAAGCAAAAAAAAAATTATTAATCCTTAATCATCCTCATCTTCATCCATGGTGTTCTTCATCTTCACCATAGTGTTCTTCATCGTCATCAAACCTCAACACCCAAAATCCAACAAGTTTTCACATCATCTTCTTCTTTCTCTTTCTCGATCTCACTCCACTCTAGTCTCATTTACCTCCACTCAATATTTTCTTCTTTTTCCTCTCTCCCACCACTCAACATAAAAAAAAAAAATTTCCCACCACCAAATGAGAAAACAAATCCCCCCCCCCAAAATAACCAACCCAGAAAATAGATTATTAAACAACATATAATTTATTCGTCAAAACCCCAACCACCAAATATAACACAATGATTGTAACATAAACTCATTCCAAGAGTCTTCATCAGATATGCTTACACTGGAAGATGGAAAAAGATTAGGACCAATTTTTCCCAATTCAACTTACGAAAAGGGAATCAATCAAATGAACAAAGAATATACATATTTTTTTTCAAAGTTAATTCCCATGTGAACATAGTAAGTAGACCACGAGGGAAATTCAAATCACGACGGTGATTGCCGAGCCAAGTGGTTCAAGGTGTTGGTGCTGGTCGCAGGGTGCATAGATGATTTTTTCTAGGATTTTTAGATTCTATTCTCTTGTATGAATTTTTCTGGAGAACTAAAACTAGTTATTTTCCTAATTGTGGAGATATTTTTCAAAAGTTATGTTGATGAGGGATGAAAATTAAATTTTGCTCAAAATTCAGGACTAAAAACATATTTAATCATTTAATATAATGAAAATTAATAATAAAAAAAATAGTAAAATGAGTTGGAATTGGTAAGGACACATGTTACAATATTATTGGAACACTTCATCAAGGGTGATTTAATCCAATTTTTATCTTGGGTCAATTAGACAACCCTTAACTTTTTAAAAAATGTAATCAAACATTTGTTTACAAGTATGTAAAACCTTTCCCATTAACACAAAACCTTTTTGTTTCAACTTCATAAATGAAATGGGTGTATAAAAAATAGTTAAAAGTTTCACTTCTAAATTTCATAGCCCGCCGGAGACAAAGTACTTCCACTATCCTTGGGATCAAAGCCACCGTGGGATATAGGGAAGCTGCCGCTAGAACCTCACCGTCCTTAATCATCCCTTGCCACCATTCGAAAACTCACCATTTTATCTCTTCCCATTGCTTCATATGTTATAATTAACCTTCACAATACCTGCTGCTAGACGTATCCACTTCAAAGGGGGACCTCTATTGCGAACAACACCATTCCTTGCCGGGGACAAAGGAGATTGAAGAGAGCACACAAGCAATAATTGAGGCCCAAGTCACCTCCTTTTCCTCAAAGACCACCTTGTTTCTAGCCTCCCACACGACATATATCGGCTCCTAGACAGTAGCAATAAACGACCCTTCCAAGTTCCATTCCACACAAAATAGTACGCATAAAATCATGGAAGGCCATCAACGGATCTACTCACACCCCCAAGCTAGCTAGAGCCAAACCAACAAGCCCTCACTACGTGGAATCTCATAAACAAATGGTTGACATTTTCATCTTCTTCCCCACACAAAGGACAACTTGGGTCTAGATCAATACCTCGCGCGCCTACGAAGGGGATTGAAGCGGAATCGTACACCGCTCCGCAACATACTAAATTCATATGTATAAGCTTCCCAAAAATCCTCAAAGAGAAAATAATAAGCCATTATAAAAATAAAGTTAAATTATAATATTTAAGTCTTATTGTCTTGATATATATATTTCAACTTTTTTAATGATATATATTGAAATACTTGTATAAAATATTTTGTTTAATAATAATTAAGGGTAAAACAATTTTACGGTGGATCATGTTAATAAAAGTAGTCCAACACCATATTTTTATAACTTATATACAATATACTCGCTTTTTTTGTGTGAATATATACAATTTACTTTTTTTTTAAAACTGAATGCAATATACTTGCTATACTCGCTCTAAATCAATTCATCAAATTCCTCTTTTAACTTGTGAACTTTTTATCTTGATACACAATAGACAAAGAATAAAAAATAACTTCTTTTTTAAACTGCCTTAAAAGAAAAATACTTTAATCTGGCAAGTATTTTGAATCTGTGAGGTTTCGATTGCATTCACAGCAGGATTTTAGGTGATTATAAACTTTAGCACGAATTAAGGGAATAATTAAGGAATGATTTGGCAGCACGCACCATGACGTCGGGAGTGAAAAAAGTCAAAAACAGGTAGAGGGAATGGAGAGTGGATTTCTAATTTACTTCATTCACAATTCACATTGATTTTGGTTTATTAGAATTTAGATTTGTTTTTTTTTAACATATTAGAATTTAGAAATTGAGTTGTAAATATTGAGAAGTGGAAGTGAAAAAAGTCAAAAACAGGTAGAGGGAATGGAGAGTGGATTTCACTAGGGCCTAAGCGGATCGACATGGTCCGATCTGCGAACTCAATTAAATTGAATCGCACCAAACACATTATAATAAATTGAATTGAGTCATTGGTTCATGCAATGGTTTGACTATTCATTTTTAAGTAGAAAGTGAAAAAAAGTATCATGGGAATTCCAGTGTTTGACTATTCATCTTCTTGCATTTGGTTCTCAATACCATTTTCTAAACATAATAACATAGGGGGTATAAATCATGTTCGAATAAAGCCGAATCTTACTATGAAATAATTGAATAATATTGACAACAATATATGGGAAATTATTTAACATATCAAACAATTTCTTTCCTTTTATAAACATTCTAATTTCTACCATATCAGGCAATTCCGTTTATACAAAAAATGTGTTAATTTCAAATGTTATAGCCAGATATCTATAAATAGAGGTTACATGCGTGTGGTTGATTGAAAAAAAAAACAAGAAAAAGAATCGAAAGTGTTATCTGTGTTATCTGATCAAGAATAGATTAGAGAATGGAGCAAGTGAACAAGTCCATGAAGAAAGGACCAGTTGATCCCGAGAATGACAATGCTTTTGACATGTCTTCTCTTTCACAACAACTTCCCAGGAAGTAAGCTTCTCCTTTCCATATCTCTTATCTGTTTCTATTTTTAATCTTGAATTTGCTAAAGTTTGTGTCGTTTTGATGATGTTATAGGAGGGGGCTATCCAAGTTCTACGAAGGCAAGTCTCAGCGATTCACTTGTTTGAAAAAAGTGAAAAGCTTGAGTGATTTGGAAAAACCAAAACCAAGTTGGCAGGATCTGGAACTACCAGAGAGCCCACCCATTAAGAGACTGAAATCAAACAAGTAGCATGTTTGTAGGTTACATTTGGTTTTGGATGTCTTAGGGATTTTTAGGAGCTTTTCCGTCTTTTGCTTTGTTTCGATTGGATGTTATTGGCTTTTTTCTTGAGGTTTTTTTCCCCTAAAGATTGATCATAAATAAAATCTTTTGCTTATTAGGATTGGGATTGGCGTGTGCAAATCTGTTTTTCGTATTTTTGTACGGAAAAAAGTTTGGGTTTTGTTTCTTTTTATATTTGACAATTTCAGCAGAAAATGCAGGTGTATCATAAAATTGGTAATCACTCAGCTTCATGATTTCCCTAGGGAAAAATCTGAATCAGTATGTTATATATCATCCAAAATTAAAGACTCGGATGGAAATAATCACATGTATCATCCTCCTAAAATATGTAATTAATGGCGCCCGGAAGTCTCTGATCTGGAATCCCATGCCACCAAATATTTCATTACTTCTGTGACTTATAATATGCAAAGAAAAAAAATTCATCGACATAGAAAATGTAATTTTTTTTTTCACAAGTATCTCAATGGCATGCAGCTATAATACTAATTTCTTGAGCTATAAAATCACGTACCGCTGAGACATTGAAGTTTAGACTGAATACTTAAAGAATTCAATTATTATCTATCATTTGGGTTATTGGTGCAGTTGTTATTTGAACAGTTTACCGAAGAGACGATTTTCTTATTAAAAATTATGGCTGATTGAGAAAATTGAAGTATTAAGGAAAAAACTGAAACATGATATTTTATTCAAAAACTTAATTGAAAGAGGAATTTGGTAGCGGATTAAAAAGAAAGAGATTTGGGATGGTGAAAAGAAAGATTGAGACTTCTTAATTCTTCAATCAGAAAAAAGTTTTCATATATAGGAACTACTTAGGAGTTAGGATAACTTAATAGAGGAGAACGAAAAAACAAATCATTGAGGAGAGAGTGCGCATACAGAGAGAAATCAATCCATGCATTCATAGTGTATATATATTTAGCTGAAATTCTAGACTACCCAGTATCTGACGTGGTGTTGAGCCGAAATTTCTAAACATATCGACACCGGTGTTAGGAGGATGATTCCTCGACAAGAAGGACCATGATGAAGCTCGAGGCGCATTAGGCAACGCTCCCCCAAAGTCAAGGAAGGCGAGGAAAATTTGACAAACCGACGAACTCGACGAAGGAGGCAGTTACCAAGTAGTGGGCGATTATCAGCACGCGTGCATACCCACGATGCCACAAATGGCGGTGGTTACCCACGATTCAAGGCCACCCACGTCGCAAACAAACCAATTAAAGTCACGTGCGCAAAGCCACCGGCTAAACGTGGGGTAAGGCGCCAAAATTCAAACCCACGAAGCCATCATGCATTGAAGAAAAACCGCCAAGAACGTGGAGGAAGAAACAACACTATAAATAGAAGAAGCAGCAGCAGGGAAAGGGGTTCCAACTCAAACTCTGAAAATTCACCAAAAAGCTCTAAATGTCCGCATCAATGAGACTCAAGGAGCAAAACGTGATGATAGGAGGAGTATGTTGCAGAACCAACACTTTAGTTTTCTTGTATTAAGCTTGTTAATTTCCAGTTCCTTTATGCATTTTCCTGTCGAAATCCACATTTCTTGTAGCTTTTGTGCTATTTTGATGTATGTGACTTCTTTGTAATTGACCCGTGCTTAATGAAATCCAGTTCTATTTGGACCGATTCGTTGTTGTCGAAAAACACTCACGCACACACAACACTTTGGCAAAGCGTTTTCTCAAAAGGACCCTGAATCTAAACTTCCTTTAGTCGCACTAAGAGGATATTTGTTTACCAAAAATCAGCGTAAACACGTGGCTTCTGATTGACTATTTTTCATCCAGATCTTACGTGTCACTCCATCCTCCTTCCTATTTTCCTCTCTTTCATTCTTCTCCCTTTCACCCTCTTTTATTTCACCTCTCTTCTTGAAAGGAATCAATTCCGTCAATATTATTGATGGGTAAACACCCTATTTATACAATGACACTGTTGACTATTAATAAAGATTAAACCCTAATTATAGGCATAATTACGTAAGAATAAATACAAGAATATTCTATTCTATCACACCCCCGCAGTCGAAGCGGGAGGTTCACCGACGCTGAGACTGGAACGAAAATCATCAAAGAGGACCCGAGGAAGGCCCTTGGTAAATATGTCCGCAATCTGATGGCGGGAAGGAACATGAAGTACGCGAGCCTGGCCACGCGCGACCTTTTCCCGAACAAAGTGGATATCCATCTCTATATGTTTGGTACGCTGATGGTGCACTGGATTTCCAGATAGGTAGATAGCACTAATATTGTCACAGTGAACCAATGTTGCCTGAGATAGAGGAAAGTGAAGCTCCAGAAGTAAATTGCGGATCCAACAGGACTCGGAGACAACATTAGCAACACCCCGGTATTCAGCTTCAGCGCTAGATCGAGAGAGAGTGGGTTGCTGTTTGGATGACCAAGAAATGAGGTTGTCACCGAGGAAAACACAGTAACCAGAAGTAGAGCGTCGAGTGTCAGGACATCCCCCAAGTCAGCATCCGTATAAGAAACAAGTTTCTCAATAGGGGAGGGATACAAGTGAAGACCGTAAGTCAAAGTGCCACGAACATAGCGTAAGACACGCTTGAGAGCAAGCATTTGCTCGGTGCGGGGAGCATGCATGTGCAAGCACACTTGCTGAACAGCATAAGAAATATCAGGACGAGTGAATGTGTGGTACTGTAAGGCACCAGCAAGACTCCGATACAAAGTGGCATCCTCACAAGGAGTCTCAGAAGAAGAACTGAGCTTCTGCTTGGTGTCAACTGGAGTAGCAGAAGGGTTGCACGACGCCATGCCGGCGCAGGCAATGATCTCACTAGCATAAGTGCTCTGACTGAGGAAAAGGCCACCGGCATGCCGAGTGACAGCGATGCCAAGGAAATAACTCAGAGGACCCAGATCCTTCATAGCAAATTCAGATGCAAGAAGTGCCATAAAGGATTTGAGGAGATCATGAGAAGAAGCAACGAGGATGATGTCATCAACATATAGCAGAATATAGGCAATGTCAGTACCCCGTCGGAAGATAAAAAGGGAATGATTTGAACTGCTGTGTTGGAAACCAATAGAGGAAACATAGTCAGCAAACCGCTGATACCAAGCACGAGGCGCCTGTTTCAGACCATAAGGAGACTTCTTCAGACGACAGACATAGTCCGAGTGCTGAGAGTCGCGGAAACTCAATGGCTGATGCATGTAGACAGTCTCATGGAGATCACCATGCAAGAAGGCATTCTGGACATCCAACTGATGAATGGGCCAGGATCTGGAGAGAGCAATGCTGAGAACTGTCCGTATGGTAGCCGGTTTCACCACAGGGCTGAATGTCTCGTCATAATCCACACCTGCAATCTGAGACCTGCCATCACCTACAAGGCGAGCCTTATAACGCTCAAACAAACCATTAGACTGCTTTTTATGGCGAAAAATCCACATAAAGCGAATAACATTAATATCACAAGGACGGGGAACCAACTCCCACGTATTATTTCTAATAAGTGCATTAAATTCAGACTGCATAGCGGACTTCCAATTGGGATCGGATAAGGCTTGTTTTGGGTTACGAGGTAATGGTGAGATGGACGGGTCATCAATTGAGACCAAAAGGCTAAAAGAATTTTTAGGTTTGGAGATGCCGTGCATGCTACGGGTAGTCATGGTCCGTACAGGTGGTGCAGGTGGGACCGGAGGCAAAGGCAAAGGCGAGGGAGAAGCAGGAGGGGAGACGGGAGTGGATAAGGAAGGCGAAGAGTCAGTGGGACTCGACGGCGGGACAGGAGGGTCAGGTGGTCGGGAGGACACGGTTTGCCAATGGTGGAGCAAATAAGGAGGGAGGTCCTCGGTGAAGCACTCATAAGAAGGGGCGGGATTCAAGGACAGGTCGGCAAAGGGGAATCGGGTTTCATAAAAAATGACATGCCGCGATATTATAACTTTTCTGTTTGACAAATCATAACATTTATATCCTCTGTGATTCATCGGATACCCCAAAAAAACACACGGAGTCGATCGTGTGTTGGAACATGTTGCCATGCATTTTGTCAAAACAACCGATTGTCGAAGCAGATGTCGTGGCATATGATTCCGTGAAGCTCGGGCATCAGTCCTCAGCTTGTGTTTCTGTTGTGGGGCTTCTGAAGATTTACTGAAGATATGTTTTTGAGTTACTTGAGGAGAAAGTAGCTATTCCAGAAGGGTTTATTTGTTGGGTTGTTATTTGTTGAAACAATCTTTGTTAAAAGATTGGTTTCTATCTTTACTTGTGCAATAAGAAACCGAATCTATCAAGATTGCGTTTTGAATTGCTGTTACTGCAATCTGTTTCTTCAGCTCGTGCCAACCCTAAAGCCCATGCTACCGCTGCTGAAGTCTATAAAAGGATGAAGACCTAAAACATGAAGGTGTCGAAGCTGATAGAGAGAGATCGAGTGTTTTAGGATTTGTTAATTGTGCTTTGTCCTTTGTTAGTTGTGAATCTGTCTTTGCTCACTGGTTCTATAAAGCAAAGAGAGATTCTGTGTGTTTGTTTGCGTTCAAACTCTACTTGTTCATTGTGTTCACCAATCACTGTGGCAGTGATTGAGAGAAAGTGAGAGGGGCTCTCATACTTAGGTTGAGATTCTAAGTAGAAATACACTGGGTAGATTAGGAAGTGAACTATAAACTGAGTTGTTCATGAGTGTCTGTAATTCCTGAATCTTGAGATAGTGGATTTCCTTTCTTTGGGTGCAAACCCTCCAGACGTAGGTGAAAGTTTTCACTGAACTGGGTTAACAATTACTGTGTGTTATTGTTTCTGTTGTTAAGTTTTGTTTTACTGTTAAGCGGTTGTCGAACCTCTTGTCCCAGCATCGTGCAGGACGATCGTATCAGAGGGAACCTGAATTACAATTGGCATCAGAGCAGGCACCCTGTTCTGGTTGGGTGAGCTCCAGGGATTTTTATTCAAGTTCTCATGGATAACAAGGAGGGAGGATCAGTCAATAGGCCACCCATTCTGGATGGTACTAACTATGACTACTGGAAGGTTCGCATGACAGCCTTTCTCAAATCAATTGACAACAAGACTTGGAAAGCTATTGTCAAGGGTTGGAAGCACCCCACTAAGGCTGAGGTTGAAGGCACCTCTACTACTGTTGTGGAAAAACCTGAAGAAGAATGGACCAGTGTTGAAGATGAAGCTGCTCTTGGAAATTCAAAGGCTCTAAATGCTATCTTTAATGGAGTTGACAAGAATATGTTTAGGCTGATCAATACGTGTACTGTGGCAAAGGATGCTTGGGAAATTCTAAAAACTGCACATGAAGGAACTACTCGAGTAAGGATGTCAAGGCTTCAGATGCTTACTACTCAATTTGAAAATTTGATGATGACTGAAGAAGAGACTATTTCAGAATTCCACATGCGTGTCCGTGACTTGTCTAATGCTTCATTTGCTTTGGGAGAACCTATGTCAGATGAGAAGCTTGTAAGGAAGATCTTGAGATCTCTTCCTCAGAAGTTTGCTATGAAAGTCACTGCAATTGAGGAGGCTCAAGACATTGAGAACATGAAGGTTGATGAACTTATTGGCTCTTTGCAGACATTTGAGTTGAAACTGAGTGGAAAATCTGAGAAGAAGAATAAGAGTATTGCTTTTGTGTCAAACACTGATGAAGGTGATGATGAAGATTGTGAGGGTGAAAATCTTTCTGAGGCTCTGGCCATGCTAGCAAGAAAATTCAACAGAGCATTGAGAAAGATTGACAAAAGAACCAGGCCTAATGTCCAAGACATGAAGTTCGATAACAAACCCAAATTGTCCAATTCACAGAGGAAGACCAAAGAAGAAGAAAGATCTGGTCAGAATAAAGGAGTGTAGTGTCATGAATGTGAAGGATATGGTCATATCAGGTCTGAATGCGCCACCTATCTAAAGAAGCAGAAGAAAGGTATGATGGTAACTTGGTCAGATGAAGACACTGAAGATGAGGAGGAGATATCTGTAAACAAAGTCAATGCTTTCTCTGGAACCATCTATGAGTCTGATACAAGTGATGAGGACATTACAGGTGAGGAACTGGCTGAGACTTACAAGCTGCTACACATCAAGTGGGAAGAAGCATGTAAACTTGTGAGAGAAAAGCAAAGTGAGATAGAACAACTTGTCTCTCAGAATGAAAGGCTGAAAGAGCTCAGCACAAAGCTGAAGGAAGATCTGGAGGAATGACAAAGTAAGTTTAAAAATGCTGATGTTATGGAAAAAGCTAATCTAGTGTTGATTAATGCAGGACTTCAAGAGGAAGTGGCAACTCTGACAAGAAAGCTTGAAGCTACTCACAAATCTGTTAGAATGTTGAACAGTGGTTCTGATATGCTTGATGAAATTCTGAAAGAGACTAGCAAGCAAGGAGGGAGTTTGAAGGGAATTGGCTTTGACTATAGAACAACAAACAAAGAAAATCAGAAAGGTTCAAAGAAATTTGTGTCCGCTGCAAAACAAACTGAGTTCAAGAAGCCCAGAAATTATCAGTTGTCAGATTCATTGCCTCGACATGTACCTCTGCATGTGAAACCCCAACTTAAGCTTGACAAAACTGTACCTTGGAAGTGTCACTACTGTGGTAAGAATGGTCATATAAAGCCCTACTGTTACAGGTTATATGGTTATCCTCAGATGTACGATAAAAAGCCTGTTCAGATGAGGAAGCAATGGAAGCCCAAGGGTGAAGTCAGATGTCAGGTAGCCTACACGTCTTTCAGAGCATCATCAAAGGAAGATTGGTATTTTGATAGTGGCTGCTCAAAGCACATGACAGGAAACAAGAGTTTCTTGCAAGACATCAGAAGTCACTCCACCAACTATGTTACTTTTGGAGATGGAGCTAAAGGGAAGATCAAGGGAGTAGGAAAACTTGTCAGCACAGAATCTCCTAACTTGAACAATGTGTTACTTGTAAATGGTTTAACAGCCAACCTAATCAGCATAAGTCAACTGTGTGATCAAGGATATGATGTGAAGTTCAATAAGATAGAATGTGTTGTGACCACTGATGATGAGAGGGTTGTGATGAGAGGAGTCAGATCAAAAGACAACTGTTATATGTGGACATCAGAAGAAAAAGGTCATGTTTCCAGATGTTTGTTAACTAAAGAAGATGAGGTGAATGTATGGCATCAAAGACTAGGACATCTCAACTACCGAAGCATGCAAAAGATTCTTGCAGATGAAGCAATAAGGGGGCTGCCCAATTTGAGCTTGGGAGAAGGAAAGCTATGTGGAGAATGTCAGATTGGTAAGCAAACCAAGGTGCCACACAAGATGCTCCAGCATCAGACCACGACAAAGGTTCTGGAGTTGCTTCACATGGATCTCATGGGTCCCATGTAGGTTGAAAGCTTGGGAGGAAAAATGTATGTGTTTGTCTGTGTAGATGATTTTTCAAGGTATACATGGGTTGAATTTATGAGAGAAAAATCAGAGACTTTTAAAATATTCAAGAATCTATGTATGAGACTTCAGAATGAGAAGGACTGTGTGATTGTAAGAATCAGAAGTGATCATGGAAGGGAGTTTGAGAATTCAAAATTCTTGGAGTTCTGTGGAACAGAAGGTATTAGTCATGAATTTTCTGTCCCCATCACGCCACAGCAGAATGGAATAGTTGAAAGGAAAAATAGAACTCTCCAGGAATCAGCTAGAGTAATGTTACATGCTAAGAAGATTCTGCACCAGTTCTGGGCTGAAGCTATGAGTACTGCCTGTTACATACATAATAGAGTCACCATCAGGGCAGGGACATCCTCCACACAGTATGAGCTATGGAAAGGTAGAAAACCGTCTGTAAAATACTTTCACATATTTGGAAGTAAATGTTATATCCTTGCAGATCGTGATCCTAAGAGGAAGCTTGATCCTAGAAGTGATGAAGGAATTTTCATGGGATATTCTATGAACAGCAAAGCTTATAGAGTTTTTAACTCTCGCACAAGGACCATGATGGAATCTGTGAATGTGACTGTAGATGATGAACCAAGCAAGAAGGAAGAAGAAGTTCTGAATGAAGATGATGATGGTACTGATGTTCCAGCCGATGCTCCAGCAACCGCCCTCGACAATGAGTTAGAAACAAGTGCTGATGAAAAGGAAGACAAAGATATCACATCAAACAAAGCTCCATCAATCAGGGTTCAGAAGAATCATCCTCAAGAAAACATTATTGGTAACCTTCAAGAAGGGGTGACTACCAGATCCAGAAGTATAATTGCTCACAGTTGTTTCATCTCTAAGATAGAACCCAAGAATGTCAATGAAGCTCTCACTGATGAATACTGGATAAATGCTATGCAAGAGGAGCTAGAGCAGTTCAGAAGAAATGAAGTGTGGGAGTTAGTTCCTAGACCTGAAGAAGTAAACATCATTGGTACTAAGTGGATCTTCAAGAACAAATCAGATGAAACTGGAACTGTCACAAGGAATAAAGCAAGGCTAGTTGCTCAAGGATATACTCAGATAGAAGGAGTTGATTTTGATGAAACCTTTGCTCCTGTAGCTAGACTGGAATCTATAAGACTCTTGTTAGGTGTATCTTGTCTCTTGAAGTTCAGACTATATCAGATGGATGTGAAGAGTGCTTTTCTGAATGGCTATTTGAATGAAGAAGTCTATGTTGAACAACCTAAAGGATTTACAGATCCGCATCATCCAGATCATGTGTACAAGTTGAGGAAGGCCTTGTATGATTTGAAGCAAGCACCTAGGGCTTGGTATGAAAGGTTAACTGAATTTCTTGTAAGCAATGGCTACAGCAAGGGTGGAATTGATAAAACTCTGTTTGTGAAGAATGACAAAGGTAAGCTCATGATAGCACAGATTTATGTGGATGACATTGTCTTTGGAGGAATGTCGAACTCAATGGTGGAGCATTTCATCCAACAAATGAAATCTGAATTTGAGATGAGCCTAGTTGGTGAATTGAATTATTTTCTAGGACTACAAGTCAAACAAATGGAAGATTCTATGTTCATATCACAGAGTAAGTATGCTAAAGGGTTAGTCAAGAAGTTTGGCCTTGAAAAGGCTGGTCACAAGAGAACTCCTGCTGCTACACACATCAAACTTTCCAAGGATGAGCAGGGGGAAGATGTTGATCAAAGTCTCTATAGAAGCATGATTGGAAGCTTGCTGTATCTCACTGCTAGCAGACCAGACATCACTTTTGCTGTCGGAGTTTGTGCTAGATATCAAGCAGCTCCTAAAGCAAGTCATCTGCTACAAGTCAAGAGAATTATCAAGTACATCAATGGCACAAGTGACTATGGTATTCTCTATACTCATGATACAAATTCCTCCTTAGTTGGTTTCTGTGATGCAGATTGGGCAGGTAGTGCAGATGATCGAAAGAGCACATCTGGTGGATGTTTCTTCTTAGGGAATAATTTGATTTCATGGTTTAGCAAGAAGCAGAATTGTGTCTCATTGTCTACGGCTGAAGCAGAATATATTGCAGCAGGAAGTAGTTGTACTCAACTCATGTGGATGAAGCAAATGCTGAAAGAGTATGATGTTGAACAGGATGTCATGACATTGTACTGCGACAATCTCAGTGCAATTAATATTTCTAAAAATCCCATACAGCATAGCAGGACCAAGCATATTGACATTAGACATCATTTTATTAGAGACTTGGTAGAGGATAAAATTGTTAATTTGGATCACGTTACAACTAACAAGCAATTGGCTGATATTTTCACAAAACCCCTTGATGCAATCACTTTTGAAAAATTAAGAGGAAGTCTAGGGATTTGTCTTTCTGATGCATAGCAATTAGCATGCTCCAGTGTGTTAACGGCTAGTTTATTCTTGGTCATCATTAACTGCCGTTGTGACATCAGCAGAGAGAAAGTTACTTCATGGTTCGCTTATCCTATAACTACCTCCAACGGGCAAATTGTGTTCTCTCAACCGCTTGTGCATCTATCTTCTTCAAGATTTATCATCTCTCATTTGCAATTCTGTTTCGTTGTTTTGTACTCTGTTTGTAATTGTTCTCGATTCATCATGTCTCAAAGTTCAGGAAAGAAGGAATCTGTCAAGGCCAAGATTGAAAGAACTGCTAAAGGAGTCAAGTGTATGGGTTTGAAGAGTGATTCTTCTCAACCATCTTCTGTGTCCAAGAAAGCTCCCAAGAAGATGAGATCACGAAACCCAACGTGTAAGGTCTACAAATCACAGGTCAAGAATAGCAAAGCTCCGAATGTTCCTGTCCTTGAGGATGTTCCTGACGAAGAGGAAATCAATGATGAAGATTCTCCTGTGAAATCGCCCCCTGATGTTGTGCCTGATGTTGAGACATCTGGGTCTAAGGAAAGTTCTGCTCAAGAAAATTCTGGAAAGGATTCCACTTCTCATGAAGATTCAGGTGGTGCTACCCAGCTTGATATCTCTGTATCATCCTCTTCTAAGGATGCTGATTCAAAGAATGATAACTCTGCGGGTATCAATTATGAAGAGCCAATCCAGGCTCCAACCTCTGTTCAGGACATCTCTGATGATGCTTCTGATGATGTTCCTCTGACTGAGACTTTTGCTGATAGTGTTGCTGCGAGGATGAAGAAGAAAAGAAGGATTTCTTCTCCTGAAATCACTCCGACTCCATCAAAGAAATCCAGACAGGCCAGTGTGAAGAGTAAGGGAAAGCAAAAGGAAGAAAAGACTCCCACTGAGAAGAAGAAGAGGAAGATTTCAGTTGAAGTTGAAGACTCTGGGTCAGATGTTGAAGTCGGTGTCCAGGACATTCGATCTTCTGAGAAAAAGAAGTTTTCTGGTAAGCGTATTCCTTAGAATGTTCCTGCTGTTCCTATTGATAGAGTGTCTTTCTACTTAGAAGAGAATGTTCAGAAGTGGAAGTTTGTTTGCAAGAGGAGAATGGCCAAGGAAAGGGAAGTTGGTTCTGATGTTCTTGAATGCAGAGATGTAATTGCACTAATTGAGAAAGCAGGTCTGATGAAGACTATTCAGAATGTTGGAAGGTGCTATGAGAAGCTTGTGAGAGAGTTCTTGGTGAATCTCTCTGTTGATGTTGGACTTCCTGAAAGTGCAGAATTCAGGAAAGTCTATGTGAGGGCTGAATGTGTGATGTTTTCACCTGCTGTTGTCAATCAAGCACTTGGCACAAGTGCTCTTGAATTTGTTGATGAAGAAGTGTCCATGGATGATGTTGCCAAGGAGCTTACTGCAGGTCATGTGAAGAAGTGGCCCAGCAAGAAGTTGTTGTCTACTGGGAATCTCAGTGTGAAGTATGCTATCCTTAACAGGATTGGTGCTGTGAATTGGGTTCCTACTCAGCATACCTCTGGTGTTTCTGCAACGCTTGCCAAGTTGATCTACAGGATTGGCAAGTCTATTGCTTTTGATTTTGGAACTTTTGTGTTTGAGCAGACCTTAAAGCATGCTGATACTTGTGCTGTGAAGCTGCCTGTTTCATTTCCTTCACTTCTTACTGAGATCATTCTGAAGCAACATCCTCAGATTCTCAGGGCTGATGATGTGGCTATGTCTCGTGGTGTTCCAATCACTTTGGATCAACGTTTGTTTATGGAGCCACATGTTCTAGACATTGCTTTACCAACCAGCAGAACATCTGCTCCTCCTGTGACTGTATCTGGTACTAAGGCCATAATTGCTGAATTACAGGAAGTTTCCAAGGCTTTGGAGGAGACAATCAGGGTGAGCACTGCTAGGAAGCTTAAAGTTGATGCGTTGCTACTCAAGCTTCAAGAAGAAGAACGTCTAGGTGGTGAGCACAGTGCTGCTGCTATAGCTGCTCAGAAAGCGAGGAATGAAGAGGAGGAAGGATCTGAAGAAAGAGCAGAAGGGTCTGGGGAGGAGTCAAGTTCTGAAGACTAGTTTGCTCTGATCGTGTGCTATTTTCCTTTGTTTTTGGATGCACCCTTTGCAAATTTGTGCTAAAAAGGGGGAGTAGTTGTAGTTGAGATTGAAGGTTCTTCTGCTATGTGTAGTTCTGATCGTGTTAACTCTGATAGTGTTAGCTTTGGTTTGTTTAATTTAAAGACAAGTTCAAGATCATGGCTATGTTTGTTTCAAGAGGCATTTTCTGATAGCAGGATTTCTGATAGCTTATGTGTTGCTAACTTCTGATAGCAGTAGTTCTGAAACGTTGCATCTGACTAACAGTATTTCTGACAGCTTATGTGTTGCCAACTTCTGAAGGCAGTATTTCTGAAACGTTGATGTTATGAGCTGATCTCTTTTGGTGTCATCATATGCTAAGGCCTGATTGTACTTTTGGTTGTGTGTTTGTGCTGCTAAGTGTTTTGTTCCAACTATGTCTTCTGAAGAATGGTAGTTGGTTGTGGAGTTGCATCAGTTGAGGGGGAGATCTGACTAAGGGGGAGAACTGTTTCTCTAGTTTTTATCCTCTCCGATTGTGAGTTGTTTTAGACAAAATTTGACAAAGGGGGAGATTGTTGGAACATGTTGCCATGCATTTTGTCAAAACAACCGATTGTCGAAGCAGATGTCGTGGCATCTGATTCCGTGAAGATAGGGCATCAGTCCTCAGCTTGTGTTTCTGTTGTGGGGCTTCTGAAGATTTACTGAAGATATGTTTTTGAGTTACTTGAGGAGCAAGTAGCTATTCCAGAAGGGTTTATTTGTTGGGTTGTTATTTGTTGAAACAATCTTTGTTAAAAGATTGGTTTCTATCTTTACTTGTGCAATAAGAAACCGAATCTATCAAGATTGCGTTTTGAATTGCTGTTACTGCAATCTGTTTCTTCAGCCCGTGCCAACCCTAAAGCCCATGCTACCGCTGCTGAAGTCTATAAAAGGATGAAGACCTAAAACATGAAGGTGTCGAAGCTGATAGAGAGAGATCGAGTGTTTTAGGATTTGTTAATTGTGCTTTGTCCTTTGTTAGTTGTGAATCTGTCTTTGCTCACTGGTTCTATAAAGCAAAGAGAGATTCTGTGTGTTTGTTTGCGTTCAAACTCTACTTGTTCATTGTGTTCACCAATCACTGTGGCAGTGATTGAGAGAAAGTGAGAGGGGCTCTCATACTTAGGTTGAGATTCTAAGTAGAAATACACTGGGTAGATTAGGAAGTGAACTATGAACTGAGTTGTTCATGAGTGTCTGTAATTCCTGAATCTTGAGATAGTAGATTTCCTTTCTTTGGGTGCAAACCCTCCAGACGTAGGTGAAAGTTTTCACTGAACTGGGTTAACAATTACTGTGTGTTATTGTTTCTGTTGTTAAGTTTTGTTTTACTGTTAAGCGGTTGTCGAACCTCTTGTCCCAGCATCGTGCAGGACGATCGTATCAGAGGGAACCTGAATTACATCGTGGTTGTAATTTGTTAATCGTAGCGGAAGGAAAGAGAGGAAAACATAGACAACCAAAGACACGTAAGTGTGAGTATGAAGGGTCACGATGATACACAACTGAGTAGGAGAATCATTCTGAAGAGTCTTGCGGGCCAAAATGTTCAGAAGGTACGTTGCCATTTGAAGGGCATGATGCCAAAAAGAAGGAGGAACAGACGAATGCGCTAGGAGAGTGCGTATCATATTGTTAATGGTGCGGATTTTGCGTTCTGCTTTGCCTTTTTGAAAAGAAGTGTGAAGGCAAGATAAGCGAAAAATAAGACCATTAACATTACAATATCGGTGGAAAGAGGCATTGTCATATTCACGTCCATTATCACATTGGAGACATTTGATATTTGCTGAAAATTGAGTTTTAATAAGGGTAGCAAGAGTAGTAAAGATTTCATAAACTTGAGATTTCTTACCAATGGGAAACGTCCATAAAAAATCAGTGTGATCATCCAAAAACAAAACGTAATAACGATGACCAGCAGTGCTTAAAATAGGAGACGTCCATAAGTCACTATGCAAAATATCAAATGGCCTCAAAGTAATAGTTGCAGAGGAACTAAAAGGCAACCTAACATGTTTGCCTAAAACGCAAGAATCACAAACAGAACTAGAACTCGAAGGTTCACAAAAAATAAGTTTATTATTCCTTAGGTGATTTAAAGCTGAGGAAGCAGGATGACCAAGGCGATTGTGCCAGATACCAGAAGCAAGACAAGCAAAATGAGAGGAACGGGTGACTGGGTAGAGGTCGCCAAGACTGTTACATCTCAGGAGAGGCGTCCCCGTCTGGAAGTCCGACACCGAAAATCCAAATGGATCAAAAGAAACAGAAACATTATTGTCAGTAGTGAGTTGTCGCACATAAATTAAGTTTTTAATAATTCGCGGAGTGTGCAAGACATGATTGAGTGCTAAAGGTTTGTGTGGGGTAGGAATAGAAGTGTGTCCCGAACCCCGAATTGGAATGCCCTGACCACTACCAACTATCAGTTTCTGATTTAAATGACTTAAATTAGAATAATACGTAAGAGTACCTTGAGATGCCGTAGTATGGGATGAGGCGCCGGTGTCCATGTACCATGTGGTGTCGGGAGGAGTCAAAGACATGGTGTGCATGGCAGCAGCGATATCAGTGGGTGCTGGAGAAGCAGTAGCGGTGTAGGCCTGAGGACGCTGACCTAGAACGCTGGGTTGCTGCGGAGGACCCATGGGACGCGACCACTGAGATGTGGGGTAAAGACATGGAGGCATGCCCCAAGGGGGAGGAGCCCAACCTGGGGGAGGAGCCCAACCCCAGGGATTCCAGAATGCCTGCGGAGGTGGGCGCCATGTTGGAGGAGATGCAGCAGGGGAACCAGAGGAGCCAGATGATCCAGGATAACGGGAGCCACCTTTCCTCTTAGGTTTACCAGAACTACCTTGATAATTGCGATTTTTCCCTGACCCATAACGATGGTTGGAGTGTCCCTGATCGCTGCGGTAGGTGGGGCGCTGCTGAGAAGAGTCAACGGAGGCCTGTGGACGGGAAGCAGAGGTGTGCAAAGCAGTCTGAGAGGCAGGGCCTGACATCTTGGCGAGACCAGATTCCTCGAGAATCAGCATGGAGCGGACCTTGAGGAAAGGAGGCAAAGGCTCGCTCTGACGGATCAAGGTGGCAACCCCACGGAAAGGCTCACTGAGGCCAGAGACCAACTGGAGAACGAGACAATGGTCACTTACTGGGGCACCAACATTCCTCAACTGATCAGAGATATGTTTCAGTCGCTGACAATAGGCCGAAACATTAGAAAAATCCTCCATGCGAGTTGAGATGAAATCCTGATCGAGAGCAACAGCACGAGAGTTCTGATTGTCCTCAAACGTAGAAGCTATACGGTTCCAAGTAGCCATAGCAGTAGAGCCTTTCTCCATAACAGTGGCGAGAAGATCAAAGGATATGGTCGAATAAATCCACTGTTTGACAGTAAAGTCAAGAGTGGCCCATGATGACCCGGGATTTAGAGCTATTTTCCTAGTTTATTGTCATTTAGTTTAAATATTTTTTAGGATATTTTGGTCATTTTAGGACACATTAGAAGTAATTCATGCATTTTAATATTTTAAATATGTTTTAGTTATTTTTATAGTTTATATATTATTTTTATGGATTTATTAGGATTATAAGTATTTTTATCTTTTATTTATTTTCTGTTATTATCTTCTAATGATTTTATTTTATTTTTATTGTTGTTTTAGGGGAAGATTTGGAAAAGATAGAGAAAATTCGGAATTAAAAAAAGAATTCTGGAGGCTGGAATTATGTGCCGCGCGACCGCGCGAAGTTACCGTGTACTCCTGGTGCGATCGCGCCACTTGTCAGCTCACTGGAAAAAGACGCACCAGATTCCGCGCCATTTAGGCTTACCGCGCGTGCAACCGCACCAGATCATTCCTCAGGAGAAAAGGACAAAAACGTGGCTCTGATTTCTGCTGCGCGCACATGCTGTTACGGTGCACTACCACCCATGTGCACCACCGATCCGCATCAGACGTCAGGAATTGCGAGGGTGCATGTTCTTACGCTGCACCCCGCCACACTGGATCTCAGCCCCACCAGAACGTAGAAAACACTATAAATAGCGTTTTAAACCTAATTTTTGATGTTCTTTTGCACCCTTGGACGAATTTGAGCAAGCCAGAGACCAAATTTTGGTTCTTGAAGGAATTTTTCCAGGTTTTCTTTGATCTTCTATGTGTTTCTTCTTAGATTTTGAATTATTCCTCATGTCTATGAGGAACTAATTCTCTTTTAGCACTTGGGATGCCTAGTCCTTTGGATCTTATGCTTTAATTTGTACTTTGGTTGTGTGATGGATTTCTATTATGATTTATGAATTCCGTTTCAGTTATAATTTTATTTGATTGCAAGCAAATACCTTACTAATTTCTGTGAGACTTGGAAGAGTGATTAGAAATTAGGGATTTAAGGGAACGGAATTTATTAACTTTTCTCTACGACCTTAGGAATGAGGGTAGGAGTTAATAGTGGTGGCCGGAATTATAACTTTATCTTTAATCTGTTGGTTTAGGTGCTCGTAAAACAGACTTAATATTCAGATTAAAAGTCTGTCTTGTTTAAGGAATTAGCAAGTTCAGAATTTAGGCTAGATCACCATAGAGAGTAATTTTTATTTCACACAAACAAGTTTGATTAGGCATAAGTGATAATTGGCGAAGCTAACCCAGGTGCTATTTTTCCAAATTAAGTTTCACAAATTCTATTAGCTTTCTCATTTTTCCCTGCAATTGAAAAATTAAATCAAAACCCCCAATCTTATTTTACTTTTTCTTACTAAATCATAGAATTAGTCTGAATCGATAATTGAACACAATCCCTTGGGTACGATATCTTTTATATTACTACGGGCAAATCTGTATACTTGTAGATTGGCTTATCAGCCCACCGGGCATAAGAATCATCGGTGCGCGCAGGAGGCTCCAAGCCAGCTTGAGGAATGATGTGGTGGAGCACCTGAGTGGCGTGAGCATGAGTTTCAAACAATTCAGCCCACATAGCATAATGATCCTTGTCTATCTCGAGTTTGAAAGGAATGTTATTTTTGATATTTGTGACTGCAAGGGCTGGATGAAAATCCGACTTGGCAAAGGAAGACGACGACGCCGTGGGCACAGGGACCATAGTGGTGTCGTCGGTGGGAGAGCCAGTGGTCGAGTCGGAGGTAGCCATAGAAACTGCAAAATAGAATAATAATAAAAAAAATAATTTTTTTTTTATATAAAGGGTGCTGGCTGTAGCGGCTGGACCGGGTTTTAGTGAACCGGTCCGGGTTGGTCGAGCCGGTTGCTAGCGGACCGGTAGCAAGAGACAAAGACCGGTCTGGTTTCCTTGGAGCTTGAAAACGGGCCGGGTCCTGGAGCAGCAGGAAGAGACGCGGGCCGGAGTGCTGCAAGAGGAAGGAAGCTGCGGTGGCTTCCGGGACAGAGGAGGAGGTGGTGCGACTCGGCGACGGAGACCGGTGGCACAGGCGGCGCAAGCGACGGAGAGGCTCGGTGGCGGCGCGGCCGTGGACCTGCGGGCTAGAGGAGGAAGCGCGAGATCTGAGGACTCTGAGATGAGTTGAACGCGACGGCTGAGAGTCGCGTGGGAAGGAGCGGCGGCGCTAGCGGATGGAGGAGCAGCGGCGCGGCGGATTGAAGAGACAGCGGCGGCAGCGGCTCGGGTGGAGCAACAGGCGGCGGCAGGGAAGTAAGGAGAATAGGAGAAGGAGAAAAGAAAAATAATAATAATTAAAAAATTAGGTCAGAGGATCTGAACCTGCTCAATGATACCATGAAAGGAATCAATTCCGTCAATATTATTGATGGGTAAACACCCTATTTATACAATGACACTGTTGACTATTAATAAAGACTAAACCCTAATTATAGGCATAATTACAAAAGAATAAATACAAGAATATTCTATTCTATCACTTCTATCTCTCACTCGCTTTCTCTCTCACATTTTCTTTCCAACCATTCTTCAATCACGTTTTGCTTTCAAAGATCTATTTTCTACCTCTCTCTCACCATTGCATCTTTCCGGTATCTCTCTTCCATCTAAAACCATGTGCTTCTCATGAATCCGGTTTCTCAACTCGACGTCGTTTTTCCATTTCTTCCCTGCTCCATATCGTGATCTTCTCCAGATCTTCCTCACTGTCTTTGCTCCTCTGTTTCTACCTTGCCTCTAGTTTTTTGAATCGTTGATTCCTCTTCTTCCCTCCAATTTAATAAGAGCCTCCTCATCGACGAATGGAAAAGGCGATTATCCTTTTTTCAATTGAGGCTTTGAATAGGTATGCTCCCTTTCTACTTTCGTATTTGCAAATTTGGTTTTTGCGTTTGTGTTTGAACCAAGATGCATCCTCGAAGTTGGATCAGTATGGGGTGGAAATTGAGGAGGAGTTTACTCAATTGGGCTTCAGTGTGGGTAGGAAGAAGCAAGATGAGGGCTTTTCTGCCCTATCAACAAAAGACTACTGCCTTTTTTTTTTGTTTTTAATTTTCCTTCCCCTGATTTAGGCCCCAAGAGTTTAATTTCCACTTGTGCATATAATTCTTTCACCGTGAAGACACCATTTCTTTCTCCCAACCACAACAATCTATCCTCCCCGTCGACTGGTAGCACTAATTGAATCAATGCATTAAAACGTCTTTCTTCATCAATCTCCCACCTGAAACATCTTCTCCTGAACTCTAAGGACCATATCCATCTTTTAGCCACGAAAACCCCTGCCTCACTCACAGTCTCATGTTTGTTGATAGACATAGAAAACATCTGAGGAAACAACACTTGAAGGGGAGTCGTGTCTAGCCATGGCTCCATGGCTCTAGCCAAAAGCGCACAGAGGATCCGAGACCAACTCTACATTAATTTCCCCTGAAAGAGTTTCACCATTATAGTGTCTTCTTTCAAAGAATTGACTATGTCTTGAACTAAGATAGAGCACTCGTCCAATTTGTCCACCCCTAACTCCCTAAGTGCAAGAAAAGAAACCTTTCATCCTATCCGTACTTCATGCACAATACTTTTCTCCATAGAGATCCCCCCGAACCTCCATACCCATTTTAGTAAAAGCGCCTTATTTCGTCATTCCAAAAACCCAAGATCGAGCCCCCTAATTTCTTTCCTTTGCAAATTTGTTCACAAGAGATCTAGGATATGCGACAGTGTAATCAATATAATAATATACTAATCCCCTATAATTAAGCAGTGATGACCCATTTTAATGACTAAATTTTACCGTCATTGATTATATCTTCAAAATAAACTACTTTTACACCAAAACTTCTATTAACAATTTTAGTTACTTAACTTTAGCGATTACATAATTATCTTAGAATGAAATCGATTTTAAGAGATAACACTTTTCATATCTTAATATTTTTTTAAAACAATATTTTACTTAGGCAGAATGTTTTTTGTAAAATGACTTGCATATGAATATACCAAATCCTCTCTCAAATATCTGTTAAAAAAAAACTAAATTTATAAAAATAATATAAGAACGTTACTCATTTTTCTTACCATCCCACATCCTTTTCATCTGATTTGATTCATACATCATGAGTTCTCGCTACAGCCATCTTTGCCAAATCAATCTGCCAATTTATGATTGGTTGATGGGTCCTTTGTCTATACGATTTTTGTTTGCTTGGTTGTCCTTGGTAGGTTGTGGTTGTTATTCTTCTTTCGGGGTGCTTTTATATGGTTGATGGCGAGCTTTAGGTGACGCTAACCATCCTTCCTCCTTTATTTCCTTTCGAGCTGGGCTCGTCAAGTGTCTTGATATATATATATATATATATATATATATATATATATATATATATATATATATTTCCTTGAGCTTCCAAAAATATATTATGGGTATTTTTGACCATGTAAAAATTTAAGATAGTGTTCCATCATGTTCTTTTTCGTTCTACCATTTTTCACTGAACCAAAGCCCCTCGTTCCGTAAGCCTTATGTTTTGTTTCGTTCCATCTTTAAAATGTTGCTAACATGGAATTGGATTCGTATGTGCCATTTTTTTCACTTCCAACCTAACTACCAAACGCTATGTAAAATTTTTTTTACAGCAAAAATTACCCTTAATCTCTCATCTTTCCTTTTCTATAAGATTAATTGATTTAAAATTTCAATTCTCCCAATTCTATTAATTGCTCTCAATTTAGGGGGAATAGGATGGAATGAGATTTCATTTTAAAAAAAAATTGGAAATTAACAATTTTTGCCGCCAAACCTAATAAATGATGCACATTGTAAAATATATTCACTCAATCAAGAAAAATGAAACATTATGATAATAATTTTATTTCCAGAAAATTATCTTTAAGTATTTTTCAATGTTGTAACTTTCAAACATTTATATTTCATACAAATTGACTTTTTAATTCAGTATTTTAGAGCTACATCAAAACCATTGTTAGGGTGAAGAAAGACATGTGACATTTGGATAACACGAAGTGCATGTCCCGCTTGCGAAATTGCAAGACACATGTGTTTCCCCTCCAGTTGCAGAGGTTATGTTAATATCGTGGAATACAATATTGGTGCAGCCAACTTCAGCATCGCAATCCAGTGTGATTGAATCTTCAGAAGCTGAGGTTCCCCTCACATTTTTATAAGTAATGTCACTCACTTCCATGGCCTTGTTCATACCATTATATATAATGTCTTTATAGTGTTGGTCAATGATCACAGGGTTCCTTGCTCCAACGAGTATAATATCGTCAAATGTTATCTTTCTTGCATACCCAGATCCTCCCTGATAAAAAAGAAATCATATTAATGTGATTTAATCACCTGCTTTATTATAGTTGTTCATCCAAAACTAGAGCCATATATTATTACCATCCATGTCTTGATTCTAGCTCCATTTTGAGTTCCTTGTAAGGTACAATTGTGCACATATATCTCTTCTACTGTTTCATACTTTCCGTTTCTTCCAAGGCTCCCAACACTTCAAATTTCAAACATAACCCAAAATGAGCTTAAATTTTTGTCAAGCATCTCAAAAACATAATCTCAAAATTAAGGAAATTGACCTTATGCCATGGCCAGGACCACATGTAACACCAGTTATGTTTATGAAGGTGGAACCATTATTAATTGCGATGCAATCATCTCCTGTATGTCAGTATGTGTTATAATTAATAATTAAGAAAGAAAAAAAGTCACGTGAATTTGTTCGTACTTTTTTAATTTTATGATCAATCTAAACACATTGTAATAATATGAAATTAAATAGAGATCATGGAGTATGATAAGTCTTTGAAAGTGAAGTGAGCAGTATATATTAAATAATTACCTGCTTCAATCTTAGAATTCTCAATTAGGATGTTCGATGATCTTGAGATATCAATACCGTCAGTGTTTGGACTTTCCTCCGGTGCAACAATATGAATGTTGGAGATCCTAGAGTCACTGCATGCAGTTATGCTGATATGATTTCTTGGGCTGTTGGTGTGAGTCGAATTTTTAAGTGATAGATTCTTACATCCAATGAATTTGAGTGCCTGTGAAAGTACCAATTATATTATACTCAACTCGAATTATATTTGAATAGATCTCTAAATTCAAATATTCAATTTTTTTGTAGTCTATTATGTTTTTCAAGCTTATCATGTGTAAATTTTACCTCCAACATGATTAACTTAGTTGAGGATGTACGTATATGGTCTAAACTCAAAAAGAGCCTATCAAGTGTTTCAAGAACTTACAGTTGGCCTATTTAACCCGTCGTTGTCTTCATCCTTGGAGTACTGGTTCCACCAACCAGCACCTTGACCATCTATTGTTCCTTCTCCTTGAATGACAAGGCCACTTATGCCCCAGAACTGCAGCCATGCTCCCCTACTATCACCGCCCCATTTCCAAGCATCAACGCTTTTCGGGGCAATAATTGTTCCTTGAAACTGCCAAACAAAAAAAAAATCTCAAACATTATAATCAATTGAATGAAATATCTTGAAAATAAATGGAGCAAATAAAAAAATCAGAAATACTACTTTTTACAGGAATTAAATTAACGCAAATTCTTTAATTTAAAGCATTTAATTCATCTTAGAAAAATTATAAGTGGACATGTTCTCATGCGTTTCGTAAATTTGACCTTTGTAAAGAATAAAAATACTATTAAAATATAAATTCAAATTCAGAAGTTGTACGAGAAAAATCATATGATTGACCAATTATGTAATGACTTTAATTTGAGTGAATCAAGGCATATAACACATGCACACAATATATAACAACTGATTCCTTTATCTGGTTATGCATGTCTAGTTCATTTGCTGTTTACCTCAATGTTAATAGAGTCACTTTTGCAAGGACCCTTAAATGCCACGGGTTGCAACATGAATGTTTTCCCTTCGGGTATGAGAAGTGTTGGGGTATTTTGAGTTGCACCACACGCGTCTTGCCAAGCTTTTTCAAAGGCCTTTATAAATTGCAAAGTAATTTAGAATTGTATCAGTTTTAAGAATCTTAGTCCCATTATTAGAAATAAATAATTAAGCATAATCATAGTTACATGAAATAATATGAAAGTAGTAAAAATATACTTGTGAATCATCAGTTTGGCCATCCCCTACTGCACCATAGCTAACAACATCAAAGCTAGAATCTACACGAGGGCACACAAGCAAGGTTTAGCTGTGACAAACACTATTAAAAGGACTACTAATATGCCTTTCATTTTGGAGATAGTAAAAACACTTGAGATATAATTATGGAAGCTCGAATATGCTTAAGATGCGTAAAATGGAGAAATAAGCAGTGGCGGAGCCAGGAATTTTGTGGAGTCTGGGCAAAGTTAAGCCTAAGCCGCCCAAATCTAACGTCCGATGCAGGTTTAAAATTGCGGTTGCGGGAATTGTGATGTTGCGGCGTGAATAGTCTATTACAACGGTAAATATGTCTCATTCTCAATCAAACACCCAACCCAAACATATAGGTATTGTCCATTATTACCTGGTTCACCATACGCCCTGGTACGTGAGACAAGGATGATATACATAATTAGATCGCGAGTTGTTCGTTCTTATTATATTAAAAATAAATTTAGATAAAATTGTTTTAGGAGATATAACATAATAGTAATAATGTTAATTTTATTATTTATTTTTCATAAATAGCTAGTTTCATATATCTTACACTCTTGTATCATTTTTATTTATATAGTTCTTTTGGCCTTATTATTTTTTTTTACGGGCTGTCTTTTTTTTGTCTTTAGTTGCATTGGTTATGTAAAATGAAGAAATGGGCCCAACTCTTTTAAACTTGGATGGCCCATAGTCAGGTCTCATCACTTTGACTAAAACCCTAAGACTAAATGTCATCTTCCTTATCTCAGCTGCGCAGCCTCAACAGCAACAGGTACCTCTTCAACTTTTCTTTTCTTTTTTGGCTTTCTGAAGCTCTACCTGCGTCTTCATCCTTCTAGGTTCCATGGCATCTACCTGCGTCTCTAACCTTGCATCAGATCGCAGTCCTCAAAATGCCCATGCGGCCCTGAAAACTATCGCTACGAATCTGTGACACTACCCACATGTGAAGGCGGAGCTAGCCAGGGAGCTTGGGCAAGTGCCCGAGGTCGCCGGGCGGTGGTTCCGCCACTAGAAATAAGGATAACTTATATAATGTAAGAACACCATTCCGGGATGAAAACTATCACAATAAAATAATAATATTATATAGTTTTTTTTAAATAATAATACTAGTGTTTTTTACCCGCGTGTTGCACGGGAAATTTGTCTATTGTATTTGATACATCGATTAATATTTTAAATTATAAAATATTTAAAATGCTAAGAATGTAAGAACAATCATAATAAAGATGTAGATATTTAAAGAGCACAAATTTAGACACTCAATTCTAGTATTTTGTAAGCATACACTGAATAGATTAATATAAAGATTTTGAAAAACACAAAAGTTATTAGGCCAAAATATTTAAGTTTTGCATATATGAGGTATAAGCCTTAAGGTTTTGAGTGACAAATGTGGTGTCCAATCCACTTTGGTGTGCTCTGTGCTCATGTAAGCCATGATCCCCGGTTTATCCGCAAGGAAGTGATGCCAACAACCTTTGATGCTTTGTTTGACATGTTTTACAATAAATAAAAAACTGAATTTTGGTTGCGAAGATGTATACTTGTGTTGCATAAAGGGTATTGCTTTTGTGTTTTAGATATGTAACAATACATAAATATATAATTATTGTTTACATTATTAAAAATACACTTAAGTTATATAAAAATATTTTTTTAACTATGTGTACACATTTTTCATTTATAATGTAAAATGTTCCTTCCCGTGAGATCTCATAACTCGAATATGTTAGCACTAATAAATTTAGGTCATAAATCTATAGTACATATGTATTCATATTTTTTATTCCCCATACTATTTTAACTATCAAATTATTATAGTTATATACATATATAAATATACCCTCTTAAATTTTTTTAAAAATACTAAAATTAATTATATTAATTTTTTTCTATTAATTTTAACACAATCATTTTCATATAAAATATCCCTTCGTGGAAGACGTTTACTCCTTCCAACACCATGTCCAAGAACTACGAAATTCAACAACATAGAGTATGCACTTCGTATCTAGCATTTTACTCTGTATGCTTACCTGACATTCTTTTTTCTATGCTTTACTTCGAGTGAAACCCAACGCAAGTCAAACCTTCTAATGTGATTTCAGGGAACAATATAATAAAATATAGAACCTTCAAACATCTCGTCCTACAAATCTCAAATTGTAATATTCATATATGCTTGCTCAATCCTAAGTTCTTGGCCATATCTAAAAGAAATGAGTCATGTTTATCTCAACTACTCTTATGGTAGGAGCCCTTTTAAGCCAACATATGCATGTCGCGCTCAGTAGTACCTGCAGGTACTTGATCTTCAAGTTCTTGTTTGAATTGTTAAGAGCCTCTCTTGGTGGCTCAAGGAGGAGACATTCAAGACCGTTTAAAGAAGCTCCCTTGGTCAATCTTGAAAACTGGCAAAGCTTCCTCTTGGGTGAAAAATTCACCAAACACTTATTGTCAGACCAATTTTCCCCAATGCTACAAAGATTGAGCCATACCTCCTAGAGTTTGAAATAAGGTGGTTAGTTAAGCTTAAATATCACCCAAAAGCAAACCTAGAGTTTGATATTTGAAAAAAGTAAAATATCACATTTCACAGGGCATGACCTCAATTAAATCATTTCTCAAAAGCTGTTATAAAACAAAGCCTTAAATCTCAATCAAAGCTTGAATCAAATATTCACACCAGATTAGTAATTAGTAATTACTATTTTTATAACCTTAGTTTTATCAGTGCAAGAAAAACCAAAAACATATAGCATAAAAAGATGTAGCACAAACAAAAGGTTTTAAAGACATAAAAATATAATTCGATAGAATTTCTAGTTTGACATCTTTTGGCACCAGATTTGGATCAAGCAACCCATCATTTACACAAAAACTTAAAAGGGTACAACACAAAGCATATAAAATACTGCATTTATCGGGATTTATAAATAAATTTGAAATATGTAATAAGTGACAAATCCAACAATATTCACAAATCCAATTTTGAAAATATGAAGTGTGGGCAAATTTACCAAAACTTAAAAGCAAGAGTTACCAAAGTTACCAATAGAAAAGTCTCAGCGATGAACTATATACTATTTTCAAATATTCATGCTCTGAAATCTCTTTATTCAATAAGAGGAAGACATTCCCAGAATCATATGAGCCGCTTACATATTTGATCTAAAATGAAGAGAAAGGGAAACATAAAATGATTATTTAAAACCAATCAGAATATACTTTTGCTGAAAAATCACCACAGAATATCAACGAATAGTGTAAAGAAGCCAAAACTTAGGCATATGTAAAAAATTCAGCTATTTTGAAGAAAACAGAAAATATAGGATCTCTAAATCCTGATTAAATAGGTAACCTGCTGCTAGCACATTCTAATCCTGATTTCTTGCAATAAAGAAACTAACTCAGCATCCACCTCTATGGACAGTTTTTGAAATAAATCAATAGATTGACATGTCACTATATAAATACATATTCAACATAGCAAGGGAACACGTCTACATACTCCATGGATTGAACAAAAGAAGTTATTAAACAAATTAAGAATTGAAAGAGGACGCTCTGATAACATTATATATCAGGTAAGATAATGAGTGATTAATATATAGTAAAAGATGCCAGACAGAAAGAGCTAGAGCATGGTACCTTTCTCTTTTAGTAATAGTCCGAGAGAGCAATTATTCCAATCAATTACCATAAGCTGTCAAATCCCCTGAAACAAAAAGAGCAAATGAAAGGCAGTCTAAAATTGATGAATTTCACTCACTTTTATTGTGAATTGAGAGGGACTTTTCTTAGCAAAAATGAAGAGGAAGGGAAACATAAAATGATTATTTTAGGCCAATCATATTTTAAGCAAGCTCCAAAGCAGTAATTGTTGTGAACATGAAACACATGAGCAGCACCCCTGTAGCATCCATTGACATTAATTTACACGATATCTAGCTGAACTTTATGTTATTCGTCCTATATAAAAATATGTACCACCCTAAAGGGCTATCCTGCACAAAACCAAAAGGGCTATAAAATGAAAAGCTGCATAGAATACTCAAATAACCTATAAAAAACTATTGCTAAATGTTGTTCCATTCCATCCAACATGAGCAGAACCCCTGTAGCATCCATTGAAATTAATTTACACGATATCTAGTTGAAGTTTATGTACCACCCTAAAGGGTCATCCTGCCCAAAACCAAAAGGGCTATAAAATGAAAAGCTGCATAGAATATTCAAATACCTATAAAAAACTATTGCTAAATGTTGTTCCATTCCATCCGGTCTATGGATAACCTGTTTGTAGTACCATCCTGCTTTAACAATGTCAGAGACATTATTCACAATTATGAGATTTGTTCTCTTTAAAGTACTAATCCCACAGGCACCAAGGACTGATTCTACAATGTTCAATGAAGAACTTGGTAGGGTTGGAAAAGCTTTGCCGCAATTTCAATAGTCAAATTCTTGAACCCTACTTATATAGTAGGAGCTTTGCTCCCAAGTCCAAAGGGAATATAAATATTCAATCTGTTTAAATCATCTGTGTATTTTATTGGCATAAAATATATGCTTCAATGATTTGATTTTATTCTTCTAAAAGTTATTACAGGACATAAACAGCAGCTAAAAGGTTAGCCTCAAAGTGAAATGCTTCACTGTTGCAGTTAAAAGGTTGGCCTCAAAGTGAAAATCTTGACACATAGCTACATAAACAAAGGACATAAAAGAAGTAAAAAATGAAGCTCTGCTGCCTTAAACCACATTGTTAGAGAAAGAGAAAAGCAAATTAAAAAATAAACAAAAAACAACAGCAAAAAATAAACAAAAATGCAGTCTAAATGGCAAAACAAAGAGAAACTAAACTCCAGTGTACATAATTAGCATTATTTAGAAGAAAAAATCATACCAAACATGTAGATGTTACCTTTAACCTTATAATTATCAATCAATAAATTAAGTAAAAAGGCATAGTATCAATAACAGAGGAGCATAAGTTTAAGAAATTAAATAACCTTATAATTTCTTTAACCTATTTTATTATATAGCTCCTTTAACTATATAAACTAATCAAGCAATAAGGCATATGGAGTTAACATTCTAAAAGAGAAAATTTAACTAATATAGTCATTGATATGATGTATAGTAGTTTCATGAAAGACAAACTAAAGAAATTAAAAATTTTTACTTCTTTTCAATGACCAAACACAACAAATTAGAGATCAAAATAAATGAGAATGAAACAGAAGGAATGGTGGAGTATCTGTAAGCATCTATGACTGAGATCATTCAGGTTAGTAAAAAGAGGAAGGCCTGCCTTGCATTAATAGCAGTCTGCAGACAAATAAATACAAAAAAAAGTGGGAATTTGCAGGGACCATGCTCTCAATGGCTTGCTTCTCATACCTCTTTTATGTTCAAGCTCTCTCAAGGAATACCATAAACATCCTTCTCCTCCCATGTTTGTTCAGTATAAGTCACCTTAGTAAGCTCCTCCAACCATAAAAAGTTTTCGGAACAGAAATGGTAATCTCTACATGACTTTCACCAACCATTATGCACTTGCCCTAATAAAAAAAAAAACAAACCATGCTATAATTTTACACACTCTGCATTGTCCAATGACTTGACCAAATACATGTAGATAAGTATTTATAAAAAACAGAAGCAAGATTATCACAGTTCCTTGAAACCATCATCTTGTGGCATAGAAGTTCACCAAGAGAAACCTATCTGGACATCTAACTTGCCATTTTTAAATTGTATTAAGGAGTAACTTAGGTTATGTGCAATTATGAGAAGGAGAAATCAGGGGGATAGATCATGAGAAGGACCAAAAGGAGAAATCAGGGGGTGGTGTAAGTATGGAGTAATGTAGGTCATAAAACATTTATAGTAATTTGACTTTTCAATTACTATCAGAGACATAATCAGGGAATAAAATCAATGATGGCTAATAACCAATAGCTAATTTAATCTACAGTGACCACTGCCATCCCCTAAGCTTATGGAAGTCAGAATCATAAAACTTTTTCTCAATGCCGTCCCCTAAGCACATTAACAGTATCACTGCCATACCATTTCGGTGTTTCACTCTTCAAAACAATAAGATTAAAAAATGAAAGAAAACCAAAACACAGGTTCTCAATTGCTGAAATGCTACAGGTTTTTATAATACTAACTACCTCATAAATGAATCAGATAGATAGTGAGCATAAATGATAACTAACCTAATCACTTAATTACAGAGGGACTAAAGTTAAACTAACTAAGCCACTTATCTATCTAAGTCACTGATTTTCGTTTGTGTAATATTGTTTCTGCATCATCCTCTCTATCTGGTTAACTTGTGAAGAAGACAAAAAGAAGATAAAAAGGTCATACTAATAGAGCTTTCTTTAGATACCAATTATCAAAATTGTTTGGATGTTAAAAATCTCTCCTAACAATCAAAGTAGCAAATAGATATGTAAAGAGTTGTATGAAAGAGGTAAGATAAGTAGGTTAATGTTCAAATTTGCAACAATTAAATACTCATACATCCACCAAAGGTATCTTAATACTGAGGCTTGGCTACGGCAGCCATGGGCATTAGACCAAGATGGAGTAAATGGATTTCTAAATAGGATTAACAACAAAACTTAGGATTCTGAAAAGAGAGAAACATTAGAATGCTCTTCATTTTCACACTTGAAACCAAAAATTTAGGTGCAAAGTATATCAGAAAGTATGAAAGGGGCAGAAAACCTTACATGTTCTCCAATCTTTTTACCAACAATAAAATGGGAAGAATGTTTCACCATCTCAAACAGTTTGCCACCTCTTCTCTGACTCCAGCAATAGCTTCAATAGCTTTTAACATTACATTGTGTTTTCTATCTTTGCTAGCACCATCCTCCAAAAGAAAAAGTTTTGACTTATCCTTGATTCGTTCAAGGTGCAAATGCTCTTCATTTTCCTTTGCTCTAAAGAAGAGAGTTCTTCTGAGCATCATGATTAAAAAAAATACAGTCATAAACATTATGATTGCATAAAATTGGGGAATCCAGACGTTTCAAAACATTTTTTTTGGAAAAAGAAAATACAACTTCTTGCAAATGTTCATTAATCATCACATTAAAGAGATAAAAGCTAAATACTCTAGGCCAAAAGAATAATCCAAATTGCATCTGGATACAGAACTGATCTCTTCAGGTATGAAAGTTCAGCCATGTGAGATGCCATAAAATGAGTGAAATTAAACTTATTCCAGAGGAGAGAGTAAGCAGTGTAAAGTCACTTGTCAAACCGAAGTTATTTGATTCTATACACATTTCAGAAACCCAGTTCTTTTATTTAATTTAAAAATCCCGTGAGTGCATCAAAATTAAACTCATATTTTTCCACTAATGCAATCAAACATGATAGGGGTGTGTGAATGAGCGTGTTTCACCTGAGCATTAGGACTCGGCTAACATCTTTCTTGGCAGATGAATCTCCACCCTTGGCTCCTGAATCCTTGGTATGACCCTGAAACACCACAAAATGAAAAAACCATAACATAATATGCTTAGAAGCACATCAGCGAACCGTAGCCAAACAGAAACAACTCCAAAACAGAGTACAATTAGCTATTCAAGCAATGGAAGAAAATAATTTGAAATTACCTCCATCTGCAACATTCACAATCAGTCCAAGGCAGCAAGACAAAAGCCAACCAAAAAACAAAAGCACAAAAAATCGACCTTAATCGTCTTCGATTACCTCCTCCTTATGATGTTATTGCACTCATGTATCCAATGGGGGGCTTGAGTGGCGACGCGACAGTGAATCGGATGGATGGGGATTGCAAGTCGATAGCAAAGATGTGGCAGAGGAATGGGGATTGCAAGTCGATGACAAAGTGGTTCCGTGGAGAGATGAGACGATTATGTGGGGGTGGTTCCGGTCGGTGGAGAGATGGGATGAGAATTGCATGGAGGAGTTAGTGCACCTGGGGTAACGACGGAGGTCTAAGGGAGCGCGGTGGCGCCGTGGTGGACATGGTGAGTCGACAGAGGAGGTTGAGAAAGGGTTTCTTATGGTATGAAATAAGACTAATGAACTGAGTCAAGAGACATTGTGTGTGTGGAATGGAATGTGTTAAAGAGAGATTGTGAACCGGAAGTGGTGGAGCTGGGCGAGGTAGGAGAGGTTGTGGGATGAGAATTCCATGGAGGAGATGGTGGAGGTAGGCAGGGTTTTAAGAGGGTTTTTGCTAATGGGATGTATTATTGATTTAAATCACTTATAAGATTTTATTTTTGTTTAAAATGACATTTTTTTAGGAAATTTTAAGGTTAAAATAAAAGAAGATATAAAATATTTACCCATTGAATATCTTTTTGTTTTTTCCTTCACATGAATCTCTTATAAATGGAACATGATCATGTTGGATTTTATTTATTTTAATATTTAACATAATCACTTGTTTTTTTAAATTAAATATGTAATAAAATCCTGAGTTAATTAAAAATCCAAAAATTCAACAAAAATACCATAAAAATTAATTAATACTCTAAAAATAAATAATAAGATAAATTAAGATAAAATCAAGAAATAAACAACCTAAATCCTAATCAAATCTAAATTTTAAAAAGGTTCTAAATAAATATAGATAAAAACTATCGAAATCTAGCAAATCACAATAAAAACTCATAAAATCCTGAATTAATTAAAAATCCGAAAATTAATAGGTGGAAAAGCTGACGTGTAAATAATTAAGTGAGAATTAATCTCGGAGCGACACGTCACTAACTTGGCCTGTGAGAGCGACACGTCATGCTAGAAGTTGTTCTTTTCTAATATATATAGATAGATTATATAGTTACTCATAGTCAAATCTTGATGTTTTAAATTAAATAAAATTATTAGTCAACAATAATATTATTTTCAAATGATATGAGAAATATTATTATTTTTGTTTAAAACACATGAATCTGAACTAAGAAATATAATTTAAAACTAAGAATATATCAGTTGAAAATTTGTTTGACTAAAATTTCTATGTATCCTAAAATCGACACAGGTTGGTAGGTAGAGAATACCTAGAGGTGCAAGACAACTCAATAATATTTTTTCTAATATATAAAATAATAAAATCAAGTCAATATGATGAGTGCATTCAAATCCAATGTCTTATATAAAATAACTGAATTACTAAATTTATTCTATATATTTTGTAGAAATTAAACTATTTCTTATATTTTAAAATAAAATATAAATATTAGTCAATTCTTGTTGAATATTTTGTTTTATTTCAAAAGTTTTAAAGATTGAGTTTCACATTGACTATTGTCTCAGATTGACTACTGAGAATAAATAAAATATTTTATTTTAAATTTGGAAACTTAAATTATTAGTTTTTGAAAGTTTTATTTTGACTTTGTCTTGATTTCTTTGACTATGTCTAGCTTTTTCTCTTTTTTGTTTAAAGAAAAACTTTTTCTCTTTTTTACCTATTTTTCCGATCATGTAACGACCCATGTACAACACTTTTTTTTTTGGTAAGCCATAATAATATTAATAAAAGGCACAAAGGGTGCCACCCAAATACAAGGAAAAAAGAGAAAAGAACATGGAAGATAAAAGAGATACAGAGACGAAGAAAACAGGATATGAGCAGATTAAAAAGACTAACTAGAGGTTTCCAAAACATTGCCCATGTACAACATGTTTTTCTTTTTTCAATTCAGTCTCCACTCTCTTTTTTAACATGTTTTAATTGTTAATTGAGAAAAAAGATGATGCACCGACGGTGTAAAATTTTTTGACACCATCAACCAATCAGATTTTAAAGATGTGTCACGTCAATTAATGAAATTAAATAAAAAAATAAGTTTTCTCACATTCCTTGTTAATTTGTGATAATAGTCAACCTTTTTCGATATGAAAAATAAGGTTTGGATGTAAACCATGTAAAATTTGTCTAAGTGATTGAGTGTGATGATTGTGTGGTTTTTGACTTTCTTTTGGAAAGATCAAGAATTGTTTGACTAGTTTATGCTCGAGAATTGTGATCTTTTAGTCCAAGATTTCAAGCTAATTAGTAGTTATGCAGTTCGACCCCTCTCCGCAACAATCTCCCATACTGCCTCATCCACTGCCGTCTCCAGATAGCTCTGGTACCTTCATCCTAGGAAAATTCAATCTGCATAACGTACAGTTGTCAAGATGCACAAAGCAAACACTAAAAGACTGCAGAATGTTGTGCACATATCCCTGCTAAGGAAGAAGAAGACCAGATTGAAAAAGTCCAGAAGAGATCTTTTTGAAGACTCTTAGCTAAGAAAATCAAAACCTCGGACATTTATTTTAATTTTGTCTTATCCTTCACACTTTACTTATGATAACTTTAATTCTTTGTCTAGGTTATATTTAGCTTATTAATGTCTATTCTCTATCTCAATAAATTCTTTTTATAATGCCAAAGGGGAGAAAAAGTAGAAAAAATGGTTTGTTTTTTTTAGATAAGCAAAATTGTATTAGAAGGGAGTACAAGGGGTACCCAACCCATAATACATCAAGGACCAAAATAACAAAACAAATACAAAAGGAAAAAAAACATTTTTTAATTCAATTATCAAACTCAGAGGGAGTTAATAAGACAATTAATTATTAAACTCAAGGGGAGCTCATCATGAAAATTTTATAAGGCCTTTATTTAGGAAACTTGTGTGATGTTAAAAAAAATTGTCATTATTAAAAATGGGAGATTATAAGGTCAAAATGAAATATTTTCTAAAATCTCAAGTCCTAAGTTTTGAGTAACAACAACGATCTAACATAATTGAGCCCGTGGAACACAAATCTACTCAAAGAATTTTTGTGTTTCAACTTTTCAGGAAAGCTAGATATGATCCTTGGCGTCCAAGAAGCCAGAAAAAGGATAGCATCGTCCTGGACAATAATCATGGTCCAGAAGCAGCATGGTTTGACTGCCTTAACATATCAACGTCCTAAATCTCAGCGTTCAACGTCCAACACACCACTTCAAAAAGAAACGCGACACTTGGTTAAAGAAGCGAAATAGATCCGCTAGAGTAACTAAGTCGGAGGTTGGAGGAAAGGAAGAAGCGAAATAGATCCGCTGGAGTAACTAAGTCAGAGGTTTGAGGAAAGGAAGAAGCGGAGTACTAAAAGGAAAAGGGTGAAAGTACAGAGCTGTCATATCAGGTCAAATCGAACTGCCACCTATCAAGAACTTGGTCTATCATCTAAGCTTTGAAGCCAACGACTAAAAGAAAGTTCTTCACACCAAATCATAACATATTGAGCGTCATATTTTCTCTGAAATATTCTTGGGCCCAGTAGAGCCAAACACATACATCTATAAATGAGTAACCTAAGCTTACAAACTCTCTACATCACTCTATAGGAAGATAATCAAAGTAGAAGCCCGGTAGAATACTAGAGAAGTCCCGTATAATACTTGTTGGAAGAAGTCCTATAGAATACTGGGAGGAGTACTAGTTTAAGGTTTTTGAATGGCTTTGAATCTCCAAGTAGATTGAATAAGACGTTGTTTGTCTTGATCCCCAAGATCAAAGAACCTTTAAATTCTACTCATTATAAGCCCATAAGCGTTTGCAATGTTATTTTCAAGATTATAACAAAAACTATTGCAAATAGGTTGAAGCTTATTTTACTTGATTTAATTTGCATCACCCAGAGTGCCTTTGGCCCCGGTCGTTTGATTACAGATAATGCTTTGATTTCTTATGAGTGTTTTCATTATATGAAGAAGAAAATTTCTGGCCGCAATGACATGATGGCTCTGAAGCTCGATATATCTAAGGCATACGACAAAGTTGAGTGGTCTTTTTTACAGGTTGTTTTGGTAAAATGGGGTTCCCTCCAATTGGGTTGATCTCATTATGAGATGTGTCACTTCTGTTGAGTTTTTTATTATGCTTAATGGCAACCCTCAACCGAGCTTTGTCCCGAAGAGAGGTGTTCTCTGCCCTTATTCAGAAATCTATCTCTTCTTCTTCTTCCTTACATGGTATAAAAGCCGTCATCATGCGCAGTAAAGGATCTAGGAATTTTAAGTTGTGGGGGCAACTTATACGTATAATTTTTTTTTTGAAAGTTATACATATAAATTTATAGCACTAAAAATACATTATTACTATAAAAAAAGAGTATAGTTTGTAAGTATAGTTTGCACTCCTCTAAAATTATCCATTATCCAACAAACCAATACTATGGGGGCATTCAATGTAGTACATAAAGAAAAACTTTTACGTGGGGGCATACTATTGGTTCTGGGGGCTTAATTTAGTCTAGTTTATTACTCTTGTGAAACTTTTTTTTTCCAAAAAAATGGTGGGGGCATTTGACCCCTTAGTGTTTCACGTGGATCCGTCGTTGATCATGCGCATGTTGTGCCTCATTTATTGTTTGCAAATGACAGTAGCCTTTTTGCTCGAGCCATAAATCAGGAGGCAGAAACGGTGCGAGCCATTCTAGCCACCTATGAGCGAGCGTCTGATTAATTAAGACAAGTCAATGCTTTCAGTTAGCCGAAATGTGCCTCAAAACCGTCTATATGAGCTTAAACAACTTTTGGGAGTTAAGGCAGTTGAAAGCTTTGACAGTTGCTTGGAGGTTACCTACTCTTATTGGTAAGTCTAAGTCTCATATTTTTCAATTTGTTAAGGACCGTGTTTGGAAAAAGCTTAAGGGGTGGAAATAGGGTTCTCTTTCAAGGTCGGGAAGGTAGGTTTTAATTCAATCGGTAGCTCAGGCTATCCCTTCTTATCTTAGGTCCTGTTTTATGCTTCTGATAAGTGTCATTTTTACGTATATTTGAATATCATTTTAGGCACCTATTTGACTTGTGTGCTTCAATTTATATCATTTTAATCATAAATTTATTAGTTTAGTTATTATTTAGGTTTAGGATAGGTTTTATGATGATTTTAATTCTAATCCCAACTTTTTGATGCAGAAAGTTAAAATCGGTCTGAGCAAAATTGGAATCCCACATTCGTTAACCATCGGATCGAGCTAAAACTTGGATATGTGGTTTATAACACATGGGACTTCAACTTGAACGGTTGGATCGGGAAAAGATGCATGTTTTGGCAAGAAAAATGGAGTTTGAAGATGTGTTGGGCGCTCAGCGGGTTGCAGAGGCCGCCCAGCGCCCATGGCGGTTCCAGAAACCCAACCTTGAAGGAATCTGGCCGCCCAGCGCCCTGTACTGCGTTTTACACTATAAAAATGTCATTTTCAGATTTTTGATGGAGAACTTGAGGAGAATAGAACCCTAACAGAGGGAAACACTTGAGAGACAAGGAGAGAGGCTTAGGAGGCTAGAGAAGAGGCTTGGGTATCGGATTCGGCGGCGAGACATCGCGACGGTTTCGGTTCTTCTCATTCTTCTTCTCTATTTGTAAAGCTATCCATGAAAATGGATAGCTAATCTCTCTTTTGTTGGGATTTGATGTAGTTGTATGATACTTATGCTCTCTATGTTATTCTCTTCAATATAAATCATGTTTCTAGTTGTTGAATTAGTGGTTTTCTATTGATCTTCATGCTATATCTTAGATTGATCACCTATGGTATTTTGTTTGATTCGACTTGTGAGCGAAAGCTACAACGTTTGAGTCCGAACTAGAGTTAATCACCTAATAATCCTAATTGATAGACATAGAGTTAGGTTTGTTAGTCACTAAACACCCAAACTTCATGATAACTTTCTTTCTTAATCATGTGAGACATCAATGTTTAGGATTAGAGAGTTATTGATATCCACTCATACGAGACATCGATGACGAAGGATTGAATTGGTGTAGATGAATCATATGCTTGAACATGTTATGTATTTAAATCACTAGAATGCAAAAAGGTCAAACAATGAAGTCTAATCCCAACAATTCCTCATACTTGTTGTCTCTCCGTTAGTTTATTTGCTTTCCATTTAGTTTTATGTTCAAACAATCAATCAATCTCATTGTGTAATCATCATTTAAGTTTGTTAACTATTGAACGGCGTAAGTATTACACCTCCCTGTGGATACGACAAAACCCTTTACTATACTACAATTGAGTCTTGAGAGATTCAAACGTAGAGTGGTAAAAAATCTTTCAACAAAAATAGCACTTGTGCAAATATTGAGAGAATGGTCTCCAGGTTTTTCTGGGGCAGAGATGTCTCAAAAAGAGGCCTTCACTAGGATAGTTGGAGTAAATTGTGTCGTTCAAAATGTGATGGTGGCCTAGGCTTTCGAGATTTCCATGCTTTTAATCAAGCTTTGGTGGCCAAAACTGGTGGCGGATTTATTCTCATACGTATTCACTCTTTGCTCAGATTTTTAAGGGAGTGTATTTTCCTCATGGGAACCTTTGGAACGCTAAAAAAAGGTTGGTGACCGAGTTATGCTTGGTCCAACATTTAGGGAACTAGATGGATATTTGAACGCGGAGGGTGTTGGAAAATTGGCAATGGTCAATTGGTTGATGTAAGGCATGATAATTGGTTACGACATGGGCGTCCTCTGATTTATAGTGAGGATCAATTGTCTAAGTTGAATATTACAACTGTGTCTGATTTGTTGGTAAATTATGGCAGAAATGGGAATAAGGAGTTAGTTGAAAATGTTTTTTTGTCATAACACTGCTTTGCAGATTTTCTCCCTTTCGTTGTCGGTTCATGGAGGTGTAGCTGACTCTTATTTTTGGCCTGGTACTATGGATGGGGTGTACACCTTGAAGCATGGATACTCTTTCATTAAGGACCACGATGCAAGGTCCACGACGTCGGTTTCACTAGCCGCGTCTCCCTTGACGGCCAAACTATGGAAGATCTTTTGAAAAACATCAGCGTTGCCGCGATGTAACTTGGTGTGGCGTGCGTGTTGTTCTTTGCTCCCTGTTCGTGATTCCTTGTAGCGGAGAGGGTTGGATGTATACCATATGTGCCCTTTCTGTGGAGTGGCTAATGAAATTGTACACAATCTTTGGATTGAATGCCATGTATCAAGGGGTTATTGGTTTGCTCACTCTCTTGCTCTAAGGTTAGACATATTCACCTCTTTTCCAGATTTTCTCCTGCAGTTTTTGGAAGGTGTTGATTTGGTGGCGGTCGCTCGGTGGCAAACCGGATCATATGGCCTTGGGGAGGCCCAGAACAAAGCGATTTTTCAGGGGAGGCCATTCGAGTGCCATGACACCCTTCGGCAGGCTGCTATGCTGGACGTGGTGGCAGGTACAACGTCGGCTGCTTGCAAAAGTCCCACGATGCTTACGGGGGTGTGGATCATACCTATGCAAGGGACGGTAAAGCTTAATTTTGATGGCGCTTAAATGGATGATTCAGATGCAGGCATGTGAATGGTGGTTAAGAACCATGAAGGCTTGGTTCTTGCAGCTGCAGCGGACCTTGTGCAGCGTCCCTCTTCAGTGTTGGTGGCGGAAGCTCTCGTCTTCCGGTGGTCTGGTAATGGAGCTTGGCTTAAGGGAGAGTTTGTTTTGAGACTGATTGTCTCAAGCTATTTCAGATGTGGAAAGAACCTTCAAATGAAGAAGCGAAGTATCTTTCTACTATTCTTAATGACGATTTTCGGTTTTGTCGTTCTTTTGATTTTATTTCTCTTGTTTTTGTTTGCCGTAAAGACAATGGTGTCGCAGACTTTTTTTCCAGGAATGCTTCCTCCTACGCCAATAGCGTGTGATTATAGAAGTTCCTCCTGATGTTGATGCTCTTGTAACAACGAATATTTTAGCTTTTATGCCCACAATTTAATATACTGCCATGATTTGTTTCAAAAAAAAAACTTCTAGCGCATGAAAAAAACTTAACATTCATATGAAACGAACAAAATATATTAGTAATATTTTTTTGATACATCGAAAAACTAGACAAGAAATAAAACTAAGCAAGGTAAAATGAGTCCCTCAACATGAAGGTTTCCACCTCCACAAGAGGTCACTCAATTGATAATGAACTCCTACTGTACCCGCTTGGACACCAACTTTTGCCAAGCAATCAACCACCCTATTGCACTCCCTAGGAATACAATGAAGCGCTACCGACCACCCCCTTCCCAGAAGCTCAATAATTTCCTCCAACAAAGGGCAGAATCTGACTCTATCCCCATCACGAAGGGAGGATAAAAGCTCACTACAATCAACTTCTGCAATGACATCTCTGCATCCCCAAGCCCTAGCCATCCCGAAGAGTTGTAGCCTTCGCCAGAAACGTGTTTTCCCCAATCCCAAATGACCAGAACCCGCACAACCAGCCTCCATCTGCATCGCGAAGGAGTCCACCACCTCCCATGAAGTTATTGCTACGCCACCGACTTCCATCAATATTTAACTTGACCTTTCCTTGCAGCAAACAACGCCAGTATCTGCCAATGCAAGGGTCACCCATCTCCAGCTGGTGCGGATCAAGAATCACCACAAACTCATCATGCTCATGCACCAATCTCCGCCACACCTCCTGGAGAGACCATGGTACTTCCTCGAATCGAATACCATGTTATTCCTCCACTTCCAAAGCCCCCAAATACCCGCTACAAACAAAATCCAGCGGCTCCCCTTTGCTTGGGTTTCTAACCAATTCCAAACATCCATCACCATGAAATTAGGCCAACGCAGTGCTCCCCGCCTCAACCAAACCTACTAATTAAACACACTGTATAGTGAGAGTTTTTTCAAAAAAACGTATAAGAATTTTTTCTTTATAAAATAACTCAATTCTCATTCATCTGACTTATTATTCTTTTCTCTTGAAAAATATTATTTTACTTATATAAAGTGAATATTTCTATAAATATCGAAGATGCATGATTTAATAATTTCTTTTGCATATCACTATTACAAATTAGAAGATTTTAATTTCTTTACAAAAAAAATTCTAAAAAAAATTCTTTACTAATTTAGCAAAAGATTTCCTTATAAAAAACATAGTGATATATATTAATTTACGTTCATTCTTTGAGCTTATAAAAAAAAACGTTCATTTTTTGAAAATTAACATGAAATGATACTTATAAGTTATAAGTGTAACCGTGGTTATTTTTTCTAGACAAAAAAAAATTACACCAGATTTTGCGCAACCAAAAAACCTAATACTGTAATTGACTTTTTCATTTGCTGTACCCGGAGGTTGAATAGATGAAGTAATTAATTGTATTTTTTTTTTGAAACAGAAGTAATTAATTGTGGAGCCCTTATAAATGGAAAAGGAAATTAACTAATCAATTATATCCTATAATTTGCAAATTCGAATTACTTATCACGAAAATTTCGACGTTATATTTGTTTGATCATGAATTTTTAAACAGTAATTAACGTCATTATTGCTGATTACAATTTCCCTGCAAGAAATGGTGCGTATTCCTCCAGTATATAAACTATTCTAATTTTACTACTTTTCACATTGTAAGAAAATTCGAGCTTCACAACTTTCTTTCTCCAAGATGAAAGGCCTTTTCATTGTCCTTTTAATCATGTTTGTTGCTACACCTACCTTGTGTGCTAGAGTAACACCTAATGCAGGATCTAGAGTCTTCAATATTTTTAGCTATGGTGCAAAAGGGGATGGTCAAACTGATGATTCACAAGTATATATATTTTTACTATTTTCAAATTATCTCAATTAACTAATTTTTGAATATTTCTTATGAGTCTAATTTTCTCAAATCTGATGCTAAAATGCTAAACTTTTAAAGGCATTTGAGAAAGCATGGGGAGATGTGTGTAATGCAACTCAAGGCACCACAACGCTTCTCATACCTAAAGGGAAATCATTCATGTTACGACCTGTGTCGTTCGAGGGTCCTTGCAAACCTGCCGCTATTAACATTCAGGTAAGTTGTAATGAAATATCATCACATGCTTGACTAAAGAAGCACTTCAGCCTCTGCGGTGAGAATCATATATTATCATTTTCTCATCTTTTATAGTTTAATTGCTCTATTTTTTTACAGTATATTTCTTTCAATTGGTTTAATTGTTTAAATATTACATTGTTTTGCTTGGCAGTTTGAGGGCACTATCATTGCCCCAAAAAGTGTTGAAGCTTGGAAATGGCCAGAAAATAATAATAGAGAATCATGGTTACGATTCTGGCGGATAAATGGTCTTGTTATCAAGGGAGGAGGCACATTTGATGGCCAAGGTTCTGCGTGGTGGAACAAGCACTCCGACAGGCCTATAGTATGTTCTTTTTTTTTGAAACTTAGTATGTTCTTACAAAAACCTAATAGTAATAGACATTTTTTTCCTCAGAAATAAGTCAAATAACCCTTTCTTTTCATGACAAATATAAATACATATTTTTTGTAATTTTATATTTTTATATTTTCTGTTCTACTAACTCACCAACTCATCCAGATTTTTCAAGGTATACTGCAACTTTAACATATTCTTTTTTTTTAAATATTCTCAGCAGATCAATGCCATTTAACATATATAGTTAATTATTATTTTGCAATCATTATTCCAAAAATGGATCAACCTGCGCCCTATTTTTAGTGTTTTTTATAGGTAAATATTGATTGTTAATAATGTTATTAAATTAATTTGTTTACCATATTTGAACCCTAACCCTTCACCCTTTATTCCTTTTTTTTTTTTGATAAGCCATAGTAATATTAATTATAAAGGCACAAGGGATACCACCCATTACAAGGGAAAAGCTAAGCAAAAAGGAGAAAAAACAGAGGAAGAAAGAAACAGTACAGGATCATAGCAAAAACAATACAGGGGATGCCCATGACTATGCCAGCAAATCACCGAGTAAAGGAGATTTGCATCCTACAAATAGATAAGGAAAAGTAAGGCAATGTCCAGATAAACAATTAGTAATATCCTTCTAATGCACCGCTTGGAGACATAAAATGGGTTGTGAGATCCATTCATATAGATTATAGAGAACAATGGAATCCTGTAACCCTCCCTGAAAGCCAATGCCATACACGGATTTGTGCCCTGTCAAAGAGTTCATCTTGTTGTAGTAACTCTCCCCCATTAAAAGTTATCCCGTTCCTATGCATCCACAATGACCAATTCATCGCAAACCAAATCATTCTGAAAGCTGCATTTTGTTTCGATGATAATCCTGGCCAGATAAATTGCAGTAGGAGATCTCTGCAATTTCCCGGAGCGCTAATAGACCTCCAAACCATCTATAACATCTAGTCCACAAACTGAGAGTAAAAGGACATCTCACAAATAGGTGGTTTGCTGTTTCAGTTTCCTGCATACAGAAAATACAATTCAAATCAGCATCTGCAGGTAGGGCTCTTCGCTGCAGCAGGTTTGATTTGGTTGGCAATCTGTCCAATAACAATCTCCAGGAAAAAACACACACATTGGATGGGGCTCTAGACCCCCAAATCAGTTTGAAGATCGGATCCACATTCTCAGAGGGGAAACCTTTGATTAAATTGTAAGCTGAATGAACTGTGAAAGTACCAGTTGGTTCCAAGGTCCACAGCCAAGAATCAGATATCCCATTATGCAATTGCACTTGCAATCCCCCAATAGTCCTTCTAAGTTCTTCCACCATCAGGTCTTCGCGCATGCTAAGAGTCCTTCTCCACTTAAAGTTCCAGTTTAAATGCCCATTAACCCACTGAACCATGTTCATCAAAGTGCAATTCTTCTGAATTGAGAGGTGAAAAAGTTTGCTAAAGCCAATTTTCAGAAGTCCATTCCCACACCATTCATCTTTCCAAAACCTCACCGTGTTCCCGCACCCAATCTTTCGTTGAAGACCTAAGTCAAACCAACAAACATTCAAGCTAGATTGATAACAAGCTTTGAATAAGTCACGCCACCAAGGCGAATCTTTATTCGTGCTATTCAAGCCCCCGATCACCTCTCTATTTCCATAGCAAGCCCAAATAACCTTGCTACAAAGATCATTGTCTTGCCTCAAGAATTTCCACCTCCATTTTCCCAAAAGTGCCAAGTTGAAAGTATCCCAATCCTTGACCCCCAAACCACCCTCATCTTTTGGTTTACAGATTGCATCCCACTTCACCCCAAGTGATTTTTGAGGTTGAATCATTCCCTCCCCACATAAAATTTCTCATAATCTTCTTAGCTTCCCTCAAAATAGCTTTGGGGATTCTGAAGAATGAAAGAAAAAACAGTGGTATTGCGGTTAACACACTGTTTATTAAGCAGACACGACCTCCAAAAGAAAGGGTCTTTTGGGGCTAAAGACGGGGTATAGGACCAGTTTACTTAAATGTTTTACTGAATCTGTGACTTTTCTTTCCATTAAAGAAGGTTTTGACAATTTGAAAATATATTTCCCGATATCAATTCAATTATTATTGAAATTAACTATGAAATTGATTGACAATATTATATATATATATATATGCAGGCACTTCAATTCCTTAATTGTGAGAATCTAGCTCTTAAAACGTTGAACCTAGTCAACAGTACAAGAAGCCATATAACTATAGCTTCATGCAAAGACTCTATCATCACTGACATTTATATTTCTGCTCCGGATGATAGTCCTAACACAGACGGGATTAATATCTCAGGATCATCTAATATTCTCATTCAAGATTCAAAGATTGAAAGTGGTAATTCATTAATACATCCTCACTCCAATTTCAGAAATATTCTTCCTATCCTACGCCATCATTGTTATCTATTTTCATATTATTACCATAAACTTAAATTGGCTAGAAAGTTTAAAACAGATCCAATTTTACATGATTTTATTTTTATTTTATCTATTATTATTAATTTTTACACATACAGGGGATGATTGCATTGCCATTAATCATGGTTCTACCTTTATCAACGTAACCGGTGTTATGTGTGGTCCTGGCCATGGAATTAGGTAAATTTCCTTAATATCGAGATTTTGTTATTGAGTTACTCAACAAATATTTGAACTCCTATGATTCTGTTGTTGATGTATAGTGTTGGAAGCCTTGGAAAAAATGGAGCGTATAATACCGTAGAAGATATCTATGTGAGAAATTGCACTTTTCAAGGAACTATGAATGGAGCCCGAATTAAGACATGGATGGTAACAATTGGCTCTAGTTTTGGATAATTTTTTTTTGAATTTTTTTTTTTGAAATCTTGGATAAACTACTATAATGAAACAAGTGATTAAATCTTTTTTTTTCTTTTTATATTAGGGAGGATCTGGGTATGCAAGGAAGATAAGATTTGAAGATATTATACTCATTGGAGTAAAGAATCCTGTGATCATTGACCAGCAATATGACGCTTTAATATATAATGGTCTAAGCACGGCGGTAAAAGTGAGTGATGTTACTTACAGTAATGTGAGGGGAACCTCAGCTTCTGAGAATGCAATCATATTGAGTTGCGACGCTAGCGTTGGTTGCACGGACATTGTATTAAATAATATTGACATAACCTTAGCAGCTGGAGGAAAAACATCTGCATTGTGTAGCAACGCTCATGGGACAGCCTCTTCTTTTAATCCAACTGTCTCATGTCTTTCTTGAGTTGAGACTAGCTAGCCATTGTTTTCATGTTGCTAACTAGTAGGATCTAGCGCACTTTGATCCAATTCACTGTTTTTTAACATTCAAAAAGTGTTGCCAAAACAAGCATTTGTTATCTAATGCAAAATTTATGCTAGTAAAAAAAAATTGAAAGATCGTTTCATTGTCATTGGTATTCTCAATTTGATTTGAAGAGCAGATTATACCTATTAGAATGTGATGCAAAATTTATAGAATGTAATAGAAAGTTGCAAAAAGTAATTGAAACATGCGTAAAGTTAATTTTTAGAAATCTAATGCACAGGGGAGAAGGTCACAAATGGGCTACTCAGCAACACAACACCGACTATACGAGAGCAATTCTCTTTTAATAAAATTCCTGTGTTTTTTTTTAAATATTATTCTTGATAGAGATTCTAGTGCATACACAAATGTTCCAGACTAAGAATTTCCAGGAACATATATATTTCCTATAATTTTTACTTTTTTTTCCCTTTCTAGCTAGATTGTTATTTCCGATAACAATGGTGGCCAAGTAACCCGTTTTGTTTTAGAGTGATTTATATATTTTGTTTATCTTCACTGTTTTTCAAGTTCAGTTCATACTAAAATTTTATTTGAAATAATGTTACTATATTAGTTTGAAATCTCCTCAAATCTTAAAACCTTTTCAATGAACGCTAAATTATTGATAGGATATAAACAATTAATTTTATGATTTTGTTCTGTTTAACCTGCACCAAATATGAAATATGATTTAATGGTTATGTTCAGTGCATGCATGCAGGGGTGGAAATAGGCCGAGCCGAGCCAAACTTTGCGTGGCCTAGGCCTGGCCTGCATTATCTTTTCGTGGCCCAAGCCTGGCTTGTGGCCTATCAATAGGCCAAATTTTGTGGCATGGCCTGGCCTTTTTTAAGGTCTGGCCTGGCCTACAAGCCTGTTTAAAAGCCTATTTAACAGACAATTTTATCAAAAGAATAGGCTGGCGGGCTAATAATTCTTTTATATATCATTGCACTTTCTTTTCAAATAAAAAAACCTGTATCATTGCATTTCAAAAACTAAATCTGTATCATTGAATTTGTCCGGAACGTTTCTAATCTAGGTTAGGGTAGGGACTTGGGGTTTTCTTTTATACTAAACTATACATCAGTTTTAAACGAGCCGAGCTGAGCCGAGCCTCTAACGAGCCAAGCCATAGACCCCTGACGAGCCGCCTGACCTATTTCCACCCCTACATGCATGCTATATTTTATCAAACGTAACACACATGAGTGTCCTGTGTCCTATTCCATCCTATTACATTATGTTTCGTTCTGTTTCATTGTGTAATGAAACACTCTCTCCTTTCTAAATTATATGTTACTAGCTCATTTATTGGTTGCTGCCAGGATTTTGGATTGGCTAGAAGAAAAGACTTGATGGCTATGCTTTCTTTGAAGGATGCATAAATTGGTTCAAATTGGTGGTTTTATTATTTGTGGATAGATTGGTTTTGCTTGCTTGTGAAGGCATGAGGAGTGAAGGGAATTATTTAGTCTGCATTCTGGTTCAGATCTTTTTTGGAGAAGCTATTTCTTTGATTGGAAATATTGATCAAACAATTATATGGGATTCATTCGTTGGTGAATTATCTTTTGTATGGTTGGGCAGCTGGGTTTGGGGTGGGGTATTAGATTTCCTTGTAAATTTCCTTGAAAATTTCCTCTTGACTTTTCAAAATTAGTACTCTTTTTCCTTGCTAGATTTTCCCAATGGGGTTTTATCCTAGTAAAGTTTTAATGAGGCTTGTTTTGTTAAGTCTATTTTCAAAGAGGTATTAGGTGGGGTAGTTTCGATACTTTTAGGGTCTTTTGTACTTGTAAGTTTTAGCTTGTCTCTTCTTCTCTCCTTCTTTCTCTTTGTATTGGGTTGAAGTACCCCTTGTACTTCTATTCAATATATTTCTTATTGCCTATAAAAAAAATGCTGGCAATTAGATTATTATAAATCCCTTATATATATATATATATATATATATATATATATATATATATATATATATATATATATATATATATATATATATATATATATCGGTAAAATGTAGTTGACGAAGTTAACATTCATAATGGAATTGAATCCTCATATTACATAAAAAAAAAATTGACTAAAACAATCTTGTATAATTCTCATTTGATCTTTTATATACTAAAATCTAAAAATATTATTTAAAATCAATTTCAAATCTAACGTTACACAACACTTTGAGAACGAATTATTCAAATAGTTAATGTAATCATGGCTGATTATTACAAAATCGTATTCATCCAGTAGTATATAAATTATCCTAATTTCACCTCTTTTCACATCACAAGTATTTTCGAGCTTCACAATCACCACATAGGTTTTTTTTCCACCAAGATGAAAAGCCTATTTACTGTCCTTTTAATGTTCATTGTTGCTACACCTAGCTTGTATGCTAGATTAACACCTAAGGAAGGTTCTAGCTTCAATGTTGGCTTCAATATTGTTAACTATGGTGCAACCGGCGATGGTCATACGGATGATTCAGAAGTATTTTTGTTTTTCTTAGTTTCATATGCATAATTTGATGTAAGTTTTAAATATTTCTTATTGACACTAATTTTCTCAAATTTGACACCATTCTAAACTTTTCAAGGCTTTTAAGAGAGCATGGCAAGACTTGTGTGGTGCAACTGAAGGCACCCCAACACTTCTCATATCTAATGGATCATTCGTGTTGCAACCCATGTTGTTCAAGGGTCCTTGTAAACTTACTGCTATTAACATTCAGGTAAATTACAATGAATAAGATAACATGCATGAGGAATGAAGCCCTTGCCACTTTGTAGCTTGTGAGAGTTATTTGTTTCTTTAATTTCTTTCATTAACCGTTAAATATACCACCAATTGTTGCATGAGGAATGAAGCCCTTGCCACTTAATTTGTAGCTTGTGAGAATTATTTATTATTTGTTTCTTTAATTTCTTTCATTAACCATTAATTAAATATGCCACTAATTGTGATGACAGGCAGACGGTAGAAAATCCTCAAATTATGATATTTTATGATATTAAAGTCATTAGTCATGTGATTTATTTATTTTTGTATGACCTAATAATCTTCATTTATGGCTATGTTTGGCATGTTTAGCTGATAAGCTAGCTGAAAGCTGAAAAGCTAGCTAAAAGCTTATAAGCTAGCTGATAGCTGAAAGCTGAAAAGCTACGTGATTGAAACAAAAGTGTTTGGTAAAACTAGCTGTTAAACAAGCTGAAATTGTAAAATGACATAAAATGACATACTTGTATAATTATTTTTATATTTAACATTACTTTATTTTCACATTAATACATATATGATATTAATATTAAAATTATTATCACTTTAAATATTTTTATTAACTCAAGTTATTTATCATCTTAAAAATATAATATTAATTCTTACTTATTTTTATTAATATAATATTTTTAATACTTATGGTGCGCAACGGTGTGGCAGGAATGGTGGCGGAAACTGCATACGTAAGTGTGAAGGGGAAATAAGTTTAGTGTTTTTATAAATATATATAAGGATAATGGTGGAATTTTAATAAAATAATAAGGATAAAAATGAGAATAAATTTAATAAGCTATAAGCTTTAAGCTATAAGCTACCTGAGATAGCTTATAGCTTAAAGCTTTAAGCTACTGAAATAAGCTCCTTCACCAAACACTTTTAAAGAGCTTTTAAGCTAGTCAAATAAGCTTTAAACTAGTCAAATAAGCTATAAGTTAGCTGAAATGACATGCCAAACATAGCCTATATTTTAACTGGTCCAGTTTTGTCAATTTAATTTATTTGGTTCAATTGACTCTAATGTCCAAGATATACACATTGTTTTGCTTGGCAGGTTGATGGCACTATCGTTGCCCCGGAAAGTGTTATTGATTGGAAATGGCCAGATAGTAATAGAGGGGCATGGATTAAGTTCTCGGGCATAAATGACCTTGTTATCAATGGAGGAGGAACATTTGATGGCCAAGGTGCTCCATGGTGGACACGGTACAATGACCCGGATTACAAGCCAACTGTAAGTACTGGTTCCATTTTACTATTTTGATATTTTATTTCCCATTTTTATTGGAGTTAACTATGAAATTGATCGACCATATCTGCAGGCACTTCAATTCCATAATTGTAATAATTCCGCACTTAGCGGGTTGACCCACATCAACAGCCCAAGAAATCACATAAGCATCGATTCGTGTAATGACTTTAGCATCTCAAACATTCATATTATTGCTCCGGAGGATAGTCATAACACCGACGGGATTGATATCTCAAAATCATCTAACCTCCTCATAGAGAATTCCAAGATTGAAACCGGTAATTAATTAATACATACTCCTCAATGATCCTCTTCAATTTTGGAAATATTTCTCCTATCCTACTCAATGATCACTTCTTAGTTCCATATTATTACCATATATTTAAATTAATAAGTTTCAAAACCGAACCACTGTGATTTACTTGTCCAGTTGTCCTTAATTATTTATTATTATACATACAGGGGACGACTGCATTGCCATTAATAGTGGTTCCTCCTTCATCAACATAACTGGTGTTACATGTGGTCCTGGCCATGGCATCAGGTTAATTTCCATAATTTTGAGATTATGTTATTTAGATTCTTGATAAAAAAAATTAAACTCTCTATGTTCGGTTGGTGATCTATAGTGTTGGGAGTCTTGGGAGAAACGGAGCGTATGAAACCGTAGAAGAGATACATGTCAAATATAGCACCTTCACAGGAACTACGAATGGAGCTAGAATAAAGACATGGATGGTAACAATTGGCTCTAGTTTTTTTTCCCTGAACTGCCGTAATGAAACAAGCTTAAATAACAATCATTTTATGCGTTTTTGTTTTAATCAGGGAGGATCCGGGTATGCTAGGAAAATTACATTTGAACATATTATACTAATTGGAGCACGGAACCCTGTGATTATTGACCAGCAATATCATGATTATGCAATAAGTGATCTAAACTCGGCAGTGCGAGTGAGTGATGTTACTTACTATAACTTCACAGGAACCTCGACTTCTCAGGATGCAATCACATTGAATTGTGACACTAACGTTGGCTGCATCGACATAGTATTGAATGATCTCAACATAACCTTTGCAGATGGAGGGGAAACACTTGCATCGTGTAATAACGCTCATGGAACATTCTCTTCATGTTATCCAAGTATCTCATGTCTTTCTTCATGAGTTAATACTAGCCAAGGTTTTTGAAGTAGCTAGTAGGATCCAATGTATTTTGGGACTCGTAATTTTTTTAGATTTATAGAAAACTATTTTCTTTTTTACAAGAGGAAGAGCTATTCTATTTGGAATGAAAAGTTATATCATATAATGAACCAATGGACCACCTTTGCCACCGTGCATCACTCAGCCACCATCTTCTCCGGTGACTCTTCGCCAGCAAGTTTGAGAACTTGAACTTTGTGAGCATTATTGTTGTTATTTTCTCCCTTGATCAATGCAAGTACTGTAGCGGAATTTGATGAGCATCATCGTTGTTGCTGCTGTTGTGGTTTATTGCAGTAGTATCCAAAATTCTTGGGTGATTTTAAATGGGTATCTTGTAGAAATTATTTTGTTGTGTGGTCTTCTGTTTAGTTGATCGTGTTTGAAGTTTATTTTTTGTTGATTTTATTCAACTGTTTGAGAATTTGACAGCTCGTTTTGTTACTGATCTACATTTCAATTTAATAATATAAGTCAATTTTGACATTCCGAATTTACTTGTTTTGATCGCACTCTGTTTTTGTGGGTACTATGGATTTCTTGAGCATCTTCCAATATAGGCTTCTTGATTTTTGATTGTATAAACTAGATAAATCATGAATTCCCCACGGGATTGGAGTACCCCTTGTACTCCATTGATTCATGAATGTTACTTTGATTTATGAAAAAAAAAAATTTATTCTTTTCTTTTAGTTACCAACTCTAAAACCGCATGATGAATTAAAATTAACTTATCTTTCTTTTCTCAAACTATGTCATTCTTTTGGTATGAGTCCTGTTTGTTAAGAACCATGCATCTTAAGTATGAATATATTGTTTGAATGCTAAAGGAGAATAAATGATCGAGTTGATGAATAAACTTGAAAGAGTTGTGTACAATGCGTTATGTTGCACATAAATGGGTTGATAAGTAAGTCAGGAGGACAATGAGAACTGTGAAAGAGATTTTAGTAGAGTTTAAGGCTGTTACCTTTCATGCATGGAATAGAGAGATGGTTGTGATAAAGAAAAGGAAAATTGTTATTTTAAGTTGTTGCGTTAATTGCTTTAGTAAAAAGATTTATGTGTGTGTACTTGTGCAAATGTCTCAATGAATATTCTAAATAGAGATAGAGGACTCTAAGGAAAATGAGAGGAGAAAATATTAATTGTATGCGCTTTTCTATTTTAGCAAAAATATGAATGTGTGGTTTTAAAGTCGATTGACTAAGTCAAAAGTTTCTTGGAGCGTTGGATATTGTTGTTGTAGATTGTTGTGATGAAAATGTCTTTGAGATTCATCATAATGGTTTGTAGCCATTAAGGATATTGAGTTTTAACTTGCGGTTGCGTGGTTAATCGAGTCAGTTGCTTGTAGAACTCTTAGAACATGTTGAAGTTGTAACTCTCGACCACGAGTTAGTAAGTTAAGTTAGTTAGTGACTACATTTAGTGTACTTGTGGAGGGTACGAAGAACATAAGTGCATTGCGATAGTGCTACAGAAAGGAAGGAAGCGAGCTGACGCGAAACGCAAAGACATGATCGGATCAGAGTCAGAGCTTAGGAAGGAAAGCTCCTAAGGTGAGGGCAACTTTTCGTTTATTAGCTATGTAACGCCCCAATTTCTAAATTATGGATCATATTAGTAACCCAACAAGTCTAAGGACTAGTTCGGAATTTTTTCAAAAAGGTGATGTTATTTTCGAAAACAGACCCATCATGACCCAAGCAACAATCCTAGAAGTTCCCTGAAAAGTAAGGTACAACACAATGCTTGATTAAAAACCTATTTCCTTAGACAGAACAACCCAAGAGTCTTACTTGAATTTAAATGAGTTTATCTTTAAGCTCTCGCTTGATAAAACATTTCCAATTTAACTTTTTAAGATTTTCAAACTCTTACCATATCATAATATTTAAATAATACCCAATAATTATATAATATATATTCGAAAATTCCAAATAAAATAATAACGACGTAAAAGATTTATTCCAAAATTTAACGACAAAATAAATTCAAAATTAGTTTCACGCAGTACGAGACTTCAAGATCCTCGTCTTCACCGCCTCAAGCTTCTTGCTGCCTAGCGGTACTTCAATATGTACTCCTCTGCATCGCCACATCAAAAGTCCACGTGTCGTACTCTGTGTTCCCGAATTTCACCAACTAGTTATCCATGGTCTAAAAATAGCGTTTAAGCACCCAAGTAAAGCTCATGTCACAAAATATTTGGCACATACACGATCCATACAACAAACAACCTCAAACTGCATGTAAATTCAAGACTAAAATAGATGACACGAGTCATACACAAAGGGTTAATGGTAAAATTAGTCTATGAGTTTGTACGTGAGTTTGATTTTAGTCCCTTTGAGGAAAAATAAAGTTTAGTGACAGTCAAAAACCGTCAGTAATTGTAAAATGACGTCATTTTTTCTTAGAAAAACTAAAATCAAACTCAGAGGTTAATTTAGCTCAAAAAGATGTTTAAGCCCAAAAACAAAGTAACAGGTAACTTTGGCAAAGTGGTTTCAAAAAAACTCAGGCAAAGTAAAAGTAAGAGACTACTTTCATTTTCTAAAAGGAAAGTGGTCTGTTTGACCATTTTTAGAAAAGAAGAGAGGTAACGCCGTAACGGTGTCTGTCTTTTGAGGTACTCGCGGAAAGTGTCCTTAATTACAGGCGATAATAGGGGAATTGGGGTCTACTCCTTCAATGCCCGGCCTGTTATTATTTTTCTCCTCTCCTCCTTGAATGCGACACTGTGATGTTAGGCCATGTACATTTCCATGTTTCAATGGCTCATTCATTCATCCATCAGTCACATTACATGACATTCACATGCTTCCCATGCCCATGTCGGTAAAACACAGAGCTGCAGCTCAGTACAAAGTTAACTCAATGTCGGCAAACAAATAGTAACTATTACTAGAGTCTGTACCTATGTGGTAAATTATAATATGTAACATGTTTAACAAAATACATGATAAATGTAAGCAAAGCATGATGAATCAATTATGAATCAGAAATGCTGTTGTTCCACTATGTATCATCTTAAGTATGAATCAGAAATGCCAGAATACATGCCCTATAATATATTTTTCTTCAGCTGTAATTATCTGAAAATGTGTACTTGTAATGGTCTTCATCTGCAAAACCAACACTAGGATCTCTCCCATTCCTTATTAATTCCCTTACTATCTCTATCCTTTCAAGTATCCCTTTAACTGCAACATCAAATGCATCTTCAAGGTTATCTAAATTGGACCTAGGATCTGCATAAATTATCCTTGGAATCAGCTTTATAACCTCCTCTCTCATTGCAACCACCTCATCTTCTGAAATTCCCAGCAACACCTTATCTACAGAAACATTCCATTCTTTCACATCCTTCACTGGTATATACACAGAGTACTTAGTCCTGTTCTTTGGAAAATACCACAGATACTGTGAATAAGCTGTACCAGGATGAAAAAAAACAGGAACACAACCAGCCAACATGGAATCAAAAATTGATCTTCTAGTGTACGAGTCCCCTGGAGGCTGCAAACAGAACACAGATTTTTCAAACACCTTCATAACATTAATTGGATCATCACATTTCTCTTTACCATAGCTACAATCAATGAACCTGCAAGCATTAGAGCCTCTGCATTGGTCTATGATCTTCCCTCTGATGGAATTTTCAAGTTCAGGCCTCGGAGCACCGGTGAAAGAAAACAAATATGGCCGCTTTCGATGTAGAATTTTACTCTGCCATTGGAAAACTTCACTTTCATTTCTGGGATGGAATGAAGTTGGGTATGGTATAGCATAGTCATTGTTCCATGAACTAGCTTCAACAGCCAACATTGACATGTTCATGGATTCAGGGAAGAATCTAAACTTGCTACCCCAGTAAGACTCATCATCAAATTGCCTCCTCAAATCCCAAGAAATCCTCCCAGAAACAAGGAAATGATCTCTCCCCCACATTTTCTTCCACTCAGGCTTGTTCACCAGCCATTGAAGAAGTTCTTGACCAGAGGAGTCCCTTTCTGTCAGATTAGAAACCCAGAGAAAGCGACTCACGTCAAGACCAGCATAAAACGGGACAAAGATTGCAGAGGCAAGGGAGGAATCATTGGTCAAACAATTGTACTTCCTCATCCTGTTGTGAAAAATGATCTCCAGCATGAACTGGTTGGTTTCATAACAACTGTTTGTGATTTCAGGACCCAAACCGAGGTTCACCATGTACGGACACATGTTGGGCTTGTCGGTGCCTCTGGTGAGGGAGTGACAATTCTCGAGAATGTGGCGGTTGAAGCGTGGAGGAAGCTCGTGAATGTAAATGTAGCGGTCCTTGCACGGGTTTGTGGCGGTGTTTGAGAGCCAGTGTTTGGGACCATGAAATGTGGCTGAATAATCAAGGAATATGAGTAAAGAGCAGAGGAGAAAGGAGATGAGAGATAAGAACAAGAGCTTGTGATTGGGGCAACTTCGGGTGAAGATGGTTGGCTTTTCCATTGATCTTTGATTCAGGTGTGTGACAGTCAGAGAAACTTGCTCAGAGGTTGTGATCGTCTGCATTTAACATCAGTGCAAAGTCAAGGACAATATCAGCTTTTGAGATGTATGATAGTTGCTATTTTCTCCATTCCAAAATCATTGAAGGTTTACTTTTTTTTTTAATTTGTATCAAAACTATAAAACTATAGTTGTTTTACATAACTAACCAAAGCATTTTATCATACTTTCTACCCTTTGTTGAATAAATAACAATAATTATAGTTATACCCACTCACCTACTAATCTAATTAGTAATTACTTAGTATTCCACTTCCTCTCCGTTAAGAAAAACAACTTTTAATTGCATTATTTAAATCTTACGTTTTCAAGGGTAGATTGATCAACATATTACTTAGACAATATCAGCTTTTGAGATGTATGTGTGTAGGTGCGTTGTAAGGCGGAGTTTGCTCTAAATATTTAGACATGTTTAATAAATATTGTAAAAAAAAACCACAACACAATAGAATATCACATAACCAACAAAATTTCACGCAATTTATTTATATGTTTACTCATAAAATTATTTTCAAAAATTAGGAAAAATGTACTTTAAATTATACGAAAAACTAATTTTTTTAGGTTTACAATGAAAGTATTTACATGTTAAAAGGTTAGCTTAATTGCACGTGCTCCTTGAATTTTCACCTATGTGCAATTTGTCTCCCACATGTTTAAAATGAGCACATTTACTCCCTCATGTTTCAATTTGTGAAAATTAACCCCTTCTGTTAGTGAGTCGTTTAAAGATTGACAGAGCTGGCTGACGTGACTTGCTATTTGCACCCATGTTTCATGCACCTCCTTTTTTTAGCATATTAACCTTAAAAAGAAAAAGAAAACGAAAAATTTAATTGAATCACATGGTTAAAACATTTTAACCCTAATCCCAAGTCAGATTCAATCCACCAAAATTAGCAAGCTTCTCGTGTTCTTTGTGCGATTCCCCCCCTTGAAGTATCTTGTGAATCTGTGAAGGTCATCGATCTCTTCTCCGACGTAGATTCATCGCACGGTTCTTCGTCGAGATTCTTGTCAATGGCTAGTGTGAGGGTAGAAAGGGTTGAATAGCCAAAAGTTGTGTGGGTAGAAAGGGAGCAACACCCAGAGGATGTGAGGGGAGAAATGGAGCATATATCAGATGATGACAGCTTAAATGAAGATTAGGAAGCAATAAGTGGTGATGAAGAACCTGATGATGTCAGCCTTGATGACTCACACTATGATGAGAGGTGAGAGTGTACAATTGTTCTGCCAACTGGAGAATATGAAGCAGTAACTGATGAGCTTTGTGCAAAACCCCAACTATACCAACTTTGAAGATTTTGAAAATGAGGATGGAGACTCTTCAGACTTAGACACTCCACTTGGAACTGATTCAGATTTTGAGGAGAGGCCCAAGTTTCCCGAGATTAAGCAAAGTGAAGAGGACACTGAGGTTAGATTTGAGAAATGTCAAATTTTGACATCTGCTGCTCTTCTTAAGAATGCAGTGAAGGATTATTGCCTTGCAGAACATAAAGAATGTATATTTGGAAAAAAAATGATCCAAAAATGGTTGTAGCTAAATGTGTTGAGGACTGTGACTTCTACCTTACGGCATCAAAGTACAAGCAAAACACCTACAATAAGATGCTACTAACAAATGTTAAATTAGAATGAATCAAGTTCTTCGTTCTTACAACACATATATGAGTTCTGTATAGTATAATCATCTAAGAAAGATTGTTCTTATTAAGAAAATTTGACAAAACGAGTAAATCAGTGAATGGATCCAAGTTCTTACAACACAATGATTAGGGTCGAACATACCTCCAGAAAGAATTTGGTCAAACCAGGTTGTAAGCGCTCCAATGAGAAAACTGTAGAATTAAATCATTAATGCAGGGGAGATGAAAAAAGGTATTAGATAAGTTACAAACATATGATACTAACAAAGTTGATATATGATACGAACAATTCATCCTTTTTCTGAATGCAGCATATCAAGCAGATATTTGCATTAAAATGCCTGTATATATAAATATGAAAGGGACATACTTTTGGCTTGTATCAGGGTATTTATTAAAGGCTGATCCAATACACATGGTTCTTGTTGAACAAAGAACCCCTTGAGTTTCAGTTACAGCTCAAACTTGTTCCCTCTCATTAGTAAACCTTACAAAACCATAACCCTTTGTCCAGCTTGTGAAGATACCTTCAATTAGTCATCAAAGGCAAGGTATTGAGTAGCAAACTAAGCCCAAGTAGGATCTTCATTGGCTTTGTTACTTTAAAGGGTAAGACGCCAACTCACTCATGGGCACCAAACAATTGCTTGTTACTCAAATAGCCTGTGTAATTGAAAAGAGAGTTGAAAGGACGTTTTAAAAGGAAGAATTAAAAAATTGATATCGCCAAGAGATGAGAAGACAAAGTTGAGATTGTAGAAACACCTGGAGTCCTCTACCAAAGAGTGCAAGAAATAGACTCTCCATATGAGAAGCTGCTCTCTCATTCAGTCCCCCAATTTGAACATAATAGATCAAACGAGACTATATGAAAAGGAAATGAGTGAAGTAAAAGTTGACACTTGACATCATCACTAAAATGATGAGGTGACTAGAAGGAACATTGGAATTTAAGTTGATGTCATGTGAGGCTTACATGCATATTTGACCCACGAAGATAAATTGTATATAGTACTTCCCGGTATCATGTGTACTAAATAAGAAAATATTATAATATATAATCCAAAATGTTAAAAAAAACTTTGAAAAAATGAGCAGCAAGAATAAAAAAAAATACTTTCATTAGGAAATACAATGTAACACTTCATGTATAGCTTTTAGTCAAGGATCTCTGGGCGTTCTGACCAAAAGGCTGGTCCAATGATGTCAATATGTTCTACAATGACCTTTACATTACTTTCAGAAGACTCTCCATCATTCTCCTGGTGAATGATTACATTGTCTACCTTGTCCCAGAAAACCGAGGATCCATGTCGGAACATCATTGGTAACTCATTGTAGTGAATACCCAATTCCTCAATTTTCTTTTGCAGTTGAGCACCCTTCTGATAGGAACCCAGATATTAGTAGTCCTAGTATTGCTAAGGTATTTGTTAGGAAGGGTAGAAAGGGAAATAAAATTGATTCCCACTAGTGATAACTGCCAAGCTGATGTGGCAGTATCTTCAGGGTGCTAGGAGTGTGAAAGAGAGAGAATGCTGAGGTGAGAATGGCTATATAAGCGTGTATTGTGAGAGAGAGGTTAGGCTTGAATTGGGTTTAGGCTTGGGACTTGGGAGAGAATAGAGGCACTCTCTAATTTGCCTCTGCTATCTTTTCGTTTTTCCTTTTCCCTGTAATCTTCTGCAGCACTGCTTCTGGGTTTCTACCAGAGGGTTCAGTGATATTATGCAATTCCATCTCTATTTTCTAGTTCTATTCCTAGTATCTAATATTGTTTCTACATTTCCTTGCTGAAAACCGGGTTCCTAACATTGGTATCAGAGCACCGATCTAGGTGCTGTGGTAGCCTTTGATTTGCTAAGATGTTTCCAGAATTTGATGGAAGAGTGGCTTATGGATGGATCATCACCGTAGAGCAGTACTGTGAGGCCAAGGGAATATCAGAGGAGAAGAAATTCTCAGTGGCGGAGAAGGCATTGACGCGTGATGCTCTCCTTTGGTGGAACGACTGGAAAAGAAGAAATCAGAGGGCAACATGGATGGATTTTGTGATAGCTCTACTCAGAAAATTCGAACCAGATTCTGATTTGTTTCTGCCAGATCCAGTTCAAGATACTGGGGAGGAAGAAAAACAGACGGATGAAACCAGAAAAGCCAAAGCCACAAACCTGGAACTGAGAAGAAATTGGTGTGAAGAATGGGTCAAGTTTCGTTGCACTGGTGATGAACGGTTCGAAGGTGACTGGATTTCAGAGAATGAGGAAACTGAAGAGGATCTGACAGAGAACATCATCGTTGCAAGGGAAGAGATGACCATTGCTGCGAAACTCCAGATCTGCGACACTCTTCAGGAATCAAGAGGTGAGGCGGCGGGAGTGATGCTAAGTGTCAAGCAACCACCACCACCGGAGATGATAAATCAGGAAGAGAAGAAGATCGAACAAGTACCACCAGACCAATCATATCGTGGGGCAGCGCTAACATCGGCGACGCCCATGTTCATAACGAGGACAAGGTCAGTTTACGACCAACGGTTGTATACTCTGCAGGCAACGGAAAGCGGATTGGCCAATTTGCCACCACCACAACCACCAGATAAGTCGTGTCATGCGGTGGTTGAAGAGACGCTCAGAGGAGCAAAATGGAAGCAAACTCAAAAACATCCACCACCAAAACCACCGGAGTACTTGGACTGTGGATGTAATCCGGCGGCGTACGCCACAACGCCGGCGCCGGCGAGGTCGGAGGACAAAGCTACACCGGCGACGAGAATGAGAGAGAAGATAGCAGAAGTTTCTAGACGTCAGAAGGCAAGTGCATGGGCAAAGTGGGTGAAACAGGAATTGGACCCTTCTCTCAGCATAATGGGCCTGGCCCAACGTGATAGTAGCTGTGTTGCAACAGGTAATTTGCTTCTTAAACTTCTGATTGCTTTTGGCAAAATAGAGAGAAAGTTACAAAATTTGGGCCCATTATATGAATCAATAGATTGTGGCCCAATAACTGAAAATAGAAATAAGCCTTCTCAAAAAGGGAATCAGATATGTGGAGTTCTTCGTACTTGTGTTATAGTTCATCTATGGTTGAATCCCAAGATGTTTATGGATGCTAAACATGGTTCAATTGTTCAAATATCCTTCTTTGAGGCTAGCAACCTACAAGTTCTCAAAGATTCATCTCTTATTCATTCTAATGCAAACTTGGGAGTTCGTGGACAAAGCTTTTTGAACTTGTCTGAACTTGGAAATTTGATTGAAGCCCAACATCTAATTTTATCATTACTTACTAATAGCAAGGTTGGGTCTAGACCTGTTCTAAGAGGTCCTTTAGAGGTTTCTGGAGAAGATAACATGATGGTAGCACAACTCTACTGGGAAATTGAAAATGGCATGGTGGAATTGCCTCATCCTCCTGAAAAGTGTAATAAGAATTCTTCATGGATTCTCACACTTCAGATATGTCGGGTTGAAATTGCTATTGTTGAAGTAGCCACAACTGGTTCGGGTTTGCGTTTTCCCTGGATTAGAAGGCTCTCAGTAGAAGTGAGTATAGATGTGGATTTTCCAACAATAATACAGCTCCAGGTACAATCTAAAATACCATTCTGCAGTACTTTAAAAGCTCTTACTCCTAATGAGATGATCAAGCAAGGGGTACAAGCTGTTTCCTTTCACAACACAGATGGAATTTGGTATGTGAAGTGGCAGAAAGATTCTAAGTCATGCTTACTAGACTCTTGTGTAATTTACATGATATTGAGAGTTGTTAAAGCAGTTGCTAAAAACACAAATAACATTCCAATGGAGAAGCACATGGACCCCTCCTATGTCATTTGCTCGTTGGAATACGGAAGGTTGACCCAGGAAATTCAGAAGCTCATTGAGGGGGAAGGTGACATAGTTACAGTAAGAGTAAGAATGAAGAACACAGCTGTCTGCATTATTACCACAATGACTTGTAGTACACTTGATGTCAAGAGGGCCAATGAAGAGACTGAACAACAACCGGTGATCTCTAGCCATATGTTCATCTCTAGAAGGGTGAGGACATCTGACCTTGTTGCCCAGGCTGTCTGCTATGCTTGCACACAAGCTGATTTTGCTGAGGAAATTTTTAGCAAGTCCTGGACACATATGATAGCAGCTAAGACTCTATTGCTTGGGTTGCTTGTTGCGATTGAATGCAAGATGAATACATGGGACCCTGGAGGTTGTTCTTATTTTTCAGCAACGACTTGGTCTACATCCTGTTTCAAACAATGAGATTCAGGAGGTGTATTACTGAGTCAACCTCTTCTGTCTTGCTTAAATGAAGAGGGGGAACTGCAACCTGAACTTGAACAACTACTGATTTCAAGATCTGGACAGCAGGGAGATAGGGAAGTGCCTATGAAGTGGAAGACCCTACCTGATTCTGACAGCTCATGGGAGTCCTTGGCAGCCATGAAGGAATGTTTCCAACTTCCATCCTTGAGGACAAGGATGTTTTTGAGGAAGGGAGAGATGATAGGAACCCAGATATTAGTAGTCCTAGTATTGCTAAGGTATTTGTTAGGAAGGGTAGAAAGGGAAATAAAATTGATTCCCACTAGTGATAACTGCCAAGCTGATGTGGCAGTATCTTCAGGGTGCTAGGAGTGTGAAAGAGAGAGAATGCTGAGGTGAGAATGGCTATATAAGCGTGTATTGTGAGAGAGAGGTTAGGCTTGAATTGGGTTTAGGCTTGGGACTTGGGAGAGAATAGAGGCACTCTCTAATTTGCCTCTGCTATCTTTTCGTTTTTCCTTTTCCCTGTAATCTTCTGCAGCACTGCTTCTGGGTTTCTACCAGAGGGTTCAGTGATATTATGCAATTCCATCTCTATTTTCTAGTTCTATTCCTAGTATCTAATATTGTTTCTACATTTCCTTGCTGAAAACCGGGTTCCTAACACCTTCAAACTATGCTGCGCTTCCCTTTTGCTTTTTCCAGATGCAACAAGCTTCCAGAAACAAGTGTTATACTGATTGTTGATGTGGCAATCCACTTGCCTCCATGAAAGATAGTCCCTTATAATTTTAGCTGATGGGTAGCAAACTACTCGTGCATCAAAAGAAGGAGGATACTTTAACTCACTTTGTGGGAAGAAATCTTTCCATCTCATCACATAGGTTGATGTGAAGAAAGACACAATAGCTGAAATGATTTTACTAGCTCTCCTTTGATAAATATCACTGGATTGCTTAAGAATGAAGCTATACTCATCACTAACCCCATAGGCAAAGACTATGGCCTGCCTAAACTCTTCCACCACAGCTACTGCACAAGAATTCATCAGGTTAAGAGCTCTAATATCATTTGGCTTTGCAAAGTCGTGCATCTCAGAAAATCTGTGAAAGTGGCATCCATCTATGCGAACTACAATCCACGTAGATGGCATCAACTTGCTATCAAATTCAAAGGACCTCACATACTCTGGTTTCACATTGTTAATCTCCTCCGCAAAACAACCAAGTTCCTTCACAAGAATAGTCTGCTCATTCCAAAATCTTTTACTTGCTATTTTCTTGGAATGCACGGTGATTATCTTTCTCCGGTGCCTTTTAATTGGATCCCCATTATCTGCGTACTTCACAACATCCTCTACCACTGTCTTTAAAATACAGGAACCTTGTCGGAATATCGGCTCTAGTTCATTGTAATTGACATGGAACTCATCAAATAAAAGATCATTTAGGTCGCGTTTCTGAGCACAATTGATGAAATCCAGCGCTTCCTCCTCACTCATCCCGCGTTCAACAAGACGCCAAAGGCATTGGTCATGTTGATTATTCAAATGACAGATACTTTGCCTCCAAAAAAGATATGCTTGAACGGCTTCTATGGACGCACAAGCTATGACTCGCCCGTGGAAAAACGGAGGAGATTGCAGTTTCTTCTGAGGGAAGAATTCCCCCCATTTTCTCACAAATATTGCTGAGAAAAAAGAAGTGATGATCGATAACACTTTGCTAGCACGCCTTTCGTAGAACTGGGAAGTCTTCTTGAAAACAAAAGTGTACTCATCACTGAACCCATATGCAAAAACCACATCCGCATACTCTTGAAGCACCGCAACAGCGCAAGAGTTCATCAATTTCAAGACATTTACATCATGAGGCTTATGAAGTTTACAGGCACTGATCCAAACTAGGATGAGATTGGGAAACAAAACCTCATCCTCAAGTTCAAAACACTTGACATACTCATATTTACTATTTGCCATACTGCACACAAAAGCTGTGGTCTCTTTCTTCTCACAGGAAAATCATCAAACACTTGGTGTCCTCATCATTATTCATAAAAACCTGCATCAATTCATTCACACACAAAAAAAAAAACCTTCAATACTAGGCATTCACTTCAAATACTATGCAATGAGCAGAATGAAGCTCGCGAACCTGGAGTTTGGAGACGATGATGATGATGAACCCGAGAGAGACGACACGGCGGCTGCTGCGGCGACGAGTTTCAGCAGGGTTTAGCGTTTCAAAGTGTGTGAGAGATTTAAGACAACGGTTCTAATTTTCGAATTTTGTTCAGAAAATTTGGGTTCCATAAAAAAACACCAAAAAGCTAAAAAGATAATAATTGTAATAAATATTTTTTACACTTTCAACATGAAAAATGTTAACATCCCTTTCTTCATGCCATAGCCTGTTATAGTATAAGGTCTGATAGTATTAGGCTTGATAAAAATTTAATACTATACAACGTTTGGTTATACACTGTATAACTTATCATTTCATTTGACCTTTTTAAATGATTACACCTTACTAAACAAAAAATTTAATATTATTTATTTTTATCATCGAACTTCATCAAAATTAAAGGTCATCATTGTCCTAGATGTTCTCTTGTGCGTTGACTTGGGAGGAATAATAGTAGTTTCCTGACTTTGAACTTGTGTTTTGTACAATTGTCATTTTGGCTTTTATCAAAGGAAGATTTTAATTCGTTTGAAATTTTCGTTTGTCATTAAATATCTTTATAACTTTGTTGATATTACAATTTTAATCTCGAGAAATCGGAGCGATACACCCACCATGTTCTTCCTCGGGGTAAGCTTCTTTTTACCATCTTTGTCAAGGTTCTTCTTTGGGGTTACGTTCTTCCAAGTCCTTCCCATGTCGATTGCAGACTTCCATCGTCGTTTTTGTCTTCTTCGTCGAAACCTAGGTCTTGATGTGTTTTCAATGGTGTGAATATGGTCCCTAGGTTTTCAAATTAGGGATTATGTTCCCAATCCATGGTCACATGAGATGCACATGACAAGCCAACTCATCCCTGTCCTCTTTCTCTCTCCAACATGTGTTGTCAACTCAATTAAAATGTCCACGTCACGTTTTCTCACGGAAGGTTGATGGAAAACTAAAACTTAAAACATCAGTTAACGTTTGGGATGAGAAATGCTAATGATTTTCGTTTGGGACCAAAATCACACGAATGGACAACGTTGGGACCCAAAGTGCAGTTTATAATATATATATATATATATATATTATATATATATATTGGTATATTCTATGGTAATTGTGTCATGAACATAATTAAGTTGTCATTTATAACATTAGATAGGAATTACAATTTGACTATGTTAATAGTATCATGTAAATATTTTTTTTTCAAACAATATTTGTCAATCTTAAAGGCAAAAAGTGTATCGCTCGGGTACAGATTCTAGTATATATATATATGGGGATATAAATTGAATACTAGCAATTTTGAGACTTCTCTTATCTAATCTTATGTTCTATTTATTTGTTTTTCTTTTATTCTATTGCATGACACAACCTTTTTCAAATGTTGATCGCCTAAACAATGAACGAAATCATTCCTTGGATCATAGGTACGATGATTTGTTGGACTTTCAATCCTATATTACTTGAGCGATAAAGTGCACTTATTCTTTACATATGTATTTTTAACACAACAATCACCTTGCACACAGGGTCGAATGTGCAAGTTCATATACCAAGTAATCACTCAATCTCTCACTCTCTCAAATCCGAACTCTATATAAGCCTACACTTTAAGATAAGTCAAATATTCTGTTAGCTAAATTAGTGGGTCAAATTCTATGTTAACTGTAAATTAGGAGTGCAAATATTATTTCCTTAATTTAAGAAAGGAATTATAGCATTCCTTTAATAGAATAGGGTTTCATGTTTCAGAATTATTCTTTGAAACACTTATATATGGTATCAGAGCCTATCCTAGATCCATTTGTTGTTTGTTGTGGAGACCTCGTATAATTGGGCCACCCGTTGTTGTTGATCTCATGTTCTAGGTTGTTCAGTCCTGGACGTGAGGGGGTGTGTTAGAAGTCCCACAAAAGCTAGCTCAAGAGTTAAGGCTTGCACTACCCTTATAAAGGCTACACTCCTAAGAAATCGCGCACCATTCTCTCATTTTGTGCTCTCTAAGTTCAAACTTAGAAAGAGAAGGTTTGTCTTCTCTATAACCCTAGCTCACTATCATCTTGTTCTTCTGTTTCTCAACATCAAACCACATGTGGATAAGGCCATGTAAACGCTCACCGGAATGTAAGCAATTCGCTTGAGCTTAGATTTAGGCGAGGACCAAAATTAAACAATTCTCTAGTCATATGAACCAAATGCAACTTTGTTCTGTGAGAGACTAAAATCAAACGAACCAACATTTACGGAGCAAAAATATATATAACCCTACAATTTATTAAGTTTGGTGGTAATCACAAAGAAATGATCCGAGACATGGAAGTTTTGGAGGTGAATATAACTCTTAAAAATGAAAATAAACACTAATATGACATTTGAACTTAAATCCATATATCTGAAGTGCAGTCACCACCAGGATATCTCATCTCATGGGCAAGGGCAGGACCATCAGGCTCAGCTCCAAAGTCAACAAAGAAGTTGGGGTTGATTTTCAGGCCACCTTTCTCAGTGTCAACATCAATCTGCAATATATGGGATCCTTTCTCTACAAGCCCTGGATAAAATTGTTTATCCCAAGCACTAAACAGTGAGTTAGTAACATACAGCCTCTTCCCATCCAAGCTCAGTTGAATCATCTGAGGGCCCCCTCTCAGCTTTTGTCCCTGAAAAGTATAATAAGAATTCAGTACATGCAACAGAGGAGCACAAATAAGCTTATTCTTTTTCGGCTTCCCACTTTTTTGTCTTTGTTCATTTGATACCAGTTAACTTAGTTCTACTCATGGAGAGAGTGGTTTTAAATTACAGTCTACAACTGAAATTGCAGCCACAAAATCAAGTATTTCAACTGCACTAGAGGAAATGACATGCTACAGAGTAGTGAGACCTTATTCTGGATTTACATGAATGTTTAGTCAGTTGTGAATGAGTTTATTCAATACATCACTGTGCTATCTGGGGGAAAATAGATCTAACATGGCACAAGAGTTGAATAAATAACACAAAGTGAACATGCTACATTAATGTGAAATTCATATGGTGTGCATGAGGTAAAAACTGGAACAAGTGTGAAGCAATATATGCTTCTACACAAGGTGAACATGAAGCAACTACCGTTTCATATTAACATACCAAGTCTAGTTTTACTCTCTTTAATGGATTAAAAATAGTGTACAAGTCCAAGTAAATACACAAAAGTAGTCTTTTTAGTTGGAGAGCTAAACCCAACACACTTTTCTGGTTGAAGGCTGGGTGAAGTGAAACTACCTGGTTGAAGGCTCTCATACAATTTGATAAAAAAATTGGAAGAAACATTCTGCAAAAAGCTAGTCTCTACATTTGGAGATCCCAAAGCCTAATAAACCCCACGCCAAAATCTCATACTTCTAATGTGGGACTCAAGTCCGGTGCCTGAAATTGGATCCTTATATTCATCCATATTCTTTGCTATGAAATATTATCCAAGCACAATTTTTCTCTTTGAAGGCAATGGGCACTCTGCACTAACAATTAGAGTCACATTTCACTCTTCTCAATTTTCACTACACTCTTGAAAGCAAAACCTTAAAAATTGTTAAGAAATTTGTTTACATTCATCCAACTAATTAAACCCAAACATGTTATGCAATGAGTTTGAAAATAGGAATATGAAATTGAAAAGTGAAATAGCACCAACCTGAATCTCTGGAACATCAGATTGCCAAGTTTTACCATCTTCTCCTATAGCTGCTACAGGGCTTCCTTTCTGGATAAGGCCTCCAACCCATAGTTGGCCAGTCAGCACAGGATTCTTAAGGTCCTCAATGTTATACTGCCTTATATCCCCGTGAAGCCAGTTTACGAAATACAGAAACCGGTCATCAAGAGAAATCAGAAAATCTGTTATAAGCCCAGGCATCTCAGGAAGAATCCAGTTTTGCACTTTCAGTGGTTTCACTGGTATTGCAAGCTACAATGCAAGCATAGTCTATTAGTATTATTGGTCGAAATACCTTTGTTGAAGTATCAATACTAACCACTATCAAGAAGAGAATGGACACTAAATATCCTTTGATAGTACCTCATGGCTCCATGATCCATCTTGGGTTTTGAAAAACCGTATCATGTTACTTGACAATGCACTCCCAACAAAACCGGTGTCTTTAGCAGGATCATGTAGGAACCTTATCTGTATTTATGGTGCATTAGTTACAAAGTATGTCAACTTCTGCAAATGGTTCACAAGTATAAACAAGTACAAGTACAGTGTATGTTAAACATCTTGCAGATTTTGTTAAGCAATTTACCTCCAAAGGCAAGAGCCCTGTGTTGCCAAGGTCCAATGTTTGTCTCAGTTCGCCCCCGGGCCAATTGTATACATGTAGATGCCTCCCATACAATCCATCAGCGACATGCTGTAAGTCAAAACCTTTGGTAAAAGCAGTAGGAGCACCCCAGGATGTGCTAATCATAGTATTGTGCCGCGGCTGGTACCAAAAGTCATACCCAAATAATGGACTGTGTCCTGGTTTCTCCCATCTAACCAATTTGCAGGACACAAACATTAGATACTGAAATAGTTTCAGATAGAATTGTTTCCAAGGATGTAACATCATGTAATGCACAAGCACTTAATTTAATCAGAACTGTTTCACAAAATGCCTGTCATCTAAACCATAAATTTATTTCAAAATTCAAAATGTGCAATTGAAAGTTACTAAATTCAAAATGTGCAATTGAAACTAGAAGATCCAACAGAATCAGAAAGCAAGAACATGCAGAGATGCATAAGGATCGGTAAACTGAGTATTTTAGACGTGGTGATAAGCATCACTGCATTTCTGAATAAAATCTATAACTTTGTACCTTCCTTTGACATTAAAGTCTGAATCAAGAAGAAGAAATCCATTTCCTTCAGCATTCCCATCTTTATCTCCGAGGCATGAGATCATTAGCTCACCGGAAGCCAGGCAATGAGATGTGTGTGGATAAGCTAATCCAGTCTTTTGTATGATATCTGCAGGGTCAACAACTTTGTGCAAAGATGGAGACCTTGGATTTGTTTTTGTGTCAATCACATATATACGGCCTGATCTGAAATATGATAAAGTAAACTTTGTAAGAGATGGCCAAAAACAATGTTAATTAGAATAAAGATAGTAACTTCATTGAAATTTCTAGGAATCAAAGCAGTGGGCAATACAGATATTTACCAGAACTTCAGTACTTTCTTAAGGTAGATAAAATGCCATGACAGAACATTTGAAAAGATAAAGGAATGAGGGAGAAAACAGAAACAATTAGCAGCTGGGGTTCACATAATATATATTTGCTAATTTATTGTTATAACACCATTCTTTTCAAATAATCACAGTTTCTTTACTGTGTCTCTCTTTGATGAAGATAATTTTGTCACTATATTCACTCTTTCTAATAACATAATATCTTTGAAAAATCATAAGATTATAGAGGAAATACTGCAAGCTGGAATTATCAGGGAGCATATGAATACGGTCCCATTCAAACAAGGTAATGCAGAACTTGCTAGCCAATATTACTTGTTGATCCAAGGATCAATAACAGGGAAAAAAAACAATAACAGAGAAGTTTATTCAATTATACAATCCAATTTTAAATCAAGACAGCTAACATGTGTGGTCAGTTACTCCCCATTTTTAAAATAAGAAAATAACATCACCATCAACTTGTGAAAGGTGTATCCTCTTCAGCATCACAAGAGTACTATCAACCAATTGTCATCAATATTTAGGACGTTTCTCCGGTACCCTTGTACAAAGAGAGAGTTCAGTACCCTTCAGCTTATTGTCTAAAATATTAAAACTAAATTGCAAATTATAAAAATTTATTTCAAAAGATAACATGACCTATCAAGGCAAAGTGGTACCTACAGCAGCCAATATTTATATCAATCCTAATTTTTATATTGATCAAGGGAAGTATATGCTTAGGCTCTTACACAAGTGAAGGTGCAATGAGAAAGCGTCGCTCCGCGGATGGGTCTCCATGGCAAGAGCTGCAAGAATTCCAGCCAGTATGGTGCAATTCATCACCCACATAAGGAACAGGTAGCCTGTGGATCACTTTTGAGTAAGTTGGAGAGCTTGGATCCACATCCACAGTAGCCAAATAATCTGGCTTTTCAATTCCGGTACCTGTATTATTGAATTGAATGAATCAATAATCAATTATAATTTAATCAAAAGTAAAATTATAACTCCAAAGTCACAAGAAATGACCAAAACTCAATCAGCCAATATAATAACCAAAAAAGGGCTCCAATAATAAAAAAATAGTTCAAACCATCAAGCCTCCACTATGATTTGAGAGTGAGATTAATAAAATAAAAGGGTGTTTGAGAGTAAGATTTCCTTATGTCATATATAATCATTCAGATTCGTTTATCATAAACTCAACATCAATTCTTCTTCAGATTAAACAGATTTATTAATAATAACATGTAGCAAAGGCAAAATCTTCATGATACAACCAACCATAAGATGAAGGGGAATGGCTGGTTACCTGCATAGACAGCAGTTACATAAATCAGAGACTCTCTGGGACCAGACATGGCTTCAATCGGAGAAGCATAACCTGGCCCTGATTTGCAGCATCCATTAACACTTTTTTTCTCATTCACCACACCATGATCCAACACAGTAGCCATCTCTCTCTCTCTCTCTCTCTCTCTCTCTGTGTCTCTGTGATAGCAAGAAATGACTAGATACAATGCATGACTGCACAAACAAACATCTTATATGGTTGGTCACTATCGTACACGTATGCTTTAGATATAGAAAAGATATATTAAGGATAAATTGAAATATCAAAATATTAAAAAAAATTAGTTTAAATTGTTGTAAAATAAACTGAAATGATGTAACTAACAAAAGTAATTAAAATTACCTTAATTTTTTTAGAAATAATTTAAATCAAAATAAAAAAATTCAAAACCATGACTGATTAAGAAGGAAAAATTAAACAATTACCCGTTTGTATCCAGACAGTATTGTTGTCTTTGTTCATATTGGCATTATCTTTACCTAAAAAAAAAATTATCTTTAATTTTTTAGAAATAATTTAAATCTGAATAAAAAGTTTTTCAAAACCATGAATGATAAAAAAAAAATAAAAGGAAAAACAATTATCCGTTTTGTATTTAGTCCGTATTGTTGTCTTTATTCATTTTTGCATCAAAAATGTCCACGAAGGATAATGCTCGTAGTTAACGAGGTTATCCAACTCTTGACACGTGTTTTTTCATCTAATTGTCTATTTTGGAAGACATGCCGTATGTCTAGATTCTTTAATTTTGCAACCAACGGACAACAAGTAACCAGAAAAATAAAAAAGAAAAAAGAAGCTATCATGACAATGCATATTTCAAATGTTAGTCCATTCACTCACTATTGCATTTTTTTTTTTGAGTAAGATCAATTCATTAAGAAGAGAGGAGCAGAAGCTGTTACATCAAGTTGTATTAGCGAAATAATCCTTATTGGGAGACTCCTTCAACCAAACAAAATTATATTTACGTAAATGAATGCTAAAAAATGTGCAACATGATTACTAGAAGTCAAACAAAGAACTAAAAAAGCATCAACACTAGAAGTCTAACAAAACAATCACGAACAACAACACTTAGATAGGAGTTACCCCGAGAAGGGAACTTCCAAACTACAAATCGTTGAGGCACCATGTGTTAAAGGAAACTCTACGAAAGTATAGATCTGATGTCATAACAAGAGACTACCTAAAGGAAAAAGTCTATGCAATAACCAAAAATAGAACCTCAAAAGCAGATGTCTGTAGTCGCTAAACTTCCCCATTAAAGTCAAGGGCTATTAATCCAAAAACGGGTTATGCTAGCTGACGAAACTGCATCAAAATTAATCTTAAACATCTCACTCATTGGTTGCCTCCAATAGGCCTGAAGAGGAGCCCCCGCTGGTTTGGTAACAAGTCGCGTACTCTTCTCTCCCTTATCTTCTCTTTCTCTAAAACCTAACCCCACTTCTACGGCCATGGCTATCGCCCTCTGTCGCGTTCTTGTCCCTCTACGTTCCTCTCCTCCTTCCCCTACCAGCAAAATCAAAACTTCATTCTCCGTTTCTCTTCCCCCTCTCCCACCCACTGACTCTTACCTTCAACATGATAAAAGCAATTCAATAGGCTCGAATGGAGCATTTAATCTTATTTCTCACGCTTCGAGTTTATTATTCTACAAAGCCAAGAGAAAGTGCAATTTATGGAGTATATATCTAGGAATGGGAGGTGGGTTACCCTATATACCCACTAGTCATAATGTATCATGAACCAAATGTTCAAAAAGCATAAGCTATTGGGTAAATGACTCTAAATGACTTTATATTATAATTCTAACATGCCCCTCAAGCAAGAGTCTATTTGCGCTTGAAGCGTGAACAATTCACATGCCTACTTACCATGTGTTGAAATTCAACATTTTCTTTTGTTTTATTAGATGAAATGGGAACGACAAAGATCAAACTCTACACCACTTAGTCATATAGGCTCTGATACCATGGCAATCAAAGCTTTTGGACAAATTACTCTGAATGATTTTATATTGTATTTCTAACATCTTAAATACATGCCAAAGGTCATTGCATTTAAAAATACAACAGACTTAGCTAATCCTGTTGAAAGTTACAAACATAAATGGTATTAAGGACGACTCAAAGCAAATGAAGAACATGTTAATGAAAAAAGGCTCAAACGTGGTTCTTATGAATGGAATGTTGATTTGGGAAGAGGGGGTGAGAGAGAATGGAGTTTGATTTTTCAATGAAGGTCAGAGGAAGGGGAAGAGAGAGAGGGGTGGAGGGAGAAGAATGGGGTGGAAGGTTGTGAAGTCATGGCTGCCCCTGAAAGTGGGATTAAGGTTTGGGGAAGAGGAAGAGGAAGAATGACGAGAGAATGGACTAAAGTTGATTTTTTTTTTGCACTTCCCAAAACAAATGTAAGATCTCTATCTGAATTTGTGTATACTCACCTTTTTCAGTTGATATAGCCGCTAATTTACTCTTATTGAAGTTAACCTTCAACCCATAAATAAACTCAAAGCAACGTAAGACACATTTTATCACAACCGTGTTCTACAGATTGGCTTCCCCCATATAGAGAGTATCATCCGCAAACTGAAGTAATGAAACCTCCACAGAGTCATTCCCTCCAACTTAAAAACCATTGAATTTCCCCAACTTCACCTACATTCATGAACGACCCATTAAGTCCCTCCGCTACAATAAGAAAAAGAAAGGGGGCTAGGGGATCCCTTGTCTGAGACCCTTCTCCATTTTAAATTCATTGCAAGGGCTGTCATTCACCAATACTGAAACAAACGCAGATTTAAGACAACTTTTGATCCACTCAATCCACGTATCAACAAAACTCATCATCCTCATCATATAAAACAAGAGCTACCACTGAATAGAGTCGTATGTCTTCTCATAGTCACACTTTGAAAATAACTAAGGATTGACTTCTTGCGAATGCGAGCCTCATCTACTATCTCATTTACCACCACTATGCTATATATCCAATATATTCCTTCCCCAAGAAAGGCAAACCTTATTTTGCTCTTATTATCATTGAACACTTATTGTATAATAGTTAGAAGATTTAGAGAATCTACCAACAAAAAGAACCAAGATTTGGAGGGAAAGACACTAAATTAAGATTTACAAATGTTCTCACGTAGCAAGCATGTAGGATGAAGTGGGTGAACGTTGATAGTTGATGAATGTCACTCTCTCGCCATGCATACGCACTCAAGTCTCAACTCAGCTCTGTGGCACGCCAGAGCCCATTCCTCACTAAAAAACTTCACGCACAAATCATCAAATCTGGTCTCAGCCAACACGAACCCTTCCCCAACACACTCCTTGACGCCTACGGCAAATGCGGTCTCCTCCAAGATGCACTCCAACTGTTCGACACATTGCCCCACCGAGACCTCGTGTCCTGGGCCTCTGTCCTCAGCGCCTGTAACCTCGCCAACCTCCCCCACCGTGCTCTCTCCATCTCACGCTCCCTTCTCCATCAGGGTTTCCAACCCGACCACTTCGTCTTCTCGACTCTCATCAAGGCTTGTGCTAACATGGGTCCTCTTCATGTGAACCAAGGGAAACAAGTCCATGCTCACTTCTTGCTTTCGCCCTACGCCAATGATGATGTGGTTAAGTCAACACTGGTTGATATGTATGCTAAATTTGGGTTGCCGGATTACGGGCGCGCTGTTTTTGACTCGATTTCTTCGTTGAATTCTATTTCTTGGACTGCCATGATATCTGGGTACGCGCGGAGTGGACGGAGGTCTGAGGCTCTACGACTGTTTCGTGAATCGCCATACAAGAATTTGTTTGCTTGGACTGCTCTGATATCCGGGTTGGTGCAGAGCGGGAATGGCGTTGATGCGTTCTACACGTTTGTTAAAATGCGTCAAGAAGGGATTACTATAGCGGACCCGTTGGTTCTGTCGAGTGTTGTTGGTGCTTGTGCTAATTTAGCTGTTTGGGAGCTTGGGAAACAGGTGCATGGTCTGGTCATAGGACTTGGTTATGAGTCTTGTGTGTTTATAAGCAATGCCTTAGTAGACATGTACGCCAAATGCAGTGACCTTGTTGCTGCAAAATATATCTTCTGTGAGATGAGCAGAAAGGATGTAGTTTCTTGGACTTCAATAATTGTTGGCACTGCCCAGCATGGACAGGCTGAGGAGGCATTGGCTTTATATGATGACATGGTTTCCGCCCGGGTTAAGCCAAATGAGGTCACCTTTGTTGGGTTGATCTATGCCTGCAGTAACGTTGGTTTGGTTAGCAAGGGCCGTGCTTTGTTTAGGTCTATGGTTGAAGATTATGGGATTAAGCCCTCTCTTCAGCACTATACTTGCTTGCTGGATCTTTTTAGTCGATCAGGGCACCTTGACGAGGCAGAGAATCTCATTAGAACAATGCCGGTTAGCCCCGACGAACCTACTTGGGCTGCTTTACTTAGTGCTTGTAAGCACCACGGTAACACCCAGATGGCAGTAAGGATTGCTGATAAACTATTGTGTTTAAAACCAGAAGATCCTTCCTCCTATATATTGTTATCTAATGTGTATGCCGGCGCTAGTATGTGGGAGAATGTTTCAAAGGTGAGGAAGCTAATGATGGTTAAGGAAGTGAAAAAGGAACCAGGTTATAGCTGCATTGACTTGGGAAAGGAAAGCCATGTATTTTATGCTGGAGAGACATCTCATCCAATGAAGGATGAGATTCTAGGTTTAATGAGGAAGCTAGATGCAGAGATGAGGAAAAGGGGTTATGTTCCTGATACCAGCTATGTTTTACATGACATGGATCAACAAGAGAAGGAAAGACAACTTTTTTGGCATAGTGAGAGGTTGGCTGTTGCCTATGGGCTCCTTAAGGCTGTTCCAGGGACAATTATACGCATAGTGAAAAATCTTCGTGTTTGTGGAGATTGTCATACTGTTCTGAAGCTCATCAGCACTATAGAGAGTAGGGAAATTTATGTCCGAGATGCTAAAAGATATCACCATTTTAAGGATGGGAAATGTTCGTGTAACGACTTCTGGTGACTTGGGAATTTTGATTTACAATTTCACAATTTTGATGCTGAATCAAGGCCCTTGCTATCATGAAAAATGCTAGCCTGTACTCTTGTCAGATGTGTTTTGCCTATGCCTTTCAGATCAGTAGTGATCCTTACCAATTTTTATTTTTCAGAAATTTCTCTCTCCCTCAAATATCTGCTATTGACGGGAAAATCTGCGGCACTCATGTAGTATACACTACCTCCATTAAAATATTGACACATGTTCCATGAATGGTTAGTTTGCCCTTTTTTCAATTTTTTTAAATTTCAAAAAGAAGGAAATTGAATGTTTGTGTGAGAGATATACTGGGTTCAGTACTCCTTTGCTCATTATTGATCTTTCCTTCAAGATCAGTTGGCTGGCAGTCATTGTCTCATAGGTAGAAATTGGGTAATTTCATATTCTTGGATCCTTGGCTTATTTTATGGGATTCATGGATAGTACTATTCAAAAAAAAATTGGAAAACTTAGAACTGTGAGAGATCATCAAATTTCAGGAATAAGTCTTACACGAGCCTGCTTGGATACATGCTTCTTAGAGCTTATTGAAGCTTATCTACTAGAAAAAAAACACTAAATAAACTTGCTCTTAGTTTAGTTTACCTTCAAACGGGCACAAATTCAATAAATTACAGTTGATGTTGCTCCCTGTCAATATTTCTTCCTTCAGCTACATAACGTTTTGAGTGACTTCAAAAAAGAATTGGTGGGATAACATCAAGAATTTTCCTTTTTACTATTCAAATTGGATTTCTTTTGTATTACAGCACCACTATTCAGCACAAAAGGAACAAATGGAGTCTTCAAGAAATGCAAGAATGTTTTGGTTGAGTCACTGAAAACCAAATATTCATGCGAAAACGTTTATGCAGATTTGTCGGAAAACAATTTGTTTACTTGTACTCTCTTCTAGATTTCTTCTAAAAAGTTTCACACTATCAAGCATTTTCCTTTCAATTATGTTAAATAGGATTTCTATTTTGCTTCTTCTGCACGTTAGTAATGAATGTGTACGAGCGGTTATTCAAAGAGTTATGATTAACTCACATCCTCATTACATTTTCACCTTCACATTCATTGATCATGCAAACCGGTTTTCAGATCAAGCTGATTTTTGTCAAGCAATTCCTGTGGCGCCCAAACCCGTTTAGAGTGCTTTTGTTTAAGATTATGAAGAAATGGTTTATGGCTCCTTAAAAAAAATATTTTTAGCGATTTTTTGTTGATCAAAGTAGGTTATTCAAATAATATGTTTTTAGCTCATTCTGATATTTTTTTAAAATATAAAAACTGAAACAAGTGCCCTCTTAAAATGTGGTTTGTCCAGTCAGGTTAGACATGGTCAAACCGGTTTTGACAGGCTACAGCTATCTAAATTGATGCTAATCAGTTCAAACTTCAAACTAACTTGATACACTAACATCAGAGGAAGAAAACATTAAATTCCACCCTGTGAGAAGATAACAAAAGTATATGCACATTTACTTTTAATAAAAGAGAACAGTATTTTTCATCCTGTAAGAAGATTGAATAACAAAAGAAATGCTAGACAGGAACAAGGATTAAAAAGTTTGCTACTGTCTAATTTACAATCAAAACACTAATGTGTCGTGCCATTGGCACAAGGTAAGGTTAGCTGTATAGATTCTATAACTAGTTCAAGTATTGAGCCATGTCTATTGTGCGATACACCATTGGCTTTTGGTAAGTTTACTTGTACAGATTCTCTATTTGGTTCCTGTATTGAGCCACAACTCTATCCCTTCGAATTTTCATGGTGGGTGTCAATAGCCCATTATCAATCTGTCATTATAGTAAATGATTAGCCAAATATGTCAATTCTATTCGGTAAATAACGTAAAGGTAGACGCTACAAAGAAGTTCGATCTAACCGTGAAGGGATCGTTTACGAGAAGGATTGGCCCAATTTGAAATGTAGACCCTGACATCCTGGAAGACAAAGACAGGACGAAAAAGGGAAAAGGCAAATTATTCAAAATGTATTTAGGGAAACAAACAGCCATAGAAAACGTAAACTTTGTCTTCACTTTTATTTTCAGTTCTGAAACTCTATCTTTTTGCTCAAGCAAGAGACCTGTTTTAGCTTCTTAAGGAATCTAGTCATGGAAGTCTACAATATATAAGTGAAACTTTGCCATAAAGCAAACAGATGTAATTTTCTTCTCTCTCATAATCATGTTACAAATGAGGCCTTTGCAAAGCAGTGCAACTTACTATAACACACAAATTAGAGCTTCTAGGGAGAGATTTAATTTTCAGATAAAAAATATTTGCTCTGTTTCACATAACACTTCAGAGTTCAGACCAAGTATTTAAATTTTAAATTCATTCTTAAAAGTTAAAAAAACTTCACTAGCAGTAAACAAATTAATTTATTCTCTTGTGAACTGAAAAAACATACAACATACAATTGCAATGTCTATAAAGGCACAAAATTTCTCTGGCTTTAGTGAGTCATGGTCTTACCAGGTCTTCAATTCTTTATGGATTAGGTTGGTCACTTTTTCCTGACTGACATCTGAACTATCGGAGTCTATAATTGACAATTCCCTCGCTGCCTTTAAGACTTCTTCTTTGTTAGGAACAATTACAGCTCCTAGACGTCGCTTATCCTGTATGTCACATTTTATCACCAAATGAGTAAAATCATTGGATTTTGTCCTGTGTCTGACAGAGATAATGAGATATATAGTTCATGATGAGATCTTGGACCATTAAAGTTTAAAGACATCAAGATTTAAATTCACCTGGCCAATGACAACAATTTGTTGTATGAGGTTACTCCTCATTGCAGCTTCTTCTAGTTCTCCCGGTTCAACATTTTCACCTTCTCTTATAGAAACATGTCATTAGTACTTACATAGGGAGGGGAATCAATGATCAGCAGGCTTTTTGTGCATAGATAAAAAGAAAAGTTGCAATTATGGGTCAAAAAAAATGAAACTCATTCTTGAAGGAAGTGAAAATATATATGATAACTAACAAAGCCATTTGTTAATTGCAAAAAAGAAAAAGAAAAACAGATTAGTCATAAAATTCAACAAGTAGCTAATTCACCACTTGAGCAGCAATAATAAAGTTTTGACCTAGCCATACGGTATAGAAAATGGCAAGAAAAAAAAGGTTATCAAATTTATGTTCATAAGATATTTGCTGGTTATTTGGAATATTTTAAACATGATATGGTGATTAATTATTTGGCTGTTTTAAACTAAAATAAAAAAGGTAACTTGAAAAGTACATGTACATACATAATATAAAGTAGATATTTGTATGAAACCCATTTATTAAACAGGGTGCTGGTTGTTATTTTTGTAGTATAAAGACCTTTTATTCCAAAAATACATAAAGTGATGTACCAAAAAAGATCTTAAAGCATAATTGGTGTTACTGTTTAATTTCTATATTGTAAAGCTAATATATTTGCTATAGTCAACATCAACAATAGTACCTACTCCTATAATGTATATCAATATCGACCACAAAAGTTACTACTTAAAGCATAATGGGTGTTACTGTTGAATTTATATATTGTAAAGCTAAAATATGTGCTGTAATCCATAAGAGTACCAACTACTATAATGTATATCAATATCACTTTTTTTGTACTAAATTGCTATCGCAATTCTAACCCCCGGGTGTGATGAAGGCCAAAGGTCTCCCCAATAGTGCGGCTTCTAAGGATCGAACTTTCAACCTAGGGGTTCAAACAACTACTTTTAAACCACTGTAATGGGCACCCATTGGGTAAATATATCAATATCACTAAATAACATTATCAGTCCGCCTTTTCATACATAACCTGAAAAAATATTTAAAAAATTAAACGATACTTATTTTGAATGACGCTTTAATAGCGGTAAATTTTGAAAAGTGGCTGGTGGGTTACTCTTGATTTTCCTCTTCACTTTATTGATTATTTTATATAATCCAAGCAAATTCAAACCAAATTTAAAATTGTCTAAACACCTAGGTCATGATAAAAATATAAAAACTAAAAAAGAATCTTGTATGATGGATGAGTACTATTTTAAGGAAAAACAAGATAGCACAAGCACAAATAGACACAAAAGTGTGCCTTGAATCTGTCCAGTTTCAAACGCCAAGGTTTTTGCACTAACAGTGTCCATTCTCCCAACCAATAATGAATAAAAAAAACATGGAAAGGCCACAAAACACGAACATACAGGGAGGGAGGACACATTGCATAAAGGATTCAAAAATCACATACATAAACTTAGGCTCTACCTGTTGAAAGCACAATCGTGTCTTTAGCACGGCCATCCACAACAATCACACCACCAGAATTACGACTACGCCCAGTTGAATGGAAGGGAACAATCCAACCTATATCACCAGTACTCAGCCAGCCATCCTTATCTATGACCTGATTTGTAGCTGAAGGATTCTGATACAAGAATAAGACAGGTAAGTGTAACTGACACAACTTGATCCAGCATATGTGAGTAAGACTACATGACTAGCATGTGATGTGAGCTCTTAAGTAAGCAACAAGTATTAACTGCCTCAATCTTTGAGTTTTCTAGACAATCAAATATTTATAAATGAACAAAACTATAACCCCAGTATAAAGAAGGCATTTTAGAGAGCCTAAAATTCTATCTGATAGCCATATGTAACCAACAAAATTATTATGAATTTTTCATTAACATGCACTCTCTCTCTCTCTGACATACACACACTTACATGTCAACGCTAGACCCACCTTGTTAGCATTTTGACAAATTAGATTACCTTGTAGTATCCCTTCATCAATTGTGGGCCCCTGACTTTTAAAATCCCCTTTGAACCAGGTGGAAGAACTTCATCAGTTTCAGAATCTACAACTTTGAACTCTGTATGCTTAATTGGATGCCCAACAGATCCAATAACCTTACAAAAAATTGCAGTTGCAACATTTTCAGATAAAATCAACACTCTTCGAGATTCAAATGACAAACTAACTAAAGAATTCCATTTACATAATAATTGTGAATACCAAGCTCTAGACAGGGACTAGTGACCAAGGGTTTACAATGTGCTTGATATTCACAGATTTAGTAGACTGGATAACTTTTGAAAGAATCAAACAAAAAATAGATCAAGTAAGCATGTCCACACCTCATTTAGTAGAATTCTCATTTAGCCCTTCATTCTAACAAAACCAAATAATTGCCATTTTCAATTTTTTTCATTTTTACTTTTTTTTACTTGATCCTTAAACTTGTGAAGAAAAAAGAATGACATATTCATATAGTGAAACAGAGGGAGAATCTCATAATTCAGTATAATAATGATATGTTTAGCCATTCATTATAAGTAGAGTAACAAGTTACTGAAAGGACAAACAATGTTTAAAATATTGATACTTGGCATAGTATGATGCGGTCGATAATTTATTGCTTACATTACAACTAAGCTGCCGAGCAGCAACAACTGGTGAAGTTTCTGTCAAACCATATCCATTCTGCACGTTCACACCAATGGCCTGCATATCATTTTATGAAAAGTATAAACAATGTGAGAAGAATGCCAAAATGAAAACTCCAGCTTAAGAGTAACACAGGTGTGTAAGTATCAGACCTCAAAAAACTTATCAACATGAGAAGATAAGCTACCACCACCACTTATTCCAGCCTGCAATGTGCCAGATGGTTTTGCTTATCATGAGAAGAAAAGCTATCAATTTACAAAACATTAACAATAAACAATATGGTATGTAGTTTAGAAGAATAATTTATATACCATAATATAGGGGAAATACTAAGGAGCGGCCCCTGATATACATAGAGGATGTTCATGAAGAAGATCCAGAAAAAGCAAGGGAAAGGAAAGAATAAAGTAACTATAGTACAACCAAAAAGAAGAGGAAACTAGACAAAATGAAACCTTGACCCCAACATCTATCCAAGGGTTTCTTTTTCCTTAAGAAGTTTATTAAATCAATGAGAAATTACTCATTAATCACACTTCAAAGAATTTAACCAATTAATTGGTCACATAGTCATAAACTGGAAACATTCTCCCCAAATGATTTTGCAAAGATCAGTCAGTATGGAACCCCGAACAAGAGACAGAATAAAGTAAAAACATAAATACTTTATTATAAAGAGAAGTTAAGAATACAAAACCTTCAATATTCCAATGGCTAAATGAATTTTACTGTAGACCAGTTTCTTTGCCAGCATATGAACTGGAAATAATATTGCAGCAATAACTCTTGCCCATAACCAATCCAACATCGAATAGAGATAGGAAGGTGACTTCGGATCCTTTGTTAGACATTTACCCTACAAACATATTCAGAGTTTGTAATCTTTGACCAGAATAAGAATTATTACGAGTCCATGCACTTGTTTATTCTAACAGGAAGAAGAAAAAAAATCAATGCCACTGATGGAATAATTTTCGAGTGTGCACCTTAGATGAGTTTTTCAAGTGTGTCCGAAAAGAAATATTAGTATTTAATGGTTTATGCCTATTGCTCTGAGGTATGACCCAATTAAATATCTTTGCAAATAGATCCAATTTGTTGTGATGAAGTGGTAGCTCATAACATGTCAGATCAGCAAAATGCAGTCCAACCCACAATTTCTCACCTCATTTGGATGAGAAATGCTACCAACAAATTCTGCAACAAAATTTGGTTTTCGATCTAGCTCAATGGCGTGTGATCCATATAGCTGGCCTCACTTAGTGGGGTAAGGCTTTTGTTGTGTTTTTTACAGTGCACCCTTTTAGATTATTAGGTGAGATTCATGTAGGTCCCAGCAAAAAAGGAGTTGGACCCACATGATTTGGGGGACCTACACATCCACATGAATCTTATCTAATAATAAAGAGTATTTATCAACTGTGTTGCTAGCATTCTTCTGTTTGGATGATCCCATTTGACAGCCCTTATCCTTTTCTTTTTTTTTAATACAAAAAAGTTTGAATAAACAAGGTTAACCTAAAGCAAAGACTAACAGAATAGAAGGAAAACAGAGAACATTGATTTTAACACTTCAGAGAATATACAGAAAGAGCTGATAAACAGACCTCATAAATCCGCTTACACTCCATGTACCCTAAGCTGACCCTTATGAATGTCAGTGCAACAAGCTTTCTAACAAGGGAGCTTCTAGATATCTGCTTCTGGATCCCACTACAGAGTAATCAAGAAAATAATAAATACAACTTATAAGTGGCATTAAATACAATGGACTATAGTAATACAATTTCTGGGTTAAGGGAATACCTATATAATGTTTCATAAACTAAAGGAACAGAAATCAAATAATGTGGCTGATAGCGTCCCAAATCATCCTAGAAGGAAGTAAAGTACAGTCATTAAAACATGTGGCAATGTGTGGTCCTTTATGACATCATACAGAAACATAATAATAAAGTAATAGTACCTTCAAGTTTCTCACGGTTGTGTATACTTGTTCAACACCGCATGAAAAAATGAAATATTCACAAGCTCTTTCATATGCATGCCAAGGAGGCAGCATGGTTAGAAATCTATCCCCAACTTCAGCAGGTACAATGTCACATAAATTTTTAATCTAGAAATTAATCAACACAGACAGAATAAATGGTATATTAAAAGCCAAGAATCAAACTTCAATTAATTGCTTAGAAATAGAATCAATCCAATTGAAAACAATGGATTTCCGGGTCACTGCTTCATTGATTCATAACCTAAAAATAATTTTCTGTACTCTAAAAATCAACACTGATTGTCTGAACTCTGAAAGTACAATTGCCACAATAAATTTTAGAAAAGATTTGCAATCAAACCTGATGCAAAAGATTCTGATGGGTTAGCATAACACCTTTTGGATTTCCAGTAGTTCCACTTGTGTACATAAGTGTAGCAATGTCATCAGATTTTATTGCTTCATACGTTAAGTGCTGCCCTGCAATCACATTGTAGATCAGTTGTTGAAAACCTGATTACTGCTCCTTTGCAGAATAAATAAGTAAAATAATTTCTATTAAAATATAGTAAGAATATTAACATAACTCTATTTGTATAGAGTTATGTTTCTGGCTTCTCTGTGGTCATTGCGATCTTAGATTTGCATTAAGAATTGGAAGTCAACATCACATTTAGTCCCCTTCCCTTTGGGCTTTTGTTATATTTAGCCTTATCTGTTACGTAGGGATCCTCCCACCAGCAGTACCTCTTCTCTATCTTTTTGCTGAAATTTCTTCTGATACTTCGTCAATTAACAAGAGGTAACATAGTTCTTATGCATAATGATAGAACTGGACTAGCAAAACTGAGAAGAAAGAGAAAAACTCTTATTGAAAAAATAAAAATGTGTTACAGAAGCTAGCAAAACAGTAGCTAGCTTTTGAGAGGCTAAGACTAGTTCTCTCCAAAACTGAATGGCTTTCCAGAATATTTTCCCAGCTAACATTCCTTTCCTCTTATAGGAATGGTAATTGGTCACTAACTGATGGTTACAACCATCCTAACTATCTAACAGTTACAATGGCCTATTAATTCAGGTCCACACTAATCACTAATTCTGGGACATCCTTTAACTGGATGAGGCCCAAGAATTTCTAATGTCTTCTATGATACACTTTATTGATAGGTGGTCTAATACTAATTCTATCATATAATAATCTGAATTTGTAGAGAAAGATTCAGGTGACATACGAGCATCATGAGAACCAAACAATGCCTTGCGACTCTCTCGTCCCAAATGTATGACTTCCATGAAAGTAAAGACTGGCACCTCTTTCTCTACTTCTCTGATCAGGCTTGATTTTTCTCCCCAAAGTAAAATAATATATCTCATGGAAGCCTTCAAATAAAACTGTTTTGCAATCCGATTAAACAGTTCGGGGTTGTCCACAGCTAGTCCCACACTGCATAACAATGGCAGAAGTCAGCAACATTCCATTGAATCATACATATTTAAAATTATGCAAGTTACTAATTAAAACACGCCATCTTAGTCAACAAACATATATGCGTAAGAACTCCTGCTATATTCAACAAAAGAAAAACCACTAATGCAATTGTGTGCGACTATTATTACTCTTTTAAGTACAATTCAATTATTGATGTTAAATATTTTAAGACAGGTGTGACTGGGTATTCTTCTCTGAACTACCGCCCATGTAAAGGAAGAACTCAGTCCCAAGTCGTTGTAGACAAGATATTAACCATCTAAATCAATTTACATTATCTACTGATGTTAATTTAATCTCTTTTTAATCATATTTCTTGTGGAACATTTTGACAAGAAAAAGTTAGTTACTGTTTTTTAAAGCTAAATTAATTTAAATACATATGAAGTTATGTTGAGATTGAGACAATCAAGCTAAAGAAAATTTCCCTAGAAATTTTAGATGTGAAAATAGACGAGAAAAAAAGGTGTGATGGCTATCACTACAACTTTTACAATAAGAAAACCAAGTGATCAAGATGGTGTGAGTTTCAACAACACAACAAGGCGAGAAATATCAAACCTTAGTCATTGCATCAGATCATAACAGAGATTAAGTAAATATAGATTCATTTCTCATTAATCCTAAAACTTCGCAATAATGAAAGTGACCGGTCTCAAATTTTCAATGCATATAACTATTTAAATAACAACAAACAAAAACCAAGCATTTTTCCATCAGGTGGGGCCGACTTCATGGATCAGTCGACGCCATAAAGCTCTGTCATAATTAATTCTATAGATACACCATTTATCTCCACATATAATTATCTAAAAATAATCAAACGAACTAGTAAATGTAATAAATAAACTTAAAACCATATTTCAAATTGAGGGTAGAAGGTAATTGTAAAGTGGCCAAAGTATACACTAGGTATAATCTGCTTGAATGGGAATCTTTATTAAACCTTTCAGAGTGGTTGTATATTTGCAGCAGTTCTTCAGTTGATGACCTTGAACCCCTTACCACATTGATTGCTCCACATGCCATCATACCTAGACTAAACATAGCATGGATGTGATTAAAAACAAAAACTACTTTAGATAATTATTAATTTATTATAAGCCTATCACCGTGGAATGTTCAAAATTATCGACGTCATAATATCGGATTTGGCTATTGATACTCCCAAGACTCAACTGCCTATTCATACTCCCCATGATTTTTTTGTTCTTTGGACAAAAGAGCACAAACAAAGCAAAGCAATTGAGCATTTACACAACTCCCACGCAAGTAAATATTGTAAATCAACTAAACAGTTCAGCATAGATATAATATAAATTTCACTTTCACTCAATAATGACAGGAAACGAAGAATGTTCATCATTGCAGTAAAGACACAAAGAAGTCTAACTGCAAAAGCTTTTTGCTTACATTTTCTTTAAAAGAGTAAAATAATAAAAGAAAAAACAGGTGTAATACTAACTTCATAACCAGGCTAACTGCATCAGAAGCAACATCGAAATCTCCTATTCACCATTTGTATTCACAAAATCACAAACAAAAGTATCTCATAAAAAGTGGTGGTGAAGGTAATTTTGAATATTTGGCTTAAGCTATTGTACTTTAAATAAGTTAAAACCATATGTTTCTTAGTTGATTGCTTCTGAAAAGTTGGTAAGCATACAAGCTGCGCAACTAGTTTCCTAAACAACTTGATCATTTAGGTAAAGTCATAAATAGCACACAAAGTTCCACACACCTTGATCTGCTACAAGCCAGCGACATGAATTATCAGCGAAAAGCGCAAGCTTCTCATCAGGTCTTATTCCAATAACTCTCAAGCCCTCGGAAAAGTCCAATATTGCGTCCTCCAGCTGAAATTTTGATAAGATATGAGAGTCAATAAAGCATACCACTAAATTACATTTCATAGGATATGTTCCTCATAGACTTCAACATTGGAGAAAAAATCATTACATAAATCAAGATCATAAAAAACATAAAATAATTTGAAATTGGATTACACTTTGTCAACAAATCTTAAGATTAAAATATAATTTTTTTTTCGAATACCTACTATTGTGCAGCATAGGATCAACATGATTACAACATATAGTTCAACAATCAAATGTTCAAAATGACCAGTCATATTCTATAAGATATTTAAAGGTGTGAGATTATGAAGTCTTAAATGTTAAAACAGTATCAATAGGCCTTTCACATATGTTGCTGAGTCCAATTGCATCCTATATCAGATATACATGACCATTCTTCATATTAATATTCAGGTAGACACGTCTCGCCACCAATAGAACTAAACCAAAGTTCTTGAAGAAAAAAAATAGAAAACGAGATAAAGAGGAGTACTAGAGCATATGAATATGTCCACCAAATCAGGGTTAAGAATGCATCTGAGCTTGTATAAACAGTTTCAATATATAAAGGCAGCAATTAATAAGCTACGTAGCAAAAACAAATATACACAACAACGACAATCAAAGTCTTTTTCGATCAGGTAGAGTCAGCTACATGAATCACATGTTTGTACTATATTCAGTCATAAATTAAATTAACTACTTAAAATAGACCATGTAGATCTAAATCTTGCTTAATGTTTTGACTAAGAGTTTTACCTTGGCCTTTCTTTACCTTTCCACTCCTCTAACAAGGACTTTCATTGTTCTTCTTCTCACATGTCTAAACTCTAAACTATCTTAGGCAAAAAGAGAAATAATATGTAAAGGGGTGAGGGGTGCAAAAACCTGTTTGTATGTCATAGTTGAAGGAGGATCATGATATGGATCTACTAAGGCTATTTTATCACCATACTTCTGGGCAGAAGATCTCCAAATGTCAGGAACTGTTTTCCATTCATCTGAGGCCACAGCATCATTACCAGAAAGCAATGAACTTTCTAGAAAAGGGGAGAACCTTCTTATCTGCGTTTTCTCTGTCTACATGTAAAGAGGAAAAAAGTAACCAGAATGCTATATTCATATCCAGCACCCTCTAGACATACATGGCATGAATATGAATAGTGCAGGCATATTTATCATAGTTGTTTTAACTTTCAACAGACAAAGATACAATCTCCAAATCACACCTATACAATTTTTCATTAACTTCTTTTTGGTACGGAAAAATGGTAGAATTGATAGAAAACACCTCCAGACTACCGGGCAAGGCGTCAGTGACATGTTGGGGAGGCCAGCAAAAGGCTGACTCCTTAGTAGGAACGCCAAGATATCTCCCAAGGAGGGGTTGCCCACCAAAGGGTGCCCACCAACTGGAATTTTACTAGACGCGGAGAGATTCCAACCCTCGACATGGGGAGGTGAGACTTAAACCCGGAACTTATGGTGACAACCAAAGTTGGCAATTTTTCATTAACTTTGAAACTCAATTATCTTTCTCCAAAAAAAATTGTCCTAATCCAAAAATTAAAATAAATAAATAAAAGCGAATAGAGCAGTGAAGAAGCGATTACCTTGGATTCAGATAGGCAAAACACAGGGAAAGAACAGGGTCGAGAAAGTTTGACCCGGGTCAGGTTGTGGCGAGCAAAGAAAAGAGGAAGGGCATGAACAGAAGAATAGGAGAAAGTGGAAGCATAGTTGAAGCTGGAGCTGATAGGAATCGCTGCCATTGGAGTTGGCAGAAGCACGAGTAGGATGAAGAAGAAATGAGGATGAAGCACGTTATGGTCAAAGGATTGAGTTGAGTATGAACAAACATACTCCCTCTGTCCCTAATTATAAGCTAAAGTTGTAAAAATCACACTTATTAAGAAAGCCTTAATTGATGCATTGGTTTTCAAAAAAAATGTACAACTTTCTATGTTTACCCATATTTATGATAACACTTTTTCATCATTGTACTACTAATGGTGGTGCTCCACTACCAATAAATGCAAGGGTGAATATGGAAAGAAATATTAACTTTTGCAAGGTTAGCTTATATTTAGTGACACAAAAAAAGTCTCAATGTTAGCTTATAATTAGGGACGGAGGGAGTACTATTTATTTATAAAAATAAATAAAATTAGGCTTAATTGCACTTTTGTCCCCAACTTGGACCTTCCTGCGTAAATCGTCCCCAAACTTCAAAATTAGCAAAAAAAAACAACTCTGAAGTTTACACCCGGTTGCAAAATTGGTTTTCCGTTAAATTCCGTCTAAAATCTAACCGGAAATGATGACATGGCATTTCTAAATTAATTTTAACTGAAAATATTAATTTTTTAATTAAATAACATTTATTCAGTTGCATTTTTAGTCCCCCACTCTATAACCACCACTCATCCTCCCCTCCTCATTCCTCACTTTCTCCATCTTCATCAATACAAACCCAGAAAATTTGTAACTACTAAAATTAAAATCATCCTCATCTCCATTTTCATCAATTATTGTTCATCTTCATCAATACATACATTTGATTCAATTTCTAGCTGACAAAAAGTGTTTCACCACCGCAGAAGAACCCAGCCACTGCAAAACCCCTCGACCCAAGCCACCATCGACCACGAACGCTCTTCCATTCGCTGCTTCTTCTTCGATCTGGGTTCAGGGGCCTCTGAATTAGGTTTGGAGACCTCCGATCGGAGACGAGAATGAAGAGTTATGATGACAGGTCGAGAGAGAAGGAAGAGTTATGATGACAGATCGAGAGAGAAGGAAGAGTGTGGCTGATGGGATAACGACAATGAAGACGAAGACGCCGACGACAACGGCGTCGGCGAGGAGCACGATGGCGCCGCCGTCAAGGAGCAGGTAGATCGATCCGACAACGAGGAAGATGAAGATCTGAGGTGAAGGAGGCGCGAGCTGCTTCGACTTCGGATTAGGGACTTAGCACGATTGTTGCTGGGTTCGGTAGAGAGAGGGGTGGAGGTTGTTGTTGGTGACGAAAATGGGTGGTGGTGAGGCTTGTTCATGGTTAGGCTGTTCATGGTGAGGCTTGTGTTTTAGAGTTTGTTCATGAGCTTCTAAGCTTGTTCATGAATTTATGGGTATTTCTGGATTTCAATTAAAATACTATTTTTTTAATTCATTTTAACGGAATATTCTGTTAGTTTTCAGACGGAATTTAACGGAAGACCAATTTTGCATTCGGGTGTAAACTTCATGGATACTTTTTGCTAATTTTATAGTTAGAGGACGATTTTCGCAGGAAGGCCAAAGTTGGGGACCAAAAGTGCAATTAAGCCATAAAATTATTATATCAAATTAATTTCACTAAATTAAGAATATGAAAATAATTTAATTTTTTTGTGGCCAAAAGATTGAGTATGAACCGTGTATCCATGCTCAATGAGTGTTTTATTTTTCCAGGCTCTCCAAGTTGTTGACTATTAAACATGACTTCATATTTGTAGGATTCCTATTTACACGAGTGTTATCATGACTCATCTTTCACTGAGTATTCTTCTAAGAGTCTCTCCATATTCAACGAGTATTATTTAGCTGACCTTTCAAGGCTCAACGAGTGTTCTTTTTCTCGATTTCTCCAAGTTGTTGAGTACTAGACATGATTTTCCCTTCTCCTTCTCCTTCTTTCTTTTCTTCTTCTTCTCCTCCTCCTCATTCTCGTCTTCCTCCTCGTCCTTCTGCTTACATGCTTAATTACTTGTGGAGTTGAAGTCGTAGTGCTCGTGGTGATCAAGAACCAATTTTACAAAAAAAGTAAATCAAATCAATTTCAAAGGGGAATTAAATATGGTTGATGAAAATGGCTATCAAGTAAAGAATATTGGTATGACACTATTCAAAATTCATCTTGCTAAAGTTCGACCTTGATGACCTTGTTCTTCAAAAGGCTAATTTTGGAGGACAGAACTCTGGAAAAAGAAAGCGTGCACCGAATTTTGAGGGCCCTAACATAGTAGTGCAATCAACTAGCGGACGCACTTATGCATGCATGGAAAATCCATACTGAGGTTCTAGAATGCATCAAATTTAGGACGCTACTATAATTAATTAAGGGGTCGTTTGGTTGCTAGGCTAGGATTAGTGGCGGACCTTCTTGATTACAGGAGGGAGCTATAGCTCCGTCAAAAATTTTAGAAAAAATTTCAAAAAGGTATTTGGGTAAAAACATTATTCAGTTAATACTATATATAACAAAATATGTATGGAATTAAACAATATACGACACTGGTTCAGTGGTTGGGAACCACACACATGTTGTTAAGGGCTGAAGTTCGAATCTAGCCTCAGTACTTTTTTTACATTTTTTTCATTTTTAACAGCTAGCCTTAGTTAACTTGCACAAATATTAAAACTTATAGGGTTCCAAACTTATAAAAGGAAGTTATTTAAAGGTAAAATATATATTGATAAACCAAAAATTAAAAAGAAAAAGTAAAATTTCAAGATTATTAACCTAACTTATAATAAAATTTCAACATCCATATTTATGTGAACTATTTTTTTTTATGAATATTTGTGCATTAATAATACAAAATATTATAGTTTATATATTGCAATCTTTTTTTAGTTCCCTCAAATTTTTTCTTCAAGTTCCGCCACTCGCTAGGATAAGAGCTAGATAAAACATAGTGTTAGATAAAGACACAATATGATAAGAGAAAAATAAACTCTTATCATATCTTGTGTTTGAGGTGGACAAGATAATGATATAATATTATATAAACAATGAAATATTATGTAACAAAAAATTTCTTTGAATAGAAAATACTTAATATTTTTTAAAAATGTATTAATATTTTCCTTTGTCTATATTTCTTTAGACAGACTAATGTTGTGGCTCATGAGCTTACTTCTAGTGCACATAAATTCCCCTCTAATGAGTGGTGGATGATCCCCTGAATGTATTTCTCATGCTCTAATTGTAGACACTTCTTTTCAATTTAATATAAAGTGTGCTTTTATTAAAAAAAAAACATTATCACACAAATTTTCTGATGTGATTTGTCCGAATATGTTTTTACAATTTGTCTACTCGTTTTTTTTTTGAAATGGTCCACAATATAGGCTAATATGATAATTATATGTCGCATTCAAAAAATAATAATTAATTATTTGTCATGTTCAATATAATAATTTGTCTTTGTTAAAAAAAGGAACTCGTTTTCAATTGAATAAATTATATGTTATTTTAATTATATACGTGGAAGAGGAAAACTCCACAAGGGAAGAATCCTGAATCCGGATCCTCTCCAGCACTATGTTGGATCATTGGATGAATCCAACGGTTCAGATGTCACACATTAAAATAATAATAATAAAATATTAAATGAATTGGATTAATCAAACAAAACACGAATCATTCTCCCTATCACGAAGCTAGCTGATGTATCTCCGCCATCTTCTCCGACAAGACACGACCAGCACCTGCGGCTTTTACTTCACCGTTGTCTAGGCTATCATCTTGTCCGGCAGGGCCACGACATCAACAGTTTCTTCCTCATCCCCAACTCCCACTTCTTCTAAAATGAAATGGCATATATAGCAGTGGTATGAGTGTGGAATCGGGGATCTTATGAATTTTGAAATCAGTGACATGTATCAGAGTCTGACTTGGGCATTTCATCAAACACGTTTATTTTTGTTTGCAATTTCAGAAATTGCACAGTAGTGTATTTGCTTTACTTTAACTCTGTGTTGGCCCAATATTTTGGCCCAAGAAAGAAAAACGCATTCAGCCCAAAACTCTCGAGGAAGTCGAATTCTGACTAAAGAAAGGAAGAGGAAGTTGCACCAAGTTAATAGGGCGGCAAAACTCGACAACAACAATTACTGCTAAACACAGGCACATGTAACACGTGCCACACTGACCAAGTCAAATTCCCCCCACGATGGTCGAAAACATGGCCAGGAAACGGTTGGAGCAGTTGAAGCACACGATCTCCACCACCATGCGCAGAACTTCCGGAGCAAGCATCAGATCGTGGGAGAAACCAGACCCACTAACACGCAGAACACGAAACTCTATAAATAGGAGAATCCAATTCAGAAAGAGGGTTCCCAACTGAAAAACTCTGAAAATTCACTAAAAGCTCTAAACGTCCGCATCAATGAGACTTCGAGAGCAGCACGTGATGATGGAGGAGTATGTTGCAGAACCAACGCTTTAATTTCCTTGCATTTCAGTTCGTTAATTTCCAGTTTTTATGTGTAGCTTGTTTTGTCGAAATTTGCTTTCATGTTATTTTGTTTTGCTTGACTATTTTGTAATCGACTCATATTCAATAAAATCCAGTTTCGTTTGAAATTGTTTATTATTGTCGAAAACACATCCGTCCACACACTACACTTTGGCAAAACGTTTTCTCAAAAGGACCCTGAAATCTAAACTTCCTTTAGTCGAACTAAGAGGATATTTGTTTACCAAAAATCCGTGTAAACAAATTGGCACACCTGGTGGGACCGTTTTTGTGAAAACTAAGTTTTACAGAAGCGTTTTGTGTGTTTTGTTTGCTGCATGCTATTTGGTATTTGCTACTTGCCTGGATTGTGATTTATATGCACCTGAGAAGTGGTAAGACTTTGAGTATGGCAAGCAACCGAGGAAGAACCTCCCCTCAAGGGTCTAACGTGGGCAATCAGGGTAGTCCCGGGGGAAGTAGTGGTAATAATAATGAAGAAGTGTCTACTGGAATGGGGCATGGCACCAATATGTCAACCCAGAATGTAGCAATTTCTGCAGTTGCAGAAATGCCTGTATCTACATCAGTACAGGCACAAATTGTTCCAACAGTTACGAGGGAAAACATGCCTTATGGTATGCCTACGTCTATGATGCAAGGCATACAAGGCACGTATTCGACGTTCCCTGAAAATGTTCCTCCATTCGGTATACCCCCTTTTGGGGCAAATGGAACAATGCTAAATTTGGGGAGTCGAGTTAGCCCTTCTATTCCTGGATCTAGTTCACAAATTTATTTATCTACAGGTATGAACACTGGTTCACTTCAAGCCATTAGGCAGCAAGTAGATGATAGTAACCATGAAATGGTTAACATGCTATCTCGACAGATAGGTGAGCTAATCAACCCTGTGCTCCAAAATAATAATGCCAATAATCAGCATTTGGCACGACAGATGGATCGTTTGGCGACAGCCCTGGGGGCACCAGTCGAAGTCCAACCGGCACCAGGGATTAACCAAATCCCGTTGCCTAACCATGTCCCTGCCCCGGTGCGCTATCAAGCGCCGCAACACCAAGAGATGAGGGCAAACCCTTTGTACGAGGCAGTGCAGCCACCATTGCAAAATGTGTATATGGTAAACAGGGAAGAACACGCTGATGGTGTGCTAGAAAGAATTCGACACCAGAACGCTGGGGGGCAACAAAATGTTGCTGCCGTGGTGGAGCAATTGTTGAACCAACATGGTTTCAACGTGGGTTTCGCGAATAGACCCCATTTTGTGTCGGCCTTTACAGAGGAGGTTCTCGAATCAGAACTTCCTCGAGGCTGGAAGGTCCCCAAATTCACTAAGTTCTCAGGGGATTCAGGAGAGTCCACGGTAGAACACATAGCCAGGTACCAAATCGAAGCAGGAGACTTAGCCATCAATGAAAATTTAAAAATGAAGTACTTCCCGAGTTCTTTAACCAAAAATGCCTTTACCTGGTTCACCACCCTCGCTCCTAGGTCAGTCCATACATGGGCCCAGTTGGAAAGAATTTTCCATGAACAGTTCTTTAGGGGAGAGTGCAAAGTAAGTTTGAAGGACCTGGCTAGTGTCAAAAGAAAGCCAGCAGAGTCTATTGATGATTACCTAAACAGGTTTAGGATGCTTAAATCTCGATGCTTCACCCATGTTCCTGAACACGAGCTAGTTGTCTTAGCCGCTGGTGGTCTAGAGTATTCTATTAGAAAGAAGATCGACACTCAGTATATTCGAGATATGTCTTTGCTCGCAGATAGAGTGAGGCACATCGAATTGTTAAAGGCCGAAAAGTCAGAGGAAAGGGCCAAGACTACTAAGTGGCCAAAGAAGGAGAAGGTAGCGTACATAGATGCGGATCCAGTAGGTCAGAGTCCATGTGTCTATCGAGAAGTCCCTGCGGACGTCGATTTGAATGACGTCAATTTGGCTGAACTTCAGCCAGGGGATCCTTATGTGTGTAAAGCATTGAAACCACGTGAAAACAAACTTGGGGAGGAAAACCCCAAGAACACGATTCCTGCTGTAAAAACTTATACTTTTGATGTGGCCAAATGTGATGCAATCTATGATATACTTGTGTCTGATGGTTTGCTTGTGGTCCCCAAAGACCAAAAACTTCCCTCTCCTGAACAAAGGAAAGGGAAGAAATATTGCAAATATCATAACTTTTTTGGCCATTGGACCTCACAATGTGTTCGTTTCAGGGACCTCGTGCAGGGGGCATTGGACTCAGGAAGGCTCAAGTATGACGAAAAAGCCAAAAGTCAAATGAAGATTGACTCCGACCCACTGCAGGTAGCTGAAGCCAACTACGTGGAACCTTTCTACATTGGCATGGTTGACATTTCCGAGAAGCTGAATCTGGGCCTGACACTCGAGGAGGCAAAGGAGGAAAACACGGCTGTCGAAGAACCAGACGTCGTGAAAGAAGTGAACTTGGAAGAGGTTTACCCCAAGGCTGGAGAAACCCTTGTCGAGTTTCTATCCCGCAGCAAAGACGGTGAGAGAGAGGTTATGCTGTGCCCTCGATGCAGCGCTGTTTTCGACAAATCCGCAGCCAAGGCCTATCAAGATTCAGAAATGAAAAGGCATTATCAGAGAAAGGCTCCTGTATCCAGGAGACTGAAGTACCCTCACGAGGAGTGGGTCGAAAGAGACCAGGAACTCGATGGCCATAAAGGCCAAAAAACAAGCAGTAAAGACAAAACTTACCTCCCCAATGCTAGATTGCCAAGAAACCAATGGTTCAGGCCAACGCCTCCAAGGCCAAAACCATACCCTAAGTGGCAGAAAATCGACTTAGGCCAGGGATCCTCTTACATTAACAATTCCCGTGTGTCACGAAGCTACTCTTATGGCTCTGAGAACTACTATGCCCCTGAACAGATGACCAGGACTCAGTTCAGGCGTTTTTTGAGGAAAAGGAAAGCTGAGAGGGAAAGAGGTGGCAAGTTCCGTTCACTATGGGACATAAAGCCAGAAGATAACTCTCGCAATGAACCTAGTGTGGCGTCGATTATCAACCAGCTGGATCACGCCATCAAACAGGGAACAACCATACCACCAAATCCAGCTAAGGAAAAAGGGAAGAATGTCGTCGAGGATGAGGATGAAGACATGCTCGACGATTTCGACGACAGTGAGGGAGAAGAGCTCAACATCATCTGCATCGTGTCCATCCTACCTGCAGAATTCGATAGAATCTCTGAGGTCACTGAAAGTGAAGAAGACTACTATGTCGACGACGAACCAGATGACAATCCTTTGTGTTATTATGTGATGCAGAGAGGATCCGTCGAAGATGAAAGAGCTATCTTCCAAAGGCCAACCGAGCAAATGAAGAGCCATTTGAAACCGCTATTTGTTTGGGCCAGAGTCGAGGAGAAGGGTGTTAACAAAGTCCTTGTTGACGGGGGAGCTGCAATTAACCTCATGCCCGGATTTATGCTCAAGAAGTTAGGTAAAACTGAAGCGGATCTAATCTCACATGACATGGTGCTTTCCGATTATGAAGGAAAGACAGGTTCTTCCCTAGGGGCAATCATGTTGAACATAACCATAGGAACAGTAGCCCGTTCCACATTGTTCATTGTGGTCCCTTCAAAGGTCAATTACAATTTGCTGCTGGGAAGAGAATGGATTCATGGCGTGGGGGCAGTGCCTTCGACCTTACACCAACGTATATCCATTTGGAAAGCTGATGGAGTTGTCGAAAATGTACAAGCAGATCAAAGCTACTATTTAGCAGAAACAAGCTACGTTGGTAAGAAGAATTTTGAGAAGAGTTTAGCCACAATTGCTCCTTTAGACACAGTGGCTAGCCAATACTTCAACCCCTACTCAGAGTATTCAGTGACGTTGGATCCCATCCGGGGCCTAAACCTCAATGAAGCATGTAAACCTGATGCCATGAGCAGATGGCACAGTGATGAAGAGAAAGATGCCACTGATGGGTGGCAAGCCAATGATAAAGATGATTAATTCGAGCATGGCTCGAATTTCGGCTTACGCAGCCGAAAACAAAATAAGAACGGCCCTGGAGGCCGAGAGGATGGCCAAAGAAATGGCTATAGACGAAGCTAATGTCTCAATCCTGCCTGTCGAATTGACACCTCAGGAGGAGGCAACAATAAATAAGGATGACACGTGCATAGAAATAAACGGGCAGAGTGCTGAGGAATGAGGATTCGAGGACCTTTGCAATCTGAGGCTAGATTGCATCTATGATGACGGCCCATTAGGCTTCGAGAAGCCAGTGGTCGAATTTTCCAAGAAAATGGAAGCGCAAGACCCTTTAGAAGAAGTAGACCTGGGTGATGGCTTAGAAAAGAGGCCAACGTATATTAGTGCTCTCATTGACCCGGAGCTAAAAGACAGGATGGTGAAATTACTCAAGGAATTCAAAGACTGTTTCGCTTGGGATTACGATGAAATGCCTGGCCTCAGTCGAGAAGTGGTGGAATTGAAGTTACCCATCAAAGAAAACAAGAAACCAGTCAAGCAACTGCCCAGGAGGTTCCATCCAGATGTGTTGGTGAAAATCAAGGAAGAAATCGAAAGACTCCTTAGGTGTAAATTTATCAGAACAGCTCGGTATGTGGACTGGTTAGCCAACGTGGTTCCAGTAATCAAGAAGAATGGAAAGATGAGAGTTTGCATAGATTTCCGAGATCTTAACGCTGCCACTCCAAAAGACGAGTATCACATGCCTATTGCTGAGATGATGGTGGATTCAGCTGCTGGTCATGAATACTTAAGCTTGTTGGATGGTTACTCAGGCTACAACCAAATCTTCATAGCAGAAGAGGACGTGTCGAAAACAGCTTTTCGATGTCCCGGTGCCTTGGGGACGTACGAGTGGGTGGTCATGCCATTTGGGTTGAAAAACGCTGGCGCGACCTACCAAAGGGTAATGAATACCATTTTTCATGATTTTATAGAAACCTTCATGCAGGTTTATATTGATGACATTGTGGTGAAATCCCCATCAAGGGATGACCATTTGTTACATCTAAGGAAATCCTTTGAGAGGATGAGAAAATATGGCTTGAAGATGAATCCCCTTAAATGTGCCTTTGGTGTTATTGCAGGTGATTTTTTGGGTTTTGTGGTGCACAAAAAGGGCATCGAAATCAACAAAAATAAAGCTAAAGCCATTCTCGACACAAGTCCACCAACCAGCAAGAAGCAACTACAATCGTTATTGGGGAAGATTAACTTCCTAAGGAGATTCATTACCAACCTCAGTGAGAAGACCAAGTCATTTTCTCCGCTTCTTCGACTAAAAAAGGAAGATGTGTTCCGCTGGGAGGCAGAGCACCAAAAGGCATTCGATGAACTCAAGAAGTACTTGTCCAATCCACCTGTAATGGTACCACCCATCAAGGGGAGGCCAATGAAGCTGTATATTTCTGCCACAGATGAAACCATCGGGAGCATGCTGGCTCAAGAAGATGAAGATGGCAACGAAAGAGCCATATTTTATTTAAGTAGGGTGTTAAATAGCGCAGAAACTCGATACACTATGATCGAGAAATTGTGTCTATGCCTGTACTTCTCTTGTGTAAAGTTGAAATATTATATAAAGCCAATCGATGTAATGGTTTTTTCTCATTATGATATAATAAAGCACATGTTATCCAAACCAATCTTGCATAGTCGAATTGGTAAATGGGCTTTGGCCCTAACCGAATATTCATTAACTTACACCCCATTAAAAGCGATTAAAGGGCAGGCGGTTGCTGATTTCTTGGCAGATCACACCATGCCTAGAGAGATCATAACCTATGTGGGTATACAGCCTTGGAAGTTATATTTCGACGGTTCCAGCCATAAGAATGGAACTGGAATCGGGATGTTTATCATGTCCCCGCAGGGCATTCCCACTAAATTCAAATTTAGGATCAAGAGTAATTGCTCGAACAATGAGGTCGAGTATGAGGCACTGATATCAGGCCTCGAGATCTTGCTAGCTCTCGGGGCAAAGAATGTTGTCGTGAAAGGGGATTCTGAGTTGGTAGTAAAGCAGCTTACCAAAGAATACAAGTGCGTTAGTGAGCATCTAGCCAAATATTACGTGAAAGCTAGCAATTTGTTGGCTAAATTCGACGAAGCTGGAATAGGACATGTTCCTAGAATAGAGAACCAAGAAGCCAATGAGTTGGCGCAGATTGCTTCTGGGTATATGATAGATAGACTAAAGTTAACAGAGTTAATCAAGATCAAAGAAAAACTGAGTCCTTCAGATCTCGACATTATGGTCATTGATAATCTAACTCCTGACGATTGGAGAAAGCCAATTGTCGAATACCTGCAGAACCCAGTGGGGTCAACTGATAGAAAAGTCAAGTATAGAGCCCTAAGTTACACCATTTTAGGCAACGAGTTGTTTAAAAAGAACGTCGATGGCACACTGTTGAAATGCTTAAGCGAAGACGACACATTTATAGCAGTATCAGCTGCTCACGATGGCCTGTGTGGTGCTCACCAAGCAGGGGCCAAAATGAAATGGATTCTATTTAGACAAGGTTTGTATTGGCCAACTATCATGAAAAATTGCATCGAGTACGCAAAAGGTTGTCAAGATTGCCAAAAACACTCAGGAATCCAGCATGTGCCAGCTAGTGAATTGCACTCTATTATCAAGCCATGGCCTTTTAGGGGATGGGCAATAGACTTAATTGGCGAAATTCACCCAGCTTCATCAAAGCAGCACAAGTATATCATTGTGGCAGTCGACTATTTCACTAAATGGGTCGAAGCCATCCCACTACAAAACGTAACACAGGAAACGGTGATCGAGTTCATACAAAACCACATTGTATATCGATTTGGATTGCCAGAGTCCATTACAACGGACCAAGGCACGGTGTTTGTGGGACGCAAAGTGGCAGCCTTCGCAGAATCTTGGGGCATCAAGCTTTTGACCTCGACCCCTTACTACGCTCAGGCTAATGGCCAAGTAGAAGCAGCCAACAAAGTCCTAATAAGCTTGATCAAGAAGCATGTAGGTCGAAAACCAAAAAGCTGGCATGAATCTTTAAGCCAAGTCCTATGGGCTTACCGGAATTCACCAAGGGAAGCGATAGGAACGACGCCTTTTCGACTGGCCTATGGCCAAGAAGCCGTATTGCCCGCAGAGGTATACTTGCAATCATGTCGAATTCAAAGGCAAGAAGAAATCCCAAGCGACGTTTACTGGAATATGATGCTAGATGAAATGGTCAACCTCGACGAAGAAAGGCTCTTGGCACTAGACGTCTTAACAAGGCAAAAGGATCGCATAGCTAAAGCATACAACAAAAAGGTTAGAGATCGATCTTTTATTACAGGGGATTATGTGTGGAAAGTTATTCTCCCAATGGATAAAAAGGATAGAGTTTATGGAAAATGGACCCCCAGTTGGGAATGGCCATTTACAGTCGAGAAAACGTTACCCAATAACGCTTACGTGATCAAGGAATTGGGCAATCAGAGTCAATGTGTTACGATAAATGGCAAGTATTTAAAAGCATATAAGCCAATGTTGCACGAATGTAAAATCGAATGAAACATGAACGATAAAATTGCCAAATTATATTCATTAATCGAAAAACATTACAAGTATGGCAAAATACAAGTAAAACTAGAAACCTAAAAAGGAAAAATGGCTCTGTATCCGTCATATTTAGCTTGCATAGGTGCTAATCGACCCACCAGCGCCAACATCTGGCCTTCAAGTCGAGCCTTCTTTTGACGAGCAACCAGGTCTTCAAGGGAGGCTGCAAGAATCGCCACAACTGACTGAACAAGACCTTTAGGATCTTGCTGATCCAAAGAGGCCTGGAGAAAATCGAATTTATCCCTCCACTCATCTATTTGGTGTTCTTGAAAGAACACCATTACTGAAAGTTCCCGGAACTCTTCAAACAGAGGCTTGGCCTCCAAGAGAAGCCCTTGGAACTCCTGAAGAGGAATTCTAACGCGCGCAACGATTGGCCTATGAAGTAGTTGATCAATGAGTCCTAAAAGCTCATCAAGGCCAGCAGAGGAGTCATACAGGTTCTGGAAAAGGTTCTCTTGGAAAGCCAAGTCCTTGATACGACGAAGAATTAGTCTGCTATCCATGGTGAAGAATGAAAGGTTCTTGGATCGCAGAAAGAAGGGAAGAATGGAAAGAAAAGAGGTGCTGTTGAGAGACGAGTAGAAAACTGCTTCATTTATAGTAGGGAGGTAACAAACAGACGTATTAATGCAAGCATGCAGTTACCAAAGCGTCAGCCAAACACGGCAAGCCACGTCAACCACTACCACAAGTGAAGGAAGTTCTTGAGTCGTTGAACAGAAACGTGATAAAAGCGTTATAAATTATCGTGGTTTTCCAAGAAACTTGGAAGCTGAAAGGTTAGATTAAGCACCAAGTCAAATGGTGAGGCTTAGCAATTCAATGCAAGGAGTAATGTAGCGAAGGCTGATTCAACGATAAAATGCAAATCGAGAAATAAAGCATGTCGAGTATTGCCAATACAAAGTCATTCATTAGTTAGAAATCGAATAGAGTTACAGGACAGGAATGATAAAGTTGGCAACAAAGGCCATAATAGATCCATGGCCATTACAATAAAGCAACAATTATGAAGCCTAAATTCTCGACTTGAAGGCTTCAAGCTGAACCCCAGCAGCAGCAATCCTACAATCCAAGCTTTGCTTCATACGCTGTTCTGCTGCTACTTCTTTAGAAAGTTGAGATGTCGAGAGCATCACGCCCGTGCACTCAGCAGCCAGCGCATTCAGTCGAGAATTCACAGCTGGGCCTTCATCAATCAACATAGCCTTTTGCTTCTCGAGTCTGGCCACCTCCCTGTGAAGCTCATCCAGTCGAGCATCAACACTCGACAACTCAGCTGCAATGAGAGTCCTCTTAGCAGTCAGCTTGAGAGCCTCTTCTTTTGCGGGCAATAGGCCATTGGTATTGGAAACCACTTGTGCCTTTTTAGTTTCAATAGATTGCTCCACTGCAATGGCTTTGTCAAGCGTGGCCACAATATCGACCACGAGAGTTTGCAATTCGACGAGAGCATCTGCCTGAATTTGATCAAGTTGTTGGCTTAAGAGGAAGGCAAGCAGTTCTTTCACTTCTTGACCTAATTGAGGATTGACTCGGACACTGCCAATGAAGCCAGTATCGAAAACCAGCCCTTTTAACTTAACAAGAGCCGCTTCAATCCGGCTATCATCGGGCACTCCACCAGACTGAGCAGTCTCAGCAATTTCAGCTTGGCGCGGTGGAGACTCGAGATCCAAAGTACCATCAAAGAAGCTCTGGAAGATGGAAAGAGGATCCTCGACCAAAAGAGCACTGAGCCTTTCACTAGAAGTATGGGAAGAAGCAGCCGTCTTAGAAGAAGCTGAACCTCCCTTAGCATGAGGTGAGATCAAAGCGGCTCTAGCATCTTGTTGAAGTCGCTGAGGAGAAAGTCGAGGCTGTTGAGGGGAAGTTTGAAGCTGTCGAGGAGAAGGTTCGGAATGAACGGAGGCCAGAACATCAGCCTTGGGTGGGGCATTACGCCAATCACTTGGTCAGGCTGAATGATTGGACCCTCACCACCCTGCACTTCATCATGTGGCATGCTTTCTTCACGAGCAGGGGAAGGCAGGTTCTGCATATCCTGTGGAGGAAAATTAGAAAGGTTATCTCGACATTCTTTAGTATAATAGGGTTCACAACCAGGATGTTGCCAAACAATTGGTTTCGAGTTAAAATAGAATGTCAGTTTGTCCCACACAGGGTCTGACTCAGTAGAGTCTAAACTCGAGCTAGAGGACTCTAAATCGCTCGAAGAACTAGATAGGGCAATTGATGGAGGTTTAGAAGAAAACCACGTGGCCCGAGGTACAGCCATTTTAGACATGCCAACCCTCTGAAGAATCAAAGTAAAAATGATTGAGAAAGAGGAAAAGGAAGCAAATGGAAACAAGATGTGAGCTAATGATTCACCTTAGGGCCAGATGCTCTGAGGGGACTGGAACTGGTTGAACTCTTAGAATGGTGGGAGGAGGAGCTGCCAGATTTGCGACTAGACCTTTTCCCGGAGGTCTTCTTGGCTTGAGCCATCTCGACAGGAATTGGTGTAGTACCTCGAAGCAGAGGATTAGAAGCCTGCTCATCAACACCTTGTTCAACACCTTGCTGCACTTCCTCACGGTGACTGGCTGATTTAGCCGGGGAGGGATTTCCCACAGAAGATTCACCAGCGCCTTTAGCCCTTTTTTGGCTCGCAGAAGTAGTTGGGGTGGCTCCCCGTTTTCGACTCTGAAACAAAAGCAAATGATCACAAAGATATACACGTCGAGTAAAAGTCAGAGTTTCACAAGGTTCAGTATTACCTTAGGAATCTTGAGCTTATCAGCCAAGGCAACATCATCATCATCATCATCCTCCACTTCGACAATCGCAGAGGCCACCCGAGGAGAAGCCTGAGGGGTCGGTCGAGGAATTGGTTCAGCTACAAAAAGAAAACAAAGGAGAATTAAGCCATAAATATCGCAAAGATGCCAGGTCGAAATGATTACCTTGACCAATAAGCGATTTTATCGATATGTGGTTGAAGATTTCAACCGGCACATGGAGAGGATAATTCCATAGGTAACGCTTGGTCCAGGTCACCCGCTTCCGAGGGGGCAGTGCACTGTGGTAAAAGTTTTTGATACTTACATGATCAACCCACTTAGGGAGCACTACCGGAAAAGCCAAAGCATACTTACAAGTAGGCAGTGGTGGGAACCTAAAGCCAGTTTTTCGAATAATAAAAGAAAGACCGTCCTCATCAGAAGGAAGGTTCAATCGGGTTTTCTTGGCTTTAGCTTCCCACATTTGCCTGAGAACTTGAGCTGCTTTGGCAACCGTTTCCTGAAGTCGAGGACCCGGAAAGTACACTACACCGAAGAATTGTTGAAAAGCGTTGATCTCAGATGTATGCATACCTTTGGTTTTCTTTGGGGCCTGCCTCTGCAAAAGAAAAATGTTTGTTATGCGCTGGAAGCAATCCTCAATTGGCGTCGAAATATCATGCCAATAAGCAGACCACCACGCCTTAAACGCCTGGGTGACGTAAAAGGATGGAGTGAAACTGAAAGGACTAAGACCAAGTAGCTCCTCATCGTTATAGTAACCAATGGTAGTGTCGAAAACACTACGTTTGGTGATGGTACCAGGATAGAGGATGAGGGATTTGTCGAACAAGGTATTGGGCAAATCTTGACTCAGCCCAAACTGTCGAGACACAAGCTGAGGATTGTAACCGTAAAGAGTAAAATCATTACTGGCGAAGTTGATGGTTAACACCCTGGGAGACAATATAGTCCGCCAAAGCTCGACTTGGTGTTGAGAAAGGTTCTCCGAACCGGGAAGATTAGGATATGAATTCCTTAGCCACCGAGGGCCATAAGAGGGTTTGTGATACGGTGCAAAGCTCGAGCGGAAGCGTTTCAGCTCGAAAAACATGGTGAAATACTTCTTAAAGTCAAACTCGAACGTGGAGGCATCATAAGGAGGGGTGAGAGCTTCAAGCCTGAAAGCGTCGATCCTTGTGTTAGACACCACAGGAGGAGAGTTCTTGGCTGGAAGAGATGGTTCGAAAACCGCATTCATCCAAAGCTGAAGAAGCCAGAAAGGACCAGCTGCATTCAAAGACGCCACTTTAGGATCTCGAATATCGGCGATTGCTTCATTGATCATTTGGTAGAGATTACCGAGCACGAGCCTAGCCATGGCGATAATTCGACCCTCGTGCAACAGATTGGCTAAAGGAAGAAGTTTAGCCGGGATTCTCAAAGGTTTGGTGCAGAACACATAGGCAGAAAGCCAATACAGTAGAAACGCGACATGCTCAGCATCGGATACTTCACCATCCTCGACATAATGATCTTTAATAAACTTACTGAAAGCAATGTTGTCTGTCGGAATGGCGATAGGATCAGTGGGAGCAGCAGAAGAATGATAATCGTCACCCACCACCCAAAGGCCAGTGATGGCAGCAACATCGAGAAGAGTAGGAGAAAGCATCCCAAAGGGGACATGAAAGCTATTGGTGGACCGCTCCCAAAAGAAAAGAGAACTCAGAAGCATGGCAGGGTTGTAAGAAATCGGCGACCTCGACAACTGAATGAGGTCGAAAATGCCAGTCACTTTCCAATGCCCAGACTTACTGGCCTCCACCCTGTTGAGCCATCTCAGATAGGCTCCTTCACCAGCAGATGGGTTAGGAGGCGCAGACCTGAAAGCCCTTTTGGGATCTTTCAGAAAAGGGAAGCGGTAAGAAGGTTGGAACGCAAGAATGAGCTCATCCCCACGAATGCTGGGGTGAAAATGCTCGTAGTCCTCAGGGAGACTGTTAGGCCTGCCCTTCTTCGCCTTCTTCAAAGGGCCCAAAATGGCACGTAAATTGCCATTCACAGAAATAGGAATAAATACCTGGGATTTCCAGATAGCCCGTTTCTCCACGTCATACGGCGGATCTGGAATGGGAGCGCGCTTGGCTTCATTCACCTCACAAGCAGCAGCCAAAGGGATGACATGGTCAGAACCAGAACCAGAAGCCATGGAAATGTTCAGAGAATACACCGGGAAAACAAAAACCAAACGATGGAAGGCGGTCACAAGCAAAATCAGGCAAAAGTTTGAGTGTTCGAAAGCTTGAGGATTTGAAAGCGTGAGTGACTGAAAGAACGGTAAGCTTGAAGAAGGCCAACAATGGCGTATTTATAGGCAAGCGAATAGTCGGACGTGAAGCTGCATTACAGGGTGATGCATAAAATTTTTGAAATCCAACGGTTATTTTATTATATAACCGCAAACCCTAATGAAAAGGCTAGGAAAAGGCCATGATTACTCTAAAAGTAGAGACGGCACACGGCAGACGAGGTCAGACGCTAAAGCCTCTGATTGGAGCAAAAGTCAAACGATTGGATCTCTGATGGGACTTGAAATCAGAAAAGGAAAAGTCGCGAACAGCCGTCAAGTTCCGTCGAAATACACGAGCGAAAAATGCTTGATCTCTCCAAGGACTGGTAGTCGAGAATCAACATTTTTGGGGGGCATCTGTTGGCCCAATATTTTGGCCCAAGAAAGAAAAACGCATTCAGCCCAAAACTCTCGAGGAAGTCGAATTCTGACTAAAGAAAGGAAGAGGAAGTTGCACCAAGTTAATGGGGCGGCAAAACTCGACAACAACAATTACTGCTAAACACAGGCACATGTAACACGTGCCACACTGACCAAGTCAAATTCCCCCCACGATGGTCGAAAACATGGCCAGGAAACGGTTGGAGCAGTTGAAGCACACGATCTCCACCACCATGCGCAGAACTTCCGGAGCAAGCATCAGATCGTGGGAGAAACCAGACCCACTAACACGCAGAACACGAAACTCTATAAATAGGAGAATCCAATTCAGAAAGAGGGTTCCCAACTGAAAAACTCTGAAAATTCACTAAAAGCTCTAAACGTCCGCATCAATGAGACTTCGAGAGCAGCACGTGATGATGGAGGAGTATGTTGCAGAACCAACGCTTTAATTTCCTTGCATTTCAGTTCGTTAATTTCCAGTTTTTATGTGTAGCTTGTTTTGTCGAAATTTGCTTTCATGTTATTTTGGTTTGCTTGACTATTTTGTAATCGACTCATATTCAATAAAATCCAGTTTCGTTTGAAATTGTTTATTATTGTCGAAAACACATCCGTCCACACACTACACTTTGGCAAAACGTTTTCTCAAAAGGACCCTGAAATCTAAACTTCCTTTAGTCGAACTAAGAGGATATTTGTTTACCAAAAATCCGTGTAAACACTCTGTTACCCCATTCCGTCACTCACTTACCTGCTTTTACTGGTTACCTTTGTATTTTCTTTGACGGTGACTCCCCTCCAATTGTAGCAACACTGCAACAGCTCCACTAATAGTTATCGTGTTAATTGTTGATGAATTCGAGAATTGTTGGTTTCTTGGTTCCATGTTGCTGTTGAATTTCGGAATTTATTTGATTTTATATCATCAGTTATTGTTATTTTTCAAAACCTAATTTTCCAAAATTCCCCCAAATCTTGGTTTTTATAAAGGGGTGAGGGATTTTTATTCCACCTCAGCACATTGAGGCTTTAACTCGTCAGTAGAGGTTTTCAGGGGATTTACCTCAGACTTGAAGGCCTTGACCTCGAACTTCATCTTCTCATTATCGCTTTTAAGGTCATTAAGATGGAAAGTGAGCTTTTGTAACTCCTCAATCCATTAAAAATATAGAGAAGATTTTTCAGAAAGACCTTATTCGACATGTGGGAAGATATTACTTATCATGAATCGAGATAAGACCATGTTCAAAGTTTGTACAAACACTAAGTTAGGGTTGACAATGGGTCTTGGACCCATTGAGTACCGGCAAAAAATACCCACAACAGTGTTGGGGTTGATTGCAATGTAAGTCTCACAAATGAAGGAGAAAAAAGATCAAGGAATGCATTTTGGAGAAGTCTCACATTGCTTAGAATAATGAAGAATGAGGGAGTCCAAGGCTATATATAGGGATCTCAAGCTTTGTATTTCTACGCACCAAAAACGCCAAAGTAGTAGCACCTGAAAACACTTTAAGTTTATATTTGTGTTTTCTTTTTCTCTTATGCTCTTGTTTTAGAGTATGGTGAGATGTAGTTCAAAATTCACTTTGGAGAGTGTGGGTGTACTGGAGTCATGGGGTGGTTGAGAGTGAAGTCTATGTGTTTTAACAATTTTCACACACTGTTCATTCTTTGGTTGTCGGTTTTGACAACGATCGTTGTTTTTTCTCCGGTTTGGAGTTTCCACGTTATATTCTTGTGTTATTGATTGAGCTCCTGGTTTATTTTACTTCTTCGGCTGTGTTATTTCCTAACAAACGGGTAGGATAAAAACCTATTAGATGGGTGTGGGGTTGGACATGGGTAAATACTCGAAAAAATAGTGGGTGCGGGTATGAGTACAATGGTACCCAACCCGCCTCATGTGTTCTTAACACACATAATTGGTAGTATATTAATAATTTTGAAGTATAACTTTCTAACTTCCTTAAAAAAATAAGTTAAGTCTTAATATTAATGTATGATCGTTAATTTATTCTCACTTACTTTCAAAATAAGTTAGTTAATTATAAATTTAAAGCTTAACTAAATCGCTTAATTTAAAATATATATATATATATAATTATTTGAATGATTTTACTTGTTAAATATTTCGATGGTCTTTTCTATTTTAAGTTAATGTTTTTGATTTTATAATAGTAGTTATATTTTTGTTTTCTATTGAAAAAATTAGAAAATTAAAAAATTAAAATTTGCTTAACTAAATTGCAGGTAACGGGCATGATACAGGTATATTGGTACCCAGAGGGTACGGACACGGGTATTCAAGTTGATACCCACCACGAGGGTATGAGAATGGGTGCAAGTACTTTGAAAACGCGGGTATGGAGATGGGTACTATAGTACCCTACCCAGACCCTACCCATTCTCATCCCTACATTAAGTCTAAAGCAACAACAAAGTGAGATTCTCAGAAAGCTTGAAACCAAGGTTGTCCGAGCAAAGTTTGTCTAGGTTGCTCAGATTTGATGCTAAACCAAAACGATTTCCTACTTGTCCTCCCATAGTGGAGGATCCTTAGGTCAGGTCCCTGAATCTCTTGTTGGGTGTAAGACCTAGAGTTTTGAAGAATTATTAATTAATTAATCAATATGTATATATATGTATTTTTATTTACATTTTGAACGTTAAATTCTGAATCGTACTCAGAGACTAATTGCAATTCATAAATATTCGAAGGGTGATCTCTCGCGTAAAAATAGCAAATAATTCTTGATTTTTAATTAGAGCGAAAATAAAAACTTCTGATGGTCTATTTGAGAATGTGTGTTTGATTTCATGAATTTTGACTTAAATTTCATAGGTTTTATTTTCGGAACCTGGGGAAGTTTTCTCACCTCCTGCGAGGGTTTTAGTAGAGGACTTCCGAGTCACGAACGAGCATGTTCGGGACCCCATTTTTGAAATTCTATTTTCCACAAAACGATTCCATTTAAATAAATAAATAAATTCAGTCGGCGAAAGGTTTGGAGTAAAAAACGAGCCGATCTTAGTACACGTTTTCCCAAGATATTTTTTGGGGCTTAAGAGATTTTTTTGGGGCGTACGTGGGTCACCCCTAGGGCATGTGTCCAACCCTTATGGAGGGTTTTGTGGCTTTACGATGTTTTAGCCATAGAAATGTCATGAAAATGCTTAAGATTTAATTAGTTTTAGAAGAAAAAGTTGGGTTGCTCATGAACCATAAATGGTCGAGACCTAACCTTATGTTTTGGGGGTGAAATTCTCATTTTTGAAGCCTAGAATTGATGCATGATACTTTGGTTGCTAAATGGGAAAGTTTGGGTTTGAAACTGTGGAGTAAATTGCTAATTATTACACGTTTCTCTTGCATTTTAAGTAATTGAAGAAATTCTAAGTATAAGTTGCATGATTAGTCTTATATGAATGCAAAAATGAGTTGTAACTTAAAATGATTTGAAAGAAAAATTTGGGCATGAATTGAGGCTTAGGGCCGAGAGCACTAGAGAGGAAAATGGAAGAGAAAGTTTCTTGAATTCACTTAGAAACATGCTTAGGGATAATCCTTGGAAAATTGCATATGTATGCTTAAATTTGTTTTAGAGCATTAATGCATTAATAGGCTTGTTTAGCAATAACTTGAACTTGTAAGTTTGGTTAAGTGTCTTTATGGCTAAGTTATATGTTGTTAATAGTGTCAAAGTAGCCTTAGAGTCTAGGAAACCTTGTGTTGACCTTGTTGAATTGGTATGAGGTTATAAGAGTCGATTAGTGACTAAGTTGAGTTACGTTTTGCTTAAGGTTTGGGGCACTTGAGCATGGAGCTGCGGTCCGAGGAAAGCAACCGAGGAAACGTTCAAAGTGAGGGCAATTTTCCGATTATTAGCCATTTGAAATGTATTGTATGCTATGTTTATTGTGTGCTTGATTGCTAATTTTTTTTTTCATAAAAGTAATTCCAAATAAGTTTAATTTCTATGCACTGACCATCAACCAATCAGATTTCAAGGATGTGAGAAAATCTCTTTTTTTATTTATTTTCATTAATTGACGTGACACATCCTTAAAATCTGATTGGTTGACGGTGTAAAAAAACTTTATACTGTCGATGCATCATCTTTTTCTCACTCCAAATTGATTGATAATAAATTTAATATAAATTTAACATTTTTGTGTTTTTTTATTTGAACAATTTTATGTTGATTGATTGGAAAAATGTAATAATATAATATTAAAAAATACTTATTAAGTTTCCAATTTGAAAGTGAAATGGACTTCGGTGGTAATAACTTTAATCTATGAATAAAATAACTTAATGGAATGATTTATTTCGATTACAATGAGTCAATGATTGAGTATCACTTGTCTAAGGTGTCCCCATGTAGAAATGAAGGGCTCAGATTGGTCGACTATATGGACATTTAAAGATTAAATAGACTTGACACTATCTTTACTAAAAAGATACGTAGATACGGAACCACACGAGACACTACTTTTGTGACTATATTTTGTTACACAAAGTAACTAACTTATTTTTCTCACCCTACTTTTGTGACGATAATTTTTTACTACCATAATGTGAAATTTTAATTTTTTGTCTCTTATTTTTCAAAAAATTTAAATTATGACGATGTAAAAAACACTACAAAAATGTGGCAAGTCACTGCTTTTGTGTGGTCTATTTGTGGGGTTCCAAACTTTATGACATTCATTATAAATAGTGAGTGTGGTATAATTAAACTTGATCAAGGCGTCACATGCACACACAAACACACACTGTCATTTCTCCACTCCCATGGCGTCGTTTTGCCCTGTCATGTCTCACTCCTTCTTCTGCATTTCCTCTCCAACACCACGTTTTCCATGCTGCAACGACACCGTTCAATCTCACTGTGCCCCTCTCCCACTCTTGCCCCAACGTTCATGCTCCTCCCAAAGGTATGTCCAATTTATTCACCATAAAACTCGTTTTGAAAGTTGTTTCATTGATCGATCCAAGGGAAATCAACTAGGCTGCAATGCAATTTCCTATTATTTGACTCTATTATATATGGTATCACCAAACTTTAACCAAGTTAGATAAAAGATAAACAAGATCTTGCTACACGATCGAGAAGAGCCGTTGCCTGCATTTTCTTTTTATTTATTTATACATTAGTTGTTCCCCTCTTTCCATTGAGGAGAGAGTATATTTTTAGTCTCGTAAATTTTTAATATTTTATTTTTTTAAAGTATATTTCATTTTAGTAAATTTAAAATAGTTTTACTCTTGTTCTTGAATTTTTGTTTTTTTAAGTTTTCGTGTAAACATATTGGATGATGTTCTGACGAGTTTTACTCTGGCCAAGCAACTTTTTTTTTTGATAATGTCCAAGCAACTTTTTTAAGCAAAACATGAAAGGTTGATTGATAAGTTTTATACTGTTCAAACATAGTTTAGTATTAATAGCATTTTTTTGTTTAATTTAATTCACCATTGTTATCGTAGTGTTAAAGTTTAAAATAATATTAGAAAATAAGAAAAGAACAAGAGTATTTTAAAACTGAGTAAGATCAAATTCATAAAAGAGGTCCTCATGTTACTTTCACTTTGTTTGGTTTGATGGAAATAGGGGAAAGATAACTGAGGGAGAGAAAACACATAACCAACATCCTTCCATTGTTTGGTTACTCATCAAAAGGAAAAGGGAGTTTTTTTTGCATAGGAGAGAAAAGACTTGTTTTTCAAGCAAATTAGCCATTATGCCCTTCCATTACAAATTACCTCTTTAAAAAGCAAGATGTAAATTAACTTCCAATCTTATATATAAAGGACAAAGTCGTTATTATTCACCACATTTTTTTTCTATCATTCCACTTCTCTCAATTTCCTTGTTTTTTCTTTACATTCTCTTTCTTTCATTTTATTTTCGGTGCTTGTTGTGGTACCTTAATTTAAATGAGGGTACGGTATCTTTAATGATGTAAAACCTATTTATCTCCAATTTTTTAACTTTTAAAAGCCTCTAGCACCATCATTCATGACCATTTTAGTAGATTATCTCATTATTTTGTCGTTCGCCAGACACCAAATTCCATATCTCACCCTTATTATGGTCAATAACTCTCTTGTTTTTACATCGCATACATTTCCACTTCCACCACTAGATTCTGACTTAAAAAAAGCTGCAACAACCAGCATGACGTCTAAGATTCCAACAAAAGTTAAAAGGTCTAATCTTCTCTTTTTTTCTGCCCTTCAATTTCACAATTTCATCTAGTCGGGGTATCGTACCCAAAAGAATTTCAAGGTACCACAGAATTTGCCAAACATTTTTATATCCCCTCACTTTCTTCTCTATCCAATCATAACCTTTGAATTGGATCCCTCTTATCTTTGATTGCACACATGTGGTCCACTAAATTCAAGATTCATTTTTTTTAACAAAAATTCAAGATTCATTGACCGCACGCAATCTGAATTTTTTTTATTTATGAATTTACGTGTTCATTGATTTACTTATTATTATTTCTCAGAAAGAAACTATAGAAATGAAAATATATTTTTATGACCTAACTTTACTCCAGGAAGTTATTTAATATGCGGGATTATTCTTGAATTTTTTTTAAAAAAAATAGTGTTTTTCTGTCTGTGAAGGGGTGCTTGTTTACGATGGGGGAGGGAATCACCAAGAACCAGGATACATGCTTCATTGGCAGGTTGATGCTTTGATTAATTAATTACTTTTTGTATCGGAAAAAAGCAAGGTGTTTTTGCAAATTTGTTACTTTTTAATTCATGTTTTCATATGGTTTTTATTTACTAGCAGGTGTTTCAGTGGAAGATGTATCGGTAGAAGAAAAATTACAGCTTCCGAAAGGAGAAACTTGGTCAGTTCACAAGTTTGGAGGGACTTGTGTGGGAACCTCTGTGAGAATCAGAAATGTTGCGGAGGTTATTATGAATGATTACTCAGATAGGAAATTTGTGGTGGTCTCTGCGATGTCAAAAGTGACGGACATGATGTATGATCTGATTCATAAGGCTCAATCCCGAGACGATGCATATTTATCTGCTCTGGAAGCTGTTTCAGAGAAGCACAGCTCAACTGCACGTGACTTGCTTGATGGAGATGATCTTGTTGCTTTCTTATCGCACTTGCATCAAGACATCAGTAACCTCAAGGCAATGCTTCAAGCCATATGCATAGGTACACCAAACTCAGCAAAATATCCTATTATCAATAAAATTTTACCGCGCGCGAGACTGTGAAAATTAGTTAATATTTTGTTCGACACTAAAAACACTTTTATACCAAATGAGATATAAGAAAAAAAATAGAAAATAATGAGAGATATAATAGATGATGTGATAGATATTGAAACATAAAAGAGTAATAGAAATAGAAAGTGACGGAAAATGAGATTAAAAGACAAAGTAATCCTCCTTTTATATTTTAAAATAATACAAAATTAAAATCGTAAAAATTATTAATGAATATTAATCATGATGATGATAAAACTTTTTAACTTTTCAATAATATTTATCTCATTTTATAAACATAATTTTTTTCACTTTCTCTAAAAATAAACCTAAAAATTATTTATTTTCTTCACTCTTTTTCTTTGCTTTCTCTCTCTTTTCACTTTTTTTTCTTCATGCCAAACATAGTGTTTGTGTTCTCCTGAACGTGAAAGCTACCTATTTGGTTCTTTAATTTTCTTTACCTTTATCAGTTATGGTGGGTATCTATTTCTTTGATAATCCTGTCTTACTCTAGAATATTTAATTTTATTCATATTGATATTGTGCATCAATGTATTTCTGATTATTTGACACTGACACATTACCGGTTTGATGTTATTTTTAATATTTCATGTATGCGGGAATGGACAAATTTTTTGTCTTTTTTTGATCATACAAATTATATAACATATAAACAGAAAGTTTTTCGCCACGAGGAGCTTAACTTTTATAGGTGCTATATATCTTTCTTGGACGATAATACTATAAAACTTTTCCGCCACTATGTTGAGATCTCCTCAAGTAAAATATTAGGGGTAATCTTTTTTTGACGTAAAAAGATGAAGAAGAAAGAGATAAGAAATGAGAGAAAATATAAAGAAGTGATAGATGATTTGATTAATAGAGAAAAAACAAAAAAAAAATAGGAAATGAAGTGAAGAAAAAGTGGAGATGTGTATGAATATTCATAACTCAAAATGTTATTTATCATTTTCACACCCGAAATCAAAGCTTATCTACAAAAATCGGAAGAGAAGTGAAAAAATGAGAAATGTGATTAATGATTTGATAGAAAAATAAAAATAAGATAAAAAATATAAAGGGGGTGGAAAAATATGATATAAGAGAAAGTGAAGTTTGAATAATTCAAAAACATTCACAAAGAATGCAATATAAGAATAAGTTAATTTCTTTTATTTCGCCTAGGATTAGGATGACAACTAGTCGGGGTCAGACTCGGGTTTTGCCCTTTTCAAACCCAAACTCGAACTCTCATACCCAACCCAAATCTAAATCCAATGGGTTTCGGGTTAACACAAACCCGTTATAGCCTTAAAACCCAGGTTCAAACTTAACTTGATACATAGATTTTTTTTTTTGTAAAACAAAACACAACTTAAATTATTTTATTTTGAAAAAATCATTTTATATCTTTTTGTAAAAAAACATGGTACTTTAAAATTATCTAATAAACATGGTAGCATTTAGTAGTGTCTTTAAAATTATCTTTTGCTTTCCCATCAATACATTTTTAGGCTAAATCGTTTGAAATACCCTTAGTTGCTTACCTAAAATTAAAATCTTTAACTCAAATACATTTTAAGGGTCCTTTTAGTGAAAAGGTTTCGTTCAGTATAATAATAATAATAATAATAATAATAATAATAATAATAATAAAAATTTCCCGATGCATAAATAATAATAATAAAATTTCAAAATAAATAAATAATAATAATAATTTACAAAAAATAATAAGATACTTTTTTTATTCATCGGAAAGGAAAAATAATAAGATATCAACAAATAAAATATGTATGATAATAATTTAAGTAAATATTATCATTACAACTTTTTATAATACAAATATAATAAAATAAAAAATATCATAGTATTTAAAAAGATAATTTTTTTTTTGAAACAAATAGTGAAATGTTGATTTTCTGTAAAAAGTTTATATAAGGATAAAATAGTAATTATAGACCATACTTCTTTTCTTTCTCTTCCATTTTCTTTTCATCTTCTTTCCAACCAAACATCCTAGAAAATCACCTCATTTTCCACCATCTTCTTTCTTTCTTTCCTTTTCTTGTTCCTGAACTAGAAGGAAGTCCAACCGTCTATTGCTGGCGCAGCAGCAAGAAAACGGCGCGTGATGGTGGTAGAAGGTTCAGTTCCCTGTTCACTTCGTCTTCCATTTGAGAGAGAAAGGGAAAAAAGTTATGGACGGAGAAACAATGAGTATGCAGAGTAACCAGCGAGATTAAGGGGAAGATGACATACGAAGTCGGAGCTATAATAGGTTGTTTAGGGAAGGAACACTCTTTTCCGAAGAAGTGTGTTTCACTGTTTGTGTGAGTGAATTTTCTTCATTATAAAAATGTTTACAATGTGTGGTTAGTAATTTATGGCTGTATAAAAAGTATTGCCCCTAATTGAATCTTTGAATCTATATGCTCTCATGAGATATTAATTTATACTCAACTCCAACTTGGATTGACATAATTGGTGGTCCTGGGTTTAACCCTCGTCTCCGCATAAGTCGAGGGTTCGAATCCCCCTATGTCTAGTAAAATCCTAGTTGGTGGGCAACCCTCGAGGAGACCCCTGATGCTCCTACCACGGAGTGGACCTCTTTGAGAAGATCCCCTAAAGCTCCTACCAAGGAGTGAGTCTCTAGTCTCTACTGGTCTCCCAAACATGCCACTGATGCCCTGCTAGGTAGTCTGGAGGTGCTTTCTCTTTGTAACAAATAAAATTATACTTAATTGACTTTATCATGGATGTTGTATCATTTATCATGGATGACAATTAAGAAAGTTCTATCATTTATCTTGGATAACAATTAAGATATGTTTTGTTACTTAAAAAGATTTTGTCGTTTAAGGAGCTAGACTTGACATCTCTACTAACACAATTACTTTGTTGCAGCTGGTCATGCAACAGAATCCTTTATTGACTTTGTTGTGGGACATGGGGAGTTATGGTCTGCACAGATGCTGTCTTATGTTATAAGGAAGGTCAGTTGTTTAATAAATAGTATCTAAATTTTGTATTTATTTGAATTGTGCTCATTTCATCAAGCTTCCTGTCCATTCTGCAGAATGGGATTGATTGCAAATGGATGGACACAAGGGAAGTCCTCATTGTAAATCCTACTCGTTCTGATCAAGTTGATCCTGACTATTTGCAATCTGAACAAAGACTTGAGAAATGGTACTCCTTGAATCCATCTAAGGTTATCATTGCTACTGGTTTTATTGCAAGCACTCCTCAAAACATTCCTACTACTCTCAAGAGAGATGGAAGTGACTTCTCGGCTGCAATTATGGGTGCTCTGCTCAGGGCTCGTCAGGTCACAATTTGGACAGATGTTGATGGTGTGTATAGTGCAGATCCTAGAAAAGGTTTGTTGATTCTGCTCCTTATTTCTTGTCCTATTTTAACAATGTGTGGGTGGGTATTATATGATGTTCATTGAATTTCAATTCTAATATTAATTACTGTGGCATAGGTTACTCATGGCTTTAAATTGTGGTTGCTGTCTCTGTTGTTGTATTGGGATAATTGAAATTGCTGAAAAACTATCGACAAATGCGGTTGATGCAACCACAATTGTGGTTGCTGTTTGTTTGTGGGACTTGAAAATTTTTGATTTTGTGTTGACAAGTCCCACATTGACTAGAAATATGAGCAAAACAGTTCTTATAATGGGTAGAGCAACCATCACCCCTAACTCCCTAAGCTAGCTTTGAGGGTAGAGTAGGCTAGTCCATATTCATACTATGCACTTACTTCTTCACACTTTACATATTGAGGATATTTTTCTCTTGTGTTCAACTACTTGAGCAAGGGGCTTAATTCTGTATGAACAATATATTTTACAGTTTGTGATGCTGTGATTTTGAAGACATTGTCTTATCAAGAGGCATGGGAAATGGTGAGTTTGCACTTTGGAAAGTGTCAAAGCTCTTTATGCCTATAAAAATTAAGGAGAATAAATTTTAATCTGTTTCTGGTGCAGTCTTATTTTGGAGCAAATGTGTTGCATCCGCGCACAATAATGCCAGTTATTCGATATGGCATACCCATAATAATAAGGAATATTTTCAACACCTCTGCTCCTGGAACAAAGATCTGCCATCCTTCTCTTATTGGTGATGAAGATAAGAAGATATTAAAAACCTTGGTCAAAGGCTTCACAACAATAGACAACTTGGCACTTGTAAATGTTGAGGGGTAAGTGAGTCATGTATTGCAGTTTTAAAGGGTCTGTTTCATTACTATTTTGTAAAACAAATTTAGTTTTTTACGCAAAAAAAAGTAAAAAAACTCATTAGATGTGCATAGTTTTGAAAAACAGATTTCAAAAATAGTTCTTATGTTCAGTTTTTAAAACTGGAATCCCAGATCATCTTCTGATTTTAGTTTTCGAGTCATAGGTTTTTCAGCTTCGTAAAACATCTCATCCACACTCTTTTTTTCTTTTGTTCTTCTGAAAAGTAGGATTTACAAATTGTCTATGAAAACAATTTTTAAATTCAAAAATCTCAGAAGGGACAAGCCATAAATATCATGAATGATTGGTTTTCTTGTTGTTTGATACTTTCTATTGGAATACACAATCTAGCTTAAATATTACTCACAAAGTTGTAGACTAATGTTTTCTCATTGTTTCCTTTTGCAGAACTGGAATGGCTGGTGTTCCAGGTACAGCCAGTACTATTTTTTCTGCCGTAAAAGAAGTTGGGGCTAATGTTATCATGATATCTCAGGTGCATTCGTCATCTTTTTTTTAATGTTTTTCACTAGTTTTTCAGTTACACTTATGAAACTGATACAGAAATTAACTTCGTTTAAATAGGCTAGTAGTGAGCATTCTGTGTGCTTTGCGGTGCCTGAGAAGGAAGTAAAAGCTGTTGCTGAGGCATTGCAGACAGTATTTCATAATGCTTTGGGTGCACAGCGTCTTTCCCAGGTGCCAAATTCAATTCTACTACGACAAAATGCTAATTTCAATATGATTCCAACAAATTTTCTGCTGTTTAATTGATATGAAGCAGGGAAAACCATTAGTCTATGTTCGTAACGTTTTTAGAGGTTTATAGCTAAAGAGTGAAGTCTGATATAATCTTGCTTAATGTGTGTTTCTATATTCAAAAATGACTTTTCATACTCCTTGGGATATATACAGTTATACACTACTAGGTGAAAGAGGAATATATGGGCTACCTCTTAACAATCTCCAACTGAGTTATTCTCTTTTTATGTTACTTCGAATGAGTTTAACTATAAAGTGATAAAGGGTGTATCCAATCCAACCATAGGTTTTTATATGTTGAGACTTAAGATTGTGGTGTAAATTAAAAAACCGTGTGTGTAGCCTTAACTATTCACTTTAAATGCAAACTCATTAAAGGAATTATATGCTACATAATTCATGTCCTTTGCACAATTATGCTTAATGTGGACGCCTTATGTCTGTCCTCAATTTTGTGCATATTTAGGCCGCTTTTGGAAGTGCTTATTTGAGTTTATCTTATATAATAAATGTTTTTGCAAATGTTTTAGAGAACTTATCTAAATAGCTTATAACCTAACTAAAAGCTGTTTCGAGCTTACTTTCATAAGCCGCTCAGATTTAGCGCTTATACTTATCAGATTTTTTACCTTATTTTGAAGATCTACCCAAAATAGCTTATGAATAAAGAACTTATGCAATACTTGCTTATTGTTTTAAATGTTTAAGTAAATGTTTTACCCATACACATCCTTATATTGTTGATACATGATTTGTTAAGTTATGATTTGTTATCTTTGATAAAACCTGGAATTTTAACACAGCCTAAATTATGTAGCAAACCTCTCAGGTTTCGGTGATTCCAGATTGCAGCATCTTGGCAGCTGTTGGCCAGAAAATGGCAAGCACTCCTGGAGTTAGCGCCACCCTCTTCAATGCATTGGCTAAGGTAATTGAATTATAGTTTCTTATAGTCTGAGGATAGTTATGGTTGAGGTTTCAATCTAATATCTAGTTAATTTAAACAATGAACTAATCTGAAAATGGACATACAATTTTGAATGTAACATTGACCTAATGGATGCTTTACCTTTTAATCACATCTTTTAGTCGCAATATGTTGACATGTTTTTATTTTATTTGTTTAACTGGTTTAAGATCAAACTTTTGATTAAAACAGGCCAACATAAATATTCGTGCTATAGCACAAGGTTGTTCCGAGTACAACATTACCGTGGTTGTTAAGAGAGAGGATTCTATAAAGGCTTTACGGGCTGTGCATTCAAGATTTTATCTGTCAAGAACCACCATATCAATGGGCATTATTGGACCTGGATTAATAGGGAGTACCCTGCTTGACCAGCTAAGGGATCAGGTACAGTTTTTGAAGATAAGTTTGCAACATTGCATATATGCATCCCTTTCGTCACTTTGTAAATTTTCAGAAGTATATCATGCCTAAGATTGAAATTTATTGAGTATAGTCTCTACATATTTTTCAGGAAAAATAACTTTTAAATATAAATTGTTTGAAAAATCATAATAATAAGTAATTTCTTGAATGAAAATACATGGAATCTGCCGCCGGTGGGTATGTTGAAGTTTAATGTTGATGGGTCTTCTAGAGGTAACCCGGGCCCGAGTGGGGTTGGAGGTTTCGTGCGTGATAGTGATGGGGAGGTGTGTGGTTTCTTTTCTAAATTTGTTGGGGAGTTGTGGGTATATGAAGAGGAGGTTAAGGCTATCTTGAATGCTTTGTTATTTTGTCAACAATTTCAATTGCAGGGCTTTTTGCTTGAGAGTGATTTATCACTTTGCGGTGGGATCTGAATTTGATAGATTATCTTTTGCTAGAGGTCAGTTGTATGGGGGTAGTGAATATTTATAGGGAATCAAATACTGTGGCTAATTTTTTTGGCTAAAACAGGATGTGAAATAGTGCGTCCTCTGTGGGAGTATGTGGCATAATTGTACTTAGTTGTTATCAAGGGTTTGTTTCATTAATAAATTGTTTCGTTTTCAAAAAAAAATATTGTGTGTGTAATAATTTAACATTCATGTGTTTATGCAGGCCGCAATTCTGAAAGAAGAATCAAAGATTGACTTGCGTGTGATGGGCATCATGGGTTCAAAGCTGATGCTTCTTGATGATGCGTAAGTCAAATTATATAGAGCTCAATTCCTTTCTTTTACAAGCTTAAACCTTTTTCTAATGTTGTGTGATTAAGACAGACAAATGAAAGTTGATACTGAGTTTTGTTTTCTTTTTCCTACATTAGTAACTTCTCCTGTCAAAATGAGGAGTTCATTTCACCCTATTTTCCTACCTTTTCCCTTTCTTAAAACCATAATTTCTTACTTCCTCTGATTTTTTTCTTTACATAATATGAATGATATTGTTTACACACATCGTGGGTTTACTAGCTAATGCCCTTGATTATCTATGCTCTATTAATCATATTAAGTTGGATTTCATTCAGCAATGATGAATTATAATTTGATTGCAGAGGGATCAACTTAGTTAAATGGAGAGAACTTCAAGAGGAAAAAGGAGAAGCATCTAATTTGGAAAAGTTTGTTCAACATGTACAAGGAAATCATTTTATACCAAACACTGTAATAGTCGACTGCACATCTGACTCTGTCATAGCAAGCCAATATGATGACTGGCTGCGCAAAGGAATGCATATTATCACCCCTAATAAGAAGGCTAATTCAGGACCTCTAAATCAGGTAACCCACCACTTGTCATTTTGCTGGTGTATACTTCTTTATCGTCAAGTATTATATTTCTCATGTATACATGTAAGTTTTGGATAATTTCCTTTTTCAACGAATAGTAATAGTCCTCTGCAGAAACTAAAGATCCCCAAATGTTGGTTTATGTTTGTTTTGTTTAATTAATGAGGAGTACATTACAGGTAACCACAATTGCTTACATTACACTCTCGCATATTAGCACATCATTGCAAAGTGTGACTGTGTGAGTATGTTACAGGCATAATCAATCAAAACTTCATAATACATTAGATAAACTTCATAATCAATCAAAACTAACAATTGAAAAAGATAACAAAGCACTTATTTCTAAGGCAAATGACTAACAACACTAGTCCTACAAAATGAAAGATTGTGGCTTTTATTAGATAAACAGTCATGACACTTATTTCTGGAGACAATGATAGGAATGTGTTGAGGCTTGAGAGCATGATCAAGAGTGAGAAAAGATACTTGACCTAGCCAACTGTGCCATAAAGGGTTGGTTTCAACACAAGAAACCTTTGAGGAGGATCAATTAGAAGATAACTTGTACATGCAGTTGTCGTTCAGACTTCTTCACAGCACTGCCTCGTGATCAAATCCCTTTCCACATAATATAGGGGGAAATTCAATGGAGACATTATTAGTGTGTTATAATTGTGAAACTGAGAGCACATTGTGTGAAAAATTGGGAAGAAAAATGTTTAGGGGGTTGGAAGTGGTTGATATGGGGAGACTCTTACCATTGGAAACAAAAAACTTGATCATACATGTCTTTCGGTTGCAGACTGTACAGATCATTGGTTATGTGATGAGATGCACCAGAATCCATCAGCCATGACGGTTCAAAGGACATGGTTTGTTGGCTGAGATTGGATATAGGTTGCTATTGAGAGGATGAAGACCTGAGAAGCTTGTAACCACAAGTCTTGGCTGTGAGATCTTTCATATCACAGTATGGGAAAATTGATGATAATGAGTTTTAGAACTGATAATTATTAATAGAAGAAATTGCAGGCAGAAGAACAAATACCCAACTCCAGAGTCAATGTGATCCTGGAAGAACAACTACGGTTCCCAATAAACCAGCCCAATTCCTAATCTCCAAAACTACTAATTGAAGCTATATGATTCCTCTATTTATAGTTGACAACTTATTAACTAAAAGTAAGTCACATTAAGTTATTTTTCTCCTATGGTTGCGTCTAACATACACTCGTCCAATGCGGAGTTTAAGCCTATTTGCCAAATCATTCAGAAAGCAATTGGGAATGAGCATATTTGCCAAATCATTCAGAAATTTGGTGTTTCCAAAATACTTCCTTTCTCTAATTCCCTGTTGCTACAATACATGTCAATCTTTTACTATTTGGTTCATATTTAATTTACTACTTTTGGGGCTTTCTCACCTTTTCTCTCTGCATCCAGTATTTGAAATTAAGAGCTCTTCAGAGGCAATCATACACACATTATTTCTATGAAGCTACTGTTGGAGCTGGTCTTCCAATTATCAGCACTTTACAGGGCCTTCTTGAAACCGGTGACAAAATATTGAAAATTGAAGGCATTTTCAGGTTCATTTGAAACTAGTTATCTCTCTCAACATGTTTCTTTTTGTGGAGTAGACAACCTCACATCTCAGACTTTGATATTTCTGATGTTGCACTTCAACTGTCCACCTATACCCTCCCTCTCAGAATAGAAAAATTAAATCAAGAAACATTGATTCACCTGATCTTATTACCTCTATTTTTGTAGTGGGACTTTGAGTTACATCTTTAATAACTTCAAAGATGGTCGGGCTTTTAGTGAGGTAGTTGCTGAAGCGAAGGAAGCAGGTTATACTGAGCCAGATCCAAGGGATGATCTATCTGGAACTGATGTTGCTAGAAAGGTACAATGCACAGTATTTAACATATCTGCCACATTTTTTGTCAAATTTCAATAAAGTAACATTTTGCAGTGAACATTCATGAATTTCAGTATTAAGATATGCTTGGTTTGAGAATGATTAGAAGGGAATATAGTGATTTACATGCTTAATTTAGTCCTTTCTTGGTCGTGATCATTTGAAATTTAAAATCCTGCGGCTTTACAGGTGATAATTCTTGCAAGGGAATCTGGCTTAAAGCTAGAGTTTTCTGATATTCCTGTTGAAAATCTTGTCCCTGAACCGTTAAGAGTAAGAACCAAAATGTTTTAATTTTAAAGTTCTGATTTTTAGTGTGTGCTATTGTTACCCTTAAAATGATTATTTTGAATTTGATGATCTCATGCAGGTTTGTGCCTCAGCTCAAGATTTTATCCAACAATTACCAAAATTTGACAAGGAGTTAACAAAGAAACAAGAAGATGCAGAGAGTGCAGGGGAAGTGAGTAACTAGACCGCATTCTGCATGCAATCTAAATTAAACTATAAGAAATAATAGTTACATTATGTCTTCACCCACGCATTAAGTATCATTCAACATTATTTCAAAATAAAAAGCATAAGCTCCCTTTTATTTGATATAAAATTTTAGGCTAGCTACAAGCTCAACTTATTCTACTCAGAATTCAAATAGAGATAAATTTTTTAAGGGATTTTTAAAAAAGTGTGTCGCCCAGCGAGACCCCTAAAATTCAAGAAGATCTCTATATCATGCTAAGAGCGAATTATACTAGTGAATCAGACACCATATCTTTCACTTAAAACTCACTTCCTTTCTCATTAAATGTGAGATTTCTTACTCACACTTGGTATCCCAAGAATGCGGGGAGGTGATTGTGGGATTTCCTGCTCTTGTATGTTTTGCCATATATGTTTACATGATTAATTAGTTTTTCCATGATAAAGACATTTTATTCATTGTATAAATAAACATTTGTTGTATCTTTATGTTTGAAGGTGTTGAGATACGTGGGAGTTGTAGACGTGAGAAATGAAAAGGGGGTGGTAGAGCTGAGAAGATACAAGAAGGATCATCCATTTGCACAACTATCCGGGTCAGATAATATAATTGCATTCACAACAAGAAGGTATCAGAATCAGCCTCTCATTGTTCGTGGACCAGGAGCTGGTGCACAAGTCACAGCTGGAGGAATATTCAGTGACATTTTACGACTAGCCTCCTATCTTGGTGCTCCATCTTAGATCTGTCAATTTTGCCAGCAAATGCATTCTTGTGGCATTGGTTTGTTGTGAATAAATAAATAAATAATGGCTTTCATTTACTGATATTAAATGCCACAAATAAGGAAAATTACTATTTTATTAGAAAACTGATGTCTCTTAGTATTAAATATTTATTTATCTGATGTCTTATTGGAGAAATCTTTATAAATCATGTACAAATTGTAAGTTAGCAAATGAACTTGCATGTGAATTGAGAACTCAATATCGTGTTTGTGTGTTATTAGAGGCTATGAAGGTTTACCACAAAGGAAATACAAATTAATGGATCCGGATTACCTGCGGTCAAATTTTTTTAAAGTCACTACAAACACATTGTTTGGCAGCCATCATATCGTGACTTGGATTTACAATGATAATGATAGTATGATCCACATGAAATTGGTTTATTAGAGAATACTGAGCGGAGAGTCAAAGAAGTCTTACATTGGCTAGTGTACAAGTATATATATAATAAAGAACACACATCTATTGCTTTAAACCGGTTTTGTGGTGTGTGGAATTCAAATTTATTATTTCTAACACCTATTAAGGGTGGGAATAGGCTGGACCCAAGTAAGCTTTGCGTAAATAGGCCTAACTTGTTTAAAAATTTTAAGGCCTGAGAGTCTGACCTGCGGCATGTTAAAGGCTTTTTTCGAGTCTGACCTGACCTTCCCGAAAGCCTAGTTTGGCCTGATAGCCTATTTAAAGACCCCGTATCACAACAAGAATTTTACGTTTGCTAACAAACTTATCTGTAAAGAAACTATCCAGCTTATAAGCTAATGAGTTAAATTATACTAAAATAATTTTTTCAACAATCAGACTTATAATATTATAAGCTACTAAGTAGAGATGAAACTAAACGAGATCATGTTGGTTTCTTAGAGTCGGAGAGTCAGTTTAAAATTACTTTATAGTAAGGTATTTAAATACGTCATATATCTATTTCTATGTAGACTTATAACTTTAAATCATTATATAAGTCAATTTTCTTAAATATATAAAAATGTCAATAAATATATAATATAAAGATATTATGATAAATTTCTAATATATAAACATTATCAATGCTAAAATATATTTATACTAATCATATTTACCTAAATAGGCTAGCCTATAAGACTTGTTGAATGACCTGAGCCTGACTTTTTTAACTAAATAAACTTTTCAAAAGCATAAGCCTTACTTACCTTTTTATCAGTTTGGCCTGACCTGGGCCTGTGAACTGTGATAGGCTAGGTCATAAGCCCCTACGAACGGCCTGAACTATTCTCACCCCTAACACCTATCATATCACCTATTATTTCTAACACACATATCATTTATTTCTTTTTTATTCTTTCTATTTTATCAAATATAAGGTGAAAAAGGTGTGTGCACGAATTATTATTCTATAAAAAATGCGAGAGGGTCACCGAAAATAATATACTGCAATCTCACATCCAGACATCCAGTGCATACTGGTTAAGGAATCAGCTACTGCCAGTTGTATTACTTTCCTTTCAAGGCTTCAAGTACATTGAGAAAAGCAAAAAGCTTTTTGGTTTCTGCCATCTCACAGACAGGAATTTTTTTGAATGTTTCACAAAAGATTTCAGATTAGGATTTGCATTTTGTAAATGTAATTAACACGTGGTCTTAGATCAAAGTTACGTTAGTAAACCAACGAGCTTGCGTTACGTGAACTTATATTACTCCTTCAATCCTAATTATAAGATTTCATTGAGATGATTATAATTAGGGTTCGCGCGCTTCTCCGGAGGGACCAGAAGGTGCTCATGGTTCAGATTCCTCAAGTAACCAACACTGCAGCGGATTTATTGGCTCATCAGGCTGTGAGGAATGGCTCGTCGTGTCGTACTTGGCACCTCTGCTCCTCCAACTTGATTCCCTTGCTGTTGCGAGATGAAGTAGAGTAGTTTTGTTTATGTTTTCCAATTCCTCATGTAACCAAAAAATCTACTGAAAAAACATTGTGAAATTAAGTAATTAATATTTTAGTGCCAACAAGTGTAAAACAACGTTATTTTATTATTTAGTTTGAGAAAAAGGAAAAATGTTCCTTTGTTTGAATATCAAATAAAAAAGAAATATATATTCTTGACTGAATTTAAATTATTTTTCTAAATATTAGTGGTAACGTGTGTTACCGTTTTTTTTTTGTTACAATGAGGAGACATGCCCCAGAAACGAAAACACTAAGGCGGGGCGCTCCCATAGAAAGAGTGACTAAGGGGGTAATATCCCTATCAAGCAACAAATGACATTCACTTTTTTTTTTTCTAGAATAACATCCTCTTTCACAAAATAATAATTCACTAGTTTTTGGTATTTTTTGGTTACCTAAGAAAGAGAATTCATTCTTTTAGAATCACTTGTCTATTAATGTAAAAATATATTTAAGTTTTTTTAATACACACAAAATCTCTTACAAACCAATTGGCAATTACCACAAAGTCAATCATAACGGATTTGTTTTCATTGCCGTTTCTTCTATTCTCTTTGACCTTTCGTCCCCACACTATCCATTTGGAGGCAACACAAGATTAGAGCATCATCTCACTTGTCTATTCTCTATACCTCATGATAATAACAAACTAGATTCTCTACTATACTATAAGGTCAAATCATGGCATGTGAGGTTCGCAAATAGACCCCGCAGCATGTGCTTTCGTTACCAAGTACCTTTCAGCTTAGCATATACAGTTTGTAAAATACCGTAACATGCGCCAACTTTTATGCTAATCATCGATCATCAACTGAGATTAAGGTTAGGTCAGCCACCGCCACAACAAATAGTAATATATTCACGGACAGAAAGAAATAGCTAGGAAGTAGAAATCAGAATAATATAATGAATCATTGATGAATAAAAAAGATATGAGATGTCACTCTATCATGCCCATGAAGGCGGTGCCAAAGAAGAGGATAAGAGGAGGATCAACGATAATAAAATAAAGATAAAATTAAATGATGCAAAAGAGACCCTCGACGCGTACTAAATTCCATAGTTAGCTTTGAATAAATTCCTGGAATAATGTAAAGCATCATTGGAGTTAATTGATGTCGGGACATGATGGTAACGGAAGTAAGCATTTGGAACGAACAAAATTTAGTAAGACAACTAATGCACCCCGGGTCCTTAATATTAATTTGGTTCATTTTATAAGGACCATACGAAAATCTGCACCATAGTAATATATATATTTTTTTTATAAGCACCATAGTAATATATAAACCAACCAAAAAACAAGTATATTGCTCTTTAAGTTCATTTAGTTATTAAAAAAATCCACATCCTTGGGACCTCATCAAAGTCCTATCTATATTGCTCTTTGAATTTATTTATTTGTGTAGGAATTACGTTGTGCAATTTTCCACGTAAACAATGGGCTATCGTTTCATATAATTGGAGCTTTTTTTTTTTGAAACAAATTGGAGCTGAGTTAGGACAGTTGTCATATCAATATTACGAAAGTCATAATATTAGCCAACACAAAACATTATCTAAAGTAGTATTACTATTATCTAAGTGTTTGTCCTTCAACATTTAGACAAAATAAATACAATTCCACACATGCAGTTTATACTTTTTCCCAATTAACAGCATGACACTTGAGCTGCTGGAAATGGAGAGTTGAGGAAGTTATCACATTAATTAAATATTAAAAAAGTGTCTGAAAGTGCATAACTAAATTTTTAATTAGACAACAGCACAAACAATGCTCAAAGGAATGTATGTATTTACACTATAATTTCCCCATCTAAGAACCCAACCATCCACTAAACCAATACACTAGCTTTAAAAAATCAATAAATGACATCAGACTTGTACAACAAGAAATTGCAAGAACACAAAAAATCATCATTTAAAAAAAAAAAAATTAACTTGTGATACAATTAAACGTGGTCTCTATTTTATTTGGTTTTTATTACCGGCAATCCAGTGAATCAAAGGAGTCTGAAAATCCTGAAGGTTTAGCAGGAATGCTAGATTGAGTTTGTGAGAAGGACATGTCATCAAACATTGTGGAAGTGCCTTCATTGGCTTGCCATCTTCTCAGAGCTTGAGGAAGGCTCATGTGAAGGTCAATGCCATCACCTTCTTCTTCTTCATGGCTTGTAGGCTTCCATTGCTCTACCATAGGAACCAGGACATTCACTGCATGACCCATATCTGGCCTTTGGTATGGTTCCCGAGCAGTGCAATGGCCTGCTAGCTCAGCCACTTTGTATATGCTCTCCATGGTTTCTTCATCCGGGTTCAGTGTTTGATCAATTGCCTTAGGGATGTTCTCCTTGTTAACTAGCACCCTTCGGAACCATGAAACCAGGTGTGACCTTTCATCAGGCACAGTATCATCCAATGCCTTTCTACCAGTGATTAGTTCCATCAGAACTACTCCGAATGCGTAAACATCTACTTTGGTTGTCACTCTTCCCGTAGCTGGCAAGAAACAAGATTACATTAATTATAAGTCAAGGAATAGGCTAGCACAAAAGCAAATGCAACCTATCACATTTGATGCCAAAATAATCTGGCTCAGCTAAACCTATTTAGTTCTACAGAAAAAAAAATATTCAGGTCATGAAAGAGCAAAATTTCAGGGCATGATTTTAAAAATGAAAAAATGTATGCTAGTGGGAATGTCGAAGTCACTGCATGATTGTAACAAAAGACAAGTCAGGGCACAAGGGAATCAACATCAATCAGCAACAAAATACAGGAACTATTCTAAATCTTCCAAATTAGTCCTCTTAATTACTAAATAATGAAAGTACTAAATACTTCTTAAGTTCCTAAGATATTAAATGTATGCTGATATATATTACTGCCTATTGATAGATGATACCTAATGGTAGATGGTGGTAATTTTTCAAGCTAGCCCCTTTATCATCTAGCTTTATTTGTAAGGGTTGAAGCACCCTTTTTGCTTCCTATAATTCAATTTTGGCTTATCAAAAAAGAAAATGCATATAGGTTGTCTTAAATACTTTCTTTATATAAGATATAGCAAAATCTCACACAGTAATCCAAGATTTAAAGCAACCAGAAATCAAAAAGGACAATTGACCGCATTAACTTGTAGTCTATCAATAAATGGCAAAACTCATTATGTTCCATGAAACAATCCACCATGGAGATTTATAAGGAAACGACAAATTTTGCAGGAAAAATAACAATGCATAACTAACTGCAACAGAAGAATAGAAAACAACACAGCTAGTTCAAAAACAGATAGGAATCGGAACCAATTATATTAAGGTGCAATGCAATAAGGAAATAGATAAGAGCTTTAAAATTAAGACAAGTTTATGATCAAAGGCTTTCAATACCTGCATATTCAGGTGCCAGATATCCAAATGTTCCAGCTAAACGTGTCTCGACCGAATACTTTCCATCAGGTGCATTTTTAACCAACCCAAAATCTGCAACCTTTGCTCTCATGTCATCACCCAATAGGATGTTTGAGGGCTTCAAGTCCCTGTGAATGAAGCTCTGCTGAGCTAAGCTGTGCAAGTATTCCACTCCCCTTGCAACATCCAAAGCTATTGCTACCCTTTGCTTCCAAGTCAAAGGAGCACAGCCATTTTCACCCCAATCAAACAGATGTTGTGTTAAAGTCCCTTGTGGCATGTACTCATACACCAAAAGCCTTTCATTGCCATTCACGCAGTATCCTAACAGAGCAACCAAATGTCTATGCCTAACTTTAGTCAGCACCGCAATCTCTGCTTGGAACTCATTCATTCCCTTACTTCCCATTGGACCAGATTCCATCCTCTTCACAGCAATTTGAGTTCCGTCATGCAATTCCCCTTTATAAACAACTCCAAATCCTCCCCTCCCTAAAATGTTATCTTGGCTGAAATTATCGGTAACTTGCCGGAGAACTTGGATTGAAATAGTAACATTTCCACCCTCAAAAAATTGACGGTCACTAGGCTCACTGGCCTGGCTCTGTAACTCACTCGCAACCCCACCTCCGCCATATCCATTGGAATTCGAGACACTCACCATATCAATTTTCACGTTGCCTTTTCCATTTTCAAGATTATCAACCCTACCGAATTTCCCATGCCGGTTTCTGGCATAACACTTACAAAACACAAACAACACAACCGCAACAAAGAACACTGCAATAATGGCAATACCCGCGATCCACGCCGGTGAGAGGGAAGACCCACTTGCCTTTCCAGACCGACTTCCACTTGGTGCATCAGCGGAGGGAGTGGTTCCACCGCCTGCACCACCACCACTGCCTCCAGAACTCCTAAGCAAAACATTCCCTGCATAATTGAACTTCACCTTGTCACCCGGGAACTCGGGAATCTCTCCAGAGAGATTGTTATCAGACACATCCAGAACCTCGAGCTGAGCTAAACCCGTCAAGCTTCCAGGTATGGAGCCACTCAAATTGTTACCACCAAGATACAATTTCCTCAGATCAGTTAACTTGGCAAATGCAGGTGAAATAATCCCTGTCAAGTTCTGCTTCTCCAAATTCACCGTAACAATCTTCCCCCCAGCACACACCACAAAGCTCCAATCCTTACAAGGATCATTCCCACCCCATGAACTCGCCAACCGATACGGATACCCAAAACCCGCAGCAACATCAAGCAAAGTCGTAACCCGTGGGTCACAAGGTCCAGGACTAGATTGACAGAAGCTGTTAATCCCATCAAGAGTGTTCTTCACTCCTTTCCCAAACGAAGGAAAAGGACCCTGAAGCTTGTTGTTATCCAACGAAACATTCTTCAAGCTAGCAAGACCCATCAACGAAGACGGAACCACACCTGTCAGCTTGTTATCCCGGAGCTGCAGATCAAACAAACCAGTGCAGTTCGTGAGATCAGGAATCGCACCAGTGAACTGATTCTTCTGTAGCCACACCTGAGTCAAATGGGTCATTGAACCAAGCACGTCAATCGAACCAGTAAACCCAAACCCATCGTTCTGGTTGTTGAGCCACACGAACTGAACCCCGGATCCGGATAACGATTGCGGCAACTCGCCGGTGAGGTTGTTGTAGGAGAGGCGGAGACTCTGCAAGCTGACCAAGGAGCTGAAAATGTCCGGTAACGAACCAACGAGGTTGGCATTTCCGAGATCCAGTTCAACGAGGTTGGTGGACTGAGTCAACTCAGCAGGAATCGTCCATGGCTTGAGGTTGATGTTGTCGGTCATGCTGAGCTGCTGCAAGCTCGTGAGACCGAAGAAGCAACCATCAGGGACGGAGGTGAAGTTGTTGGTGTCGAGGTAAACAGTTTTGAGGAGTGTGAGGTTGGCGAGTGAGGGAAACGCGCCGGTGAGGAGATTGTTTCTGAGAGAGAGCGTGTTGAGCTGAGTGAGCGAGTTCAGATCGGTAGGGAGTGTTCCGGTGAGTGAGTTGGAGCGGAGGTCGATGACGGTGACGCGGCCGGAGTCGCATTTCACGCCGGACCAGTCGCAGAATGAGCTCGACGACGACCACCCTGAGGGAGTTGGAGTCAGCGCTTTTGCAAGGTTTGACATGAACGCGCCGTCGTCTGCGGTGGTGGTGGGGGAGAGGAGAGAGAACCATAGGAGGAGGGTAGAGAGAGAAAGTAGGGTTTTCATTTAGATTTGGGGGAATGAGGAACACAGTTACACAACACAACAGAACACAGAGAGAGTTTGTTAGAGAAGTGAATGAATGAAGAAAGAATGGAAAGAAGAAGAAGAAGACAGGGTTTGGTTGACAACAAAACTAAGCTAACTCCATGTGGCAGTTATGGTCTTTTTTTTGTCTTTTTGATTTTTTAAAATGGGTTGTTAAATGAGGTGCATGCTCTAGTACCCAAAATTTTAAATGAGTGTATGTATAGGAGTGATTTGTACCAATAATATGAAGACACCTTAGATACATTTATTTTGTGTTCTAATATATCCTTAATCTTTAACTAATTATGTAAAGACCCCAGTTTTTTCTGTAATGACGTGCTTCTTTTAATTTCAATCACTAAGTGTTGTTCATCTTCATATTCTCCTTAATTGTATCAAAAATATCTTCATATTCTCCAGAACTCTTTACAAGAACCACAACACACAAGTCTCACTCGTTTTCAATTTTTCAATCTTCTTCATCTTCTTCTTTCTTCCAAACCTAAAACAGAACAGAACTGAGAAACCCTTCACACTAAAATCCCATAAACCAGAATCTATGAAAACCCAAAAGCCCCTTCAACCATTCAAACCCTAAAACCCACCCTTCAGAACCAAAATCAGCAGGAAATAAGACACAAAGAAAGACGGAACAAGTGCAATAGCTGCCTTCTAGACAGGGATATGCAACACCGAGACATCAATCACATCAGACTACCCATGCTTCCGCACGATCGCCGCCACAGCCGCAACACAGAGAAAAGAATCAGGCGGATAAAAATGAGGAACAAAAGTGATTTTTTTTTTCATGAACGAACCTCTCGGAAGAAATCGCCGCGCGAGATCTCGTCGAAGAGGGAACGGGGAAGCCAGTTGAAGCACGCTGCATCCATACGAGGAGTTGGTACGTAGGGGTTGGGTGTTATTGCGAGGCGAGGTAGGGCTGTGGAGGCGAGAGTTGATGTTGATTTTGCTGTTTGGGAATGGAAGAAGGAGATCTAGAATCGAATTATGGTTTCTGCAGGTTTCAGATGCGTGTTTGGGGAAGAGATAGAAACCCAAATGTTAAGATGTTATGGGGCTAAAATTTTACACCATAAGTTTCAGGGGCTTTTGTATAATTAAATTAAATTTTATTTCTTATTAATATTAATAACAATAATAACAATAATTATTAGAGATGTAGATATTTGAGTATTCCACATCACTCAAGTACCATACCCATAAAAAAAGTTGGGGCACCAGAGAATTCGCCGTTAAATGAGGTCAGAATGTTTAGATAAAGAAAATCTAAATATTTATTATGCATTATTTTAAACATTAATAAAGGTGTCTTTATTGAGTAATGATATATACACACCTCATTTTTAAAACACTTCATTTCCACCTCTTTTTGTTTCTATCTCTCTCCTCTTACCATCTATCACATCTCATATTTTCTCTCCCTTACTTTTTCTTTTCTTCCTATCTTTCTCATCATTCCACCTCACACACCTCAAAAGAGAGGTGTGTGAGTAACATTATTCGTCTTTATTAGATGTGTAATCATGGGCGTGAACCGTCAGCTCATTTGACAGAGGATTTATTTGCACAATATAATATTTTTTCCATTTTCAATTTTAAGATTTCAAGAATATGTTATTATGTTTGCTTTGATTTCTGTTTTTTCAGAATGAATATGTTAAAAATATGATTGACTATAAAATATTTTACATTTTATATTTTATTTGACATTTCACCATAAATGTTAATATATTTAAAATTCGTAAATATAATGTCATCATAAAGTATAAATAGGATGGTTGTTATAAGATTTATGTTTACATACACTAAAATTAAAATTAAATTTTTTTCATGTATATATAAAAATATAAAAAACAGTTAGTGTATCGAAATTTCTCTAGATCCATTGTGAAAATAGCACATACAAGATCAAAAAAAAAAATCATAACCTTTGTTAAGTTTTGGTTTTATGTGTGGCTTGGGTGTGATCGAACTCCGATGGAAAGTGGAATATGAGATAGAGTACAAACGATGGCTTTGAAGCTATTCAGCCTTCTAGCTAGTATAGGTGATGAGGCAAAAATGGAGGAGGAAAGAGAGAGTGAACTAGTGTTAGCATAAAATTTCACCAAATCTTGATTTGAGATCGAAAGATTTTAAAGATGATTATTTCAATCTAAATTTGAGAAATAGTAAAGACTAAGAAATATAGAATTTGGTTAAGTCATGTGAAATAAACTGTACTCAGAAGAGTGGCCAAAATATCTTAGGGTTGAATTGAGAGCATAATTTATGGACTTCGATCCAATGTATAACTTAGTTTAAATACATGAGTTTACGAATTAAGACAGTCATTTTTTTATTTTCTTAAAAAACGAGTCAAAGATATTTGAATTTGAATTGCTTGAAGCGGGAAAATAATAATATACATACCATACATGTGAAAAGAAGAACGAGCCAAAAAACGTATGGAAACTTCAGGAAACATTGAAGACATGTTAAAAACATGTGATGTAACATAGTTAGTTGACTGTTGTAAATAGTTAGATTATTTAGTCTATAAATAAGGCCTTGTATGTAAAGAGGGTTCCCGTTTTTCTACTCGAAAAAACTCTTAAAGCTTAAACGTCCATTCAAGCGACAAACAACAAATAGGAGACTTTCTAGTATGATTATTTTGAAACTCATTATATTTCAATGTAATTATAATTTTTTTGGGATATTTCACTCACCTTCCCAGTAGTTTAACATTATTATACTGACCTTCCCTCTAACTTGTAAAATGCATTGATCTCCCTTGATTTATATATATATATATGGCTTAATTGCATTTTTGGTCCCCCACGAATGATAAATGTGCATTTTTTGTCCTAAACGTTTGAAAATAGCAGAATCAGTCCCACACGTTTGTTTCCGTTAGCCTTTTTTGTCCCCTTCGTTAAAATTCTAACAGAAGTTGCTTATTACACCCCATTTTACTATTCTCACCCTCACTGGGACTATAAATGCACATTTATCATTCGTGGGGGACCAAAAATGCAATTAAGTCTAAAAAATAAAAAAACCAAGAAACCCACCAACCACTTCTTCTTCTCCATCAAGTTCTTAAATGATTAGAGAAATATTTCCTTTTAATGATCCACAATGGTTTCCACTTCTTGTTGGCATCATTGTATTAAATTAAAATTATTGTACATGCTTACAATATTTGTATGGGAATCACCATGAAAAAGGGCTAGCTCCTAGCAAAAATATTTCATTTTCCACATCTTTTATCCATTCACACACATGGTTGCAAGTCTTTATTGCCAGGGCCTGCAAGTACTCATCATGCACAAACATGTGAGATACGCAGTGTTAGTTTTCAAACTTATACTTATTTTTTCTTACAGGTTCTCATTGGAAGTTAATGATGAAACTACACCTGGGTATGGACAGGTAACATAGCATAAGGAGAGATGGGAATTGGGAGAAGAAGAATAAAAAGAAGTGGTTGATGGGTTTCTTGGTTTTTTTATTTTTTAAACTTAATTGCACTTTTGGTCCCCACAAATGATAAATGTGCATTTCTGGTCCTAGTGAGGGGTGAGAATAGTAAAATGGGGATGCAATAAGTAACTTTTGTTAGAATTTTCGGAGGGACCAAAAACGCTAACGGAGACAAACGTGTGTGACTGATTCTGCTATTTTCAAACGTTTAGGACAAAAAATGCACATTTGTTATTCGTGGGGACCAAAAGTGCAATTATATATATATATATATATATATATATATATATATATATAGAGAGAGAGAGAGAGCTTCTGTATCTTGAATAGATATTAGAGCTAAAATAAACAAACTGAATAGGTGGGATAATGCATGGGAGGAATCGGGCTGTCAACACTCATGATTACTAGTGATATTTTTCTTTTCTTTAATTTGAAAGGTATAGTAATGTTATTTTAGTACACAATTTCTGTGTGTTTGTTAATTGTTTGGTGCATTTTGGTGATGACATGATTATGGAAAAGGAAGAAAACCGTGGGAAATGAACTGTGCGAGTGAAGGCCCCACCTCCAGAGTAGTAATTGGAGAAAACTGCTGGATTTGAATCAGTTTTGAAGGCAACGACCGAATAAATGTAAACGTGGCTTCGACAGGCTTGTGGCCCCACGAATGCCAACTGTTGCTTACTAGATTTCTTCTTCCCTTTGACACTTCAGTTCAGACTAGAAAGAGACCCTCCACTAGCGCGTTGTCTAAGATTCTTATTTACATTCTTAATCAACTATTTTATATTTTTTAGCTTGTTAGACCATGTACAATGGTGTAAACAAGTTTTTCCCATTCAACACCACTTTTTATCTTCCCAACACTCCACATCATCTTCTCTCTCCAATTCAACACACTTTCAACAAATACCCACTCCAATGGTTTTCTCTCTCAACACCCTACCCCACCACTCACCCTACCCCACCACTTTTTATTTCATATTTTTATTTAATTTTATGTTTTTGTTTTTTTTATTTACATAAAATTACAATTATTATTTTAAATTAAATTAAATAATAAACACTTAACGAATTAATTTTTTTTAATATAGATAATAATTTATTTTATTTCCTTAACTAAAAAATGGAAGACGATAAACGAAGCACACAATAATTTATTTTATTTTCTTAACTTAAAATGCAAGACAACAAACTAAGCACACAACACACAAATAACGTAATTAGTACGATACAAATCATCTTCCATCACGAAGCATTTGCAAACTTTGTCCATATGTGCTTCACTAGATCTGCTTGCAGTTCGTGATGAACGTTCGAATCACGCAACTCGGATCTAGCACGCACATGATTTGCAAAAGCGGGTAACACCTCGGTCGAGTATGGTTGCGGTGTACTAGATCCACCTTCTCCAGATTGCTCAAAATCGGTCCAACGTTGAGCAAATGTATCTCGTTCATCCTCAACAATCATATTATGTAATATGATGCATGACCTCATAATGATACCCAAATCAGCTATGTCCCACAAACGAGCTGGTTCACGGATGATTTTAAAACGAGCTTGAAGAACTCCAAATGCACGTTCGATGTCCTTCCGACATCTCTCCTGAACTTGTGCAAACAACTTATCCGGTTCACTTTGAGGAAGTCTGATCGATTTGACGAAAGTTGGATAAGAAGGGTAGATACCATCAGCTAGATAGTATGCCATATTATAGGGACGTTGATTCACAATGAAACTCACAGTTGGAGCCTTTCCCTGTTCCACATCATCAAACACTGGTGATCGATCTAGAACGTTTATGTCGTTCAACGTTCCCGGACATCCAAAAAAGGCATGCCAGATCCATAGATCATGAGATGCAACTGCTTCAAGAATAACTGTAGTGGTTCCCTTATCCCCTCTAGTAAATTGACCTTCCCATGCTTTAGGACAATTTTTCCACTCCCAGTGCATGCAGTCAATACTCCCGATCATGCCTGGGAACCCCCTTTGTTCACTAACCTGTAGTATTCTTTGCAGGTCCTCTTGAGTTGGTGCTCTCAGGTACTCGTGCTCATACAATCGTATGATTCCATTACAGAATCTACGTAAACACTCCAGTGCTGTAGTACCTCCTATTTTGATGTACTCATCGACTGCATCTGCTGCCACACCATATGCTAACATTCGCATTGCTGTGGTACATTTTGCTAAGGGTGATATACCTTCTTTCTTGGCTGCATCAACTCGCTGGGTGAAGTAGTTATCACTACTTGAAAGGTCCCCAACGATTCGAAGGAAAACGTGTTTTTGCATCCGGTACCGACGACGAAACATTGAATCGTCATATGTAGGCTCATTGACAAAGTAGTCGTCAATTAGCCTTCGGTTTGCTGCTGCATGATCTCTACGGACATACTTTCTACGAGGTGCACTATCTTCCAAATTTTGGTTTGGACCCAACCCTAATTGGTTGAGTATAAAAGCTTCTTCAAGTTGAGAATTTTGAAGGTATGTTGCAATATCAAAAGGATTTTCACAAGGATTCTCAAAAGGATCAAAAGGATCCATTTGTTGTGAAATTCGAAGTAGAAAGTAAGAGGTTTTGGATATTAGTACATAAATTGATCTATGAATCCATATATATAAGTAAATTGAATGGTGGACACTGACGGATTCAAAACAAGTTACCCACTAGAGTTAATAATCGGAAAAGGACTAGATTCGAATTGAGTGGAGCATATTCAAACCCAATAACCCATACACTAAAGCCGAACACTGCAGACTTGACACCACTGGCAAATTATTAAAGCAAACCCCACCGACTTGACACCACTGGCAAATTATTAAAGCAAACCCCACCGACTTGACACCACTGACAGATTCGAAACAAGTTACCCACTAGAGTTAATAATCGGAAAAGGAGTAGATTCGAATTGAGTGGAACATATTCAAACACAATAACTCATACATTAAAGCCGAACATTACAGACTTGCCATCACTGACAAATTATTAAAGCAAACACAACATACTTGACGACAACACTGACAAATGGTTAAAGCAAACACCACAGACTTGACACCACTGGCGGGTTTGACCGAATACAGACAAATACTCGATTGAAATTAATTACCAAATAGGTCTTGGGCCAACTTACTCAACAGCTCTTTCTTACGGTCATCGAGATCCTCTTCAGAACTTAGCTTGAGATACAAATTGGTTTTCATCAATTGGTTAGTTTGTTCTTGCACCATTGTTAGCTTATCAATTCGTGCAATCTCTTGAGCCTTCAAATCTTTGTATTCAACCCAAACTTTCCCCTTCTCCTCAACGACAGGTTCTTTACTTTTCTTTTTATTCTTTCTTTTAGCTGCCTCCCTACCTATTGGACGAGGAATTGATCCTATAGTGGTTGAGCCACATGCATCACTGTCGTGAGATCTCTTAGATCCACTACTTGCTGAGCCACCATTTCCTCCTACTTGACTACAAAAACGTGGTAGATCACGGAGAGCGATCCATTCTTCCATCAAAGTAAATTGAACATTCTTCCCACATGCGAATAATTCCTGCGCTTTTGCCAAAACATCATTATCCGACCAACCGCTTCCTTGTTGACGCTTAGCGGCATCATAAGCGCCAATCCATTTACCCAGTATTTTGTTCATATAATTCCAACGGTTTCGACATGCAATTCCATCACGCGGAGGATCGAATGAGCAATGCTCATTACAATACTCAGCAATATCTCTCCAAAATGTTTCTCCTTTCTGGTTTTTCCCCACAACACTGCTTGTTCCACAGTTAATCCACCCACTAATTAGCACCATATTTTGTGCAGTGTTCCATGCGGGTGCATGCGTTTTTTTGCTCTTAGGAGTGACTTCATTGACTTCATTATCAGCTGACCCGTCACCAAGATTGACTTGTGTTGAAAATTCCGGAAATTCCGGTCCATCAACACTAGGAAAATTTGCACTAACCATTGGCATATAACCACTAGACTGGGGTGTTTGAGATGGATATCTCACAGATCCATAAGATGGATGAAAGTTTGGAACAAATGATGACTGGTTCGAATACTGATTTGGATCTGGATAATAGTTTGGATTTTGAGGATGTTGGTTGGAGAATTGATGTGGGACTTGAAAATAGTTTGGATTTTGAGGACGTTGGTTGGAGAATTGATGTGGGACTTGATAATTGGTGGGATTTTGAGGACGTGGGTAAGAAAATTGATTTGGATCTTCATAGTTGTTGGGATTTTGGTTGGAAATTGGGTAGCTTGAAGAATTCTGGGTGTTGTAATGGTGATTGTTGGGATCCATTTCAAAACAAATGCTAATAGAAGGATAATAAGATGGTGAGAGAGATAATAAAGATGGGGAAAAACTTGGTTTTTTTTTCTGTGTCCAAATCTATCAAACCAAGTCTCTATTTATAGAGAAAAAAAAGTTATGAATTTTGGTAAAAAAAAAAAAAAAAAAAATTTCAACAAGATAATTCAGTTTAAAGTTTTTTAAAAAAAAAAATCCGGCTGGCCAATGGGACGCTGCCACGCGTCCCATCCTCACCCACTCGGTCTTCTCTCTCCTCTCCCACTGACACGCCACGCGCGTTGTCGGCGCGTGTCCTGCACGCGCCTAGCGTTCTCCAATCCGGAGCTGCCACGTGGCTCCGGATGCTCCTCTCAACAATGTTGAACGGTTTCAACATTTTCCCAACTTCAACAACATTCAACAGACCAATGCAAGGGCTAAACATGTTTCAACAACATTCAACATCAGTTTCAACAGACCATTGTACATGGTCTTAGGTATCTCAAAGCAAGAAACTAATTCTCTCATTGCGGTAGTTTGTACCAAGCGATGAATAACTGATTATGAAATCACTTAATTAGCAGAGCCGAGAGAGAGAGACCGTTACGGTAATGAGAGAGAGAGAGAGTGGTTGGCAAACACTGTTACGGTGGCGCCGGCCGCAGCAGCGGTCACTGACGGCAACGCTGGGACAAGATTTGCATCAGGGTGCTGTACAACAATGGGGGAGGACTGACTCCAATTTCAGAGGACGGGATGTAGGACAACAATGGTGGAGGAATGAATCCAACTTCAGAGGAGCCCGGTGGATGGCACGGCCGTGGTGGACTGAACACCTTAGACAGAACCTGGTGGATGCAAGATTGCAGCAGCAGGTGACAGAGCATCCCGTTCATCATCTTCGGCCAAGGGTGGGAAAGGGTCAATTCAATTCCAGAGTCACACAGGAAACTAAAAACAGGGTGCATCACGGTCAAAAGGTAGGAGGGGAGATCGTATCAGTGTTTGTGGACGGCTTGAGTGATCGAATCACTCTTTAGAAGCTGCGAACAATCTTCGGCAAGGTGGGGAGGGTGAGAGACGTTTTCATCCAATTCAAAACGAAATTCCAGCGCCGTTTTCGATACGGATTTGTCCGATTTCAAACTGACGATGAGGCAAGGGAGGCTATACGCAGGTTCAATGGGATGCAACTTGATGGAAATTATCTTGTGGTGAAAGGTGCCAACATACGGAAAGCCCCCACGAAGGATAGAGATCAGCTACTGCAGAAAAAACGCAAAGTTTGGCGGCCTAAGTTGAAGCAAATCAACCAGGATAATGAAGAACAGGTCCAGAATGTTGAGCATGGAGAAACACAGGCCAAGAAGGTTGATGTTGGTGAAACAGAGGAGGCTGCACGCACCATAGGAGGATGTCAATTGCGTTTGACGGCTGTTGAATTAAAAGATATATGGTATCAACGCTGTGCTCATGCTCGCACACTAGAAACAAAGCCAATTGACATTATACAAGATGAACTTGCACAGATTGGTATGTACAATTTTCGCTTCATTCCGCTTGGAGCCAATGAAGTCCTGTTAGAATTTGAAAATAAGGCAGAGATGGAGGATACGTTAACAGAGTGCAGATTCTTCCTCGAACAGAAATTACGGGACTTAAAACCATGCACCAAGTCCACTTTTGGTGTGGAACATATGGTATGGGTTCGTTTATGGCAAGTTCCGATGGGGCTATGGTCTGAGACTTTTTTTGCAGCAGTGGGTAATAGATTGGGAACTTATGTTAACCAGGATACAACAACAAAATTGCATCATCGGTTTGATTTCGCACGTATACTAATCCGAATGCACCACCCGTTACTGCAATGCTTTACTATGACAGTAGATGTGGATGACACTTCGAGCATTATCCTGATAGAGAAGGATGAGGTTGCTTATGATTATGGAATGGTTGAGGGCATGCCGTCTACGCCGGTGAAGATATATAATTCGGAGGACGATCTGAGTTCAGAAGAGGATCCTGTGGATGATGGTGATAGAGACGCTTTTGAAGCAATTGACCCTCAACTTTCGCCAGAAAAAGACTTTGAATCTGCTCAAAAAGTTGAAACAGATGAAGAAGATGAATTCTATAGGCAAGACAAATTGGAAGGGCTTCAAACAAGGTACGCAGGTATGGGTGCAGAACTGGACGATGAAGAGCAATTTTCTCAACAAGATGTTGGCGAGGCGAAGGGGAACGTTCAACTTTCTTCATCGGCGGTGGCAGTGGCTGAGCAGCAGCGGCTGGAAACAGAACAGCAAGGAGGAACAACCGTGAATTTAAATTCAAAAGACATCAATGCTCCATTCAATTCAGAAGAGAAGGTCAAGGAGGAGTTACAGGTTTTATTGGCATCAGGTTATACGCTGAAGGAGTTAGAGGGATGGAGGAGCAACTTAAATTCAGAAGGAATCCTGTTAAAAGAAAATCAAATCTGTATTAATGATTTTCAAAATTCTGTTACCAATATTAATAACAAATTTTCTGTTACAGGATACTCTTTTAACTCACAGGATTTGGGTCAGAATTATAGTTGGCCTTTTTATGCAACTTATTGGGACCCACAACATATTCAGCAACAACAAACAAGAAGGTCATGTTTGGCTCCCTTCCTAAGCAGCAAAAACAACTTATTGGGACTTTGTACAGCCAACACAAACACGCCAACTTCTGCACTAGAAGATGAAAATCACGTAACACGTGAAACTTTTATCAGAACCTCTTCTCATCAAATTGTTCGGCGAGTTTCTTCCCCCTCATCAAGTAAGGTGCTGTTACGTGAGAGCAAGGAACCACAGACGCCAAAGAAATCCTTGTCGATCATACCTACAGTATCAAGCGCTCCAACCCCCCTCAATTCTCCAAATACAAATTCATCTCAAAAAAGTTCGCAGAGGGGTCGTCCAAAAGGGAGTAAGAATAAACCCATAGCATTGCCGAAAGGTTTTCTCGAGCCAATTCCAGGTGAAGATGGGGTGACAACGCGTTCGCAGAGAGAATGGTTGATCGGAAAGGAGTTGGGACTAAAACCACGCGGATCAGAAGCTTTGATGTTGAGAGGTTTAGAAGCTCAAATCCGTGAAAATCACCCCCACCTCAATTGATATGCCGGGGCCTTGGCTCACATGGAATGTGCGTGGGCTAGGTGGAACTATGAAAAGAGAGGCTGTCAAAAAAGCACTTCAGCAATTGAAACCAGAATTGATTCTATTACAAGAAACAAAATTGAATGAACAGAGGAAACGGACAGTTGAACAGTGGACTCAAAGTTTGCAGATGAATCATGTCGAGGTTCAGTCAGTGGGAGCAGCAGGTGGCCTCATGTGTCTGTGGAAGGAAAGCAGCTTTCAAGTTCAGTCAGTGGTGACAGACACTAATTTTATTTTTTTGTCTGTAAAAATACCAAATTATGAGCACCCAATTCTGGTGGGGAATGTTTATGGCCCCCATTCTTTGGCGGAACGTAGACTATGTTTTGAGGCTTTGAAAGTACACGTACTAAGTCATACAGGAATGGTGTTTCTTGGGGGCGATTTTAACGCTGTTTTACTAGGATCGGAGAGGTCTTCAGGAGGAGTTCTTGATGTAGGCGATGTGGTTTTTCAACAATTTGTCACTGAAACCAACTTATCAGACCTGCCCCTGCTAAATGGCAAGTTCACGTGGTACTCAAGTCGTAACGATGGCCTATGGAGTCGATTGGACAGATGGCTTGTGTCGGACGAGGTGATGTTATCTTTTTCGAATATTTCACAATCTGTGTATGCATGGAATGTTTCAGATCATAGAGCAGTAGGTTTGGTGTTTGGTGAACCTGACTCTGGCCCTAAACCTTTCCACTATTTTAATCATTGGGTGGATGATGATGGATTTTATGAGGTGGTCGAAACCTGGTGGAGGTCTGCAGTTTACCAAGGTTGGTCGGGATATATTTTGCAGCAAAAATTAAAGGGTCTGAAGGGGAAAATAAGAGAGTGGCGCAAGGGGAAAGGGGTGTGGGGGGTGGAAAAAATTATGTGCTTAGAGAATAAATTGCAGGAAGTGATGGGGGAAATGGAGGAGCAAGGGGGGGCGGAGGCTTTGTCTAAGGAGAGGAGGGAGATTTTGGAAGTTTTATGGAAAGCATACCGCGAGGAGGAAAGAACTTGGCGTCAGAAATCAAGGGTGCGGTGGTTGAAGGAGGGTGATCGGAATACAAAGTACTTTCATCGCATCTGTAAAGCAAGAATAGTAAAAAAAAAATATCACCCAGTTAAGTTATCAGGGAAGAGACTTAACTACCCCAAGGGAAATTAAAGAGGCTATGCGGGATCACTTTCAGAATTTTTTCAGGATGACAGCTATTACTAGACCTTGTTTTCAGAATCAGAACTTGAAAAAGGTGTCTGAATCAGAAAATCAATTCTTAGAAGCTGATTTTTCACTTGATGAGATATGGGAGGCTATAAAAAACTGTGATGGAAATAGAGCTCCTGGACCTGATGGATTTAGCATGGATTTTTTTAAAAAATTATGGAATCTAGTGAAGGAAGATTTGATTAAATTTTTTAATGATTTTCACCATACAAGGCATCTTGTTAAGGGCTTGAACTCGACTTTCATTGCGCTTATTCCAAAAGGTGATCATCAGGAACATATTTATGATTACAGACCCATCAGCTTGATTGGCAGTGTGTACAAACTGTTATCTAAGGTGTTATCTGTACGTCTGAGTTCAATCCTTCCCAGGCTGCTAAGTCAGAATCAGTTTGCTTTCATAGCAGGGCGCCAGATTGCTGATTGTTCTTTGATTGCAAATGAGATTGTCCATTCTATGAGTTCGAGGCCGCAAGGAGGTTTGTTATTTAAAATTGATTTTGCAAAGGCTTATGATAGTGTTGAATGGGGTTTTCTGTTGGACCTCTTACAAGAGATGGGGTTTGGGGAAAGATGGATTAGGTGGATGCACTGTTGTATTTCTTCAGCTACTTTGGCGGTTTTGGTAAATGGTTCACCGTCTGATTTCTTCTCAATAGAAAAGGGCTTGAGGTAGGGTGATCCTCTTTCTCCTCTTCTTTTTAACATCGTAGCAAATGGGATGTCTTGCATGTTAAATCAGCTAGTAGGGAGGGATATCCCATGTGGGGTGGAAATAGCTCCAGGGCTTCGTCTCAATCATTTACAGTTTGCTGATGATTCATTGCTTTTTACAGATTGCGATCAGAACCAGTATGAGGAGTTGGCTTTGGTGGTAGAAACTTTTTTGTTTGTTTCAGGTTTAAAAATAAATTTCAGAAAATCAGAAGTTTATGGAGTGAAAGCGCCCCCAACACCGGTACAATTAGCAGCAAATTGGTGGAATTTCAAGGTTGGATCATTACCTTTTATGTACCTTGGTTCGCCTCTAGGAGGTAGTCCTAGGAGATTGTCGTTTTGGAACCCAGTTCTGGATAGATTGGCGGCCAAGCTTGGCACTTGGAATTCACGCTATTTGTCACTAAGCGGCAGGTTAGTACTTGTTAAATCTGTTTTGAATGCCATCCCCTTGTATTACATGGCACTTTATAGAGCACCAAAGGGGATTATAGTGAGAATAGAGAGGATTCTGCGTCGTTTCCTGTGGGGAGGTGATAAGTGCCAATTTTACGTAGTTTTCCATTGTTATTAAGGCACTTATCTATGTGATTTATGGAAATTATCTTGCAAATTGACTCTCTTTTGATTAGAATGTGTTTAAATGGAGATCCAATCTCAATTGTTGTTGTAGGGACATGAATCTAGTGAAGAGATGAAGATTTGGTGAAAAGATAAAGAGTTTTGGAAGGTTTGGGAAAAATCAGCTGAGCCCTTTAAAAACCAGCTGAGCTCCTTTTATCCTGTCAGAAAAGGGCTGAGCGGCCAAGAAAGGGGCTGAGCGTCTTCAAGGCGGTTAAAGAAAACCCATCCCTAAAGTAACAGGGCGCTGAGCGGCAAGAAAAGGGGCAGAGCGGTCGTGCCAGATTTGCCATTTTAAAAGGAAAATTTAAATCAGAACAGACAAGAACTTCTTGGATCATAACTGAAACCCACCACTTAGGGAAAGATAGAACTCGAAGGAGAGCATCAAGGGAGGTATAGGAGACTAGAGAGAAGGCTTCGGAGCCGATTTCATCGCCGGGGAACCGTCAAGTATTCGGTTTTCATCGTTCTTCTTCTCTTTTATGATTGTAAAGCTATCCATGGAAATGGATAGCTAATTTTTCATTTGTTGGGATTAGAACTAGTTGTTTTGATTCTCATGTGATCTATTTGATTTCCTTTCATGCAAATTTCATGTTTCTATGCTAAAGAATCAATGGTTTTCTCTTTTGCTTCATGCTACATCTTAGGTTTGATCCCCTTGGGTATTTTGATTGATTCAAACTTGTGTAGGGAACTCACACGTTCTTGAGTCTGAACTAGAGTTAATCATATGTTTCTTTTCCATGATTCATTGATTTTTACCTTGTGCTTCATGCTTGTTTTGGATTGATCACCTAGAACATGAATTTAGATTTAATAGGATGGTGGGAACTAACTATTTAAATCTGAATTAGGTAAAATCATCTAATGATTCTAAGGTCTAGGGATAGGGTTAGATCATTAGTCTATTCAAACATCTATGCTTAATGCTACTCACTATTGTTAATCGATCAAGGGATTGAAGGTTAATATAGGGAGTTGATAATCTTCTACACCGGGGGACTGGGTAGTAAGATAAGAAATGGTGGGAGGAATCAATTTCATAGAACGATATTTGTATGTGAATCAATAGAATACATAGAGGTCAAACAACGAAACTCTAATCCCAGCAAAACTATCTACCTTGGTGAATCCAACTACTTTACCTGCTTTCTTTATATTTTCATGTTCTTAAACAAACCCCTAATATCTCTGTTAACCATCATTTGAGTCTGTTAGCTATTGAACGGCATAAATATTACACCTCCTTGTGGATACGACAAAACCCTTTACTATACTACAATTGAATCTTGAAAGAGATTTGAAAGCAGTTGTGGTAAAAATCTTTCAACAAAATGGCGCCATTGCCGGGGAGGTGTGTCATTACTTATTGCATTGCAATAGTTTTCATTCTTGAATGATCGTGAATATAGTGTATAGTCTTTGTTTTCAGTTTAATTTTCCTTGTTGCTACTAATCTCTTGTGTTAGTTAGCTAGTTCAAGAGGAGAAGCTACAAGAAGCTTCTGAATCACTACCTTCTCAAAATGTATCAACCGTCTCAAACATACTATCCCTCCGAAGAGGATAGGATTTCTAAGCTTGAGGATACCTTGGTGCAATTCATGCAATTGTCAATGATTAATCAAAGGAATACTGAGACTTCCATCAAGAACTTGGAGGATCAATTGGGAAAGCTAGCTAATATGGTAGCTGAACATGGAAGAGCAATGGTTGAAGCACAAGTGGAAGAAAGTGAGGAAGAAGAAGAAAAATCAAAAAAAGAAGAAATAGATCCAACCTTTCACCATTTACCGATTCCTTCAAGCCCTCCACAGGTAAAACATGATGAGGATGAGGTAAGCGTTGAAGATTTTGATAGCATATCACATCACCAATGCAATGATGAAATTATTAATGTTGAGCATATAGACTCTGTATTTGGTGATAGGTTTGATGAACAAGTTCCATCAAATTCTTCAAAGAACTTTAAATTTGCATTCATTCATATGCATGTAAATACCTTGGCATGTGAGTTGAATGTAGGTGAATTGAGTTTGATTGAGAAAAGAAAGAAAAAGAATGAGTTTCTGATGGCTTGGAAAAACTTTGTTAGAAAACTAGGTGAAATCCAAGTCAAAAGGCCTAAAAAAGGGAAGGGGTTATACTATAATCCTTGTTTGTGGTCACCATGATAGTGCTTGCGTCAAGCTAATGACGTTAAACAAGCGCTTCCTGGGAGGCAACCTAGTGTTTTTATTGCTTTTGTTATATTTATGTTTTTATGTGTTTTAGTAAGTGGTAATGTGATTTTGTGAAGCTTTGATTCATTGTGTGCTTTAACGTGCTTCACAAGTTTTGATAGATATATTGAGTGTGTTCATAAGCTTTGGAAGCAACGAAAATGATAAACTTTGAATTTGAGGAGGTGACTTGTGAAAATGCATGAAATTTGAATGGAATTTGGATCATGTGAAATTTCTGTTCAAAATTTGAGTTTGGGGGTTGCTACAGGTTCAACTAAGTGTTTATCATGCATATGGATTGATGGTATGCAAGGTTTGTATGAATTGTAAAATCTGAGGTATGTGGTTGTGTGGTCTTAAGTGAAAAACAAGTCCCACTATGGTATTTTCTTCATAAACTGTGCAAAGTTTCTTCCTATTGCTTGTGAACCATCTCATAATGTGTTTTGAATGTCGTTTTTCAAGTTTTAGGATAAGTTTTAGTGAACTTCTTGATGGTGTGATGGAATTGCAAAAATGAAGGTCTATTTGTGCTTGTCATGTCCATGGAGTGAGTTATGATGTCATGCGCTTCAATTGTGTATCTAAAAGCTCTCAACAAGTTTTAAATAATGTTAATATATGGTTTTGAGGCCTAGCATGAAGGAAATGTAAGAAGTTCAAAATATAAGGTATTGAGTTGTGAAATAAGTAAAATTTGACCCTAAATGAAGCTTAGAGTGACTTTTGTGCGAAATGTGCTTCAATTTATAATCTTAAGTTATGCACAAGTTTCATAGGGTATATAAATGTGTTTGAACCAAATGGCATGTGTTAAAATTGTTTAAATCAAAATTTGGCCTATTGAGTTGTGGAAATGCATGAAACTTGACTTTGAAGCTTGGATTGTAAATCACTGATGAATTGAGCTTGAGTGTTGATTTTTAAGGCTTAGACATGTTTCATATGATGAATGGATGTGAAAGAATCAATTGGCATGCTCTGAAAATTCAAAACTCAAAATTTGACCTACCCACTTGTGATTTAAGAGAGTTTTGAGTTCTTGTGAAAATTGTTAATTTGATCTTTTGATTTTGGATTTGTGATTGAAAAATTGGTTTGAAAAAGATTTGAGCAAGTTTAAATGAGTGTTTAGAGGGTACTAGTGAAGGTGAGGAGTGAAAACTTAGTCTAGAACAAGCATTGGATATAACACTTGTGAAAAACCAGAGTTTTCAACTGCAACACCATTATGCAGGTCTTATTTCTGTCCAAAACACGCTTAGCGTGTTATTTGGGGTGCTTAGCGCCCTGAATTTTGCAAAGCATAATGGATTCACTGCCATTTTAGCGCTCAGCGCTAGGTTTGGGCGCTCAGCGCCACCCCTGAAACAGCAATACATGCTTTACTTCAAATGTACATAACTTCTTCATTTCTTATCGGATTTAAGCAAATGACCACTCTTTGGAAAGATCTTGAAGTCTATTTTCATATGAATTTGAGTTTTAACTATTATAACACTTTTATTTTCTCATTTCTCTCTTGTATTCTAACATGTTTCAAGTGACTGTAAGGCAGATTAACAATAAAATCATACAGTTTGGCCTGAGGACAGTCCATTTCTCAAGGAGGTAGTGAGACATCAAGGATTTGAGTAGTGATCTTGGATTCAAAGCATTCACATCATGAGGGAGTCCACTTTACATTGTTTTCAGTTTCTTTTTAATAGTATAGTTTTTTTCTATAGATAGCACTTGTGCCCTAGATTTCATGTTTCTTTGACTGTTTTCAATACTAGCATGACTATTGTGAGAATCCCTTGATCTGTACTTAAAATGAATTGATTTTAGTGATTCTATGATAGAAGTTGTGTTTGCACTCATTGATGTCATGACTAGATATGATTGCATTGTTCACTTGGAATTCTTGAAGCATAACAAGAAAATTACTTGAAAATCAGGGTTATTTGAAACTTTTTAGCCTGTGAGGGAGTGTTCCTATACACTGTGAGATGAGAGAGCATCACTTCTTTGCATGGTTGATTTTGTTTGAGTCTCTGATTTCATTGGCTGCATGGAATTGATAGGAAAGGATCAAGGCATATTTTGTTATGTATATATAGCTACTTAGCTAAATAGCCTTCCTATTTCAATTGAAGTCCATTTGTTACCCCTTTGAGCCTGAATGGTGAATGGGAGTTGGTTTAAAGCAAGTTGAGGGGAGTGAATATCATGAATGTAAAGTGTGATTTCTCTCTTGCCTTGTTGAGTTTCTTTGCATATCCTGAAAAACAAAACTCTTTGAAGCCTAGCCTCATTACAACCCTGTAAAGACCTTAGTGATCCTTGATTTCACATGTAGTTTTGATGATTGAGGAGACAAGTAACAATCTTGACTTATGTGATTCAGTGATGTACATGAGCGAAACACAGACCTTGCCTGATTTACATGCGATATCCTGACTCAATTGAGTGGTTCCCTGATCAAGAGTAATTGACTGCATGCCTATTGAGTTTCAGGTTGCATAAGTAGTTGTATTAATGTCATGCATTCTCTTGCGGGCATCATGTTTCTGTTTTGGATCATTGATTCAATCTTTGTGAGATCTTGCAAATTGAGCTTTGAAAAAGTTTAAGTCATGCTTGTTTGATTTAAGTCATTACCTTTTGTTTGAGGACAAACAAAGTGCTAAGTTGGGGGGAGTTGATAAGTGCCAATTTTACGTAGTTTTCCATTGTTATTAAGGCACTTATCTATGTGATTTATGGAAATTATCTTGCAAATTGACTCTCTTTTGATTAGAATGTGTTTAAATGGAGATCCAATCTCAATTGTTGTTGTAGGGACATGAATCTAGTGAAGAGATGAAGATTTGGTGAAAAGATAAAGAGTTTTGGAAGGTTTGGGAAAAATCAGCTAAGCCCTTTAAAAACCAGCTGAGCTCCTTTTATCCTGTCAGAAAAGGGCTGAGCGGCCATGAAAGGGGCTGAGCGTCTTCAAGGCGGTTAAAGAAAACTCATCCCTAAAGTAACAGGGCGCTGAGCGGCAAGAAAAGGGGCTGAGCGGTCGTGCCAGATTTGCCATTTTAAAAGGAAAATTTAAATCAGAACAGACAAGAACTTCTTGGATCATAACTGAAACCCACCACTTAGGGAAAGATAGAACTCGAAGGAGAGCATCAAGGGAGGTATAGGAGACTAGAGAGAAGGCTTCGGAGCCGATTTCATCGCCGGGGAACCGTCACGTATTCGGTTTTTCATCGTTCTTCTTCTCTTTTATGATTGTAAAGCTATCCATGGAAATGGATAGCTAATTTCTCATTTGTTGGGATTAGAACTAGTTGTTTTGATTCTCATGTGATCTATTTGATTTCCTTTCATGCAAATTTCATGTTTCTATGCTAAAGAATCAATGGTTTTCTCTTTTGCTTCATGCTACATCTTAGGTTTGATCCCCTTGGGTATTTTGATTGATTCAAACTTGTGTAGGGAACTCACACGTTCTTGAGTCTGAACTAGAGTTAATCATATGTTTCTTTTCCATGATTCATTGATTTTTACCTTGTGCTTCATGCTTGTTTTGGATTGATCACCTAGAACATGAATTTAGATTTAATAGGATGGTGGGAACTAACTATTTAAATCTGAATTAGGTAAAATCATCTAATGATTCTAAGGTCTAGGGATAGGGTTAGATCATTAGTCTATTCAAACATCTATGCTTAATGCTACTCACTATTGTTAATCGATCAAGGGATTGAAGGTTAATATAGGGAGTTGATAATCTTCTACACCGGGGGACTGGGTAGTAAGATAAGAAATGGTGGGAGGAATCAATTTCATAGAACGATATTTGTATGTGAATCAATAGAATACATAGAGGTCAAACAACGAAACTCTAATCCCAGCAAAACTATCTACCTTGGTGAATCCAACTACTTTACCTGCTTTCTTTATATTTTCATGTTCTTAAACAAACCCCTAATATCTCTGTTAACCATCATTTGAGTCTGTTAGCTATTGAACGGCATAAATATTACACCTCCTTGTAGATACGACAAAACCCTTTACTATACTACAATTGAATCTTGAAAGAGATTTGAAAGCAGTTGTGGTAAAAATCTTTCAACAGGAGGTGTTTCAGGCGAAAGTAAAATTATGTGGATAGCATGGGAGGATTTGTGTAAGGGATCTCGATATGGTGGTCTTGGGGTGGGGTTTTTAGAGTGGAAAAATAAAGCAATGTTATTGAAATGGATATGGCGTTTTGGGAGGGAAAAGAATGCCTTGTGGCGGAGGGTGCTCTGTGGGAAATATGGGTTGCCTACGGAATTAATATCTTTTAATTTGGATATTTTAGCATCTACAAATATGTCTATCCCTCTAGCTGATGTGTGTGCAGTTTGGTGCGAAAGTGGGCTGGTTGGGAGTGTGTTCAGAGATGGTTTAGCTTGTCAAGTTGGAAGGGGGGCAGGTGTTTTATTCTGGATAGATCATTGGGCGGCCTCAGGTCCTTTCAGGCTTGTGTTCCCTCGTTTATTTGCTCTAGCAGCGAACAAGAGAGCTACGATCAGGGAGTGTGGGGTGGTTACAGGGTCTCAGTGGGTATGGAATATAGTTTTTTTGAGGGAATTTTTTGGCTGGGAACGTCAACAGTATGAAGAGTTACAGTGTGTCCTGAATCAGTTGGTTCCAAAGCAGGGAGCCCGAGCAGAAGCAGACATCATGATATGGAAGCATGATAATATGGGGATGTTTACTGTTAAATCTCTATGCTCTGTAGTTGAGGCACGATGGTTCACAGAGGATGGTTGGTCAATTCCTAAAGTATTAAGGCCTATTTTACCTTCAAAAATTGCTTTATTTTTGTGGCAGGTCCAGAAGAACAGAATTGCTACCAAAGAGAATTTGCAGCGTCGTGGTGTAGTTTTGGAGGGGGGGGGGTGCAGTGTGTTTTTTGCATGATTGCACCTGAGACTGTGCCACATCTTTTTATGTATTGTCCTAAGGTTTGGCCTTTATGGACAGCAGTGTTATTTAGGGAAGGAGTCTGGGGGGTGATGCCAGAATCGATTCCGGATCTGTTGGAAGCTTGGGTATCAATGCGGAGAACAACCTCAAGAGTTTTGTGGGATTTGATTCCCTATGCGCTTTGTTGGGTATTATGGTTGGCTAGAAATAATGTGATTTTTAATGACAAAGTTTTTGATGCAGAGGAAGCATGGGAGTCTCATATATTTCTGTTGTTCACCTGGCTAAAAGCATGGTGGAAGGAGTGTCCATATGGGGCAGATCAATTTGCTAGAGGTTTTACAAAAATTGATATTCAAGGGAAGGTTGTGGTTCGTCAAGTGGTACCTTGGAAACCCCCTCACGGTATGAATTTAAAGTTTAATGTTGATGGGTCTTTTCAATCTGGTAGTGCTAGAATTGGAGGAATTTTAAGGAATAGTGGGGGAAGTGTGATAGGTAAGTTCTCAAGGAAAGTTGAGGTTCAGAGAGCGGATGAGGCTGAGGTGTTGGCCATTCTGTATGCTCTCCTGTTTTGTCAGCAATACATGATTCTTTCAGTGGAAGTGGAGAGTGATTCTATTCTTGCAGTTGGTTGGGTGAGAGGGGAAAAGCAGCGACCTTGGAAGCTGACAAATGAGTTGAACATGATTGATTACTTGATGCCACCGGTCAAGTGCATTGGAGTGAATCATATATTACGGGAAGGGAATGCGGAGGCAGATGAGTTGGCCAAACAAGGTTGCTTTTGTATGGAACCGGTTTGGCTATTCTCAGGGTGCTAGATACATTGGTGCAATTCACTGTTTTAGTTTTCTTTTTGCTGCAGGAAATCTACTAAAAGCTGATGAGCAAATTGGTGCATTTGGTAGTTGCTGTAGATTCTTGGGGTGCTGAAATTGATGTTGAGTTATAGATTGCTGGATGTGTCACAAATGGAATTTTTGTAATTGATGTAGCTGTTGACGTAACCAACGCTGTTGCTGTTTTTGCTGTTTGGGTTGGCTGTTATCACTATTGCTGCTGTTTCTGTTTTACTGTTGCTGTTAAAATTCCTGGTGCTGTTGCTGTTGCTGTTGGCTGTTGCTGTTTCTGTTGCTGCTGCTGTTGCTGTTGCTGCTGGTGCTGGCTGGCGCTGTTGCTGTTGCTGATGCCTGTTGCTGAAATGCGAAAATAATACCATTGCTGGTGCTGCTGCTGTTGCTGAAGTCCGAAAATAATAAGCTTGTTGGGGCGGTTTTGTTGTTGTTGCTGATGTACTATGGTGCTCTTCTTGTCTGATGTTTGTTGCACTACTTCTCCCAGATACGCTATGTTAGCTTTTTATGTTTGTAGGGGCTATTTTAGTTTGAATCTTGTTGTGAAATGACTTTTCCAAGATTGTGGTACTCTTTTTCCTTACTAGGTTTTTATCCCTTTGGGTTTTTCCTAGCAAGGTTTTAATGAGGCTCTCTCTTGGGAATACGTTTGTGCCATTTTGCGGGTTGGTGATGGGTTTATGTTTTCTCAGCCTCATGTAACTTGTACTTTGCCTGTTTTGCTTCTTTGGCTCAGGCTATTTTATTATTAATATATCTTTCATTTTCAAAAAAAAAAATGAAATCACTTAACTTCCATAAGTTAGGATTGAACCTCAAATTTATAGTTAATAGACGAAGTTAGCTAACCAACACAACACAACACGTTGTGATTATTTACTAGTATATTTATCAAATTCATTTGACTTAGTATGGCATAATATATCATTATATGTGTCTGAAGCAGCACAAGTGAGTATAATAATTTGAGCTGTTAAAGTAATCACTATCAAAACTCATAATAGTATGCCAAACACCGTCGTCTTTCTCCTTTATCTATGACTTTGGCCCTGTTGTTCACTTTTTGGCATTCACTTGTTCACTTTCCACATAAGCTTCTCAGTGTGATTATTAAGCTTAGTTTGTAGAAAAAAGAAAAGGTCAGTAGGAAATTAAGATATGAAAAATAGAGTAAATTTAGATGTTGGTTATGATAAATTAAAAAGATAGAAAGGAGAAAATATTGATTTTTGAGTTTGAAAATAAATATTTGTAATGTAAAACACTTTATGGCGGTTTGATGGAATTATTGAGGTCCCAAATGGTTAATAAATTACGAAAAATCAAAAGAAAAAAGTTAAAAAATAGGGACCAATCCATCTCCTCCAATTTGGAAAAACAAAAAAAGTGGTGAGTCCCACCACTTTTCTCACCTCTATCTCCCTCCTCCTACTCACCAATGACCAAACACACATACTTCCTCCTCCCTCCTCTAACTCTCTCTTTCCCATCTTTCTATCCAAATCTCCTTCTATCAAACAAAGCATAAATGCGTTATTTTTTGTTCTTACATATCGCATCCCGCAACCCATTTGTATTAAGAGTGTTTTAAAAATCAGATCAGTCATCAAACCAGTTGAGGCATAGTTTATGGTTTGATTATTCAAACAGTTGAACAGTTATGAGTCGGTACCAATTAAATAATATTTTCATAAAATAAAACATATTAAGTAGTAAAAAATATAAACTCATATATATGCTGTTGAAATAATATAATTAATAATAAATACTCAAATGTTGTTAAAATATATATATATATAACATAATTATATTTATTTTTATTATATTACTTTGTTCAACTTGTTTAAATCGCTTGATATAACTTTTTTTGGCAGTGTTAAATTGCTCTCACAATTTTGACCCCAGTATAGTGAATGTCAAAGGTATCTCTAACAGTGAAGCTCCTAGTAATCGAGTTCTCGACCTAGGAGTTCAAACAACCACTTTTTTAGACAATACTTAATATATCGTACATTTTTTTGTCAAAGGTGGGATGCTCTTCATTAAAACGGCCCACAAAAGGGGCTAAAGGATACAACAGATTGGGCTTTTCATACATTCAGAACAGGGTAGGGGGAAAAACTACCATTTTAACGGAAAAAAAACTATTAACTCTACTTATTGTGAAGTCTTTTTGCTGGAGCCAAACGAACTAACAAGCCCACTTGCAAAATAGAGGCCCATAAATTGTTTTACTCTACAAAAGATTGTACAGAAACCCTTATCATCTCTATGAAATGATTCTTTCCAGAATTAGGAGAGAGAAAAAAGAGAGAGCTCGAAGAAATAAATAACGTAGTTGTTATTTTCACCACTCCGACATCTAACTATATCATCTCTGAAAGTGTGAATATACTAAAATGCATTTAATAAAAAAAACACAACTCTCTTGTTTCCACCACCCCACCCCATCCTCACATCCCATCTCCTCTTTTTTCCCTCGCCAACATCACTTATCTTCAAACCCCATTTGCATACCCCATATTCTATCCCATCATACCTATCTCTAAACTCAACCTCCATCTCCATCTTCTTCTCTCTCATTTTTCTGCTACCATTGAAAACTGACTCAAAACTGGATAGAATTAAAATTAAAAGGATGGAAGTACAAAGGATGAGGGAAGGCGCCACAATCAAAGATTGATGAGCCAAAGGTGGATCACCACATGAAAATGATTTCTTGATAATATCGGTAAACAGTTCATGGAAGAACCTAAGAGATAATTTACTCTCATATGGAAACGAATTTTCAATTTTATTAATCTCTAAAATCTTCTATGTAAAAGTTTCATTGGTCCCTAAAAATATACTTAATTAGTGGTCTACTAATTATTCCGCTAAGAACTATTCACACTAAAAACTAAATGGTTCCATTACCTACAAGGCTACAATGATCAGCACTATCCTTGAGACTTTAATTAAAAACCACCAATCATCATGATGACTTAACAACTCATAAAAGATACTAAAATCAACTTGGGGAGACATATAAATAAGTCACCAGAAAATCAATCCCCAAAAATACATAGGAAAATTAAAAGAAAAATAGAAAATTCTAATGTGCTTTGAACTTCTTGTTCTTTTCCTTCAATCTTCAAGTGCTCCATAGGTTTGCATCAACTTTGATCTTGCTTATTTTTCTTGAGCCTTTGTAGATGAAGTAGCTTTAAGGATTCATTAATTTTATTTATTTATTTTTAATTACCTTTAATTCGAAAATATATAATAAAAGGGATATATGACATCATATTACTAATTTTATGATTATTCTAAAATATAGATCATGATCTTAATTTCATTTATTAAATTATAGAGATAAATGACATTGTATTACTAGTTAAATGAATGGTTCAATTACATCATATTAATTTTTATAATTATTCTAAAAAATTAAACCTATATTTAATTAAACTTTAATTTATCAAATATTCATAGCTATAAAAAAATTGTATTTTCTATATTTAAACTCAAACAATAAATATATATTTAATAATTTGTTAATTATTCTAATATCATTAATAACTATTAATTATCAAATTCATACCTTAGTTATTTTTAAAAATATGGAATTGTTGAATATTTAAATTACTGAAAAATCAAAGAATACAAATATGACATCATCTACCTATTAATAATATCGTAAAGGGGTAACACTCGTCGGAGTTATCACTTTTGGTTTCTAAAATAATATATATAGTATATTAGTATAAGATTAGAAAAAAAAAATGAGGGAAAAAGAATGAGGAAAAGTTAATTCTTGATTCATTAGCAATCAATAAAATAACATCACATCATCAATCCCTTAACCACTCATTATTCACGAGGTATGTGAAATAACAAAATTTGTTCAAATGACATTTCTCTCATCAATGTCAATATACTAATTGAAGAAAAGTAGCACAATACACAAAATTATAACATAAAACCCTCCACATGTGAAGTGACCAGCGGGTGCCATACTACCACCTCAGCTACTATATGCAGACCAATAAAATAAAACACTGGTCTTTCAGAATCACAGTTACAAGAATCAATCCCTATTATGAAACCTTCATATATGCGTCTTCCATGGACAAACTTAACAAGTATATAAACTTCTTTTTGATAAAATTGAGGGAAGTATATAAACTTCTTCACTACAACCTACCCCACACATTGTAGTATCTAATTAAAATTGACCACCTTGGAAGGTTTGACCAAATTGCCAATTGGCCGGTGCCACATTGATGCTTGTCACGGTTCTACCATCACTGGTTGTGACTTGGAATGAGAGGGCTTGTCCATTGAGGTAAGAGTTGCTCTGCCAGTTTTGTCCCCAATTTCTTGACATAGGTTGCCACCCACTTCTTGATCCTTTGATGGAAGCTGAATGGACATCCCCAGCACCACCAACGTTGGTGATCAAAACTAGGTTAAAGTAAGAGTGGCCATTGATGGTGAATCTTATTCCTCCCTTCTTTGCACAAGGCACCCTGCCAGCATCACCAAATAAAAGTAAATTAAACTCTGTTCAGAAGTAGTTAGATCAATGAAAAGTGAATAGATAATAAAGAAAACTTTTTCAGACTCTCTGATTGTCGTACTCTCTTATAATTAACTAATAAGTGATTACTTAATGTAATAACTAACATGTCATGATAGATGGTAGTGAGTTTGGAAATTAACATTTTAGTGATTAACAATAAAATGCGGGCAGAACTACTGTCTAAATTATTGAGCGCATAAGAGACCTACCCACAAACTAATTTATAAATACAAAGTAAGTGTGCTATTTAAATCCTTTAACTCAAGGAAAATCTTATATCAAGGCTGGAAGTTGAGGTTTGGTAGAAGCTAGTAGCTCCACCAATTTTGTCATGGTCATGAATAGAGCATGTGCTACAAAGAGAAGGAGTACTTGATCTTTTTTTAGGTATCTCTTCACTTAATAGTTTGTTAATTAGGTAGCATAGTTGTATATCTTTATGGAAATTAATTGGACCTTTAAGCTTGAAAACAGGTTTGTATTCTTTTGCAATTGCTTTTCAAGTCAAAATTAAATTTAGATAGAAGTTTCTATGAGTAGTTTTCGGGTGTCATAATTAATTATGAGAAAAGTTAAGCTGATTCAAATATGCAACCGCAACCATAATTCCCTTGCTTGAGAGCTTTGCCAAATTTATAGTTTAACTAACCTTCTAAAGGCCACAGGCACAATTCCAGCCCTATATTGTGCAATTTGCAGGAAGGCCGGTTCAGCCATGTCAAAGTGTTGCAGAGGAGGGTTGCACCAACCACCATTGTTATTGGCCAAAGATGGGTTTGGTGGACAGAAGTTTGTAGCAGTAACAATAATAGAGCCAGGCTTGCACCATCTTGGGTCATCGTCACATCTCATTTCATAGCAAGACCCGCAGCTTAAGCCATTGTTGAATAAAGCTGTGCTTAGAGCTGCTGTGTCTGTTCCATAGCCCTGGCTATACAAATTTCCATATCCACATGCACCCCCTGCATATATAAAACAAAAGAATCAACCCCATTATCTCAATTTCCTACAATTACTCTAATAACATTGCTAATTGACACCTTTTATACATGACCATATATTTATCATTTAGAGCACACAAAAATTCCAATGTGTATTTTTTTTTCTTTAAATTTCTCTCGCAATTCCGATTAGATTATGGTGAAGGTTAAATATCTCCTAAAAAATTCAGGTCATATCAATTGAACTATCAACCTATAGGGTTCAAACATTTACTTTTAATCACTGCGGCTAGCACTCATCCGTTCAAATATGTGTGTTTATTGAAACATATAATTTTGAATGTGTTGCAACTTGCCAATATAAAGGACTCCATTATATTCCATCTCCTACTTTAAGTACTGTATCTCTAATAAAAAAAATTAAAAAGAAATTGAAAGGCTAAACTCACCAAACGTGTGTTATATATATGCAAGTATATGATCACAGTCCAGACTAGTAAAATCTCAAGCACAAAACCCTTTTATATTCATTTTACAATTCTTTATCAAGTTATCCTCATGTAAGTGGGAAATAGAATGGGACAGAAAAAGGGAACTTTTATTTTCATCAATCCACATATTCTATGTCCTACTTAAAAGTGCATGCATCTCTAATGTAAAAAAAAATGAAAAGCAAATTGAAAGGCTAAACTCATTAGTCATTACTCACCCATTGTGCCAGAAGCATCACCCCCACCATAGAAAGTGGCGTGAGCACTCTCCCAACCGCCATAGTCCGCTGCAGCACCTTGCATGTTCATGCCAATAAATAAAACAATGAGAGTTGTAAGAACAATGGAGAATTCTTGGAGTGCCATTTGAAGCTTGAGTTCTGCTCTCTATGAAAACAGGGTAGAAAAAACAGGGGAAAGTGCACTTTGCTCTGTTCTGTGATCCTATGCTTCAAGGGGGGGGGGGCTCTATTTATAAGCAACATTTCATTGCTAACATGCACATAAGCGTGCTTTTTTTTCTCCCTTGAAGACACATAACAAGTGACAAATCAATTGCACATGCTTTTGTTCTAGTAATGGTTCCCAACCTCTAATCTTGTGGGCCATGTCCTTTCACATGCATGCCCAACTATTTTTCTTCCCAACTTTATAGACCAATACTCCAATATCAACATTATTTGATGGCCATTAGTTTTATTTTTTATCATTTTTCCCTTCTTTCTAATGGATAACTGGATAAGAGCTTGGGTGCCATTAGCTAATGCTTGATGTTAAGTGTCCCAGTGATGAAAGAGTGAAAAGCTAAATTGCACTTTCAATTGAAATGGGTAGGGTCTTAAGGAGATTATATGCAGTATCTTAGCACATGGAGGAGTATCTTTCTTTCTATTTGAGCAAAATTGTAATAGTTAGTCCTAAGGAGATTTGTATGATGCAGCTCCCCTTTTCAGATTGTGTCAGCGGATATAGTATCTTCAAATATATGCAGATTGTAGCTTATAGTATTATAAAACAAAATGATCCTGGCAATTTTGGAATCCTATATCAATTGCCACAAAATTTTGCATGTTTTATTACAAAGAAATCAAAACCCTGATGATATGTTTTTTTTTACATTTCATATTTAGTCGCTATTGATAACTGTCGTTAAACATATATGTCAATTGAATGTCGTGTTATGTCAAAGCCTATAATAAGAAGTATAATATCTTTTATTTGTTTTTTTAATCTAACATATATATTCTCTACAATAGGAGATCATATTTGAGATCTTAACATTCACATCCAAATAAGATCAATTCTCAAGTAAATTTGTATTACACATGACTCAAACTCAATCATTATTTTTTTTTACAGAACTCAAACATATATCACTAGGAAAAAACTATAGGTTAGTTGTATCTTCTATGTGTTTGACAATGTGCCACGTAGGTAAGATTACAAGAGTATGGTCATTAATTTTTTCAGTTGTTGAATATAATTGAAGTGTTGGTGGATAATTTAATAGAAACAGCCTTGCTACACGGTTGGACAAACTGTGCATAGTAGAAGGGATTCATACACGTACACGTAACACACACAAAAGTAACCCTCGTGTGTGAAATAAAGAATGCTAACAACTTTACCCTGTCCAGCCAACTCAGAATTTTTTTATTAGATTATTTGTGAGAGCTATTTATTGGGTGGAAGATCATTTCCAAATTAGTTGTTGCATATATTAATACACCCACTAATTGGTTCTCTGTTTGACACACAAAAACCATGTGGCCAAACCATTGCATAGGGTCTGACAATTTGTCTTAAAAACATTGGCTGTTATAGATGGTTAAATTAAATTTAGTCTCTTGAAATTTATAAATATATTTGAGACCCGAAATTCTTGATTTCTGTCTATTAGATGTTTGACAAGTATCATGTTTCAGTATGAAAGAAAACTAAACTAAAATAGGAATCTGAAGGGGAGGATATGTGAGCCGATATGTGAAGATCTCAATTCTTCTTTATCTTCCAGCTCGTTGTTTCCTTGTGTATATTTATTGATTTATTGTTTTTCATATAATTTTTCATTCTGAAATGATGAATCAAATGGGTGTTACATACACATGGGATGAGGCAGACATTATTGAAAGCTTTGCTGAGGGCTTTGTTGGGTGTTAGGTCACGTGCAGTGCAATGGCCTAAAACTAGGTATTGAACTAGACATAAACCCACACAATGTGCACGGAAGGCAAAATAAAATTGTTTGAGAATTAGTTTTGTTAATCGGTCCCCGTTTGTACCAGAATCAAGCGATGCTGTTTAATTTTATTGTAAAGATAAATCAGTAGTAATGTGTTTTTAACTTAGTTTAGTCTCTTTTCAGTAAGTATATATAAAAGATATGGAACAGAACATATGTTACAAACATGTAAATGAATTTACCATAGTAAATATATTTATTCAATGAGGTTGTAGATACCTCACATGGACTACACTTGAATAGAAATAAAAAACACATTTTAAGTAATGCATTACATGGAAATTGAAATAAGATAAAAATAACAATGACAGCAACATGAACCCTTATTCGAAATTGTAGTCCATGGTTAATGATAAAGACTTCATAACCGAGCTTGTTGTCAATCAAGCATATTTGTGCTATATAACATAGAAAGGAAGGGAAAATTATTAGTGTAATAATCAGTAACTAATACAAATATAAACTGTGTATAATTTGAAAGTGTAAGCTAACCTTATAGAAACGTCTATACACCTTCAAATTAGATGATCAATAACTTGCTTGATATCTTTTTATGCTGTAAAACAATAAAGAGATTAACTATATCAGTTTTTATATTTCTACCATTGAAATTGAATTTAAATGTAAGATAAATAAACACTTACATGTCAAATATTATCGAAGACTTCTTGATACACTACGTTGCGTGTAGTTAGTTACAACTCCTTCGTCATCTATGATGAGCATCTTCAACCCTTTTCTAGATTTAACTCTAGAAAGTGCAACATATAACTGCCCGTGAGTAAAGACAGGTCTTGACAAATACAGTCCAACATGAGATAAAGATTCCTCATGACTTTTATTTATAGTCATTGCAAAACATAGAGCAACAGGGAATTGTTTGCGCTGGAATTTGAATGGGATGTCAGAATTAGATGGAGTTAAGCTCATCCTTGAAATAAATGTTGTTTCACCCATATTGTTTCCATTCAAAACAGTAGTAACAATTATATATTTAGTCAAAACATTGACTATCATTCGAGTGCCATTACACAACCTTGCAGTTTGGTCTATGTTTCAAATGAGCATGATAGGGACACCGGCTTTCAGTTTAATTGCATGGTTTGGAATTCCAGAGCATTTGAAATCATTTAGGAATTCAGATGTAAACCATTCTGCATTGACACCCGAATCTTCGTCTGACTTGCACGGAGTATCACAACTCAAATATTCTGTTTCATCACCAGGAATCATTGCTAACATAAAGTTGTTGATTTCCTCTACACATTCAAGTGTTGGTGCAATGATCGCTCTTTCTTGAAAGAATGAATTTTTTTGCAAATTATTTGCAAGTTTTGGATATGCAAAATTAACTAATTCAAGCAACGGTTCCTTACACTGTTCAATAAGAAGATCTGGAGGAATCTCAATAAGTGTTTCTTCCTCATCAATCGTTTTAACTGTACCATCTCCCACTTGAAGCAACCAATCTGCAAACTCTTTTATTTTTGCTGCTGAAGAAGTTGATGTAGCATTTTGCAATCTCATATTAATAGTCAGCTTCATTACCTTGCAATGCTTCCACAAATATGAAGAATTGATAGCTGAACCGACAATTTCTGAACGACTTCCTTTGGAAATAACTGGAAGTATTTGTCTAAAGTCGCCTCCTAGTACCACAACTTTACCTCCGAATGGAATGTCATAACCATGGGTAAACTGAGTCTTCATAATGTCATTAAGAGATCTGTCTAAAGCTTCAAAGCAATGTTTGTTTAACATAGGTGCCTCATCCCAAATAATAAGACTTACTTTTTTCAATAACTCAGCTTTTGGGGAACCGTGACAAAGATTACAGGTTGATATCTCATTTATTGAAATAAGAATAGAAAACCTTGAATAAGCAGTTCCACCTCCAGGTAACAATAGCGATGCAATTCCGCTAGATGCGACATTTAAGACGATAAGGCCCCTTGAACGCAAAGCAGCAGATAATGTATTCCAAACAAATGTTTTTCCCGTTCCTCCAAAACCATATAGAAAAAGAATCCGCTGTTATCAGACAAAACAACATCCAAAACATTCTTATAAACAATCTTTTGCTCTGAAGTAAGAGAACTGACCAATTCATCATGAATCTTTACCATTTCATCCCTATTATAATTCAACTCATCTGCAACGAATCTATTTTCAAAATTATGAATTTCTGAAAATTTAGGGTATGGTAAACATGGAAATTCCTTGAGTGACCTTTCATTGCCTTGCAATATTTTTTCAATCTCAATCAAACATAAGTTCTGTAATTCTTCATCCTCTATACGAAGATCTGAAGGAAATTAAATGAAATAAGGCAAATAAATTATATTAGAAAATAAAATTAAATGAGAAATATTGATTTTTTTTTGTTAGGACTCCAATTACATGAATAATACAGTGTAAGGCTAGTCAAGACTTTCAAGATATCTGGATTTTTCATTCCTATGCTCCTTAGGAAATTTATTCTAGGGAATAATCCATCATCTATGCTGTAATGTAGAAGCTGAGGGTGTTTTTTTGACCATTTTCACAACACTATCTCTGGGTGCACCCAACTCTTTGCTAAGAAACATATATCGAGTATTCCATGAAATGTCAATGCGCTGGACCAGAATATGGGGATTCAGTAGAATGACTTTACCCTAATTTTTTTCATTAATGTCAACTTCCTCAACTAAATATCTTACTGCCTCAACAAAGTTTTTCTTACCCCCATTTAGAATATTCATCTTTTGAAAGGGGTTGACATGCTTTAGCCCTTGGTTTTTTTGCACTGCTATTGACTTGTTGGAAGTGGTGTTTTGAAGAGATCTTTGCAGTACTTGAGAAAAATTTTCTTGAAATTGAAGGAGGTGTATGAACTTGATGAGGTACCACAATTTCTTCTATTTGATAATATTGCTTTTCTCTTTTCCCTGACCTCAACAGAACCTACCTTCTTAACGTTTTGTGGTGTAGGTGAATGCACAATGCCGCCTACCACCGTGGATTTTATATATTTTTTGATATCAAATTTCTAATTGATTCCCTAATTAAAAAGTAAAAAACCGTTACATAAATGGAGTGAATTCTGACCTATAACTATGGTCATATATTGTGAGGGATCCGAAATCTCTACACAATAAACTAATTCTATTACATATCTGTGGCCATAACTTATGGGAAATTTACTTCAAATTAATTTTTAAACCATAGGAGTAAACACTCAATGATTTCATCTTTAAGTTGCAGGTACCCAACTTTTTTATTTTCAATTGTCATGTTGACTTTCCAAATTGAAGATTTCTTAGTAAAGATTGGAATCGGTATATCAGAGTCTTCCTAACGGTCGCATAAATCTTACAACCCTGAAATTCATTAAAATGAGAACATAAGAGATTTATAGATTAAGCAAAAAAGGACGTAAAACATGATGTTTATGTGAAAAGTGATTTACCTTGTCATCCATAAGAATCATGTCCATGAAAAATGGAAGCTTGGATCCATATAAGCTCGGACTAAGCCACATCGATGGTGGCGAGATCGTCGATTACCATTCGAACAAAGTATATCTCAAAACTAATAGTTGGTGGGAAAAAATTATGAAATTGAATAATACCATGAGGTGATTTATATAGGAATTTGAGAATTAGGGTTACTGGTATAATCATCTTAAAAAAGGAAAAAAAAAGTAACGAAGAGATTAGTTTGTAACGAAAAAATAATTATATGCGGAATTGAAGGTTCATATTCATTCTTGACTTTTGCTTGTCACGATTAAACACATAGCATTTGGTGTATATTTGACAGAATTCAAATTTTCCATATAATTATCATTAATTCCACCATTTTAAATAAGAAATGATTTAAATATGAATAGCATCTCGGCATTTTGGTCAATGAAATTAAAGTCTTTACACAATATGCCTTCATTTTTTTATTCAATGTTATGCGTACACCACTTAATTTTATTGTGGTGTATATTTGACAGAATTCAAATTTACCATGTAATTATCATTAATTTCATCATTTTAAATAAGGAATGATTTAAATATGATTAGCATCTCGGCGTTTTGGTCAATTAAATTATTCTCTTTACACAATATGCCTTCAATTTTTTAATTCAATGTTATGCGTAAACTACTTAATTTTATTGTAATAATGATTTGGTCAATGCATTTACACATTTTGCATTCAATTTCATTTAAAACATATTAGGAAAATTATTCAGTTTTTATTGGTTGCAAAAGAAGTCAAATAATTCGAATTTTCCATGCTTACACAGAGCTGGAATTATTTGCTGATTAATGGAAATAATAAATTGTTGATGATGTAAACCCCTCCTCGTTAAGTTTATCGTGTGAATGCAATAAATTGTGAGTCATAAACCATAAAAACAAAATCATTAAGATTTGATTATTGGGCCTCCATTTAAAAACTGAAATTAAATTGGGCCTCTATTAATTTGGTCCAAAACAATCAGAAGGTGACACTTGTCATGTAAAGAGGGGGGGTGTTGGAGAGTAAATCTTGAAGTGCCAAGTCATGGAGGTGGGGCTCACAGCCTTCATCTTTTCTAAAGTATATAGATAGATGACGATTTTTTACTTCAATGGCTTGCGGAATTATAAGAAAAAACATAAAAATACATTTTTGGAGGTATCACATGCAATCTCAAACTACCAGAAATATTATTTGCATAACTCCGTAAATTTTTTGCTGTTAGAAACCTTACTGTGTCGATAAGATGTTAGCATTGTTCATAGTAAAAACAAATCATTTCCATGTGTAAGAACAAAATAAAAAAATGTTTTGAGCTTTATGTTAATTCATTTTTTTTAACACAAAATAACTTTTAACTATTTGAGCTTGAGTTCATTTGTTTGGATTTTTCATTTAAGCAATATAAACTAGATATAAGTGAAGTATAACTAAATAGAAGAGTTAGAGAATTTTTTATTAATTTTTTGAAAACTGTATTTAAAAACTGTTTCTGTATTTGAAATATGTTTCAAGAAAAATAAACAGTTTGAATTAAATATTTTCCAATATTTAAAAAATTTGTAAGTTGAAAACTAAAAATTGAAAAATAAAACGTTTTTTAGTTGTTCTGGTATTTTAGATTTTAAAACTGAAATTGAAAACAGGTTTTGAAAACAAAGAGATTTTTAAAATTTTAAGTATTTAAAGACAAATATAATTTTTAAAAACTATAACCAAACAGACTGATAATTAAAGTGGATATATGGAACCAGCGGCGGCAGCGTTCGTGTTCTCTCAAGGAAGCGGCGGCGGCACAAAAGAGCCACCGGATAAAGATCAAAGAGGAGGTATCCAATCAGTCTCGTTTAGGGACAAACTTGTGGGTACAAAGGCAGTTGGTGTCGTCGGAGCGGATGTTGACTTGCGCGATGAAGGTTTGTTCACGATAGTGCATGATGGGGGGAACCGTCTCCTTCCCCGCTGCTATATCAATGAGGATGTGTTCCAGAGTGTCTGTGCACCATGGAAAGACACCATTGTGGTCAAGTTGCTCGGTAAGACAGTGGGGTACATGGCCATGAGGGATCGACTAAAAGCACTGTGGCGCCCTCGTGGGGGTATGGATGTGCTAGATATTGGACATGGATACTTCATGGTCAATTTTGATATTGAAGCAGATAGACAGCAGGCAGTGGAGGGAGGACCCTGGCTCATGTTTGATCATTATTTGTGTATGCAGCCATGGACACCAGAGTTCATAGCATCTGAAGCAAAAGAGGAAACAACATGTGTCTGGATCAGGTTCCCAAGTTTGAGTGTAGCATTGTATGACAAGCGTATCCTCAAGGCGCTGGCGGCTGCTGTAGGGAAACCTATTAAGGTGGACCTCACAACGTTGAATATCTCCAGAGGGAAGTTTGCCAGGGTATGTGTCGAGATTGATCTGAACCTACCGGTGGTTGGTTGTGTCTGGTTCCGGGGTCATTGGTATAAGGTTGAATATGAAGGATTACACCTTCTGTGCTCCAAGTGTGGTTGTTATGGCCATCTGTTACGGCAATGCACTAAAGCTCCCACACCCTTGCAGGGAGCTATTTCAACCGAGAACACGGCGGCGCCTGTGGGGAGTGAAGCGGCGGCGACAGAAGATATGCAGCAATCAGAGGCAATAGTGGGTAGGGCTGGCGTGGCACAAAGCCAGGGTGAGGTGTCGAACAATGCATTAACTCCGCCTCATGTGGCGGTGAATTCTGAGGCGATAACTGCTACTCCAGTTAAGGAAACAATTGCAAATCATGGGGATCTTAAAAGAGGTTCCATTATGGGGGATTCTGTGGAAGATACTCCTGATATGCATGGCACGTGGTTAACAGTGACACGGAGAAAAGCTCGCCCTAAATCGCAACCCTCGAAAACACAGGGGCCCACAAAAGTACCAGATAGAACAAATTCCAAAATTCGAGGGATAAGTAAAGACCCCATCCTTGGTGGAGCCCTCGCAGCGAGAAAGATCAAAGAGAGAGATAACAGGCTGGCACATAAGTACTCGAGCCAGGGGAAATCCACTGCCGACAGTTATATGAATGAATCACAGGGGAAGAAAAGGTTGAGAGCCTCACCCCAAGTCAATTTCAAAGAGAAGGAACCCCCTAGGGCACCCAATATAACAGTAGGAAGCTCCTCCATCCCAGCAAACACTTCTTCTGCAATGGAACCTGTAAAACAGAAGGAAACCCTGGAGCAGGAAAGACCAATAATGATGAACGTTGACCATATCGCAGGGAATCACTATAGGTTTGTGGATACTGACGTGGAACAGGATATGGAGTACACTGAGCCTCTTAAGGAACTTGCAGAGGATGTGCAGCAGCAGAATATCACAGCACCAACGTGATTTATGTGGCGTACCGCCCCCTCATTAAATATGTTGTTTATGGATTTCCTAGAAACTAAATTAGTTTGTTGGAATGTGCGTGGGGCGGTAAACGTCCGTGGGAGGCGTGTGGTACGAGACTTAGTAGATAAGTTTCGACCAGAAATATTTATAGTGGTAGAGACTCACTGTCCGTTTTCTAAGGCAGCTGCGTTTTGGGACCAATTGAGCTATGAGGAGTGTGGATTAGCAGAAGCAACAGGTTTTGCCGGAGGCATTTGGATCATGGGTGCTAAAGGGCGAAATTTTACTATATCAGTTCTGGATGTTCATAGTCAAGTTGTTACTGTTCAGATTGTGGGCTTGGAATCCTCTTGGGTGTGCAGTGCAACTTCGTCAAACTATTATGCTTCCTTGGTTGCTAATTGGAGATTTCAATGAAATCATGTACCCCTCAGAGGTTAAGGGAGGACAATTCTGTCTACAATGTTCACAAAGGTTTCTGGCTATGGTGGAAAGGTGTGAATTGCTGGATCTTGGCGCTATTGGAAGTAAATATACTTGGTTTCGTCGAACAGATTTGGGCCAATCCACTTCCAAAAGGCTTGACAGGGCTTTAGATGATGTTGAGTGGCGACACCTGTTTCCCGAAGCTGTGATAGAGAATCTCCCACGCATACACTCGGACCACTGCCCACTTCTTCTCCGTTGTGGTGGCTTCGATGATACCAGAGGCAAGAGGCCGTTTCGTTTTCTCGCAGCATGGGCCTCACACCCCCTATTTCAGGAAGTTATTGAAAATGGCTGGAATCAGGGTGACGGTAGGATTTTGTCCCGACTGGAGCATGTTCAGCAAAGGGCCACAGATTTTAACAAAAACATTTTTGGGAATATCTTCCAACGCAAGCGCACCTGTGAGAATAGGCTCAAAGGGGTCCAACGTGCCATTGAGGAAGGGGAGACAAGCAGCCTCTTGCGTTTGGAGAAAGACCTACAACAAGAGTATGGGACCATTCTCTACCAGGAGGAGTTGCTATGGTACCAAAAATCTCGGGAGCAATGGGTTCGTTTTGGTGACCGGAATACACGTTTTTTCCACGCTCAAACTGTGATTAGAAGGAAAAGAAATAAAATACATGGCCTGGTACTGCCGGATGGGACATGGTCGACGGAGCAGGTAAAGCTTGTGGATGCAGCACAGAGTTTTTTCCAGGGTCAGTTTGCGTCTCCAGCAATTTCGGACCCAGAAGCTATCAATCTCCAAAGTCTCCCTAGGTTAAGGATGGAAGGGGTAGAAGCACTTTTGGAGCCGGTAACCAAGGAGGAAGTGCGCCTTGCCGCGTTTGGTATGAAATCGTTCAAAGCCCCTGGGTCGGATGGCTTTCAGCCGTTTTTCTTCAAGCACTACTGGTCCCTTATAGGGGATGATGTTTAGAGGTTTGTAGCGGATGCTTTCGTGAATGGTTATTCAGATCAAGGAATACTGGACTCGCTGGTGGTGTTAATTCCTAAGGTGGATTTTCCCAAGCACCTAAAGGAGTTCCGACCGATCAGCTTGTGTACGGTGATTTACAAAATCATCACAAAGGTGTTGGTGGGTCGTATTAGGCCCTATCTTGGTGATTTAATTGGCCCCCTGCAGGGTAGTTTTATTCCGGGAAGGAGCTCCGCTGATAATATTCTTCTAGCACAAGAGGCGATCCACTACATGAAGAAGACCAAACTTAAGAAGGGCGCACTAGCTATGAAAAGTGATTTGGAGAAGGCATATGACAACATTAGTTGGGAGTTCCTTAAGCGTACCCTGGAGCAGTTTGGTTTCTCAAGTGCCACGGTGAAGCTTATCATGTGGATTGCTACAAATTCAAAGCTTAGCATCCTTTGGAATGGGACTCGCTTGGATAGTTTTGCGCCATCTCGAGGACTTCGCCAAGGAGATCCGATGTCCCCTTATCTTTTCTTGCTATGTATGGAGATCTTGTCTTTGCATATTCATGAGCTTGTTCAGCAAGGACTTTGGAAGCCTATTCACCTTGCTAGAAACAGCACGAGGTTGTCACACCTTCTCTTCGCATATGACATTGTTCTCTTTGCGCACGCCTCTTCAACCCAGGTTCAGGTCATATCCTAGGCTCTTAAGGACTTTGCCCTAGCTTCTGGGTTACGAGTTAACCGTGATAAATCCAGAATGTATTGCTCCTCAAAGGTAACGAGTGTAAGGCGTCAAGCCTTTACCGCCATCTCCTCCATCCGTGGCACTTCAAACTTGGGAAAGTATTTAGGTGTGAAATTGAAGATGGAACGTAGTAGTCGGAGCCACTTCCAGTATGTGCTTGAAAGGATAGACCGTCGTCTCTCTTCATGGAAGATGAAGATGCTAAATAAAGCTGGAAAAGTATGTTTAGTGAAATCTGTTTTAAGTTCTCTTCCTGTTTATGACATGCAGGTGGCTTGGTTGCCTACCTCTGTGTGTGATCGAATGGACCAAATAAACAGAAAATTTATCTGGAGTTCCAACCCCTCTAAGAAAGGCTGGCATCTGGTGAAGTGGGGTACGGTGACGAACGTGAAGAGTCAAGGTGGGTTAGGGGTTCGGGAGGCTAGGATGGGAAACATTGCGCTACTTGGCAAACTGGTTTGGAAGATGTTACATGAGCCTTCCTGTCTATGGGTTCAGCAGTTCAAGAGCATCTACTTGAAGGAGACGAATTTCTTTGATTATAAGATTAAGGGTAATGTCTCTTTCGCTTGGCGTAGTATTATTCGTGCTCGTGATGTTTTAAAACACGGGTTTTCCTTCCTCCTGCAGCATGGGGATTCCTCTCTTTGGTATAATGATTGGGCTGGCATTGGTGCTCTTTGCCATTATGTACCATATGTCCATATAAGTGATGTGGAGTTGAAGTTGAAAGACATTTGGAATACTGGTTGGCAATGGAACAAGCTATGGACAATTATCCCGCAGAAAATTTTGGATCACTTGAATCAAATTGCAGGGCCCACAGGAGTACCGTTCCCTGATGCTTGGAGGTGGCAGCACCGTCCTGATGGCCTTTACACAGTGGCATCTTGCTACTCCTGGCTTAGGGACCAGTCACATGAAGGCTCTGATCAGCGGGTTTGGTCTAGAATCTGGAAACTGCAGATCCCGGAAAAGTATAAATTCTTTTTGTGGCTTTGTCTTCATAATGCTCGCAGGTTTACTTGTCAGTTAGCATCGAGCCCAGCGTGCACCCGTTGCTCTCATCCGTTGGAGGATGGCTTACATTGCCTCCGAGATTGTCCCCATTCTAAGGAGATCTGGTTAAGGTCAGGGTGCGCTTTCTATACTCTTTCTTTGAAACAGACTTTTGGAAGTGGCTAGAGGATATGGTGAACTATTCGGACGCTGAAAAATTAGTCCATATTTTATGGTGGGTTTGGCGTAGAAGAAATAATATGGTTCTAAGTGATGAAGTTTGGACTATGCACCAAGTTCAGCGTCAGATTACGAGCACTATACCGGACCCTGCTTATTGGACCGATGTCGACGTGGTGCCGCGCACATCTCCTGGTTTTGATGTGCCACCTTCAGGTTATATAGCACTGCATGTAGATGGAAGCTTTCATCGTCCCTCATCGGTTATGAGTTGTGGTGGTTTCCTCAGTGATCATACCGGTAAATGGATTGATGGTTTTGCCAGTTGTGAAGGTGTTGGGGAGGTTTTTTTGGCGGAACTTCTTGCCATCATTAGGGGTCTGAATTTGGCATGGACGCGAGGCGTTCGTAAGCTCATGGTGCACTCTAATTGCTTGGAAGTAGTGCAGGCTCTATCGGGTACTAGATCCCTGAACTTATACTCTTATGCAGCATACTTAGCCGAGACAAGGAGCTTACTCAACCAGGAGTGGGAAGTGTCCCTTCATCCTGTTCCCCGTGAAAGGAATGTGCCCGCGGACGCATTAGCGAAGATGGGGTATAGACTTAGAGTTGATTACTCTTCTTGGACTACTCCTCCTGCTGAGATTACCCCTCTTGTGGGGTGTGGCTAGTTTTCTTTGTTGTTTTGTTTCGTTTTGTCGTTGTTTCTTTTTCCCATGTACCAAAAAAAAAGATTATAACCAAACTAAAACGTGCAATTTTCTAATGGTTATTGTAGCATTTCAAAACTACCAAATCTATTTTTTTATACTCTATAGACTGTGGCGGTCAAAATTCACCACACTCTACATATGTCCCTTGCATGCTGCGCAAACCGTATGTCCTCAAATCATTATGAATTAGCGTTGGAGTATTTTGGTCTCTCTAATTTTTTTCAAAATCATGCAAACTCTAATTTGATGTACGTGTAATTCAACTCTGCCAGCACGTTTAAAAGTTAATATGATGATAAATAATAAAATAAAATAAAAGCTAGAAACACGAAACATTTTTTTACTAGTAAAAGATAAAGAAAATAGAAAAGCGAAAAACAAAGAAAAGACGGGCGAGACCCCAGCTAACACCTCACAAGATGAGGTTCGCATAGGATCTGCAAGCAGCAAGAGGGTCATCCATCAAGTCAAGAGGGGGTCGAAATAGAAACTAATGAATCTCCCTCACAAGTAACATGCTTGGCCAAAAAACCAACACACATGTTACCTTCGTGCACTGTGTGCTTTACCTCCACCCTCCCAAACCGCTCCAAGAGATCAATGATATTCCAAATAAGCGAAGCATAATAGTGACATTAAGATGGCACACATCACACCAAAGAAAAAGCTTCCATGGAGTAAATCTGGCATTCAACTACTCGCAAATCAAGCCCCCATGCTTCGTTATACCCATGAAAGATAGCTAAAAGCTCAAGATGGAGGATGTCCTGGTCATCAAGATAGCCAAAGAAACCCACCAGCAAACCACCATCAGTGTTATGCAAATAACCACCAAAGCCCCTCTTCACGAAATACCAAGCACACTCCCATCAACATTCAACACCACACAATCACAAAATGAAACACACCACTGCACCAACCTAGTTGCCTCTGAATCGCGACGCTCACAGAAGGAAAATCTCGCACAATATCAAAAGTCATGACTGTGATGTTAACTGTTAAACTCTAGTCACTAAAACTCAAGTTCTCCATGCGCATATAGTTTCTAGCGTGTTAGGCCCACCACAATGTAGCACACACGACTAGAGGAGAATTATGTAGCAAGTGCTTCAGCCACACCGGACATCAAGCTCCTCAAAAATCATAGTCGTTCACATCAAACCGCATAAAACTCAAAATTCTCCTGACTGCAAGCCATCTCTAAGGTGATAACATATTTTGAAATACAGCTCAAGCGCATATAGTTCTTCTTACTATTGCTATGAAGAGTAATTATATGTGGGCATTTGGTTGTCGTTCAATTGTCATATGTTTCAACATAAATTCGACGTAAACATTTGTGTCGGTTAAAAACCCAATTAAAGCATGTGTTGGTCGAATGTTAATAAAAATTAAATGTCTGAATAACATTTTCGTACTCTAAATGACATTGATTTAGATAATGTACACTGTACAAGCAACTATTGCAAAACATGATGCTTCAATAAGTGTCGCATTTCCATTCAAAACAAATAAAAGAGAAAATAGCTTCTCACCGGCTTGTGTGATCACAACTCCTCATAGTCAATTTATTTTCATAATCTTTTAATGGTGACCACTTTCTATGATCAGCATAATAGAGAAGTGAATTGACCTCACATGCATACTTAACACTCATGAGCAAGCAGCAAAACTGCAAAAATCTATTCCTCTCGTGTTTTCTTTTATTTCAATTAATGAACTCCTGAATAAGTGAAACAAAACATAATGCCTTCCATTCACGCGAGCATGTATGATTATCCGCGATAATCTGAATGTTCCACAATTAAGTAAACACTAAGTTGATCAACCAGAACAATTAAGAACAAGTTTTTATCTCGCTCACTAGTCAATTGAAGAGATTTAAGTCGACACACTTATAAAATAATTGTAAGATTGTCTACGAGCAGTCATTATCTCAAAAATCATACTTGAAGATTTCACAAAGCCACATCGTCTCAGGTATATGTCTCATCATGCCTATAAACACAAATCTAATTAATAATCATTCATTTAGATAAGCAATGCTCATTTTGCTAACTCATTATTATTTTATGATTCTAAGTTTTTCTCAACACTCTCATATGAATTGAGTATATTAGAGTGCATTTGTAGGTAATCCCCCCCCCGCCGTATCAATGTTACATCGTCGTACTAGAAGATCCTTAATTTAGGACCGTGCACCACCACAGAAGATCAAGAGTATCATTTAGCCAAGATTTTGAATGAATATGAACAAATTAGAACTTTAACCAGTAACCATAAATGAGAGACTGAATCTCATTTTTTAGTGGACTCCACATGAATTTCAATCGATAATTAAAAGTTTTGAAAAGAAAACATTAAAAAAAGTTTTACTAGCATGATCTATTATTAAAGTGTACCTTAAAATGGATTAAAGAGAAGCCATCCTAACATATTGGTCATATCTCATTCCCAACTTGAAAAAAAGAGAGTAAGTCCACAGAAGCTGATAAAATTATACTGGCCCCTACCATGTTAGAGGCACATGCAAAATTTCAGTAGTTAGGCTTTCTCTTAAATCTTAATCCATGTCACTTTCCCCTTTTTCTTCTTTATAAGATGTATTATGAACCGATCAATCATTTTTTTTTTTTTCACAAAATCAATCATATACGATACACTTATTTTCCGCATACTGTTAACTAGTATGTGCATGAACTTGAAAAAGAATCTCCTTAATTTTGCGACCTTTTGTAATATTTTATTTTCTTCTCAAAAAATCCAATTTTTGTCCCTTCCTAGAAGAAATGTGCTCCCTTTGGCAGGTTCGGATCTTCTCTGGGACATATGTATCCGTATCCAATTTTTTTAAATCAGGTATTTACGTCAGCAACAACTTATTTCAGCTTCAGGTACATATACTAAACCGTAAATAGTTGGTCACAAAATGTGTTACATTCAAATGAGTAAAACTCAAATTCACAATCTCATGGTTAGGAGATTGGGTGTGCAGTGGCGGATCCAGGACCCCAGGGTCAGGAGGTTCAAAATTTTTAAATAAACACATCGGTAAAAATCACAATATTGAATTCCACTTAGTCTTCAAAATCACAATCTTGAGCTACAAACTACAAAGTATGTCATAACAAATGGATTTCACAATATCAAATGATCAAACTGCAGTCTCAAAGGGAGGGTGAGGTGGGGGTGTTCAAACTGCAGTCTCACTGCGATTACCACCATTTCATGAGAGTTGAGAGATATGTAGGTACATGGTAGCTAAGCCACTTTTGCCTCAATTATTGTATAATAACACCACATAAAAAAACATTAAGCAAACTAAAGCATGCTGGTTCAACAGGTTTAACTTTGGAAGCATTTTAAATCACAGACATCACGACAAACTAGACTAAGAGAGTTCATTTTAATCTTCACCAACTCAGGAACTCTTCACCTGTAGTAATTATGAGTGCAACCAAAGAATTCATGTATGAGGAAATCATTGAAAGCCAAAAATTATGTTAAAAATGAATACAGGTGCAGATTTACCACCACAATAGATGATATCATCAATTCAATTCAATCCAGATCCTATAATATGACACAGACACATTTGCTCTGCTTTGCTACACTTGCAACTTCAATGCTGGTTGCAGATTTTAAATGGCACTTTAGAAGAAACCCATAAAAATTCTAATTGATTGTGCCTCAGCGAAAAATCCCAAGCCAATCCACTATCCCCACAACAGCAACACAAATTAATAAAAACCCTCCTTCAATACACCCACCACATAGTACCAGGTGTGTACTACGAACAACAAAAGCATAGGAAAAGTAATAGTCACAAAAAGCAGGATGTTGGCAGCAGCATTCCCCTACTGATAGAGCCACCACAATGCACACATTAATTTAGAAACTTTACAGAACAGACATGATTCAAATAGGCATAGTGCAGTAGCTTCAAAGAAATCACAGAAGAGCTTAAGCAGAGTTAATTGTTCCTTGTTAAAAGCTAGCAATGGAGAAGAACCTATAATTTCCTTCTTTTTGTGATATAAAGACTTGAATATTTCCAATAAAAATGTCAATTAAGCATTTGTAGTTGTAGACTCCCACTGTGCATCACACTCAATGTCGAGGGTTACTACAAAATTATTACCAGCCTAATGATAAACTTTGTAGAAACATGGAAGAGAATAATTGAATAAGTTTAGGGATAGGAGAAGAGAAAGGAAATCAATTTAGGGAAATCAAGCTTGAGAAAGGAGAAGAGAAAGAAAGGAAATCAATTAGGGAAATCAAGCTTGAGAAAAGAGAAGAGAAAGGAAATCAATTTTGCCATTTAGGGTTAGGGAAATCAGTCATACCTTTAGTATGTAGAACCGCAGAGCCAGAGGGAGTGGGATGACTGGACTGGTCTGGTGGTGCGGTGCGCGTTGATGACGGCCAGACCTAGGTGAGAGTGCTTGTGGTGTATCGTGTGAGAGAAATCAGAGCATGAGAGTGAAGGGCGTGAGAGAGAGAGAGAGAGAGGAGTTGGGGTCAGGGTGCAAATCTAAATTCTCAGGGGGTTCAAAAAAAACTATTATAAGGGGGTAAGTGAGAATTGTTTTCTTTTCAAGGGGTTCAACTGAACCCCCTGGGCTGGCTGTGGGTCCGCCCCTGTGGGTGTGCAACTACCACCACATTACACCTTGTGATAAATCATATCCAAATTTTGAAAAGCATGAGAAAACACAAAAAAATAAATAGTGAAGAAGTAGGCTAGGAACATAACAAGGGGAGAACATAGCAAAGGCTCTTGTTTAATAAAAACAGGAACTCAATAAGACATACCAGATTTGGTTGGTTTTTTCTGTTGGTTTAGGGACCAAAGAAAGTTCCCCTCACAAGGGATTGTCCCAAATTCGGTTCAATTGTTAAGGCAAAGGACAATATTGTGGATGAGATTGGGTGTAGATTTTTGGTCTAGGACAGATGACTTATGGGACACACACATGGCACCAATTTGAGAGCCTCTCAAGGGTAGGGCTCCTCTCACCTACTGGGCAAACTCTAAATATGACTATCCTTTTCAACCTCAGAGATTGTAGATCAGATAACAAAATGTAGTAACAATAATATTGTGGGCCATAGAGTTCAAGAGTTTATGTACCCCAATATTATGCAAGTTGAGAGTATTTCTTAAAATTTGAGAGTATTTTAGTTATATCTGTAGTCAATGTGAGACTTCTCAATAATATCAATTGCATGATGAGGCTATCTCTTCCAACCATGGTTTTTATCGTTATACAATACTCCGTTTGTGCCACTGTTGAGGAAAACAAAACTTAATCTCTGCATCAGCCATGTCCACATAACTAAGTTAGCTACCTGTCCTCAGAATAAGTACATAAATGAATTTACACTAACCTAGCTTACCACTTTACTAACTTCAAGAGAATTTTGACTTCAGATCATCTTTTTCCAGTTATCATCATGCCCCGGAAAATGCGATTCATATTTTGCAAGATTGTCCATCGGCACAAAGAAGTTTGGTGTAGGTTGGTACCTCCAAGTAATCTGCAAACGTTTTTCAATGGTGTGATGAAATGAAGTGGTTGTTGATAAATGTTAGCAATTACCATTCAACTATGATGTGTGATGATTTGGTCAACTTATCTGGTGTGCACATCAAATAACATTTACTATTTATCTTATTTAAATTACATTTTAATAGTTGTCAAGTAAAATTTATGTACACACCCTCATTTGCTCACGTTAAAGACAAATTTAACTCAACTGTTTTTCTTCTTACCGAATCATTCATCAAGATTCTTTACGAAGTACGTACGAACTACTACTGTAGGAAAATAATTGCTTGAAAATGAGGAATCTATCACGGGTACACTTTGGTATGATGGCGATTGTGGGAACAAAGTTTCAATGCTGCCAAGAAGAAGCAGAGGGAATACTCTAGTTTCTTTCTTTCTTAAAACTTAAAAGTCATTTGCTCACTTGAAACTTAAATTTACTGCAACAGATTTCTTTTTCTTGCAAATGATTCGTGAGGAATTGTTTCCCAACTAGAGTATGAAAATCATGGCTCGAAAATGAGGAATCCATCGAATTTTGGAGATCATTAGGAACATGTCTTTTCTCAGACATTTGGGTCAATCTTAATTTGTCTGTAAAAAAGCAATTACAGATGCTAGGCATTAGTGACAAGTTTTGCACAACAAGATTTGGTCAGATAAGTTTATCGTCCCAATAACGCAACACGATCCTTTTGCACTGCCTGTGTCAGGTTAATATCAAATAGCTCACAACGTATAGGCATCTCCATCTCATAGAAAGGATTCTTCAAGACATAGTCCGTGTACAATTCATAGATAAATTTCAATAAACTTTCCATGTATTGTGCTCCAGGCTCAGAGACCACAAAGAACTTAGTCCCTGTATGGGAGGAGAATATCATTTCCATAATATCAACAACATTACAAAAGAAGAAGAAGCAAAATGAAAAAGAGGGTCGGAGGCATTAAACTGGATATGGATCAGCTCAACAATGAAAAGATAGGCCCATTACAATGACTAGTTAAACTGCAATATCAATGCAAGGAAACACAAATAGCAGCTAAGCATCTAGAGAATTTTCAACTCTCAAGAGTTCATTTATCCAAATCAGAAGATGCATGTGACCTAGAGGCATGGAAAATTTGGTATGGTGTATAAAGACCAAAAGTGATCACTGAAACATGCTTATTATCTGGAAATAATACTGTGTATAAAAAATTACTACTGCAGAGTAACCAACAATATGTAGTAGTAATAATAATAACAATCCAGTGTTGTTAATGGCGGATGGCGGAATATGGTGGAGAGCCAAAAACCCGCCATATTTGACAAATAATGATGGCAGGATACTTGGCAAACCCCAGTCTGCATTCCAATTAATGATTCTGATCTCTAACTCTAAATTCAAAGTCATGATCAGGCATCCTTGAAAACAACTATTTCTAAATTTGTGATCTATACAACTTTGTTAGAATATTGGCTGGGCTTCACACACTTGTGAGGTTTTAGCCATTTAGCCTATTGAAATATATAACTAATAAGATGGCCTAATGATTCTATAAGTGAAATTCCAAAGTGTCAAGTTAATGTTTTGAACAAGCACCTTAAATAAGCAATACTTCTATTATCAATAATTACCTAGAGCTTCTAATGCTTATCAAAAAAAATCTAGAGCTTCTGATATACAAAATTACTTAAACCTTCTTTAACTAAACCTGGCAATATTACAGCTACCTGCAAGGCCTCAGATGTGCATGGAAACTAAAAGCTAGTACTAGATATTCCAATTAACTATATGTAGAATGTAAAGGATATTAAACATTCCTCTTCATTTTATTCACCAAGTACAATAGAAAGTTAAAATAACAATGAGTTAATTAAAAATTACCTGTCAGTGATTGAAAGCAATGAAGATCAAACGTGTCCGCTTGGAGAAGTTCAATTCCAAAGCAACCTGAAACAGGCGATAACTGCTGAGAGATAGCATGCATCGAGTGCCACAAACTGGCCACCCTCAAGGTGTCATTGGTATCCATTCTTCCAGAAGACCCATAATCCTGAATGTGAAAAGAATTAACATAATAGATTCCATGTTAAAAGAATAACTTCACTGCAACCATAACTAAAATACTGGAATTGATTTCTTCTTTTCAACAAAATCTAGGAAATAAAGCTATGCTATCATTGCTATCCATCTGCCCGACCGATCCATATCTTAATTATCATAAGATTCAACATATTTCTCAAACATACTGACAGTTCTAAGATACAATTAAGTGTGCGTTGGATTCTCGTTGAAGCTAACATGTCAGAATTTTGCTTCTCCGATCCACGTTAAACTCAACGTGGCAAATTCTAGCTTCACCATTGGTGAATTGAGATACTTGAAATCACATTGGCGTTGGCTCTGAGACCAAACCAAACATGCACTAAGTTCAAAAACTACAAACATATAAACTAAGAAACAAGTGGGATGAAATACAAAGCACCCTTCGCCATTTGTTAGCTAAAGCGCGGTATAAAAGGTGAACATACATGACTAAATTAACAATGCAATATCTTTAGCTCATCAACCACAAAATGAGGCAACAACAACAATGCTTGCCGCTTGCCGCTACCAATTTTGGCGGAATATAATAAAAATTCCCAGGAACTAAACAGCAAATAATTTGAAGTTGGCATGAGTAAGCAAACAGAAAGAGAACTCAGAACAATCATACCATACCATACCTTATAGTATATCAATCCACCAGACTTATTGATGATGTAAAGACTGTAAACTGCTGCCATTCCAGAATCTGAAAATTTTCAAAACTAAACCCTTAAACTTACCATTAACAAGTAACAACCAACCAACCAATGAAGCAATTGAGCAAAATCAGGTAGGAATCAAATCAATGACTGCCCAGAATAAAACTCATGATGAGCAAGAAAATCTACCCTATTCCGAGAGAGAGAGATGATAGCAAATTTGCAAAGAGCACACCTGAGAAGAGAAGACTATCGAATGTGATGCGATTCAGAATGGAATTCTGAGCTACAGACAGCTATGACTATGATTGATTATCACTCTCAGTCTCAGATCACACCCTGCCTTGTTTTGCGACCAAATTCTAATGGATTAACAACACCATCCCACAGCTAACAATACCAGACACACTTTTCAAAAAGGACTAAAATATCCCTCCGTGTTGTCCTCTCTCTTCCCTCACCTTCGTTTTCGTTAGTATTGAGGGACGATATCGGAGTTTTGGGTCAATTTTAGAGTTTAAGGTTAATTTTAGAGTTTGAGGCTAATTTTATGATTTGTGGCTGATTTAAGGTTTGGGTCGATTTTAGAGTTAAAGGACTAACTTTAGGGTTTGAGACCGATTTTTAGGCTTAGGGTTGATTTTATTGTTTCTTATAAACTTTTTTTTGACAAAGTACAAAAATGTAAATAATTGGCAAAGAAAAACTAAATTATTGGACGGATTGGATATCCATCAATTAAAAATTCACTAATTGATGGATTTTATTCACTAATGAATAAATTGGATGGATTTTTTTAAACAATTTTAGTGAATCCTTAATGGATTGTTTTGGATACATTCATTACAATCCATATCCACATCCATTCAATCCATCTATTTGCCACCCCTTGATTTATCTACAGGCTACAACATTTTCGTTTGCGTTATTTTGTTGTTTCGCTAAAAAAAATGAGGGAGATAAAAATTTCAATTAAATAAGGGTAATATTGAGCATAATATACTTCTTTTTATAATATACTTTGAATTAGTGGTAGAGATGAATAAATGGGACTTCCAGTCTTCAACTTCTTGCTCTCCGGTGGCCACAACATTCGTGTTTACATCTCTACTAGATACGGTTTTATTCATTTTTCATCTTTGATTTTTTGCTTGAATCACTTTAAGTGTCCATGTTCTTCATTTGATTGTGTTGAATTCATTCTCAAGAGCTTACCCTCTTAGGCAATGGACCACAATAACTTATTGATAAAAAAAATGAATGACTAATTCTCAGATAAATATCATTACACCGGTACGAGCACTGTGCATTTTTCTATTTAGATCACCCTCAGTGTACATTCGCACAAATTACGAGGCATAAAAGCCAACAGAACAAGAGATGGACTTTTTCCAACGAATAAATGTAATTACTCTAGCAAACACATTGTGTATAATTTTTTCCCTCCAGTTGTTTGCATTCAAAAATGTTGATTGTATCCCTTCACCCCTAGAGCCATTAAGTGAAAAAATGAAGCCTCTCTCTGGCTCTAGAAGAAGCCTTACTTCAATAGTTCAACATATTGCATCTTCAAATTTAACAAAAACTTGGATAAAACTCAGATTCCTTCTTGAAAGCTGCTGGATCAGTGATGACCTGCTCAGATTTGGAAAGTGCTTCAGCATCTTTCAAGTCTGTGTTGCAACCCCATACACGAACAAGTAGCCTCCTACATTTCGGAGATGATGGTTTCAAATACGTCTTGTACCACTCTACAACATCATTCTTGCTTATGTTCCTCAATTCTTCTGCTTCCTTCTCTGAAACGTCAAAAATGTACCTGAAAACCGAAACAAAATTTAAACCACTGTTGCATCAATAAATTGTGCTAGAAATATACTAATATATAAATCATTCATTGTCTTCCCCAATAGCTTAAGCTTTTGGGATCATGACATGTGTCCTCACCTACTTTCTTAGAATTTGGGTTAGGCCTAATTCTACCTGAAAAGCGCTTAGGTGATGGTTGTTCTACCATTTAGTCAATGTCTCCACACAACCCCTCACGCCTAGGACTGGACATCTAGAGCGTGGAATTTACATGAATGAACATTTATGAGTGGGCCATATATGAGTAGTTTCCAATAAACAGATCTGGGATAAGCTCAGATGTCATCTTAGAATTTGGGTTAGGCTTAAACACTACCCCAAAAGTTAGCTGGGAGGTGAGGGTTATTCTACTTCTACCCTTTACAACAACTATGGCCATATCTCTATCTCTAGTCAATGTGAGACTTCTCAATAAGCTTATGAGTCAGTTCATGACAAAATTGTATTTCACATTTCCTTCAAGGCCTCTTTGTTGTACCTAAACTACTAACAGGACTTTTAGCATAAATAGCTCCAGACTAACATGACAGATACATCAGTCACCAGAAATAAGAAAATGTCTACATAAAAGATACCTAGCAGTTGGGCATGCAGGAATAAATTGCTGCCATTTACAAAACTTTATCAATAATAACTGACAAATTTAAGTAAAATCTACCATCTACAATAAAAAAAATTAAAACACCTTTTATCAACAATCTGATTCCACAATCTGTTGCTTTCATATGTGAGTGAAGGATCTTTCTCCAGCAGCTTTGCCGTTAACCCACTTTTGTAATTCTCAAAGGAATCGTCATCAAGGCCATCCTACAATCCAAATATATTTCTTCAAAACAAAGTCTTCATCAAGCAAATATACATTTTAATGAATATTTTAGACACGTGGGAATCCAAAAGCGAAGTAGGAACAAGGAGGTAGGGTATCCTTGATGATCCAATAATGACTATGTAGGTCTACTTTCAAATATAGGCTACAATAATGTAAATGCCATCATGCGAGGAGGAAAGAAGATATTATACTCAGCAGACTACAAATTCCATTTGCATTCCTTTCCTTCTTCCTAAAAAATATGAAGGTGGCCATGATAATTTGTTAAGCACCTAAGTCATGTCAACTTCGACGAAGTTCATAGGGAAGTAATTAGGCAAGACAAGGAGGTTAAGGAATGAGGAACACTTACCAACAATTCTTCCAGGCCATTTATGAAGTTATCAACTCTACCTTGTAAGTAAACTGGGTTGTACTCAGATGACTGAATGCAGAAACAAAATCCAAAAACACGGTATGTTACTCGCGGACTGCATTCAACAACATAACCAAGCTGCTCCTTCGTTCTGCATCCATATACATATTAAGAATTTCAACCATCAAACAAACATGTAGGAATGAAGAAACAGTAAATCCAACCTAATTGAAAGAAATGCTTTCAGTGAAATTAAGGTCTTAAAAAGAAGACAAAATAAAGAATTGCTAGCAACACTCTCACACGATGTTAGGATCTAATTGCAAGATCTCGGACTTGAGTCCCACATTGGAAGCTATAATGGCTAGCTGTTGTGGTATGGTTCTCTCAAGGTTCTTATAAATTGGTATAAGAGTCTTTCACCATGTCTCTCAGCTGCAAACGAGCGGCGCAGGTGGTTACACCAGCATTGCAATGTTCGCCCAGGGGCTAGTGCACGGGATGTTAGAATCTAATTGCAAGGGACTTGAGTCATTGGAAGTATGGGATTCTAGTATTGGGTTAACAAGGTCTTGGGTTCTCCAACTACAACGGTAAGCTTTTTTGATACGGTTCTCCCAACAATCTTATCACACAAACTAAGGTTGGTCTTTTTTATTGAAACCAACACATCCTTTAAAATCTGAGCAATTTGTGAGGCAGATGTATTGACTTCTTAAAAAATAAACCAATCATAGAAAGTGTGTTTAAAAGAGTGCCCTGCTAGCATTTATCTACATAATTTTATGCCCAACCAAGACTACTTCACAACCAAGCTATCATCAATATATGCTCTGAACTTTACAATGAATTTAGAAAAAAGGCACTAATGCAGCAAGCAATTAGTGCAGAACAGATAATCCGATCACAAAAATGTGAGTACAAGTATATTTTTCCTGTTGTTAACACTAAGAAAACAAGAAGTAACAAGCATTCACATTTTATAAGACAATTTTATGAGCAAAGAGCTACAATCAAGGATTCCAGCTACAACCATGCGGAAAATATAAGATACTTCTAGCATTAGGTTGTCACCTCAGCTGATTATAAAGTGGCTCCTCCACAATTTCATCAACAAGATCAATCAAAGCTTTCAACTTCATTGACCCCATACCAAAATCTTGTTCAATTTGAAAATAGAGCTGCATAAATAGCAAAACCAAAGCAAGAAGAAGCGGAAATTTGTCAGAGATTATTGAAAACGAATTATCTACGTAACACATTGAAGAGATACAAATAAAAACCAATCTAACTGAAATTACCTCAACCACAGAGTTTTTGTCCAACTTGTTCTTCACACCAACATCTCTAACTAAATTGGCATTGGAAGGGAGGCAAATTACACGTTCAGCATGCCTCAACTTAATGGGGAGTGGATTTACTGGAAAGTTCATCTTAAAGATATTGGATATGTTAATTGCTTCATCTTCTGACAGGTTTCCATGACACAAGCCCTCAATGTATAACTGTACAAAGATATAAAAGAATAAATCTCCAACAATGTTATAACAATGACCTCTGTTGACTGATCCTTGTTCATCAAGAAACTTATGTTTATAAATCAACTAATGGAAAATAGAAAAACAATAAATATAGAACAAGTTATCAAGAAGTTGCTATTTTCTTCCAGTTGTAAGCATTATCAAGCCAAGGAATAGGATTTCATATGCACAACAGTAGTGCGTCAAAATAAGGAACTATATGGACAGCACAAAGAAGAGTGATGAAACCCTGATATCATTCAACAGAGACAAGAAACATATGAGTATTCGAGAGACTCATCACTCTCCTAAATCCCAATTCCCAAATGATCCAAAAGATACCTCAACCCTCTTCACACTCCCTTATTTATAGGCTAACCCTTAACTAACTAACTAACTCTATAGGCTAACCCTTAACTAACTAACTGACTCCAAGTACTCATCAATACTCCCCCCTAAACATCCACCTTGTCCTCAAGGTGGGGTACTCATCAAAGAGTCACAAGCTTCAAGCACAATAACAAATGTTCGTTCATGTGTACAATTGGGAATTGGCACAGCACACGTTCCAGAGCCTGCTGCTCACTAACAGTATAGATAACATCACCTATATTAATGAAGACTGGAAATAATGCAATAGTGAATACATATATTAGATATTTCATTTCAACCTGTGAGCGAAGCTCAGGGATAAATGCCTTCAGATCGTCAAGAAACAGATCATTTAGACAATGCAACTTGTCATCAGCATCATAAAAGCTCTCGCACAAAATTTGTAATCTTAAATATGATGAATGGCTTAGAGGCTTCATGTTGGTATTCTTTAAAGTTCTCTCCACGTCTTCTTTTATTACCTGTTCAAACAAGCATAGGTCCATGACAAGGACAACAGATAATGAAAACAGAAAATTTGAAGAGGGGAGAAAGGAACGGTTACTCTTAACAATTTAAACAGAAAAAAATCTGAACAAAAATCACACTCACTTTATATCGATCTTCAGTTGGCATAAAAGATCTAGCCACTGACAAAATTTTAGATAGGAGAACAGGAAGCTTCTCATTGAAACCATAGACCTTCAGCTCAAGCATGTCACCAAAATAAGAGACAGAAGTTTCTAACTTGGCAACACTAGCCTGCATAGACAGACACAAGCTCATACTAAGATATCTCATTATAGGATGGGACCATTAACACTCCCATTTGCCAATTCACAATATTCACTGACTATTTTTTATTCCAATTTCTTAAGTCGCCCTTAGGCCTTAAAAGGAAAACCTTAACATATAGAAAAAGGAAATTTATAATATAGGAGAGGGTAATTAAGAAAAAGGCAATTAGAAGTAGTTAGTTGGGAGATTCCATAGGCACTTGGGAGTGCAAGTGGCACCACACGTAATGATACTGTTCTTTATGGTGTCTACATTGATTAATGAACATTAAAGCAGTGTTTTAACTTAAAATCTTTTATGGGAACTTTATTACTTCCTTTGTTAACATTATAATAATAAAGAGAAACACAACTGCAGTGAAACAGTATAAGGATTAAAGCACTTTCAAAAGTCAGGCATTAGCATTAAAGAAATTACATGAGTTCAACTTGCCTGACAGGCTGACACTATTTTCTACAAATGCAATAAGAGGCCCGTTTCTGGGGGAATATACGAAAAAACCAAAACAAGCAATTTATGTTTAATTAGAAGAGGGGGGGAAAGTGAGGTCTAGCAAACTATATATAGATACTCTGCTCTTCTGGGCTTACTTTTCTAAAAATATACTGAATGAGCATTTGTATCATTGGTAGTTGGTGAACTGACCATAACTTGGTTTTATGTTTAGTTTGAGAAGAGCTCCAGAAACAATAGAAATGGATTTTCTTTATGGTGCAGAATCTCTTAAGAGAGACCTTTTTCAAGCTTTGGTTATTTTCTGTATTGTAAATCTTTCACAGAAAAAACTGTACCAGGACACAAGTTTTCTTTTGTTCCCATGCTTTGTTTATTTCTTTCTATTCTGTGTCTTATAAACAAGATAGATGATTAACCTGATATATGACTTCATTCAACTCATCTTTAAGAAGGTGAATGAACAATTCAGACAATACACAACTCTTCACGTTATCATATCCACCCTTCAAGTTAATTCGAAAATATGTATTGGCACGAGGAACTTTGAAAGTACTGTCCAGCTTGTACCAGAATTTTATCAATGCTTCATCAGCTATACATTTAGGAGAAGTCAAATTTGCAGAATCATCATCAGACGTGTCACCAGCACGTATAGAAAAGTCACTTGGAATAAACTCATTCTTGGACGGAAGATGGAGTGAGGCATCAATTTCTGGAGGATTTCTCCATAACTCCATCAAATTTTGAGCAATATCTTCCACAATATAACGTGAACCAAACCAAGTTTCATATTTGAAATCTGAAACGCAAAACAAGTAGTTCAATCATTTTTAAGAAAATATAACTTCCGGAACTAGTTTCCGAACAGTGTAATTTCAGTTATCATTTTTCAACATAACAGGCACATACAGTGGCAACAAATAAATCATGGACATGGAATAGACAAAAAGGAAAAAAGCTACTATTACAAATATGATTATTGGATAAGGATTATTAAAGCACATGATGATAGCCACTATCTTAGACCTTTGCCATTCATTCAAATATAGGCAGAGAAAAGGTCCAATATGCAATTGCCAATTAGACAATGGAGAAAAAAGAATGCACCTTCTGACTTAAGAACCTTTGACACAACGCCAACCCTCATATTTTCAGGAATGAAGAAACCAAGAACTTGTTCGAGCAACTGCCCATCCCATGTCTTGTACAGATAGTCACCATAAATGACATGCTCTGGTGGATAGAAGTTCAAATTTTCTGCATATTAAAAAAATAAGAATATGTCAACGAAGATAACAGTCTGTACAAATTCATACAAGATTTTCTAAAAGCAATATTTGCCAAACGAAACAACAACAAATAAGAAAGGGCCAGCAGTCTATTTTCATGCACTATCATATAATTGGGTTAGAGCATAACAAATAGATCTGAAGTTGCTATATCCTTAGATTAGAATGAGGTTTATTTCATCTTTAGTGTACGTTTGCTTTCTTTGCCATCATTTCAACTTTCCAAGTACTATAAACAAATATTATAGACTAGTTGAGTGCTTCACATGAACTACTATGTTCATAAACCACAGATCCTACACAACGCTCAAATTCTTTGGGAGAGCTGGTTCATCACATATCAGAGCCTCTATGATCAGGTGGTCTAGAGTACAATCCTTGCAATCCCATTCTCCTAGATAAGAAGTGGAATTTTGCATAAAATAGGCAGGACGTGTATTGTCCACATTTCAAACCCAAAGAGCTCTTGTGCTGACAATGTGTTAGAGATGTAAGAGAAGCAGTACAAAATTATTTTTATCTTCACCTAACAACTTAAGCTTTTTGATATCCTAGAGCCATAGCTTCAATACATACTTTTTGTAGATGATATAGTCCTAGTGGGAGAATCAAAAGATAGAATAAATGGTAGAGTTGCAGAGAGAAGCCTTGGAATCTCATGGTTATTGTTTTATTAGAAATTAGAATTACAAAAAAAGGTCTATGGAATGTAAGTTCAGCATGACGCACTAACAATGGCTTGTAGATGAAATTGGAGATCATACCATAACACAAATTGCACAATTTAGGTATCTTGGATATCATTAGATCCAAGCTTGGTAGATCAAATGGAAGAACCGTTCATGTGCTATCTATAATTGAGAGCTACCGCTCAAGCTCAAGAAATTTTTTACCACAACCATAATATCAACAATGCTTTACTTAATGTCAGGTGATCAACTGAGAACAATAGCATAAACTAAGTATTTCAAATATGAGAATGTTTTGATGGAAAAGCAGACTATAAGAATCAGATTTGGTATGAATGTAATGTAATAGAGAGAAAGGAGGAGCAGCACCTATTAAGTAAAAGTTGGTAAAATCATTTCCAGTATGGTTTGGCTATGTGAGAAGAAGACCTAATAAAAAGAGTTTATTTGACAAGAGACCTGGCTTTTTAAAAGAAATCGAATAGTGTGGTTTGATTGATCAGTGTAGCCAATTTCCCATAGTCGGAAAAGGTACTTGTTCTTATTTTATTGATTCCATATTAAAGCTTAGGCTAAGGAATACGAAACAAGCTGCTCATTATAGGATGAAGCTGTTCCAAGAAGCTTATGCAAAGAAATATGTGAGCTAGATAACATTAGAACCTAGATGTTTGGAAAGGAAATTTAACACAGTTCACAAACTTGTCATCATGATTAGTGGTCTTTATGGTTATGTCACAAAATAACAATGTGATACGAACTAGGAATTAGCTAAGAAACTATGGAGTTTAACTCCTTACAGCAGAGAACAACATCTGTAATTCCACAAAATTAAGTCAAACAAGAAAAGAAATGAAGAACAGAAAAGATGAATATGATAGATAAACTGCACTCTTTGAGAGGTCTGCTTTTCCCCTACCCAAAGGCCCCACAATCCTCACTAAATGACTGGATAGCTCTTCCGAGATCCATCTTTCCCTTTATTCTTGCCCCAAACCAATTCCCATTTGCTACCCACATCTCTTGTTACATAGGCTAGGTGGTTAAAATCCCAATGCCCTATTTTAGTAATACACACTTCAGTAACCATGGGATACCTTTGTTCTGGAGTAAATTTAAAGGGAGCAATGCTCACCATAATAATAGATGATAAAAAAAGGTACAAAAAATCAGATAACAAGCACAAAAGCACTTCAAATCTTAGTTATCAGAAGAACTAGTTGCTCTAAATGGTCCTTTGAGATGCTCTCATCTAAGAAGCTAAATTGGGAATGGCAGAATCTCACAATAGCTAAAATGGTTAGCCAATGTCATAACTTAAGAATGTAGCTTTCTATCCTTTTACAGCATTGGTTCTGCATGAATTAATGCCATAAATCCCACCAAATATACATCGTGATGTGGATTTGTTTGTCTGCCAAAAGTGCATTATTTTAAACAGAGGACTTTCAAAAGACACCAACTTCAGAAAGCTTCTCTCTATGTTTTAAGAAAAAACTTCAACTCTAGTCTCTAAAAGCAAAAGGTTGGAATCTATATTGGCAAGAAAACAACTTCAAGGAAATAAGATACCTGCAAGCTCAGCAGCATAATCATCTTGAGGCTGCTCTTCTGCAAATTTGAATTCCATGTTTCCAATATTCTGAAGTTCCTTAAATATCCATTCTTGTGGAGAAACTTGACGCAACAACTTAAGGTATTGATAGACAAAGCCAATAATATCATAGATCTGCGAGGTGGTGAAAAAAAATTAAGCCATATTAAAGAGTAATATAGATTAAAAAAAAGATATCATTTTAGCCACCGAATAGTCAGTCATGCTTCCACCAACCTGACATTTATAATTATTAAAGAAAATTTTTAAATCGTTAATATTCACAAAAAGTAATGAAACTGAGTCAAAAATTGAAAATGATCTCACAAGATGAAAAGGAATATACATTGAGTTCTTGACAAGCGATAGATTGTTAAAAACACACTACTTACTCTTTTATCTGAAGGGTTTAGGGCTTATTATAGTACAACTTAAGAAAATGAGGATACCTTTTCTATACCAGAGTCAGTTAGGTGCATGGACATGACAAACACATAGGCTATAGTTGAACAATAAATGCCTTCATCCCCAACACCAGCAGATAGAGATGTAGCCCACCCTCTAGCTTTGAGAAAGAAATGCAAGCTTCCCCTGCCCTCTGAAAGGTTAATGAAAATTCTTGTTTGTTAAAGAAAATCACACCATAACACGTTAAATTTTGGAATTTTAGATTTAAAATATAGAATAGCATCACGCACATGCACACACACTAGAATGGCTATTTTCATTGAAATTAGAAGAATGATGCACACTTATTGTAAGTCAACAACATACAATATCATTAACCAGAACTGCTTTTCATTACAAATTGAATTGTTAAGCTCTGAAACACAATAACTTGAAAAGTAATGAGAATTAATTCAGAAAAAATACTCCAGAAGCTTATCAAGACTTTAAGGTGGGAATAATTCATTTAAAATCAAAATTTGAGAATGTGTGTGTACGTGTAAAATAAAGACCTGTCTCTGCTTGCTATAATTATTAACCAAATAGATGACGACTGGCACTTGCTTCACAGGAAACTTGTTGACCAACTATGAAATATCACAAGAAAAAAAAAGGGAAAGAAACTCCTGAAAAAACAAGAGAAGCTCTTCTATCTCAATTGTTATACAATTGTATTACTTCAGTCTGACCACAGAGATAAGCAATAAGATGCATAAAACTGTCTGATAATAGATGCATAAAATATATATATTCTTAACCTTCTAAGCTTCACCAATAATGAGATATCTTACCATGCCCAAGGAGATGAGCTAAATAATCTTGTGGTTTCTTTAGATACTCTTTGTGTAAACAGGGCAGGGTCCATGCTAAGTCAAGGATATGAACATCTTTGACGGCTTCTAGCCGATAAACTTTACCAGATTTCCAGATAGGACCTTCCACAGTGAACTCTGGGTTTACCTGAGGACCCTTCTTGACAGCACTAAACAGTTCCACAACCCAGCTCTCAAGCACATCCAGAGACTCTGTATTATTTATAACCATATTCATAAAACCATCCAACCATATTTGCATTGACCAGAATATTTTCAAAACATCATCCTAATATACGCATGATGCTAACCATTTTACAAGTGCGAGTGCAATTTTCAATTTCAAAGAAGAAAAATAGATATCAACATTAGCAGGAATTCGATCATAGCCATTATCTCATTCTTTTAATTAGAAAAATTCTTAAATGTACCTCAATCGTTTTAAACTGGAATTCAATTCCTTTTACATTAGCAAGCTCTTAACTTTCAGCAACAATTTTGCATCAAGTCTCGTCTAGAAAAAATTAATTATGCAAATACCACAACAAATAGCAAAGAAATCATATATGATATTGGGGCTTCTCGCATAAAAACCTAGGATTGCACGCATGAAGTATATTCACCATTTTACCTCTATGAACAACTAAACAAAGTAAAAGATGGTTCTAGACCAGCAATATATGCATAAAATGGTTGCTTCTTTACTGGTTTTTCTACATATTATAAATCGAAGTTCTTAAGGATCCTAATCTTTTTAAGGAAAGATTTTCAGGTTACTTAGGTTTTGTTTTATTGTGCTGCATTTAACCACATAACCACAAAATGTTAAAACTTTGGTCGCAAGGAGAAAATACTCTAAATTTGTTGATTGTAGAATAGCATTTGCTACACAAGAACAATCCCTCAGCAGTCAGAAGTCAACTCCAATCAGTCTACATATAATTTTTTGTTAATTCCTTCCTCTTGCCAATTAAATGAGCATGAGACACAAAACTGTTGAGCCTCTCCCCTTTTAACAATCTGGCTTTTAGAAACAAGCTTTTTTCTGAATCAGATTATAACACAAAATAAACTTTGATAAATACATCTATCTGAACTCTTAAGACTTGTATACTAATTTCTCCACAGCTAATAAATCAAGAAGAGTGGCTGTAAACCAGTATACCATGTTTATCTTGTAGGGGAAACATAAAGCAACTTATTGCTTGGAGAAAAAAAAAATGTCTGAAACAAACTTGAATAACAACCATAAAAAAGATAATGAAATAGAACATCACCTCCACCAATAACAACAAGCTTCATTAATCCACCATGGTAATAATCCTCGTATAATTTCAATATTTTCTCCCGCAAATTAATACCTTTCTCCATTGCATCAACCAGGCTCTTTTTATTCCCTTCATGTTCAAGAAAAAGATATAAATAGTATTTCAATAATCCAGGATAAGTTAAATAAGTGATTGACCAACAAATGGATGAATAAAAATCCAGCATACCCCAAAAGAATTTATTTAAAGGATGATTAAGTGCGGATGTATGACACTGAAGTTGTTGAAGACGGCAAGCATCACTTTGTAAAACCTGGTTAAATTCTACATTCAGTTTTGCACACCATTATGGTATACAATTATAAACCAAAAACGCACTTCATCAGCAAATTAACAAATAAGCAAGTTGAAGCTCTTTCTAAATTTGCTTACTCTAAAATAAAAGGTAAAGTAGAAATCTGTGGCATTACATTGGAATGAAAATACCTGAATCTACTGCAAGTACTTCTCGCTCCATGGCCTCCATTTTTACAAGGGGTGAAATAAAGAACTGAGAAAATCTGATAAGAAAATAAATAGATAAAAAATAGTTAAAACAGAAATCTTGCACATCAAGGTGGACTGAAACGCCCTATGTTCTCAAGTCTTAAATTACACATTATAAAACTGAATAAAAAAAATTCATGACAGCTAGATTCTATGCAAAATGTAACCAACAAAAAAATATTTATAATCAAAATGTTAAAATATTACTAACCCAGCCATTAATAAATAATTAACCGAATACAAGGAGATTACTAAAATGAGTCAATAGGTAGAATCAAGGTCAATGAATGATGGTCTAAATTCTACAGGTCACCAAACAATGAGACGAACAAAATAACAGACTAAGCCTAACAGAGATGTAGGATCAAATTTAGTAGATTAATGACCTGAAAGTCTTGTGTTCAAACTCAATCTGTTTTATGCTTTTTATGCTGTACAGCAAGTATGCAAGTATTAAGCAGAATTATCTTTTTTACTTCTAAAAAACTGCAGAAGCTAAATTCTTCACACGAAACAAAAAGCATGTCAAAGATCAGCATCACATACTATACAGATTTACAGGTGGTTTTTAGCAACTAGCGAACTTAAATGAAAATTCAAAGGAAATAATTGGAAAGAAACTTCTTCAAAAAGTAATGTGTAAAACCATGTAATAGACAGGAAATGTCTGATTAGACAATGCACAGTAGAGTTTACCTTCCCAAGGCACCCTTTAGAAACTCTCGCTTCACTTCAAAATGGTAGCAAGTATATTCAGTTTCTGTATACGCATTTGATGAGCCACCATGCTTGGACAAATAGCTATCGTACTACCAATAAAAAGATTCAGAGTGAGTGTCAGGTTGCAAGGCCAATTAACAGTACATTATGTTCCTTTCACATATATTAGGAGCAAAATTAATTAACCACACAAAACATGAGATTTCATGCCATACAAATAAAGAAATATGGGAGAATCAGCTCGATGTTAAGAGTTAGCTTACTTTGGCAAACAACAAAAGGAGACATCTGATTGGTAGAAGGAATAGACGGACCACTTAAATTACAATAACAGTGCTAATAGCAATATTGCAAGGACATCAAATAAATATATCATGTATTATATCAGTAACTATAGGAAGTTCAAACTTCAGAAAGATCCTTGAGACAATGTGGAAATTTAATCGCAGATGGAATCCCATGATTGCTAAAAGCTATAAAGGGTGCATTTGGGTGACCAGCTTAAATAATCGGTTAGTGAATAAGCACTTATGTAGTGCTTATTCATAAGCTTATTTGAGAAGTTTATAGAAATAAGCTCAAAAGAGGTTATAGGTAGACCATAGCTACTTTTATAAACTTGACCAAACACATGTTTAAGTGCTTATACCATAAGATAAACACAAATAAGATCTTCCAAATGCACCCAAAATCCTACATGACACGAAACATGTAATAAATATGAACAGGGTTTTCAAATAACATGCTCCTATAGCAGCCTGTGGCCGTCAAAGCTACAAATGCAGTGGAAATAGGAGTCGTCGCAGCGCTATCTTGCCACTAGTAAGTGAGACTGGTGAAAACCTAAAAATGCCTCTGAATAGTTGACATGAAGGCAATTTTTGGGGGCATTTTGCAGTAAATTCTTCAGAAACATATCAAAAAAAGGTCTTGTTTGAGAAAATCCTTACTCTTTCCTGCCTTTCATCCTTTCTCTGTCCGAGCTAACCGTTAAAGGGTCTGGTAATCTAATTGTTTTTAGACAGTTTACTTAAGCCTGAGAAGCTTAAAGTTCTTGGTTACCTTAACTATGGTTGGTACTTAGATGTATGTTTTCTTCAAGACACCTACGAATTTTTATTGTTCATTAAGAATGTCATGAAGTATTTTTTATCATTTTTTGAGTATTTAGATATGTATAGTGTTAGAATATAATATAAAACCATTAAAGTGGCCCTTACCCAACCGCTTAAGCTTTTGGGTTAATTGGTTGTTTGACATGGTATCAGAGCCTTTATGATCGAGAGGTCTAGAGTACGATCCTTGCTCCCCTCACTTTCTAATTAAAAAGTGGAATTTAATTAAGCACATGGTAGGTGGGCCTGTGCATTTATCTACGCTTCAAGCCCAAAAGGGCTCTTGCGTGAGGGGGCGTGTTAGAATATAATATAAAACCATTAAAGTGGCCCTTACCCAACAGCTTAAGCTTTTGGGTTAATTGGTTGTTTGACATATAGTACTTTATATAAATTGTATAAAAATACCATGAGCAATTATATCGATATGCGCTATACCGCTACAACATTTTTAGGTCAGCTGCTAGCCGAAATGGACAGAAATGAATTTGAATAAAGAGGGAAGGGAATAAGATGTCTACTCATGCTAAAGTAGCATTGAAAGTGATCTTATCTGAAAGAAACTATTATGTCATAACAGCCAATCTTCGATTTCAGGCTTTATCTCTGGTAGATCACACCTCTAAACCAAAACTAATATATTTGAGGGTTTGACCATCTTCAAAGGGACATAAATAACTGCGCAATACAAGACAATGATGACATAGCCAAACAGACCTCATTTTCATCTGGAAATTCATCACTCCCCATGAAGAGCATGTGTTCTGCAAACCAACCAACTATTAGAATTCATGATATATAAATATAAGATCAATAAAGATAAATATCGAAACCTAAAAAATGTGCTAGTCCTTGTGCTTCATTCGGGTCAGAGAAGCTGCCAATTCCTACCCACATAGCCGCTGCAGCCTGCAAAGTGCAAACAACAAAACACGCGAATGCATCAATAATCAAAGCAACAAACCAAATCACACATAATATAATTGTTCTCCAATCTCCATAAACATCACTACATTTACACACAGAATCCAGACTACATCTCCCTAACACTGTTCCCACTATTTCCCATCAACATCAAAACAAAAGACCCACGAAGCCACCTGATCAAAGCTTTGAAAAACGAAGCAAAAATCGAAATGGGTATCCATCAAATTGGCAGAACACGCAGAAAATGACATAAAAAAAATAACCTTTTTGGTCTGAGCAGCAGCACCCTTGGCCCCTTCTTTTCCTTCAACTTCTACTTCTTCACTTCCCTCTTCTTCCTCATCATCATCATCATCTTCTTCTTCCTCCCCATCATCATCATCATCATCATCATCATCATCATCATCATCATCTTCATCTTCATCTTCATCATCTTCCTCTTCATCATCATCTTCTTCTTCTTCATTGTCGGTTTGAACAGGCTTGGGAGGGCCATCTGGGTAAATCTCAGGATCATGAACGAGCAAAGCTTGAAGGCCGTTATGGAGTTCGATGAGGCGGTAAAGACGAAGGTCGTTCGGTGACTTGACAACAACGTCGTCGGAGGAGAAAGTGATGATGGGTGCACTCTTCATTGCAGCGACACTAGCTAGCAGTAGCAGCAGCAACAAAGGGATTTGTTTCTCTTGTTTGATTCAGAGTGCTATCAACTCTGAACTCGCAGAGTGGAGTGTGCAGTGTGCGGCTTTTGAAAGAAGCAATAAGGGCACCAGGCCCCAAGCCTAAACTCAATTTTCAAACCCCTTCAAAATTAAAGTCCATTATTTTGTGTAATTATATTCATTATCATATATTTTTCATCATGTGCAAAATGAAAAAAAAAAAATTGACTTATGACACGATATGAAGATTGATGAATGATTTTATAGTCTTAGATCCATTGACTTTTCAATGGATGCATTGGGGTCCCTTGAAAAATATAATTTTAAATCGATCTCATTGATTGGGCTCGGTGCGCCTCGTCTACTGACCTTCTGTTGTGCCACGCGTGGACTCCGCCTCCTCCGAATTCTGTTAAATGCAACTCCGACGGTAGTTATCGGGAGGAGGAGCAGCGCATGGGGGGATGTGGTGTTATTCGTGACCACCTGAGTCGTTGGGTAGCGGGTTGCTACTCAGGTACAGTGGCAGGGAATGCGTTTAGAGCAGAGGCCAAGGCGCTGGTGGAGGTACTCGAACTGGCTTGGAACAGAGGATTGCGCAGACTAATTTGTGATGTTGACTGTGACAATTTAGTGAAAATTCTGGAGGATGCTGGAGCAATTCAACTTCACTCTGAATTTCAGGTTCTTTTTCCTATTATCCAGCTTTTGGCACGAGACTGGCATGTGAGGATTAATAGTGTGCACCGTGATAGCAATGCCGTGGCGGATCTGTTAGCTAGGAGAGGTGTTGTCGCTAGTACTTCTGGGGTTTGGATTCTTGACAGTCCAGACCATGATGTTGAGTACATTCTGTTGAAGGACTCTCTTTCTATTCCGTAGTCTTTTTTATTTTGTCTTGTAATTTTCCGATGCAGCAAAAAAAAATTATCATCAATTTTGCTTAGTCACCCTCCCACATATCATTTTACTTATCCTAGTCATCATTATTTTTTACCGAACGTGGTTTTTATTCAATGTTCTCCTTTCATCTCCCCCCTTCAGCATCTTCATCTTCCTCCTCCCACCCACCATCATATGCTTTCTCATCTTGTTGTAAGGAGCTGAGAAAGACAAATGCTTCTTCCCCCTCCCCAACTTACCTCCCCTTCCTCTCCACAAACCCGCATCAATAACACCATAGCCGCAGAACATTGACCCAATTCAAATTCCTAACTTCATTTCCTCCAATTTCATTGCCTCACGGTAGCACATACTTAGTGTGTTAGTAAACAAAGTTTTCAAACTTTAAATCAAAGAGGTTTTTATAAACACAATTCAACCTCCTTCACATGTTATCTTTGTGCATTTCAACCTATCAACTAGTCTTGCCCCACTTTTCTTTCAAATTTATGTAACGTTTCTCGTGTCTCAAGTTCATAACTATATTTGTGATTCAGCTTATAAAAAAAGTATATTTGTGATTCCACACATATAATTGAGCCTTACGCAATATAATTGAATGGTAATTTAACATTTAGGGTGCCTTCGATTAGAATTCAAGATAGGGGTTTATCCAAATTGACAGGAAGAGAAGTGCATCTTGTGAACATAGATAGCTTGCGAAAGAGCTAATAACAAAGAAGTCGTATTGGACCTGGAGGGCAACATCAGAAAAAGTCTCATCTTGGCCATTTCTTCATGTTAGAAAAATTTGGGGATAGAAGTTCTTTAAGGATGAAGCAATGTAACATCCCTTTTGCCCTTAATTTTCTTAATTGTACTTATTATGTGTGTTATACTTAACTAGTACTTTTACCCGTGCGATGCACGGGGATACTCTAATCTTTGTTTATAGCGTGTAATTTATTAAAATCTACGATTTTTGTTACGTTTTTAAGAAAAGTATTATGAATTAAAAAAAAGTCTTAATAGTATTTTTGGTCTCTCATTTATCACGGTTTGACAGTTCTGGTCCCTCAAGGAATATATTAGCTTACAATGTCCCTCACGTTTACTAACTGTTGTAGTTTTGATTTTTTGTCAACTTTCATCCAATATTTTTAAGGGTTTTTAATTAAGAAATAATTAAAAATAAGGTTTGAAAAACAATTTTATGTTTTCTAATAACAATTTTATGGTTTCTACTTTTTTTTAATTGATGTTTTAATCAAAAACCGTAAAAAATTGGACTGAAGTTGACGGAAAACCAAATTACAACAATTAGTAAACATGAGGGATGTTGTAGGCTAATAAATTTCATGAGAGACTAAAACTGCCAAATCATGATAAGTGATGGACCAAAAGTGTTCTTAAACCTTAAAAAGTAAAATAAAATTTAGATATAATTTTTTTTATTAAATGTGTGTGATTTATTTTGTAGATGCGTAATAATTATATTTATTTGTGTTTTTTTACTTATTTAAATATTAATTGCATTATTTACTTTGATTTTTAACATAACAATTTATTACAAAGATTTGAAGTAATATATGAGCTAATAAAAAACATTGGGTAAATTCTTATTATTTTTCACTCTCTGGACTGATTTATTTTTTCATACCCCCTCTGATCTAAAATATAAGTTAATTCTTATTATTTTTCACTCCTGACTGATTTATTTTCTCATACTTTCTTAGCGTGCGAATTCAAATCTTAGGTTTGTGACTCTTCCCTCAGTGAACTCTTCACTTTCCCCTCAATGAAATCTTCCAGAAGTATTTTATGAATCACCCAAAAAGTGTATTTATTTAGTATTTCATTTTCTTCTTTTAGTCGTGATATTTTCTTATGTGGGGACAACATAGATATATGGTTGTCACATCATAAATTGCTCAATTAAGGATTCTTAATCAATCAAAAAACTATTAGCCTTCTATAAAATGGAAGTAAGGATTATCAATTATTGGTTTAGTTTAACATGCATTGCCCGCCCTTTAAAAAAAAAATTATTATAAGACAAAGTTGAAATAGCCTTATTGATCTAAAAGAGAAATTTCATGTTATTGATTTCAACTTCTTCATAAAAGTTCAACAGATAGAAAATAAACACAATAATAATCCCATAATTAAACATAAAACAACATATACTTGAGGCATCACATCAAATCTCCTTTACAAACTCCATGCGTTTGCACCAAAAAATATTCATCCTGATCCTATTTTGACATCATTCTTCTTTGTGCTTAGTATCTTACATGGAGCATCTTCACTCACATGTACGTGCAGGGTTTCCAAATTAAACGATGAATTCTGCAATTTTAAATCGTAAGAACTATACAAAGTGCAGAATGAAAACACTTTTATATCTAAAATTAATAGCTTAAAGTTATGATTTCTCAAACATAATTTTTTTAGTTACGCCTAAAGGGCTAAAGGATCAGTCAAGAACCAATTACCTCATGTTAGAAGATGTAAGTGCTTGATTGCAGATTTGTCAAGCTCACCATGGTTCTACATCAAGCAAATAAGATCTAGATTAAAACTAAGAAGTTTTTCTTTTTCTTTTCCCTTGTACTTACCATGGGTTGAGGTTCCCCCAAAAGTGTCCTCAATACAATTTTTGCTTACCAAAAAAAAAAGATGAGATCAAAGAAAATTGAGTGCAAATTAAAAGAATAGAGAAGTGAAGTGGATCATTACTTTTGTTAGGACGTGCAAAATCACAAAAGTGATGGAACCTTTGGAGACATCCATGAGAGAAAATCAAAGAAAATATGATTTGAGATTTTAAAAGTTGAGATAAAATTTTACTCTATTGACTGTGTATCTGTGTGCATAGCTCTCTCTACATATAAGGACGTGTGTATTCTAATTCTAATTTTATGCTTTTGCTAGTGTAATTGCTAACAGTGACAATTTAGTAGTGTGATGTGATCTAAAGTCTATTTTTAAATAATGATTATTTTGTGTTCTTATTTTAAACTGTAAATTATGGAAGTTGATTTTTCAAAGTAGTTCAAAGTAAAAAAAATATAATTATATGGGTACAAAGATATATTTTGATTTTATTATTATGTTTAGGTAATAAATCTTATTAAAATCATGTATCTATATTATTATTATTATTATTAATATTATGTTTAGTAATCTATTATAGGTTGTAAATCAGTTCTGCCAAATTTCTAAGTGTTACAAAAAAATAATCAGTTTTGCCTAATGCTAAAATCACAAATCATGTGCTATAATTAGCGTTATTTATATTGACGTTTCATTTTTTTTATAGTTTTAGAAAATATAAAATGAAATATAGAACCATTTTCTTTTCTATATTAAAAATAAGATTAAGCAAAAAATATTGTTTCATTGCTAAAGAACAAACTGAAATTTGGGTATCAAATTCCCTTAATATAATAATAATGATGATGAGTTTTAAATTCTTTTAAATTTCAGTTATTCTCAAATTTCATGGCTAGTATAATGTGTCCTTAAATTTTGAAACTGATATCAATTCCTAATAACTAAAGAGTATTTAAACAAACACAATAATTCTCCACTAATATCATGCTCGTATAACTCATTTATTATTAATGTTTAATAATAGCCTCACACTAATTTTTTTGAAAGTAATAGCCTCACACTATTATTAGGTTTAATGAGAATTATAATTGTAGTCTCCATAGGATAGCTCAAGTGGTAGGAGCTGGAGACATATAGGTTGGGTAAGGGTGGCCTAAAAAACGATTTATGGCGGGTGCAATTTATCTTTCTAATGTAAAAAAAAAAATTATAATTGTAACAGACTAACAGTTATGGAAGGTTTTAATATGGTAATCAAAGTCATAATAATATCTGTAATTCAAATTCTGTCATAAACTTGGTTAAAGTTAATTTAATTTTCCTCTTTAATTAAAAGTAACTGTTAAATAACTACAATTGAAAACATTTAACTGAAATGAATGCCTAATAACTTTTTTTTACAGGCAAATGTTAGTTGTTTTGTTAGTAAATTAGTTCCTTCGCCAGGATTTGAACCCTAGCCCTTCACCCTACGAATCTCTTCATTTCTCTTAGCTCAGCCTTCCCCCGAATGCCTAATAACTAACCACTAAATTGTATTTAATTTCTATGTTAAATGATTGATAGTGCAAATACATTACCACCCCCCACTTGCATAGAATAGATATTGCAGTTAAACCAAAAAAAACAGTAGATGATTGATATAAAACTCTAGTCATGTGCACTCATCTACCACGCCATGAAATAAATTGCTGCACCTAAAACTTTTATAAATGAAGACTAATCGGATAATTACAAACTCTCAAGCTGAAGTTCATTTATTTAGGAGACGATAGCATTAGCATTAGCATCATCTTCATCAACATCTCTTGTTTCACAGAACATGAAATGACTTAGAATTTTTCTTTTTTTGATAAGCATGTTTTTTTTTTTGGATAAGCCATATTGATATATTAGTAAAGGCACAAGGGGTGCCACCCAAGGTACAAAGAAAGAAAAGAGAAAAGAGAAAGGAGAAAGTACAAACAAAAGCCATAAACAGATGAGTGTTACAAAAACAGAGGAAACAGGGGAAAACTAAATGGGATCAGCTTTAAAACTAAAGCCCCCTAAAGCATCCCTTCAAATTAGATACTTGCTGTCAAGTTGTTCTGCCTTTGCTCTAAAATTTTCAGCACCGAATGTCCCCAATCATAATCAGGCCCTTGCACATAAAGCCAATTCAATCCCAATATCACAATAGTACAGGTATGTATCAAACCGATTGGAGGCATAGGATAGGTTGCGAAAGCCATTCATACATTGAAAAGTGGAAGTCCTTTCCCTTTGCAGATAACCATTGACAAACCTTAAGCTGTGCTTTATCAAAGATTGAGTCCTCTTGCAGCAACCCTCCATTGAAAACAATCCAATTCCTATGTTCCCACAAAGCCCAAGCCATTGCAAACTAAATCAGTCTAAATCTGTCATTTTGTTTGGACTTGAGGCCAGGCCATACATGCTGTAGAAAATGATCCCTGCGGCTTACAGGTGGTGCTCCAAGCCATCGTTGATAGTGCTCCAAGCCATCGTGAACATTTTGCCCAAAGGTTGACAGCAACAATGCATCTAGTGAAGAGATGGTTTGTCATCTCAGTAGTCTGTGAACATAACAAGCATGTAGCAGCAGGTTCATCTTTGAGAATCCTTCTTTTCAGCAGATTTTCTTTTGTTGGCAAGCGATCCAGCATCATCCTCCAAACAAAAATACTGATGCTTGAAGGAATGCCATGTCCACATATCAGTTTAAAGATCGGATCAGCACCTTCGGTTAGGGGTCTCTTAATCAGTTTATAAGCTGATTGCACAGAACACATCCTTCCTGGTTCTGGTTGCCATATCCAAGAGTCAAGAACCCCTCCCCGCAATTGAAATTCATTGATGAGGTTCTGAAGTTCTCCTACCATATTAGTTTTCCTCTCGCTCAGTGAAAAGCCAAAAAGCTCTCTACTGTTGCATTTTTCTGAATTGAAAGATGAAAAAGCTTATGGAAAGTAGATTTCAGCATTCCACTTCCTATCCATTCCTCTTTCCAGAAAAGCTTATGGCCACAATTGTTACTGCACATGCAAATTGAAATGAAGGTCCCCCAGGTTGCAAATGCAATGGATGACAATAAAGGTGTCTCACCTTTTCCAAAACCAACTCAACACAAAATTAAAGTGAGGATGTAAAAGAATAGACAACTTTATTAGATTATACTCAACAGAAAAATAAGTTCATTTTAATAAAAGATATCACCACATCATAGGATAGAGATTACAATAAATAATCGTAGTGCATTCAAAACTCTCCTCTCCTCTCCTCTATTAGGGCCTGAACCATTTTCAACTTTGCCATTTCCTGCAGCTTTTTCTTGAAACAATAAAGAAAGACCCACAGATTCCATGGAGGTTCATCCTAGTGCAGTAGTGCACAAAGCTTGGGCCACCAATAGTGAAGTACATTTTTCTCGTGGTCCATGGCAAAGGTTTCAGGGCCAACTGATGAAAATAAGTCAAGCAAACACAAAATTTTTATTACTTCAAAATTTAGTTTGTTTGACTCATAAGCTATATGAAAAAAGTGAAGTGTTGTCAAAAACCCCCCCTTTAACTCACCTAAAAGTCAGACGGGAAGCTTTATAACTGATTCCTTGCCTCTTTAGTAATCACAGTGTATTCTAGATTAATTTCTCCAAGAGAGCCGTGACGGAGCCCTAACACAAAATACATGCCAAAAAAACAGAAAATAAAGCAACCTTTCAGGAACCCAGTTACTCAGTGAACAATCTCCAAATTATCTAAATGTAGAATTGACTATGATCATTCTATCATCCAATTTGGCCCTTAAGGCATCACCAATCTGTCCAACAATCTCACGTCTTTTGGGGGCCAGAATCTGCAAGAACATTATATGAGTGAAGTGAATCATTTAGTTTCCAACAGTACCTAAATGTAGTACTGACTATGGCAATTCTATCATTTTAGAAAGCAAGTACACAGCAAAAAAATCCTCACCAAACAAAATAATTTTAAAAGGTGAAACTAAACAGAAAAAATACATATTTTAAGCCTTCATCATTCTCACCCAAAGAAGGGAAATCAATGCCCCAACAGAAAGACAGCACAACCAAGAGATGTTATCGGCGATGACACTGAATGAAAAAGCGGTGCCGTTAGGAGAGGTGCTTCTACGAAAATGGCAAGGAAAACCAAAAATCACAATGCCAGGAAAAGGAAAACGAAAAAGAGCTATAACCGTGAAACGAAACCAAAAATACATATTCTAAACCTTCTTCATACTCACCGAAAGCCCGGATTACAGACACGGAGCAAATCCTAATCACTGCGGAAGCCTTGATTTCTTTGTGCGAATCCTGACTGCCAAGCGGACATGGAGATTTCCCTTGTCAATCCTGATTGCAGCAGAGCCCTAATGCGAATGAAGACATGAAATTCTTTGAGGAAGGCTGAATGGTTTTTAATAGCTTTCAATTTCGAAACCCAAATGCGTTTCAGATGAACAGAAACTGCTCAAAGAAGATGAAAAGAAACGGAAAATGAACGTCAGAAAGGTAAGGTGAAACGTTTCAGATGGAATGGAATGGAATGGAATGGGAAGAGTGAAACTCATGAATTTATTTATTTTTAAAGAAAAACTGCTGCAATTTAAAACTCAAATCCTGTGAATCAACGGTTCCGAATCAATCTAAATGAAATAAATTGATTTTTTACAAAATTACCCATGCCCAACTTTCATAGCTTTTGGATTTATTTGATGAACGACTGATTTACCCCAAGGTTGAAGAAACTCTCCTTTTATATATAGTATAGATAGATAGATAGATAGATAGATAGATATAGATTGTTGTAAATATCAAGTAAACACATAAATTATATTCATAATATAATATTTTGTGACTAATTCCAATTATACTATGGTAGCGTTTGGAAACTGAACAGAACGAAACGGAACATAATAGAATAAAACAGAACATAACATGATAATAATGTTCTATACATTGTGTTTGGCGAACACAACACATACAAAACAAGATCATATGATTAATTACATATATACCCCTATCATATTTACAAGTTATTCACGCAAACCTAAACTAAACTAGTGTAATATTGCATTAGCGATCAGTAAGAAGTCGATAATATATGTTGCAAGAAGAAAATTGAATCGAATTAAAAAATGGAGCAAATACTTTGTGCAGAAAAATTGAAATACAGTTGAAGAAAAGAAATTGGGAGAGACGGATTTGAGAGAAGTGTAGGAAAAAAGGACAGATGAAAGAAAAAAACTAGGGGTAATTTTGTATTTTAGTATAGTGTTCTGTTATGTTCTCTTCCTTTCACCCTTTTTAAAAGAATCAAAGTGTCTCGTTCCTGGAACATTTTGTCCTGTTTTATTTCCTCTAAAAAACATGACAAACACGAAACAGAACCAGTATGTCCCGTTCTGTTCCTTTCTCACCTGTCTACCAAACGCTACCTATATGTCATTTTGTGCTAAGAATTATTCTTCAATAAAATTTGAAACTTTCAAATTATAGAGCTATAAATTATTTTATGAGCTTCATGATATTTCTGGTATTAATATAAGTATAAAAATATATTTATAGTAATTCTATAAAGACCATTGATCTCCATTAATTATATTCCTCATACCTAAAACATTTCTTCATAATAAATGACATTTTACTCAGGTAAATTATTTTAAAGTACTACAAAAGCATCACACTGACTGAATGGTTGAGTCTCCGGTCCAAGCTCCGGGGAAGGCTCCGGCGGGAGGCCGGAATGGTGAGAGAAGATCGTTTCGAGACATGGTACTTGGCCCGAGGGCTTCAGAGGACAGGGCATCAAAAGTGGATCTGATTGCCCACAAGTTGGTTCGCATTGAACTGAGTGAAGATGCAAGGCAGCCACCCAAGGTGTTTGCGGCGGATTCAGTCATAGAGAACCTGAGCAAGCCTTGGAAGCAAGCCTTGGTGGTGAAACTCATCGGGAAGAACCTAGGCTACAGCTTAATGAAGAGCAAGCTGCACAGCTTATGGAAACCGTCTGGCGGGTTTGACATCATGATGATAGACCATGGGTTTTATATGGTGAAATTTGATAAGGAGGAGGATCGCGAGAAGGTCCTTCACGGTGGTCCGTGGATGATTTTTGACCACTGTGTCGCTGTAGCACAGTGGAGCCCCGAGTTTGTGCCGTCAACAACGGCTACTCTTAAGTCAATGGTCTGGTTGAGGTTCCCGGGCCTGAATCCAGCGTTCTATGAGGAGAGCTTCCTCTTGGCTTTAGCGGCGGTGATAGGGAAGCCCGTCAAGATCGATGGTGCCACCTTGGATATGCACAGGGGGAGGTATGCACGAGTGTGTGTGGAAATCGAGCTTAGTAAGCCAGCCACAACAAAGATCTGGTTTAGAGAACAACTGATTGAGGTGCAGTACGAAGGAATGCACGTGATATGCGAACATTGTGGATGTTTTGGCCATCTAGGGCGCAACTGTTTGGATCCGGCGAAGGGGAACCTGAGGACCCTGAACGATGGCGGCGCTGCAGCTAAACCTAATCTTGCACAGGTTGAGGGGGCGACAGTTACGCCGCTGGAACGTAACTCTCTTCCAATCATGCAGGATTCACGCAATGATTGGATACCAGTTAAAAGGAAAAATTCAAAAAATAAGAAGCATATCAAGGAGAGATTTGCGGGCCCCAGGGATCTGCCATTGAATTCTATAAAGAGCAATAACTCAGGTGCTGTTAAGAACGCACAAGCTGACGCGGCAAGTGAGAAAGCTAATGCAAGCGTGGGCCACAAGTCACCGAGTCCTCCACCGCTTACGCCTCTGAAACGGCGCCGAGGGCCTGGTGGTGTCGCGGTTGTAACGGCTGGAGGTCCCCAAGCAAGAATAGGAACTAATACTCCTTCTAGTAAGGCGAGGCAAGGGGCACGCTCCTTCAACCGTGAGAAAAACAAGGATAACAAGTTGCCACAAGGGTTTGTGTTCGCTGCAGCGGATGGGAGGAAAACTCAGGGTACTGCTCCGTGTACTATCCAGCGGGAGCTGCAATTTGGTACAGGAGAGCTTCATGAAGAAGGGGAAGTCGTGATGGAGGGTAGCTAGGGGGGTGAACCTCCAGATACCACAACCATGTGAAGAGGGATGCTACCCTCACTTACATGCACCAATCGTGTCCAATGACTGTGTTCAGAGATTTTAATGTGGTGTCCTGGAACATCAGAGGTGCGGCAAGTGTAGGGGTGAAACGACACTTGAGGGGGCTGCTTTCACGGCATAGACCCTCTCTTGTGTTTATTTTGGAGACACACACTCAATTCTGTACAGTACGGAAGTTTTGGGAGAATGTAGACTACAAACCAGTACACATTGTGGAAGCGCGAGGCCATGCAGGCGGTATTTGGTGCCTTAGTCCAGTGCATAGTCCTTACACTTTTACAGTAATTGATTTTTGTGACCAAGCAATCACGGTGGTGGTGGAGGGGGCTGTAGGTAGTTGGGTTTGTTCTGGGGTTTATGCTAGCCCTATCCCTTCTTCGAGGGGTGGTTGCTGGAATCATCTTCAGAATCTCCGCCGTCAGATTGTGCGGCCTTGGATGATGGTAGGCGATTTCAATGAAGCTTTACTGAGCTCAGATCAGCGTGGAGGGACTTTTACACAAGCAAGAGCTGACCGGTTTCATGAGTTTATTCAGAATTGTGCAATGATCCCTCTTCACACAGTAGGTCTACGGTACACCTGGGTGCGGCGGGTGAGGGGTAGGGTTGCCATGAGCAAAAAGCTCGATTGGTGTTTGGGGGACCACGATTGGAGTGTCCGCTTCACTGAGGCAGTTGCAGAGAATTTACCCAGGTTTCACTCGGATCATTCGCCAGTCCTAGTGCGTTGTGGAGGTTTTCCGGTGAGCCCAGGGGAGCGCCCGTTCCGTTTTGAAGCTGCTTGGACTACTCATCCTGAGTATACAAGCGTGGTGGAGAGGGCGTGGTGCGGGGGGTCTATGCATTTGAAGTTACAACAGGTCCAGCAACAATCGGTGGATTTCAACCAGAATGTCTTTGGCCATATTACCAAGCGAAAGAGGATTTTGGAGGCACGTATAAAAGGCATTCAGTGTAGATTGGAGACGGTTGACTCCGCTTCTTTGTCTATTCTCCATAACAAACTCCAACGAGAACTAGATGAGGTCCTATCCCAGGAAGAGCTGCTGTGGTTTCAGAAATCCAGAGAGCAACATGCACTCTTTGGAGGAAGGAACACAAAATATTTTCATGCTCAAGCTTTGATCCGTAGGCGGAAAAATAAAATTCATAGTCTGATGCTCCCGTCTGGGGAGGTGTGCTCTGAGGACCAGACTTTGCAGCGGGAAGCCATTCGTTTCTTCAAGGACCTTTTTTGCTCCACTGAAGCTGTAACGCAGCTTGACACGTCGGCGTTCATGTGTCCTAAGTTGGGGCAGGTTCATGCGGCAAGACTTGTAGCGGAGGTTACTAAAGAGGAGGTGTGGGAGGCGGTCTCTACTATGGGTCCGTATAAAGCTCCCGGTCCCGATGGGTTTCAAGCGGTTTTTTTCAAAACTTACTGGCATATTTTGGGAGACGATGTTTGGCAGTTGGTCCGTAATGCTTTTACTTCGGGCAGTTTTGATCCAGTGATGTCTGAGACTCTAGTTGCTCTAATTCCTAAGGTGGATGTGCCTAAGTCTTTCCGGGAGCTTCGCCCTATTAGTTTGTGTAATGTGCTTTACAAAATAATTACTAAAGTGCTTGTTCTTCGCTTACGACCGTGTCTTCAAGAGATTGTGGGGCCTCTTCAAAGTAGTTTTATCCCGGGCCGTGGCACAACGGATAATGCCATTATTCTACAGGAGGTGGTGAATTTCATGCGGATGAAATCGAAACGGAGCAAGAATGTAATTTTTAAGCTTGATCTTGAAAAAGCTTATGATAGAGTAGATTGGAAGTTTTTGGAGGAGACTTTGAACGAGTTTGGTTTCCCACCGTTGACCGTTGCTCTCATCATGTTTAGTGTCTCTTCCTCATCGCTGTCACTTATTTGGAATGGGGCGCGTTTACCTTCCTTCCGGGCTAGTCGAGGTCTTCGTCAAGGTGATCCTCTTTCCCCTTACCTTTTTGTGCTTTGTATGGAGAGGTTGGCTCATATGATTCAGCATGAGGTCGAGGGGAATCGCTGGAAACCAGTGACTATCTCTAGGGGAGGTCCGGGGATCTCTCATTTGTTCTTTGCGGATGATGTTCTGTTGTTTGCGAAAGCGGAAGTTGAGCAAGTTCGGGTAGTTCACCAAGTGTTGGAGCGGTTTTGTGGAGCTTCAGGTTTAAAAATCAATGTTGGTAAATCTAGAGCCATGGCGTCTTGGTGTGTGGATACGGCGCTGAAAAATAGGATGGTAGCTCTTACCTCTATCCCTTTCACAGAACATTTTGGAAAGTACTTGGGGTTTCCAATTTACACTGGCCGGGCAAGGAAGGAGGATTTTCAGTTTGTGGTGGATCGTGTTGCTTCCCGGCTAGCAACATGGAAGGTTAATTTACTGAATAAACCTGCTCGTGTCACTTTGGCAAGATCAGTTTTGACGGCAATTCCAGTATATGTGATGCAACTAAATTGGCTCCCTCAATCGGTCTGTAATAGTTTGGATGCGGTGGTTCGAAGGTTTGTTTGGGGTAATGCTCATGGTAACGGGGTTAGCATGGTGGCTTGGAGGAAGCTTACACAACCGCGTAGGAGAGGAGGGTTGGGGATTCGCTCGGCTCGCATGAGTAATGTTGCACTGCTTGGAAAACAGTTGTGGAACCTAGTTCAGCGAACAGATAAGTTTTGGGTCAGAACGGTGGCTGCTCGGTACTCTGCTGGACCTGGTATTTTCTCAACTGGTGTCCTGGCGGGGTCTGCGTTCTGGAAGGCGATGTTGCGAATCAGAACCATCTTGCGCGATGGGTTTTCTCTCCGAATTGGCAGCGGACGCTCCTCGTTTTGGTATGCGGAGTGGTCTCCCTTTGGACGCTTGTGTGATTACGTCCCTTTTGTTGATGTGCATGATTTAGAGGTTTCGTTGGGAGATGTTTTTTCCTCGGGGTCGTTCAATGCTGATTATTTGTATACCGCGCTCCCTGCTGAAGTAAAGGAGTTTCTGGGACAGTGCAAGAATGTGGTGTGTGATGAGGAGGAAAGGGATTGCTTAATTTGGGAGCAGAATGTGGATGGTGACTATACCGTGAAAGCAGGATATCAGTGGTTGTTGGACCGGGAGGATAACCCAGTTTCCATCATGCAGCCGTGGCGCAAGGTGTGGCAGCTCCCAGTTCCTGAGAATATTCGGTTTTTTGTGTGGCAAGCTCTCCATAACGCTGTACCCACCATGGTTGAGCTCGCGCATAGGAATCTCGTGACGTCTAGCTTGTGTCAGCGATGTAAGTCTGCGCCAGAAACTCTTCTGCATTGTCTTAGGGATTGTCCGCTGGCGAAGAAGATTTGGTTTGCGATTGGCTTCGTGCTTCCGGTGGGATTCTTCTCACACGCAACTGTGGAAGAGTGGGTTGAGAGTTTCCAAGGTTTTGGGTTGACTGTCATGTTGGCTACAACTTGGGTTATTTGGAAGCAGAGATGTCGGTTTTGCTTTAATGGAGAATTGCAGATTGGCCATCGGGTGGTGCGCGAGGTTCACGCATTGTGGGAAGTGATTGCTCGCGTCTACCCTCCGTCTGCGTCGACTCCTCAGCTTCGCCTGGTGCGGTGGCAGCCTCCTCAGGATGGTTTTGTGGCCTTAAACACTGACGGCAGCTCGTTGGGTAACCCAGGTGCGTCTGGGTTTGGTGGGGTTGTGCGCACTAGCAGCGGTGTGTGGAGGGTAGGATTTGCTGGGTACATTGGCGTAACAGATTGTCTTCATGCGGAGCTCTTGGCTCTGTTTCATGGTCTTCATGTGTGCTGGCAGAGGGGCTTCCGCCGGGTTGAGGTGTTCACGGACTCTATGGTGGCCCTGAAATTGGTAACCGGGGAGCACTCTATATACCATAGGTATGGGGCGATAATTGGCTGCGTGAAACAGATGCTGCAGCAGGCTTGGGAGGTGCGTTGTAGTCATCTGTTGCGGGAAGGGAATGCTGTAGCGGACTTCATGGCGAAGCTGGGAGTAGGCATGCAGGATGATTTGGTGGTGTTTGAGGATCCGCCACCAGGGGTTGCTCCTCTTCTGCGTGCGGATTGCATGGGCACTTGGCATTGTAGGGAGTAGGAGGTTTTTTTTTTGCTTTTCTTTGTTTCCTGTTTAAGCTCTTGTTACCAAAAAAAAGTACTAAGGAGGTGTTTGTTTAAGGTTATGAAATCTTCGAGAGTATTGAAACTGCGAATGATACTCTCACATTTATTACAAGGTAAAACAAAATCATATTCGTGTGCATCAAAGTATCAATTATTATAAAGAATGAAATAATTGCCCACTTTGCTTTCACTTCAATCCAATCAAATAGGTTGAAAATCTTATATTCTTATGGGAGAAAAATTTATTTTGGACATAACTTCCCAACTTTTGTTCATTCTTATCTATTTTTCTATTTTCTTAATTTTTAAATTAAATTAAATCTAAAAACATTTCATGAAACACTACAGATTTACCAAATATATTTATAAATGTTTATAAATGAGATTAAAAATAAAGTAAGAATCACAAACCAATGGCCTTGGGGACCAAACCTATAAAACATGTAAATATACTATTTAAATATTATTATATTGAGAAAAAAATTAATCTCACATGCAAAGTGTCACACAGTTTTTTATGTACACGGTTTCATCCCCCTCAATAGGGGTACCTATGCAATAACTTTATTTACTATTTTTTTGGTATATTTTTCTAATTTACTATGGATCCATAATCATTATTCCATGCATTTCATTTTGTTCTTTGTATATAAATATGATATATGAGTAAAACGCACAACAAAAAATAAAGGTAAATTCCGAATTTGAGAGGTCCTTAGAACTTGTAGCAAAGGATAACACTCACAAACAAAAACTATTCTCCTTGTAGAAAAGAAAAAAGTAGGTGTCGTTTTGGTTTTAAATGGATGCCTTAGAATTGGAGTTTAGTTATAATTTATGTTTCGTTGATAATGTAGATATGTGTCAGCAAACACACTATGCGATTGGTTGCATAAACAATGACACAATAACAAAAATGTATCCTGAAGTTATTATCCAATAGGTTAAGGCTCTTGAGAGCTTATGAAATCCAAATTGAAAAAAAAAAATCATTTCTTTGCAACACATGAGGTAAATAACTAAATATTGTTGATTAATCATGGATGCATAAACCATTAAAAAACCACACAAACTGAAACTTTATTTATACAACCAAAATCAGTACACTTTGAAACTAAAGAGACAAGATTTTGGAAGTAGCTAGGAAATAATCATGTGAGCCTAAGCTGCACATGATGAATTATTTGCATGTATGAAACAAAGATGTGAAGACTACTAGACCATAATGACTTAATATTGTGTCTTCACATTCACACCGCAAAAGCACTAAAAACATAAATCATAAAACTAAATTGGGAGAGATCATGCATGCCCCTAAGAGCATTGCTAAGAAGTACATCATTACTTTTTCCAAAGTTATGGGTTGGGCCAAAATGATCCATTTTGGGGATTAGCATCTCCAAATGTCATTGTCTCATTCCCATAATTACCATTGATCAAATCCACATACCACTGTCTCTGAATGGCGTCAGCATTATTCATGGCAAGCCCATGGACATCATCCACTAGAGTCATTTCTTCGGTCTTGGCTACTGTAAGTGCTGGTGCCATTTGGGGTTGGATTGGACTTGGAGCGGCTAAGATTGAAGAACGACCCTGGTGAATCACAGTGTTGTTCATTTTTTCCAACATTCGGTCGACCTCCTTCAGGTTATGATCAATCACCCACGCAAGATCATTCAAATCATTCGTGGTCATGTTGGGCAGGACCTTCCCCGCATTGATGCACCGAAACATGTGCAAATTCATCTCTTTCTCCCTGTTTTCCTTCTTCTGTTTTGCCATTTGGTCTTTTGCCTTCAAGATCATTTGTTTTAGGAAAGTCTCTTGGTTCATCATCTTTTTGCTCTGCTCCAATTCAGGCATTGTCTTCAACCTTTCCAACACATTTTGAACCCCCCACTGGGAAGGCCAAACCTCAGGTTGAGGATCGAATGGGCTATAAATTATAGCACATGCTTCAATTCCACAAAGGGTGGTTAGTTCATCCACCTTCTTCATCAAACCCTTCTTCCTTTTCTTGTATGTTGCCTTCCTTGCGGAGTCATTGACTATGAATGCAAGTTTCACCTTTCTCCTGGTCATGGTGCTGACCAGAAAAAATGACAAAGAGGAAAATTGAAAAAAAAAATTATTTGTTGTGATTTTTTCATCATAAACGACCATGTATATATAGAGGCCAAGTTGTCATGTCTTGTTTGACTTGTGATGATATTCACTAAAAGCGCCAACTAGCTTGGTGTAGTAAAATATCACTACGTATATCATTCTATTCATAAAAGATATAGATAATCATGTGTCATTAACTGTAAAGATTATGTTATATCTAAGTAATATAAGAATTAAAATTCTTCTTTTCCTCTACACCAATAAATTGTCTTAATTTTTATAATTTAATAAGCTATTTTTATTTAGACTAGGCATAGTCATTAATTATATTAATCAAGAACCAATAATTATTTCAGAGTCAGCCGGTAAATAACGGTAACTATGCATAAAGATCTTATCCACAATGCAATTGTGTGAAAATATATTTAATAGAATTTAATTGTTTTAAAAGACTATCATATTTTTTATTCAAAATTGATTGGTATCATATAATTATAGTAGATTACTAAAACTACTTTAATTGTTGAGTGTGAAAAAATTACAAACTTTTTCTATTTTAATAGGGAAATAATATATGACACAAGCAAAATCATCCACGAAAGCCACGACCAATGCTTTTTAATTGTGTAATTAATTTTATGTTTTCTCTCTCCTGTATTTTACATCATTCAAATATGTTATTTCTACATATCGTGCTTCTCGTGCCTTGTTCTTGTCGTATCATATAGTGACACTCATTTTAATATAATGAAGGCATAAACCTGTGAACATATGACCTTTTGCAAATTATTTAAATCTATTGACTATTTTTTAATCCAATATTTATAGCTTACCAAAGTTTACGAATCACACAATTCTTAACAGCAAAGAAAAATTATTTGAAAACGCGTCAATTAAACGAAAACTTTGAGTGTTATTTCTAACAACCAAACACGTAGATTAAGTGTCACGTGATTGTTCAAACTTAGAAGATGTATTGAATTTGAATCCATGTGAATGCGACTATGTTAAATATTTTGTATGGAAAACATTGTTACTCATGGAGGTCCTTAGTGACTTTTTAATTAGGGGAGGATTCATGCGTTTTTTTTTTTAATTTAAAACAAAAGGCTAAATAGTTTTTTTATCCCTAACGTTTCACGATTTGGCAAAAGTGGTCACTTCGGGAATTTATTAGATTTCTCAATCTCTCACTTATGGCCTCTGTTGCAGAACGAGTCTTCCGTCCAACTTCCGTAAGTTTTTAATGTTAGAAGCTTGCGTGGAGTACTGAAGTGACGAGACGTCTCCTTACTCTAGTTAAATATAAACATTATTGACAATTTTACAGCTAAATTTTACATCATTACTCTACAAAATTCACTTAATATTCAAATATAAATTACATCACTTTCCATTCACATTTATCATCAACAATTTTACAATTTCTGCTCGATCACCCTCATAGAACTTCATGAAAAGTAAAAACCATAAGTTTAATGGATATGCACTAACAGTGTAAAATAGTTTTACACAGTCATCCAATCAAAGCATGCCATATAGGAGATATAATTACATTTGACTTTAATTTTAATTAAAAGAATAATATATTTTATGATTTGACGGAATTCAATTGGATGTCTGTGTAAAACTATTTTATACTGTCAGTGCATATCTATTAAACTCAAAAACCATACCCTATGCCCCTAAAGTGCGAAAGAAATAGATATATATATAAAGAGAATAGGAAAATTGGGAAAATCGCAGAACGAAGAAAAAAATGGACAGTGACATGTCCGGGTGGGTCATTGAGTTTCTCCTCCGGAGCTCCGTACCCGATTCCACCATCCAGAAAACCCTCGCCGCCCTCCCACTCTCCGGCGCCGATCCCCGCCTCAAGAAAACCCTCCTCCTCCGCACCCTCCATTCCCACCTCATCAACGCTTCCCTCTCCGAAACCGCCCTCGAGATTCTCGAACTCCTCGAACAACTCCACCTCAACGACGCCGTACCCGTCCCGGACTCCTTGCGCCGCGCCTACTGCGCCGTCGCCGTTGAGTGCACCGTTAAGTACCTCGCCGCCTCCCCCGATGACCCCTCCGGCGAGTACTTCTCCGCCGTCCGCCGGATCTGGCGCGGCCGTGTTGCTGCATTGTCGGAGGCAGGTCGCGCTAGCGGGCTGGTCTCCGATGATTTGGAGCGGTGGAGGGATGATGTCGAGGCCGCGCTGTGGGATCCTAGGGTTTCTGAGAGGATTGCGGGGCTGAACACGAGGTGGGTCGCGATGGTTGAGGTCAGGGGGTACCTGAAGGAAGCATGGGAGATCATGGGTGCTTCGTTTCTCGACTTGATGGCGACGGGGTCGAAGGGGAAGGGTTTGTGCCTTGGAGGTGTTTGTGAAAATGATTCTGTGAGAAAGCGTGGTGATGGTGGGTTAGAGTGTTCGGCGAAGCGTGCTGATAGCCTTGAAGGTGTTTGTGAAAATGATTCTGTGAGGAAGTGTGGTGATGGAGGGATAGAGTGTTCCGCGAAGCGTGCTAATAGGAATGAAATCGATGATAATGATGGTTTGTGCCTTGATGGTGTTTGTGAAAATGATTCTGTGAGGAAGCGTGGTGGTGGTGGGTTAGAATGTTCTGCGAAGTGTGCTGATAGGAATGAAGTCGATGATAATGAGGGTTTGCGCCTTGAAGGTGCTTGTGAAAATGATTCTGTGAGGAAGCATGGTGATGGAGGGTTAGAGTGTTCGGGGAAGCGGGCTGATATGAATGAATTTGATGATAATGAGGGTTTGCACCTTGAAGGTGTTTGTGAAAATGATTCTGTGAGGAAGTGTGGTGGTGGTGGTGGGTTAGAATGTTCGGCGAAGCGGGCTGATAGGAGTGAATTCGATGATAATGAGGGTTTGTGCCTTGAAGGTGTTTGTGAAAATGATTCTGTGAGGAAGCATGGTGATGGAGGGTTAGAGTGTTCGGCGAAGCGTGCTGATAGGAATGAAGTCGATGGTAATGATGACAATGGCACTGATGATGGTGCATGCCGCATGGAGGGTGTGACCGTGACAGAGGAAAACCAGGGCAAGGAGCAATTTGAAGACACAGTTGATGTTCCTGCAAAGGGAAATCAAGGTCCCTTTTTTCATCTCCCTACGCCCTTATTTTCTGTTTCAGTTCCTTTAGTTCAAGATTTTCTTTGTTCTTTTTTAGTTTGAGTAAAAACTGCGTGTTGCTTTGTAAATTTCGATGGCAAGGTTCTTTTGCTTAGAGTTTTATTTGGTGCTAACAAATATGTTTGGTTTTGGGCACTGCAAACAATGGTGTAACAGCAAAAGTGGGGGTAGCAGTATTGCTTTATTTGTATATGCAACTGACTGTGGCTTTTTATGCTGCATTCTTTGAGTGTCTCTTGTTTTTTTTTGCTTGCAAGCATTTTTGGAATATATGTACTATTTGTTTGATTATACATTATCGAATTAAGTATATACAAATGTTTGATCTAGTAGCCAATGAATTATAATTTAGTCACACGCACACACCCTCCGTGGAAGGATTTTGATTGCTTGGCTTATTAAGTATTAACCGGAAATTAGCACAAAAGTATTTTCTCATTTTGCTGTCTCTGTAATGTAAATATAGCCAAGTAGTTGTCTGCTATTCCTGATTCCCCACCCACTATAGGGCTCTTGTGACAGACAAATGTTTACTGTGTTGAAATGAACTGTTCATTCATTTTCTGAAACAAGCTTCAATGATACAAGTTCTTACAACACTGTTCAAGAATTGCTATGTCTACACTTACTTTATTGTTGTTTACATTCTCTTTACTATATTCTGTCCCCAAAAGCAGTTCAGAAAGAAAACATTCAGCTCAAACGCAAGCAGTTTGTACTTCAAAAATGCCATAGGGGAGTTCAAATCTCTGGTGCTGAGGAAGTGGTACCAAAAAAATCGCGTAGCAACTGTGACCCCTTGCCTAGTGCTGAAGTTAAAAAAGTTCGAGAATCCCTTAGATCAAGTTCTTTGGAGCTACAAGCAGTGGTCACGGATCCTCTTCCTGATGCACTTCATGCTTCTGAAGTTGTAAGATCTCAATTGTCAATGAAAGATACAAAGCATGAGCCACATATTATTGAAAACCAAAGTGGAGATGCATATCTACCAGATCCAGATGCTTGCAGGAGTATTGTACCTTTTCTGCCTAATAATGCCGATCTTAGGAAGGAGTCTTCTGTACATTGCAGTAACGTTGATAGGCCCAACTTAATGGAGCGGAGAAGTAATGCTCAAACATATGAGGTAATTATGTTTGTAATTACTTGCTTAGTCAGAAGCAGATTATTTTTAATATTTATCTCTTAGGGAGGGACCAGGTTTTGGTCTTGGGATCTTGTTCAATATATGCCTTTTTTTATGGAAAACAGTAGCTGTGTCTTGGGGGAAGATGTTGAAGGACCGACTGTTTTTTTTATTTATCAATGAGATGGTTAATGGTGTCTTGTTTTGATGGGTTCTCTTTACTGATGTTGTGGGTACTCAATTTATAATAATGGAGAGAACCCCCAAATTAATGATACAATGTACTTCAGCTAAGTCGCCGGAGTAAAGAATTATCATTTGAAGTCCTTGAACTATTCAAATGCTGACCATAGCAGTCCTTATGATGTCGTTCATTTTGGTCCCTGTGGGGAATGATGTGATCAACATTTAAATAGATGTGTACTGTGTTTCTTTAGTTTAGGGATTAATAAAATCGGTGGTAAATGTTGGGTCTAATTCAAGGGTTTACTCTATAATATATAATTTGCCAGATGTATTAATTATTTCCTTTTTGCAGTGGAATGATTCGATTGATAATTTGCCACAAGTAATACAGCCAAGAAGACGGAAATTGAAATGGACTTCATTGGAAGAGGAGACACTGAGGGCTGGTGTTAAAATGTATGTGCTTTTTCTAAGCTGGTTAAACTATAAATTCCTAGTGAACTGTCATGGATACAAGTTACGCTTGAAATTGAAAGTTAATCAATTAACAGTTTCATACTTTATTTAATTTTATCTCATTTGCCATATTTCTTATACAGGTTTGGAGGAGGAAACTGGAAAGCAATCCGAGATTTTTACAGTAACATATTTGAAAATAGAAGCGCAGTATGGAATCTGTTCACTAAATTACTTTGTCTTGTTACATTCTGAACTCATGCCTCTAATGTAATTCAGATTTGTTATTTTTTCAGGTTGATCTCAAGGACAAGTGGCGAAACATGCTACGCTGACACAAATGAGTTATTTCAACATTCATATGTATATATTAAGGGGTATCTTTCGTTGCATTTGTCCTTTAAAATTGTATTACTATTGATGATATATACTTGTATGAACGTTTTTTGCTTGATTTTTTCTGTTTTAAGATTATGACTGTATTCATCATTATGGAATTGGGTGCATGTGTTCTTGTGTCATTCTGTTCTTTTTCTGTTTTGGTTGGTTTTTTGTTCAATTGGATTTTGCCTGTATTTTAGTTTAGTTTAGTTTTATTGTTCACATTAAAGATATGCTCATGTTTGTGCCTTGGAAATTGATCTATAAAGCTTGATAAAATTTGAACTGATTATTAATGGTTTTAAAAACTGTTTTTAAATATGTGATCAATTGAATAGTAAATATAGCAGTAAAAGGCTTGAAGGTGTTAGGTGGCTCAGTTGCTAAAATCCTTTGTAATGAGAACAAGGATTTGAATCATATCCCACCCAAGGTAGTCAGAAGCGGGATTCAGCAATAAAGCGTGGAGGGTCCAAAAGCGTGAAGCGCTAGCTAAAGCGTAGGCTTTAGCCGCTTTTGCCAGTTATATATATATTATATATTTTTACACTTATAAATATTTATATGCATATAAATGGTATAATTGACAAAAAGTCTTAAGAATATCATACCTAAAACATAAAATACCATAACTCATAATTGATCATTCATACATAAGTCATAAAATAACCTATATATTAATATACCCATTAACAGAACCCATTCGAACAGTGAGAGAACAGAGTAATATATATATATATATATATTATAGCTATTATAGCCATTTTATAAAGTGACAAAACCATTGCAAATTGGGGTTCAGAGAGATACAGTCGAAGGAAGAGAGAACAGAGGAGGTGCTTCCAAATTTTCGAACAGAGAGACAGAGAGAGAGAGGGTCGAAGAGGAACAACAGAGAGAGAGGGTCGAATCTGCATATATTCAAAGATAGAAGAGGAACAATTGAAAATTAGGTTTAAAATTCCTAATTTTAACAAAACGGGTCAAAAAACCCGGAAACAAGGAATCTGGCAGAAGCGGCAGAAGCTTCAAAATCGCGCTTCTGCCACGCTTCTGGGCTTTTGCCATGCTTCCGCCGAATTCCGCCTTAGTCGCGCTTTGAAGCGCAGCACCACCTCAAGCGCGCTTTAGCGCTTCAAAGCGCGCTTCTGACTACCATGATCCCACCTGTACCATGTTAGGTGCCTCACTTTCTGCTGCAGGGGTTGGACATGCTGGGTCATTGGGTTTGAACTCAAGGCTTGGGTGGGTGAGTTAAGGCTAGGTCAGTTACAAAATTAATAATAGAGATATATACCTGAAAGAAAGAAATGGGTTGTGTTGTGCCTACCAAAGCTCAGGATTCAGTGGTGATTTAGGTTGCGGATAGTCTGGAGTCTTGTGGTATATGGTGGATTTAGTTGGCTATTCAAGATTTTTATGAAAGCCATCTGCTTGGGACCTTGTGGCTTCTTGGTGTTGGCTGAAGTGGGTGATAGGGTGATGGGTTCATATGAGGACAGAGGCGTGGTGAGGAACTGAGACATGTGTAAGCTAAGCCAGAGAGAGGGTAAGATGTGAAGCTGACACCTAAAGGACTGAGGCTGAGAAATGTCAGTGAAGAATGAGATATTTTGTATAGTCACTGTAGAAGATAGAAACGCCACAGATAGAGACAGGACCTGGTTTGGGCCTTTCTTTTAAACTTCTTAAGACAAGAACTCCAAAACTTAAGTAACCATCTATCATTTCAAGTTGGTGCGTCCCCGAGGGTTAGCTCAAGTGCTAAGAGCTAGGGGACATGGGTTCAGGGTTCGAACCTTGAGGAGGGACTAATTTACTAACATTTGCCTATCAAAAATAAAAATAAAAAATTTCAAGTTGGTGCCGGCATGATGCATTACTGCCATGGCCATAACAGGGAAAAATCTATTGTACTCATATGGTATGTACTCCCCTACTCAAACAATGATACATGTCCCTTGCATGGTTAGATTTTCCTATTTTTCAATCTTAAATTTAAAATGGGGGGAAAAAATTAAGTGTAAAGAATGAGTAGTATAGTCTTTCGTACTACCGAGTACCGAAAATTTGCTCCCATAACAGCTTCCATGGCACTGCCATCACCAAGCTGTGGTGTCACAAACCATTGATGGTGTTTTGGTCGAATTTGGCATATGGTTGTCTGAAGGCTCAAGTTGGCCTTTAGGATAAACAGCATTACAGTTTATTCGGATCTGCAAAAATTTATCATATTCAGGTAATGACAAACTAGTTTTGATAGCAGGTTCCATCAATGTAATCAAGTTACCAAGGAGTGAGGACCAACTGGTACTCGAAGTTTTTGCATGGCCCAACTTAAACACTTCTCCTTCATCTCTGCATTTTGGCTTCAGGGGCTCATCTGAAGGTTAGACTTTTAGTGCATGTTCTTCCTAAGATGTATATAGCTAGCATACATTTACCCAAAGTTTTATGGCTCTTAAATAATTCTTCTTCTTCTTCTTCTTCTTGAACTAGCTGATCTTAATTCAGTAAACAATAAGATTTTTTTGTCATGATGTGTGCCTGAAATTGTCGTGGCAAGTTTAGGTCCATGTTAATAGTTTTACTTGCATTCATTTTAGGAGCTACCATGTGTAAAATTTTGTCATACAAATTATTGCTTCATAATATATAGATGACCAAATAGAAACTGGTATCAGCTGCTAACAAATTGCATAGCATTTGACTTATGATTGAGGAAATTCTGCATTTTACTAGAAAAGGTTTATTAACTTGGGTCTAAATTTCAGGTTTATCCGTGTACCATTACAAATGAGAAGCTCGAGATCAAAAGAAATCATGCTAACTTTGAGATTGTACTATATTACAAAGAATGTTATAAATATGATAGATACTGCTTTTTGGTTCATCTGTATAGGCAGAGATTCCATGATAGGGCTATGTAGTCATGTAAAATGCTTAATCTAGTTTTTTTGGGTCTGTTTCAATTATGCTTGACTTTCTTATTTTTGCCACTTTGTCTTTGAACATGTTGTCATGTGGTGGGTCTCTTCAATTTGATTTCCTTCAATGTATCACATGATAGGGTCATAAAAGCGGTTAAGTTGGGTGAAACACTAAGCTTGGTGTGATGATGAATCCATCCAATCTAATAAAAATGAAAAAAGTTGATCAAACAAATCTGTTAACTAAATAAATTGAAAATTCAATTTTTTTGTTTATTGAAAGGGATTGGTTCCAATTTGAAATTTAATTTGAAAATTCATCTAATTTAAAATATTTTTGGTACATTCGGAATGAAAGGGTTTGCTGTGACTGTTAAGAGTAGGTAACATGTTCCCCCTGTCATCTTACAATTCCATTTATATTTGAATGAAGCTAGAGTTTTTGGTAAACTTTTAAATTAAAATATATAATAATTGAACAATGATGTTCTTTTTTTTTGCCAAGAGAACAATGATGTTCAGTTGTTCACAATGAATTGAATTACAAATTAATGTTATTTTAAATTTAAACAAAAGACCTTACTAAATTCTTTATGTTCTTCTTTATTTCACAAAAATTGCTTATGTTCTTTTTTAACGTTTTGTATTTGAAAAATATACAAATGCTAGTTATGATGAAAAATATACTAATGCTAGTTATTATGAACAAAACCTTACCCAACAATAATAAATAATAGAGGGGAGAAGAAGAGGATGGTGGTGGTAGTGTAACAATAGTTGTGGCCGAGGTGGCGATGATGGATGCAGCGACAACACATTGATGAAGACACAAAAAAATAACACAATGATGATGGCACAATGTTGTTGGTGAAGACAGTTGGAATTAGGGGTGAACATGGGCCGGGTAGATCCAATAAACTCGTCCAACCCAATCCGATCCAATAGGAAAATTGCGGGTTGGATCGGGTAATCGGGTTAATCAGATGGATTTTATTATAACTCAATCAAGTTCAGATCGGATTTCGGATTCAGTTCAAATCCATCCAACCCAACCCAGAATCCATACATATAATAGTAATTTTTTTTATAATTTTACTTATACTTGGAGTGCTAGTGTCGGAGTGATGACTTTTTGAAACTTTGAGACTTAAGTATTTGTAGTTATTTGTCATATTTGAACTTAGAGTATTTGTTCTTAGTTATTTACTACATGTCTTCATATAGGGGCGGACCCACGGGGCGGACCCACGTGTAGGCTAGGTGTGGCTACCAGATTTTTTAATTTTTTTTTGTTAATATCATTTATAGCAGCGGTTCTGGAATTGCTGCTAAAAGTATTGTGTTAATGTATGGCGACGGTTGAAAGCGCCGCCATAGCTTAATAAGTAAAAAATCAAAGTTCACGCTTAACATCAAATTAGAACGCGGTTTTTCTTTCTTTCTTTCTTCCATTGTTGCTTTTTGGCATACATCAACTTAAAATCATTTTCCCCAAAAATTGAAAACCCATCAATCTTCACATTCCTAAATTTCTCATCGTATGGAGAACCCTGATCACTGCATCAATCAACCACAATTCAAGAAGAAATTCAATTGATTCATTGTCTCTCAAGTAAATCAACTTCGTAATCCACCTTACTACGCTACATACAATTCATGTTGGATGATCTTTTCCTATTTCTATTTTTTTTAATTTTTAATTTTCAAAGATTTTTTTTGGTTTACGAACTTGTTGCACGCGTTGAGTTGGATTGATTTTTTGGGTGAGAATTTTTGCTTGTGAACTCAGCAGATCTGAGTTCTTTGATGGAACCATGTGGGGTTTGGAGCTACCTCCGTTTGTTTTTGCTGATGAGTTTTCCTGTTTTGATTGTTGATTCTTGTCTCTAAATTTTGGAATGTTAAATTAGCAACATTGTAATGTTTTCTCAAAAAAAAAAAGCAAAATTTGTTCTTTTTACTGCACAAATTGGTCTTAACTTTTCTTGGTTGAATAAAATTTTGTGTTTTTCATGTGAGATTATAGCTACTTCTTGCTTGCTAACTAATATAATTTCTACTTTATATTTTAGTCTATAATTTATTTTATATTTAGCCTCACCAATATATAATGTCTGGATCCGCCCCTGCTTTATATATTATTTGGCATTTTGGAAACATTTAAGTTCTAAGTGTCATGACATGACATTTAGTGTTGCTTTTCACTTTTTAGGTACTATTTATGTTAGATTGTTTCATGTCATTTGGTAATGAAGTTTTATATTTTCATGATATTTGGCTATATGTCATTTATGTGGTATTATTTCATGCTATTTGGTATAATTTTTTGTGTCATTTTCATGCTATTTAGTATTATAACATATTTAGTATTTTTTATAACTTTTTCTGAATTTATAATAATATTTACAAGATTTTTTAATATTTCAGATATATTATTATTTTAATATAGTGACCCAATCAATCCATCCAACCCAATTCGAACTTCGTCAGGTTGGTTTAGATCGGATCTGAAGAAGAAATTTGTGAAATCCAACCCAACCCAACCCAGACAATTTTGATCGGTTCGGATTTTATTTTGACCAAAATCCATCAAATCCAACCCATGTGCACCCCTAGTTGGAATGGAGGCAATGAGGGTCGGGTTTTTTTTTTGATAGGCAAATGTTAGTTGTTAGAAATGTTAGTAAATTAATCCCTCCTCCGGGTTCGAACCCGGGACCCTTCACCCTTCATCCCACCCAACCCTTATGTCCCTAGCTATTACCACTTGAGCTATCCTTCGGGGACGGCAATGGGGGTCGGGTGAAGGATGGTCACATAAAAAGAAGAAAAAACAAACTAAAAAAAGAGAAAACCCATGGGGGTCGGGTGAAGGATGGTCACATAAAAAGAAGAAAAAACAAACTAAAAAAGAGAAAACCACACTTATTGGGTAGCAAATTCACCTAGTGTGGAAGATAACCCAACTATTGTAGGAGAAAACACCTACCTAGAAGGAGAGAAAATTTCCAAAGAGGAGCATGAATCCTCCAAAGGGGAGTGGCTATTGTGCTCTCTTCAAACCCTAGCAAAGAAAAACTTGTGTGGCACTTAGAAAAATTAATTGGTCAAATAGGAACATACTGAATGCTTGTGCAGAGTTGGGTAACGGGCCAAACCCACTAGTTTAAGATCGGCTTGTTTAGGCCCACGATTAACCGAACCAAGCCAAAAAGCCTTGTTTCACATATGTGCCTACATTTTACTTGGTTATGCAAGCCAACTTGCGAGTCTTGGCCATATATTAGCGCTCACGTGCTTAAAGCAAGAATGATAACGACCAACCCAACCATTAAGAGCCAACCCGTTTAGGCTTGCGGTTGAATGGGCAAGTCTAGAAAAGCTCAATTTATAAATGAGCATACGTTTTACTTGATTGTAACATGCACGAATTACGGAAAGAAGAAAAGTGCAGACGAAAGAGCCGACAAGGTTAAGAGAAGCAGGTTAAGAGAAGCGACATCTTATTCATTTAATATCAAATTTTCACTTTGTTTGAAGCAAACCAGGTTTAGGTTGAGCTTTGGAGCACTGTCGTTTCCATCTCCGCCACCATCGACCGTTCCACATCTTTTCTCTTATGTTGGGCTAGGGTTTGGAGACAGACTAGGGTGTTGTCATGGGCTCAGTGTTATGGGCTTGGGTTGCTTGGTTGTTCTTGCAAGTAGTTTTTTTTAATCTCTTTAGTTCTAACTTTGTTTTGGTATACTAAGGAGTCATGAGCTCAAGTGTAAGAAACTGACTTATTAGGCTATATGTTTTGGCATATGTTTCTTTGTATTATGCGGGCTTTGCCCGATCAGTTGTACTACCCTTTTGGGTTATGGACCTGACCCATATTATCAATGAATTGCTCACCTTTGAAAAAAAAAAAAAACATGCACGAATTGCAGATTAAGCATACCAACTCATTGGCCTAGCATATACACATGCATACACAACTCTTTAAAAAACAACAAATTAAACAAAATATAAAAATTAGCAAAAACAATGACACCACAAATCTTAGAAGTTAGAACCACTCATTTTTAATTTCATGTGATAAGATTCAGCATTTCCCCCCAAAATATCTAGTAATTGGTCAATTGTGCTGATGAGACTTTACTAGTCAAGAAGAATCAGGGATGTTCAAGAATAAAAAATTTCTCATTGGTTAATGTTTACAATTATCAAGGCGGCTGTGGAATAAAAGCCCTACTAATTATAACAACAATAGCACACGTCTAAATAGTAAATATAATTTGGCTGTTATATATGCAACATAGAATATTATCCATTTGCTATAGTTTCTTAATTTATGCACGCAACTTCTACAGTTCACTCTTTGAAGTTTCAAACGTCCTTTCTAGACTCTGGTCATGTTCGAACTAGATATATCTATTTTATTGTATAACTACCTCTATCTATTTTAATTTTTTTTTAAAAATAAACAATTATATTTAAATTGTAAAACATCTAATATATTTTAGTAGGATTAACTGTTAGTTTTTTTTTTAATATATAAAACTCGAATTCAAAATCTTATTAAAAAAAATAAGCACATGTGATATGAAATAACCACCAAGTGAGTTGCTGAGACTTCTTTTGAATTTTCTTCCATCAATTATCATATGCAAACAAGAAAAATATGTCTTCATCTTTAAATTTCTCGCAACCCATAGAGTAGACCCTTGTAGTCGCTGCCAAAATTTTCCAAGGCGCCAACCTTTTGAATTTTGGTTCCCTGCAGTACCATTAATCTCCTACACTTACACATTTAATAAAATTGGGTCATAATACTAAGATTAGACTGCTCATATATTTTTCACCAAAATCAGACCGTATAATAATATCTTACAATCTGATCAGACGGTTCAGTTTCATTGACCGCGTGAATTTAAAGAATTGCCAACAACAGACAATCCAAGTTCCACCCTTCGATCTCCATCTATATAAACCCATTCATCATACTCATTATCTCCAACACACTAAACCACACTTGATTGAAAGAATGGCAGTGACTAAGGTAGCATTGGTTGCTGCAGTGATGGCTTGCATGCTGATAGCAAGCTCTCACGGTGAAGCAACCCTAACATGTGAGCAGGTCACAGTTTGGCTGACTCCATGCATAAGCTACGCAGTGCTTGGAGGGAATGTTTCATCCTTGTGCTGCCAAGGTGTCCACTCTCTTAACGCAGCCTATAAGAATGGAGATGATCGAAGAACTGCATGCCAGTGCGTTAAGGATAGGGCAGCTTACATCCTTGGGATTGACTATGACCGTGTTAACCAAATTGGTCACAAGTGTGGCTCTAATTGCCCCTTTAAAGTTTACCCCTCCACTGATTGTTCTAAGTAAGTCTTCTAGCTTCCATGTCCATTTCTTTCTTTCGTTTTATTTAGGGTAATTTTGCAACGGTTATTAGACTTGTCTAAATCATCATATATAAGTAAATATGAAGTTAAAGTCTTAATTAGTTGACACGTAACATGTGTCTTAAGAAATTTCAGCTCATAACACATGTCAAAATATTATTGAACCGCTCAAGACTATCATAATTTTTCTTCATATTTACATGGAGTGATTTAGAGTCAACCAATTTATTTAAATTTATCTTACACGGTATATATATGTTTAATATAGTGTTTAGTTAAGGTTAGGAAAATAAATTTTGCTCCTTTAAAATGACTATAGGAGCTTAATTTAGAAGATAGATTAAGTACTCACAACGTTTGATAGATTTAGAAATCAAATCTTCTAACTAATTAAGGGTGATAATAATTTAATTACTTTGGAATTTAAACGTTTTTCTTTAGAGGAGATAAATCATATCACAATACCTAGGGGTGTAATCGGATCGGATTGGTTCAGATTTAAGGTGTTTAAATGTCCGAACCAATCAAACATGTTCGGTTTGGATTGGTTCGGATTTCATGATTTTTACTTCTAAACCCAAACCAAACCAACCCGATCTCAAACGGGTTGGTTCGGTTCGGATGGTCGGATTTGAAATAAAAAAATATTATTTAGAAATCTGCATAAAAATTATTCTAAAACCGTGAAAATTATCAAAAATATAGAAAAATCCAACATTTTCAAAGAACAGAACATTCGATAATGACATAATTCATATAATCAAAATAAAACTAACATCTCTAATACAAATATACATATGCAATGTAATGGGCGGAAGTGTTTGGGCTGAATGTTAAGAAAATTCTCAATTCATTGGGTTGGTTCGGATTGATCGGTTTTTCAATCCTCAAATCCGATACCCGAACCGATGGTGATCGGATTCAATAAAAAAAATCTGAACCGAACCAATGATCCAATCCAACCCACCATAATGTGTTCGGTCCGGATCGGTTTGATCGGATTCGCGGATCGGACCAGACCCGCTTACACCCCTAGTCAATACCTATAAACTCTTTTAAGATTTTTTGATTAGCTTATTAACAACTTATGTATGACTTTTTAAATTTATTTCAATGAGTTTATGTAATAAATGCATAATTTCTTAATTAAACTATCTATCCGAAACATTCCTAGTGGTTTTTGAAATGTCTCACTATGAATATTTGACGTTTTACACTAATTTTTATGATTTTGATGTGATTGTGCAGGGTGAAATAAGCAGCAAAGGGTACAATAGATGCCACTAGATCTGGACTAAGGAAAGATCATTCTACTAAAGAAATATTATAGCCTTGTTAGGAAATAAAGTGTACGGATCGTGTGTGACGACGATCCAATCTATTTCTTGAACAACTATACATATCATCAATAAAAATATCGATCCCTCTATTTAATTATTATTTTCTTTCCAAGAGCACGATAACAGTTACTCAAGGAGTAATTCACTGTAAACCAAAAAGTTGGGAGTAATTCTTATCAAAGTTACTTGACTTAGAACTTTTAATAGAATGTGAATTTCACAATTTCAAATATTGAATTAAAAGATTTAAATAAATAAATCACAAGTGTACAAATTTTCATGAAATTTTAAAATTATTGAATACTTCATCAAGAGAACTTCAATTTAATGAATTATATACATTTTAAAATATAAGTAAATATCAACTATGAGATTACAAACATATGAATTTTTTATTAAACTAAAATTTGGTATACATATAATGCATCACGATATAACAACATACTCTTGATGGGGTGTCACTATGGAATCGAGAGATAATCAGGTATTAGGAGTGTCACTCTTAGCATACTCCTGCCGAGATTAGGTTTTTCTATATTTCCAATTAGTTTAGGATAGCATGATGAGTTACTAAACAACTTCTCGACGCTTCATGTCTATTCAACTCTTACATATCTATAAATATTTACTAGATAATTGATCTTTGGATATGAATATTAAGTGGATAAATGTCTCCCATTCAGTTAGAAAATTGACAAGTAAAATTAGAAATCACAGGAATCATTAACTAGAATTTACAATTGGGGGATTTGAATCAATTATTGTCATAACCGTGAGGCCTCTAATATATCGTATTTCCTTCTTTACTATTCATTTTCTCTATATTCTTGCATGCTCACAATCAACCAAACCAAATATTGAATTGCCGAAACAAGGTATACAACTCTTGAAATTAAGCATTCATGCCTCAGTCCATGGGTACGATGACTGAAACTTAACTCTATTTTTTTTTTGGTCAAAGTGTTAAATTCCATTAAGAGCCAAACAAAAGTGGCGGATTTTACAAAGCAGAGCATGGGTAAGGGACCGTACAAAGTCAAGGAGACAAACAAGTCCTTGAATACAACTAAGAATCCACTTAAGTTGAAAGCTCTTACAACAATACTAAGAGACCAAGCTCCTTAGAAATCAAGGCACATTAACCAGACGTAGTGGCCTCCAGTAATAATAGTGGAGCTTGTCCCAAGCGGAGGAGATCAATCTGGCTTCCTCTCAAAGTAACTCTTATATTACTTTTGCGTATATAGTGCACTCTCTTTGCATGTGTACATTTGAAACACAATAACTTTTTTGGCACTTTTGCTAGAGGACTAATTTTAAATACTTGATATTAAGATATTTTGTTGATTCTATTTTTTTCTTTTTCCGTACTTGGTGTGAAGCAGGTGCATGCTAACCAGTTCTGTGAAGAATGTTTTGTAGTTTAATAGTAAGATTGAAAATACATTTTGTAGGCTAGCAATGAAGTTCGAGACATATTGGAATTCGAGGCATAGTTGTAATTTGACCTCAATATCGTGAGTAGCACTATGTCGGTGATCGACGTGGTATTGGAGTTTAGGCATCATAGTTTACAAAACCATGCAATATATCTAATTTAAGGCATTTGAGAGAAATTGTTAGGGTTGAAAAATAAAATGGAAGCTTGGGTGTTGGATTGCACTGCATGCTATTTTCTTGCCACAATTCACATTGATGACTAGTTGACAAAATTAGTGATAGGCGTAACCATGGAATATTTTATATCAATGAAGCATATAATAGTCATCATGATTTGATATTACTTGACTTTCGTTCGATGGAGTTATACTCATATATGGGTAAATAGCTAAGTTCGTCCTTGAATGTGTCCACCGACTTCACATTCGTCATTGAATGAATTTTATTCATCTCGCGGTCTCCTAAAGTGGCAAACGTCCGTCACTTTAGTCCTTGACGTTAAAAAACACTAACAGACGTTACCAAATTCATTTTTTTAAAACTGAAAAATCATTTAAGTAAATTAGAATAACAATTGAACTAAAATCTAATTAATTAAAACAGAAAAAAAAATTCTTAATGTGAACCACTGGTCTTCATCTCCTTCTTCTCATCATCTTCTTCATCATCTTCACAAATCCTTCCACCACAACCCAATTCCCCACCACAAACCTTCCAACATCATTAAAATAATGCATTCCTGGAAAAAATAATAATAATGCATTCCTGAATTCAGATCCAATGTCAGCTTGGATCAGAACATGTTCCCAACCAGAACCCGAACCCCCCCTCCCCCAACAAAATCCCACAACAGCAACAAATCAAGCACGAAATTGAACATAAGAAAGTGGAAATTGCCACAGATCCATCCCACTTTTCACACAAATAAAAAAAAAACCCAACAATCACAAAATAGAAACCCCATCACACAACATGTTTGGGAGCTGGAGCAAACGAAGCAAGGAGAAAGAGTGGTTGAGAGAGAGAAAGAAAACCCCGATCTGGATCTGGCGGCTCAATCGCTGACTGCATGGAAGATGGTCCGTCTTCCCCAAGCCCAACCTTCTTCTCTTCCCCTCTCCTTCCTTCACGCGGCCGCTTAGGGTTCTTCGCCGCCCCAACACTATCACCGCCACCATATCTGAACCCGAGGTCGAAGTGTTTGGAGGCGTGAGGTTCACGTTCAGCGTCCAGGTTCGATCCTTCATCTCTCTTGTTCTTGATCCCCCTCTGGTTCTTGGAGGGGCGGTGCCAGATTTATCATGAAAGGGAGAGCTAGGGTTCATTGTGGGTCTGAGAATGATGAAACACATACGGGCCTGGTGATGATTTATCATTAAGCTTCCTGTTCCCTTGATCTGGTTTTGCTGTGAAATTGGATTCTGACCTGGATTTTTAGTTTTGGTGGAGGAGGAAGAAGAGGTTGGGGATATGGGGGTTACGAGATTGTGGAGATTGGGGTTGTTGTGTTTCAGTAAAAAAACTGGGTGGGTTATGAAGAAAAGATGAAGAAGCAGATGCAGATGGTGATTTTTCTAGATGAAAAATTGGGTTATGATGCAAAGATGAAGAAAAAAGGAGTAAGCTGAAGAAGATGAGAAGGAGATTAGGATTTTGTGTTTTAAATTTTTAATTAATCAATTTTTTAGTTAATTTGTTTTTTTAAATTTAAATTAATGATTTTCACATGGGTAAAAAAATATAAAAAATGAATTTGTTAATGTCTGTTAGTGTTTTTTAACGTCAAGGACTAAAGTGACAGACATTTGTCACTTTGGGGGACCGCGAGATGAATAAAATTCATTCAGGGACGAATGTGAAGTCGGTGGACACATTCAGGGACGAACTTGGCTATTTACCCACTCATATATCGCACCAACAATCATGTGGTTCCTTGAATTGTGTCTACATTTTTTAAAATAACAATTAAACATTAACTTTAGAGTAATTTTTAAACAAATATTTTTCCAAATAAGAACTATCTAGGCTTAATTCTAGTTTGGGCCCCTGATGTTTCACAAATGTGCGGTCTACACCCCCTGTGTTTAAAACGTGCGGTCAAGGTCCCTCATCTATCTAAAACGTGATAATGATGCCCTTCTGTTAACTTCCGCTAGGTTCCGTCAGTTGACCAAACGAAAATGCTGACGTGTCACTTATTTAATTCATCAAAAATAAGCTACTAATTAGTGACGAAAATAATCCGTCACAAAACCCTTCAGCCAACACACTCTCTCACCCGTTCACTCACATCTCTCCCTCTCACTCTCGTGTTTTTCTCCTCTCCCTCACAACATCATCTTCTTCATTTTTCTTTACCCTTTCCCCTGCAACCCAACACACCATGGCAGCACCCTTCTCCTCTATTCATCACCCTTATCATACTACTTCTCCTTCCTTCCTTGGCTGAACCACCACCTCCACGCACGCAACAACCACAGTTGGCCACAACCATGAAGCTTTGCCCCCTGCAAATGGTCCAACGACCACCACCGGAGTCGCGACCACCACCTGTCAATCGTGTGCTCCTCCCCCTGTCCCAGCGAACACCGGCGCTCCAACACCACCTCCCGATTCAAAGAAAATCGACACAAAACAGAGGAGATGAAACCCTAGCCGCCGCCACCTTCTCGTCCCGATTCCGGCGCCGTTCGACCTCCAATGGCAAAATCAACACCACGATTTGACTCCCCTTGAAGCCAGCTTCAAAACCCCTTAACCAATTTGATGATCGGTCGCCGTCACTCCGGCGACCGCCGCCGGCGCCGCCACCGGCGCCGCCACCGGCGAGCATTGTTCGCAGTCACACGATCGCTGTGGTTACACCGTAATAACGTCATCTTTAAGAATGGCCACATGGAACCAGAGAAATTTTTGGAACTTTCCCAATTAAGGGCATGGAACTGGTTGCAGGTAAGAAATAAAACCTTCAAATTCTCTACTAATGATTGGATTACTAATCCACGTATCTGCCTGGAATGCTTGTAATGGCTATTGTGGCTAGCTGTATTTTTGTTTTATGTTGGTGCTTGTAATTGAGTGGAGGCGTGGGATTATGTTTTGAGGGAGTTTGCGTTTTGGGTGATTTCTTGCTTGATCTGATTCTGTTCTCAAGGGGTGATGGAGTGGATGACAGATTCTGGTTTTTGTTCCCTGATGCAGAGAAGTTGTGTAGTTTTTTCCCTGTCTCCTCTGTTTGTATTTCCCTGTACTATCTTGCTTTCTTTTTTCTTAGTTTGTATTGATTTTGGAATATTTTGGTTTAGTTTAGTAATCTGAGTTTTCTATTTGATGGAAACATGTTGATTACTGATTCATCTGACTTTGCATTGCTTTATACTGATTTGTTGTGCATATAGTTCTTTTGCAATGAAATTCCTCTGTTGAATTTTAGGAAGAAAGAGCACGATTTGAAGGGATAGGGTTTGTTGAGAGAGTGTGTTGGCTGAAGAGTTTTGTGACGGATTATTTCCGTCACCAATTAGTAGCCTATATTTTATTAATTAAATAAGTGACACGTCAGCAGTTCCGTTTGGTCAACTGACGGAACCTAGCGGAAGTTAACAGAAGGGCATCGTTATCACGTTTTAGATAGATGAGGGACCTTGACCGCACGTTTTAAACACAGGGGGTGTAGATCGCACATTTGTGAAACATCAGGGGCCCAAACTGGAATTAAGCCAACTATCTAATATGAGCGGTAGTAAATTTATATTTTCCCATGATTTGTACAAACTAGGGTTATATACATATTATGGTTAAGTCTCTTTTTTCTTTGTCAAAGATGTTTTGAATAAAAACCCAAGGGTTAACAAACGTCACTTACAACATGTGAGCGTAACACACGCATAAACAAATTAAGAACAAGTATGTACACTCAAACAGAGCTGAAACAACCAGCTGAAACCATGATGTAAAACCCTAAAACCCGTACAAAAGCCTCTAAACCCCCAAATCAACAGATACTAATTGTCTTAAGAGTGTAAAAACTTGTAATCTCAACTTTAAGCAGCACTCCCCTTAGAACAACTCATCGACTCTGTCGGAGTTGCTAGCTGTGCGATATTCAGGAAGTCCAACTCTTGACTTCAGAAGCACCAACGGGGGACAAACCAGTAGCTCTGAGAAAGGAAACAAAGACTTTTGTAGATTCAAACATGCGGCAGCATAAAGCTAAGGGGGGAAAGGGGAAGCAGACACAGTGCAGATGCAACAGGGCTAATGATGAGTGCGAAGACCCTGAGCTAAGGCAAAATGATAGGCAGCATGGGGAATCAACACAGATAGAACCACAATCGACTCAACCCCCACTGCCTTTCCAAGTCATAGCAACCAAAGCTACCACCTTTCGAGACCAGAGCACTGCAGAGATGGAAAGCTACCACCTTTAGAAACCAGAGCACTGCAGAGATGGACACTGGGTTTTGAAAGCTTCAGATCTGGAAACGTAAGACGACTCCATAAATTGTCCCATTTAGATATGTGAAAGTGAGTATGAGATACATAAGAAGCCTTAATGACTCAACTATGGTGGGTTGTCCGGATCAAGAACGACAATTCTTCTTTTCCAAAATCATGGCTACAACAGTGTTTCTCTCCCTCCCTCACATTTATCATTTCTATATTGTTTTCTTTTCTCACTCATGATGTTTTTAGTCTTCCTATTTTGAGTGTAAGACCCCAAACAAAACATTTCCGTTAAGATAAGACAGCAGCTGAAGACACAAATCTGCCTTAGCATTTATTGATGTTGGACCCTCAAGGTGGGAAAAAAGTAGAGTAGACAAGGGAGTAAACACTTAAAAAGCAGGGCAAAGACAGAAGTGATCCAGGGGGGAGAGGGTGGTCCTTTTCTCCAACACTAAGACCACTGCTGTTAGCAAAGACAAAATCGAAATACATGGACGAGGACTTTTGGAACCTTATCTCCAAATTGATGACTCATGCAGTCCTATATTACAGAGTTATAAAATTAGATGCAATTTGGTTGAGACAAGCTAACCAATCAGAAATATTTGATCTAATAATAAACCTTATTGTACAACTACTACGAATAAACCTAAATTAAAATACAACATTACAAAATGAACTTGGGTGATAATTCATCTTACATATCCTTGAAATGGAACACAAGTACATAACAACCAATCACTGTTGTACATATATATAGTAAATGATACAATGAGAATGACCTTTCATTCCCAATATTCTAAAACCCACAAACACAAAATGCCATGCTTCAAGATGATTGATTGCATGAACTTTTGTGACAAAACCCTCAAGGGTGCTTCCCTTTTCTGGGGAGCATCCCTAAAAATAAACAATTTAGAATTAATTCTTAATCTAAATGGAATTTATAATGAAAGAGCACCTTCTTGAGATGACTAGATGTCAACAATATAGACAATTGAAGAGAAGGGAATGCCATAAATAAGTCAGCAGGTCAAGGAGTTTAGGTCAATTTCAAAATGTTGTGCTACTCTCACTTGCAGATATTGAGGGGCCTTCAGACTTCACCAGCGTTGATCCTTTGCTACTAATGTCAAGTCCCTGAAAACGACCAAGCTGGTCATTTTGCAACATGTCTGAGATTTGATGAGAATTTGTTTGTTGCATCTGATGGGTTGGCGCACTAGACGGGGAGTGACCAAATGGAGGAAACTGTAAGTTCTGATGATGACCAGAAGGACCTGAATGTGGCGGCATTGAAAAGAAATTTGACCCTGCAAATTGCATCTGGTGCATTCCCAGATTCAACTCAGAGGGGTTCATCGCCTCCCCTGTAGCAACCTTAAGCCTCTCAACTTCCTTCATCAAGGCGTCATTAAGAGCTGCACCAGACAGAAACAAATTCCAATTAGATTAATTAACTACGATAAAATAATTTTAAAAAAATGTTCTTTAAAATATTGTAGAGTAATATGCATGTTATTATCTCATAAGGAAGTGAATGAATTAATAAAAGTTACCGTCACGAAGCTGTGCCTGTTGCTCCATCGCCTGCAGCCGGAGCTTAAGCTCGGTATTTTCAGTACTCAGACCAGATGTGTCCCTCTGTAAGAAATCAAAGAAGTGGGGAATCATATTCCTGTTTGCCCCAAGTTGTTCACAACTGAAGAATGCTAATAGTTAAGTTTCATAAAAGATCAATAGCATATTAAAATCTAGTTCACAAGCATATTTGGATCAGTTATTCTTTTCTCATAATCAATTCTAGCACACAGAAGCTACTTATATAAGCTTCTCTCATAGTTGATTTTGGCTTCAAACATCATTTATAATTATACATCACATTCTCAGACATGCACTAACTTTCTTAGAAGTTTTGACATAAACATGAATCCACAAAAAAACACAGCTACAATAAACAAAATGAGCTACTTTACAAAGGATTTCCAGGATTGTAGCCTCAAAGATAGGCTACACACAAATACTTTTTGGACCACAAAAAAATCCCATGTGCTTTTCTGCATAGATCAACACAAACCTGGTACAGTGTCAATTGAGCAGAAAGAGTTGTGGCTTCAGTCTGAAGGGTCTGAACTTTGCGCTCAAGTTCTTGCATATAGCGGGCCTTTCTCTCTTTGGAACGTGCAGCAGATTGCCGATTGGCAAGTATTCTGGAGATAACAACAATACTTGCATGAGACCAATATTTGAAACAAATCCATAGTATCTATAAATACAGTTACTGAAAATCAAATGAAACTAAGGGGAAATGCCGCTGACATAAACCACACCCTCCCTCAATTTTTGCTGCATCCCATCCCCATTTCAAATGTTCAAACATTCAACAAGCATATATAGCTCATAGAAATTACAGATCCACATTCCACAGTAGATGTAAATGAATTCTTCATTAGAAAGTAGCCCCCACATTAGATTTAAAACAATTTAGACCAAGGAACATTCTTAGTGGTCTCTGTTTCTTCAGAAATTTTGAGTCATCACTTTGTATAACCATTATAATTATAATGCCATTAGATTGAACACAATTGCGAAACAAAAAGGAAGATTCTCAAATGCCAATGCCAAACCTAAGATTCTCATATCAAGATTCTACAAATAGCAATAATTTGGGATCAAATCAGGTCAACTGAAACATTCGAAAATCAACCAATCACATTTACAAGCTAAGCTTCAATTTTCAATTTTAACAGGGTAACTTCAAGGCAATGTATTGATGATTCTACGTAACATCAACGTTGATCCATTGCGTTCTGTATCAGAACGCAAAGATGAAAATCGAAAGAGCTCAAGGCATTTTCAATGAAGATAAATTGAGAAAAACTGAAAGCGAGAATCGAGAACCTCTTGGCACGTTTTGGATCAATGGCCCATAGCTCGGCGAGCTTATCAGGAGGCATGGCCTTCTTCGCCTCCATGATCTCCCCAAACATGCTCGTCGACGTGGAACAGTCAACGGAGCTACTATGCCTATGCCTCGGCCTCTGCACGGCGGCGCTCGGACTCTTCTCTCCGTCGTTGTGACCGCTCGTACCGGCAACGCCGTTGCAGTAACCGCTCTGATCCGATCCATTTCCGCCTCGACCCGACCCGTCCGTGGCTCCTCCAAGCTTCTCGACGTCAATGTAGGTGGAGAACAGGTCGTCCTCGGATCCGATCTCCTCTAGGCTCGCCGTTGAGGATCCGCCGTTCAACGGATCCGGCGGAGAGAGGCCCATCATGTCGTCCGGAAGCCTGTAATTGACCTCCGAGTGGGACCGGCGGTGGTGGGAATGCGAGTCGCCGGCGCCGCCGCGGATGAATAAGGTGGAGGAGGGGTTCGCCGTCGTGGCATTGGGGTTTGAATGTGGATCTTGGATCTTTGTGGCCATTCTCCTCTCTTCTGTGTGACGATTGTCTCTCACGAAAACACGCACAATCTCTCTCTCCCTCCCTCCTTCTCTCACCTTTCTTCTTCCTCACGTTGCAACAAAATATTAACAATTCATTTTTTATTATTTTATACTTTTTTTTTCCTATTTTATGTTTTTTTTATAATAAAAAGTTTGGATGAGTTTGACTCCGATCAACATCACGAGTCCAAGTATGTATTCGGAACCATAAAATACTTACAGAGGTACTTACAAATCGTCCACCAACATAGCCCTGACACGCAGAGACGGATGCAAGAGTATAAGGGCAAGTGCCCTCACTTGAATTTGGAAAAATACATAAGAAAAAAATTTGAGTAGTAAAAGTATGTGGTTTTTTATGACTCATTTGATAAAAAATTCTCTCACTTATGTCTCACATTGCTAAATGCGCTCATTTGAGTATCAAAAGTATGTGGTTTTTGATGACACATTTGATAAAAAATGTCTTCACTTGTGTCTCCCCTATGGTAAAAAATGTCATCACTTCTAATAATATATGTTAATTTTTTTTTATTACGAATTTATATGTATATATTGCCCCCACTACATAAAATTTCTTGATCCGTCTCTGATCACAAAGACATTGTGAGTGAAACACACAACCTTCAGAGGGGTTTGTGTTAAATTTTATATAGTCTATATGTGCTTGAACATTGGTTGACTATAAAAACACAATATGTTCAAGAGCTTTGCCAGGGTTCCATTTTCCCTAGCAGACACAGAGGCAGCGACTGGTGCTTTCACAGCTGGCGGCACGACCACTGGCGATGGAACAAGATCTCATGATGGCGAAGGAGGGGAGCCTGAGGATGAGAAAATTCAAATCAACGATGTTGCTCTAGCGTGCAACGCAGGACTCGTTTCATCTGGATATGGGGTGGCGGGTGTACGTTCTAGCGTTGGCGCGTGTGGTGCTGTTATGGGTGCTGCTTCAGTTGAAGGTGGGTCACTTCCCCTTGCAAGACATGGTGATGAATGTGCGTCTGGGTTCAAACGTGGTGGTGCTGCTCTAGGAGTCGTGGATGCCCGAGATGGTGAACAGCAACCAACGATGGCGGTTCGCCTTAGAGGCAGGAAGAAGGGTTTTTTTTTCGCATCTTCACCTCTTTGTGGATGGAATCTCGGATTGTGTAGATTATCACAAAATCCGAGGGATCTTTGCTCAATTTGGAAGGGTGTTCAACGTCTTCATCCAGAGGCAAAGGAAATTTTGGAGGTTTTACAGGTTTGGGTTTGTGAGGTTTGCCTCGATGGAGGTTGCGACTGTTGAAATATTTTTTAACACTCTACGTTTGAATCTCTCAAGACTCAATTGTAGTATAGTAAATGGTTTTGTCGTATCCACAGGGAGGTGTAATACTTATGCCGTTCAATAGTTATCAAGCTTAAATGATGGTTGCACAATAGTTTGATTTTTGTTTAAAAACATAAAAGTAAATGAAAACAAGTAAACTAACGGAGAAACAACAGGTATGAGGAATTGTTGGGATGAGATTTCATTGAATGACCTCTGTGCCTTCTAGTGATTCAAATACAACCAAGTCTATGCTTATGACTCATCTACACTAGTTCAACCCTACATCATCGATGTCTCGCATGAGTGGATAACAATAACTCTCATAGTCCTAAACATTGATGTCTCACATGATTAAGAAAGATAGTTATCATGAAGCTTTGGTGTTTAAGTGACTAACAAACCTAACTCTATGTCTAGCAATTAGGATTATTAGGTGATTAACTCTAGTTCGGACTCTAGGCGATATAGCTCTCGCTCTCACGCCGAATCAAGCATATATGTTCTAGGTGCACAAACTAAAACATAACATGAAGATCAAGAGAGAATCACTAACTCATAAACAAAGAACATGATTTATATCAAGGAGAATCAAATAGAAAACATAAGTATCAATCAATTACATCAAACCCCAACAAAAGAGAGATTAGTTATCCATTTTCATAGATAACTTTACAAATAGAGAAGAAGAATGAGAAGAACCGAAACCGTCGCGATGTCTCGCCGCCGAATCCGACCTTCGGAGCTTCTTCTCTAGCCTCCTAAGCCTTCCCCTTTGTGTTTCTCTTGTGAATTCTCTCTCCAAAAACCAAGTTCTCTTCTAATCCCCTCCTTTTCACCAGATTCTTAAAAGAAGCTTTTTATATTGAAAAATAGCAGTACAGAGCGCTGGGCGGCCTGTTATGGGCGCTGAGCGGCCAGATTACTTCAGGGGAAGGTTTCTGGAACCGCCATGGGCGCTGGGCGGCCTCTGCAACCCGCTGGGCGCCCAACATATCTTCAAACTCCTTTTTTTCTTGCCAAAGCTTGTCATCTTCTTTGAATCTTCAATCCTTCAACACAAATCAAGATGAAAATCAAACTTAAGCACATTCTATTCTAAAGTTCATCTATCAATAAGTTCTAATCAAAAGAAGTAGATTTGGTCAAGATTTATCATGAATTGACAAGGATAAATGCCTAAATTTCTCATCAAAATAGGTAAAATTGGCACTTATCAGCGACTCAGGCAATTAGCCTTCTAAATGGTTTTCGTCTTTGTGGTACGTCTTTAGTCGGTGGCTTTGGCTAGATATCCGCGGGTTGATGGCGCAGGTTTGGGTGAGGAGGTGAAGAGGGTCCAAGGAGCGGCGAAGCTGAATGGTTTTTCTACGATTATTGGGGACGCAAAGGAGTGGCAAGCCTTGTCCTTCTTTGTGGATGAAGACAAAATGATTTCTGGACTACCTAGAGATGACTCTAAGTCATCTGATCTCCATCCCTATGTGTTGTTCCCTTAAATCTTTTCTTCCAGGTATGATGACGATCAAAAGCTTGAAGAGAGGTTGTCGCTGCTCTGTGATGGTCCAATCTGTGAAGAACGGAGAGCCACAAGCCAAACATGTCTTCTATATGATGTTTCTTCTGGTCTAGGGGTTTCCCTTGATCTTGGATCTTCAACCCGAGATCAATTGAAAACCCCTAAGGCAAGGGGAAGACCCAAGAAAGCTGAGAAATAAGGAAAGAAGAAGAAGGGACCTGTTGAGAGCCTCAAAGGGATTGCAGAATCAGATGATGTCGCTGAGCCAATAGGGAGGGAGTTGATGGTGCTGCTAACAGAGCTGTTAGAGACTTATGGCTTCCTGACTCAGGCGCGAAGCACTATCTTGATGGGTAAACACCTAGGCATGACGTATGATTGTACTGACGATGTTGCCCAGTATCAGATTGCAGCACATATCATTGCGCGCGGGTCTTCCTAAGTTAGTTCAGGTTGTGTTTTAGGAGCTCGGTTAGTGTTTTTGGGGGCCTTTGGAGGCTTTTGGGTGGTCCTTAGATTTTTTGGGTGTTGGGCTTTTGGCTTTAGGGTCTTTTGGTTTGGTTGGTGCCTAGGGCAGGTTGGGTTTTTGCTGGTTGGTTCCGCTGCTTTTTGATCCCTATCGAGGAGGGTTGTACATCATTATCATTTGTTCATTAATTAATATAGTTCTACTTTCGAAAAAAAAAAACTATATATCCGGTAAAAGAAACTTTTGTATACTTTGCAGCATGGGTGCAATTAAACCGAGTTAATTTAGATTAAGCCATTTAAATGTCCAATTCAATCTAAACTGGCTGCCACTCAGCATCATTATCGGAGCTCTGCCATAAGGCGAGAATGAAAGTAAAAAAGTCAACAATCATTAGGACAAGAACCAAATTATTTTGAGACGAAGGACTAAAATTAAACAACCCTACTAACACAAACACATGAAATAATTTGATACTAGTGTTTTTTTACCCATACAACAATATGTCTATTGTATTTGATACATATTTTTTTTTGAGAGAAAAATATTTGATACATCAATCAATACCTTTATTTTTAGAAAAATTCTAAAGTGCACGAGATTTTGATGCACGAGCAGGCGCGAGTGTATTTTTTTAGAAATTAAAAATCACATTTAAAAAAAATAAATAAAACACCGGAATGTCCCAAATAGAGGAATGATAGAAATTTCAATCTGCGGCAACATCCCACTGCCGATTTGTCCCTCACTGTCACAAATCATCCTCTAGTGCTCTGAAAATTAACATGCAAGGATTCAGACCCTCACCCCCACCCTAAATCTTCTTCCATTTGCTTTTCCCTCACCCAAAACACTTCAAGAAGCACATCTGCACGGATGTGAAAAGACGGTGTGTGCAGCGCAGCGGCGGAGTTTTCCGGCAGTTGTTCTCCATCTAATAGAACTAAATCTGGCGATGTCACTGTATGCGGCACAAGCATGGTAGTTTGGGGAGGCGGCGCAAGACTTTCCCAGTATACGGTGAGATGCCTCCAGATGTGCACAGATCTGAAAAAATGGTGTATACGACGCAGCGGCGGTGATTTCCGGCAGTGGTGGCCGGTTTGCAGTGTGAAAGTTGAGAGGAGAGTGATGTAGAGGATGTTTTGGAGAAGAAGAAGAACCGAAATATGACAAGGATAACTTCATGGTGGCGGTGAGGCAGTCTGAAACCAGCCCACAACGTGGCTAACATGCCTGCAGACAGGTTGATTTTTTTTTTGATAGGCCAATGTTAGTTGTTAATTGTTAGTAAATTAGTTCCTTCGCCAGGATTCGAACTCTGGCCCTTCACCCTGCAAATCCCTTCATTCCCTTAGCTCACTGTAGTGGGTTAGACAGGTTGGTGATGGAGGTGTCACGCCTCTGTGTGGAGGTGGGAGGAGATGATAGGTGGGGGACTGTGGGCTATTTCTGAAATAATAAAATAATGATAGGGATATTTTTGGAATTACAAGGCAATTTAGAGATTATGCTTGCTGTCGTCGCTCTCGTGCACTAAATAGCTCGTACCAAATAGCGGAGCTCTTATTTTTAAGAGTAAAATACACTCACCCCCCTCAAGGTTTGTGAGAATAACACTTAACTCCATACTTATCCAAAATGTGCACTTCACCCCAATAATAATCTCACAATTACACTTAACTCAATTCTTCTCTAAATTCTACACTCCACCCCACCCCCTTTAACACCATCAAAAAGATGCTAACGGAATATTCTTTTAACTCAAAATTAATTAATTTAAATATAAATAAAAATAAATTACATTATCCTCTAACAAAATAATAAATATATTTTTTTTAAAAAAAGTAGCACGAGATAATCATTGCTCATTCAAGTAAACAAATCCTTGTTATTTGGAGGGCAGCACAAATGATTTACAATAAAACATGTTGTATTTTTGGCCTTCTTGGGGAAATTCCAAAATCATAGAACTAGAACATTTCTTAAACGAGAACAAATTCTGTTTTACTTCTTCCGGATCTGAGTTACGTAGCTTCAAGCTAAGTTTGAAACTCATCCTCTTCAAGGCAACATCATTTTCCATCACAAATTTAGCAAAACTTAACTCATGCTCAGAACCATCAAAACTCAAAAACTTTACCACTAAGTTTACTAAAAAAAATTGTCAATAAGTTTACTAAACTTTCAAAATATAATTGTGTTATGACGATATGTGATTACCTTAGTTATTAGGTTGTATGAGCACTTAAGCACATGACATTTTAAGTTCTAAAATATAAGTTGTTTAAGGTTATACACATGTATTAAGAACTCATTATTTGATAAACATTTTGACTGAAATACCCCTTATTTAAATTTGAGTTATATTAGAGAGAGAAATATTTTGACCATAATAAACACCAAGTTTAATTATTATTTTTTATTTGGAGGTATTTAAAATATTTTATAAATATTTAGAATATTTACAAAATTATAGTATAATTATTATTTGGTTAGAGGATAATGTAATTTATTTATCATTTATATTTAAATTAATTAATTTGAGTTAAAGGAATATTCCGTTAGCATCTTTTGGATGGTGTTAAATGGGGTGGGGTGGAGTGAAGATTTTAGAGAAGAATTGAGCTAAGTGTAATTATAAGATTATTATTGGGTGAAGTGTATATTTTAGATAAGAATTGAGTTAAGTTAAGTGTTATTCTCACAAACCTTGGGAGGGGTGAATTTATTTTACTCTATTTTTAATACCCATCTCTCGATCAATCAAATTATTAAATGAATTAATCGTACCAATTATAAAATAACATGTTTCAAAGTCTTTTCGTCCCACCATGGTTCCCTTTCAGACTGTCCCACCGAAGACTCCGTCCACAGAAAGTCCTAACTCCTAAGAGCATCTCCAATGGTAGGAACTTATTTTGGGACTTAACTCAATTCTTGTGGGCCCAAATTGCCACATAGGATTTAAGACACTCATAAGGTCTTCATACACATTTCACTCTAGTGGTTGAGATCTTATTTTACTTTTGTCTGGACCCACAGTACTCAATATATTTATATTATTTATTTTCATCCCTAATTTTCACTTTGATTATGGTATTGAAGGAGAGAGAAAAAAATATTATTTTATTTAAGATCCCACATTTGAGAGTACCTGAGCTAAGGCACGGATTGCTAAGATCTCATGCCATGTAGGATAGCTCCAATGGTGGGATCTAATAAGATCCGGATCTTATTTTAAGGTCCCAAAATAAGGACTCCATTGGAGATGCTCTAAGTCCCCATAAGTATGATTTCTGTCATCTGAATCTTTCTGTCACCTGAGTTTGCTACTACCTTGAATGATCTAAAATCTCTCATCTCATTTGTCAAACCTCAACATTCACTAAAGAGAAGAGCAAATGGTTGTGGCGGTGGGAACACCTTTCATTGTCTTATTATGTGTATTCACCTTGAGTTTAGCTTTTCTCCTCTCAAAACTTCTCTCAAAAGGTCAAACCAAAAATGTTCCAAAAGGGTCTCTAGGGTACCTTCTCATCGGTGAGACACTTAGTTTTCTTAAAGCACAGAGGCAAGACAAGGGCTCTGACTGGTTGGAAGAACGGGTATCAAAATATGGCAATGTCTTCAAAACATCCATAATGGGTTGCCCTACAGTGTTTGTCATTGGACAAGCAGGAAACAAGTTTGTCCTTGGTTCTCCAGAGGATGTTCTGTCTGCTAAGAAACCCTTCACCATTCAAAAGATACTTGGAAAGGAAAGCATAGTTGAACTCACAGGATCAAGGTACATAACCTTCAACTGTAAATTACTGATGCAGCTTAAATTGTGGTTCTTATTTTCCTTCTAGTATTTGGGATGAGTTGTCAAATTAATCTTGATAGTTGATCTTGACTAAGTACATGTTTGCTTTGGTTTGATACTTTGAGGTTACTCATCCACATAAGCACTTCTAATATTCTCTAACGTGGTTTTTCATCATTAGAACATGTTTGAGTGAAATTCTTAGAAGCACTTCAGACTGACAAAATCATGTTGAGGGCTTGAGGCCAAAGTTAAAAGATCAAGTTTTTGAAAGAACATGAAAGTGCTTTTAGCTCTTCTCACAAGTCATCCTATAAAAATCACTTTAGTAAACTTATCCATACATTAATCATATCAGGGTAGAAATAGGTGTTGGAGATGGAGGTCCAGAGTTCGAATTCTGAGGAGGAGCATTTGTAATTACTAACAACTAACCAGTAACCACTAACATTTGCCTATAAAAAAAAAACTTTAAAACTCAGTTCTATCCAAAATCATTTTAGTGTTTCATTTTTGGATGGACAATTGAAAAAGTGATTTTGGAATGATTGTAATTGTAGAGGTGGTGGTGTTTGGATGGATCAATTTGTTGCCTTTGTAAGTTCTGTTGATTAAGGGAATGATTAGATCATCTGATTTGAGGCCATGTTTTTTTTTTTTTTAATGCAGGTTTAGGTTAGTCAAAGGGGAATTGGTGAAATTCATGAAAACTGAATGCCTCCAGAATTATGTCAAAAAGATGGATGAATTGGTGAAGACAGCATTATTGAGAGAATTGAAAGAGAATGAAACCACAACTGGAGTTGTGAGGTTCATGAAAAAGCTGGCCTATGAAATTGCATGCAATATATTGTTTGACATCAAGGATGAGCAAACTAGGGAGGTTTTGTTTAAAGATTTTATCATAGCATTTAAAGCAATGCACTCTCTTCCCATCAATTTGCCAGGTACCTCATTTTGGAGAGGCCAAAGAGCAAGGGCAAGAATTGTTGATAGGACACTTCAAATTATGAACATTAGAAGGGAGGAACTTGCAAAAGGAACTCTAAGCTCTACCAATGATATGCTTTCTGGCCTGCTTGCATTAAGGGATGAAAATCACCAACCTCTAGCTGATGACATAATCACTGACAATTTCATTCTTTTATTTGTTGCAAGCCATGACACTTCTGCTACTCTTATGAGCTTGATGATATGGAAGTTATCTAGAGATCCCGAGGTTTACAAAAAAGTCTTAGAAGGTAACACTAAATGTTTAGATTCTGACATTGTGTGCCGTTTCCCATTTCCCGAATAGTAAGGGATTTATAGTATGTTTGGATCAGTTCATTTTTTCTTAGAATCAATTCTCACACCCATAAGTTACTCATAAAAGCTTCTTACCAGAATTAATTTTGGCTTTAGAATCAATTGCAGAATTTTTTTCAAACATGCTATTAGACCTTTCTATGACTGTTTTGCTAAGTTTCTTTATGCAGAACAAATGGAAATCATAAAGCAAAGGGAAGGAACAGAAGACAGGCTAACATGGGCAGAGATACAAAAGATGAAATACACTTGGAGAGTTGCTCAAGAATTGATGAGGATGATCCCTCCTTTGTTTGGCACCTTTAGGCAAGCACTTAAAGATACTAGCTTCCAAGGATATGACATACCAAAAGGGTGGCAGGTGACTTTTCCATCTTAGAAAATTTCACTAAAAGTATGTTTGAATTTGTTTATTTTTCCTTAGAAATCAATTTTGATACGCAGAAGCTACTCACATAAGTTTCTCCCCATAATTGATTCTGACTTTAAAATCAATTGCAGAAGGATTTCCAAACATTCACTAATGGTGACATATTTTTTGGCCTAACTTGAATATCAATTTGTTTTATTGTTCAGGTATATTGGGCAGCATGTGGAACACACATGAACAATGAAATATTCAAGAATCCAAACAAATTTGATCCATCTCGGTTTGACAATCCACCCAAGCCAATCCCAAGTTTTTCATACCTTCCATTTGGTGGAGGGCTTCATTATTGCTTAGGAAATGAGTTTGCCAGGGTTGAGACATTGACTACCATTCACAACTTTGTAAAGATGTGTGAATGGTCTCAAGTAAACCCTGAGGAAACCATTACTCGTCAACCAATGCCATATCCATCCATGGGTCTCCCAATTAAGATCAAACCCAAATGTAATTTGTCTTAATCTTTGTCCTGCCCTATGTACATTGGTGTTTGTAATATTGTTGATACTCTACTATTTGTCCTTATACAGGCATATGTTAAGATTATGTATGAATCCATTTCACTTTGGGGCTATATAGGGATGACATTGAGCACAAAAATATTAAACTAAGCACAATCTCTTTCATTTTTTGCTTAAATGGTGAGAGAAGAGAAGAATGAAGGATACGAGAAACAGGAAGAGATTCATATTCTAAGTTTAGATTGAGTTATACCAATTAACGGAAGTCTATAAGATTTGATAGGTATTACTCATAACAACAAGATGCATTTTCTTTGTTGGTGCTCAATTCATATAAACTTCAAAGTTAAGCGTGCTTGCTTGAGAGCAATATGAGATGAGTGACCACTTGAGAAGTTTTTTCAAGAAGAGCGTAAAAACAAAGCACAAAGACCGGTGTTGTTATAGTAGGAAAAATCATCAGATCTGGATGCTACAAAGAATCAATTCTAACACTTACAAACATAAATGAAACATGCTCTAATTGTTTATTGCATAGCAGCATTGTCATTTGAGCGAAAAAGCATAGCAGCATTGTCATTTGTTTATTGCTGAAGGCACTGGCCGGCAGGATTAGCCTGCTTTCAATATTTAACATATATTGATATCAACTTGAAGTATATACTATATACAATTTGGACAAGCTTGTAATTGTCGTTTTGAAAAAACAAGAAGTCATCAGAGATGCATGAAAACAAGACAGTTCGATTATTTTGATGCCAGTCTTTGTAGTTGATACCATTGGCTAGAAATGTGACAGATATAAAGAGGAATCTTTTTTGGTACATAGATATGAAGAGGAAATGATATACCTTAATGAAGTTATTACTAATTGAATGAAGCAACATAAAATCAAATCAATTAAAACAAACTGTGAATAGTATCTAATAAAACACTCTAGTATGAGATACATTGATATATATATTAGTATTTGAAGTTATACTAAGTGCATGTTTGGCAACCCTTTTGCAATTGATTCTGAAGGCAGAATCATTTTGAGGAAAAAAGCTTTTATGAGTAGCTTCTGTGTTTTAGACTTGATTCTGGTAAAAGAGAAGATGATCCAAACATGCTAGTTATTGTTGCTTTCAAAGAGGGAGGTGACGATGAGGAGAGAAAGCAGAATAGGTTCCAGACATGATAAAGGAAGGATCATTGCTAGCAAAAGAAAGAGGAGTCCTTGGAGTTGTAGGTGTGCTTGGTCTTGATGATGCCATCCCATGGTGGTGACCATAGCCTCTGTCACCGCTCCTCCTTGGTCCTTTCTCAGCCCACTTGAGCTCAACTTGCTTCAATGTAATTGGATACCTCCAACTGCAACACCACACGATCCCTGCTCTTTCTATGTACCTGTGTTAATAATCAAATTTCACTAATGAGACTTTCATAATGGAGAAAACTTAGGGGTTGTTTCATGTTTACAGTTTTTACTGTTTACTAGTTAAAATATGACACGCGGATTGAAAAATGGTAGTTCAGAAATAATAAAATATCAAGTTAGTGGAAAACTACTTTTTTTTATTGGTTAACAACGCAAAACAACACTAAAAAAATGTACCTAAATTTTATCCTTTCATAAACTATCACATCATATATGTTGATAATCTTTTTAATTGGTTATGAGTTAAGGCAAATTAAAATACATATTCTTGTCTTTATAAAACAAATATTTGATTCAAGTGCATGTATGAATACACGGTATATTTTCAGGTTGAGATGAGAAGTGATTTTGTAGAACTTATTTCCGGTAGTTTTTATGAGACAAGAAGTGATTTTGAAATGTTCAACCATGAAACTAAACATCCTATGAGGAATATATATAGTGTCACTTCTTTTTCAACTAAAACATCGAATTAGGAAATCATTATCACCTTTGGCTGAATCTCAATCCAAGGCACTCAATACACTTTCTTCCTTCTGTCATCTCTCCCATGCCTCTTTCCACACACTGCTTGCAATAAACCCTGCCACATACCTGCATGGAAACACAACAATGTTAACTAAAGTACAGAATTGTTAACTATATCTTAGTTAAATTTTACTTAATTCATTAAATTACCCTCTTATATACATTACATAAAAAGATTGAAATAATGCAATGTACTCATAGCATTACCCTTGTCAATATGAATGCATAAGAAAAGAAAAAAAAAATGATCATTTTCTTGCTGCAAAGACATACCAGGCATCTAGTCCTGAAAAAATAAACATAACTACAGCAAATAGAGCACATCTTAGAATGAGGAATCCCCGATCGCCTTCGTCGACCAGCACCACCTTTTCCCGAAGCCAAACTTTCACCACTCATGGCATCATAGCCCATGCTATACTCACTGGCCCTGCTTTGAGGACTATGCGCACCCTTACCAGCATGCCTAACCTGATATTCGTGTCCTCCATGGCCTACAACGCGGCGGTTAAGACCATGATGATGATGATGGCTGAGATTGGATACCTGCAAGCCTTTTTTGAAGTCATGACTAGGTGTTAAGGACAAAGGGGAAAGAGAAGGTGATGGCACAGTTGTGGGGTTACTAATAATACTATCTTCTGAAAGGGGTTCAATTGTCTTGTGTGATGAATTCACATTGGCAAGGTCTTGAAAGGTGAGGTTAACAGACTCATCTGGGACTCCTTGGTACAATTCTTCTAGTCTTGGTTTTACCTGCTGAGTCTTCTTCATTTGATTATCACCCACTGAGTTCTGATTGAGGATCAATGATGAGATTATGTATTAGCTATGAGCCTATATGATAGAAATATTTAAGGTGAAAAAAGGTTAGATTATTATTTTTTGGTCAAGGTTAGATTTTTGTTTGGTCCATTGGAAATAAAGACGGCCACATGTGGCCAAAGATTACAAGGCCGGTTGGGAATTAAGAAGATATAAATTGGTATGAATATTGGCATTGGTCACTTGATTTATGTATTGGTTATTGGGAAAGATTTTTTAGGGTCTCTTTGGTGTTGGAAAGATTGGGTCACTTGATTTATGTAACCCTTGGAGCATTTTGATGACCAGATTGATGTATCTTTTTAAAAGACTAATTGATATTTTTGGTCTAACCACAGACATCTTCCACGGGAAGTAATCATGTATGAACTAGAAATTAGACATGCATCACTTGAAACAAACATTTGTTGTTTAGACTACTTAATATTAAAAGTCTGAGATAATTGCAGTCTCCATTTCCCTCTTTCAGCAATTCCACTAGGGTGTATCCACTTTAATAATATTATCACTTCCATACTGGGACTACATGCTTTTCTAAAGTTTTGAATGGTCTACATTCAATGGTAAAGGCATGTTCTTTGAGTAATTTTGTTTGAAACAATATTCGCTTTGTGGCTCTCCCCCTAAACTGTTTTTCACTTAGACAGCTGTTGAATTGATCTTATGGTTACTTATGTATTGATCTGTCTAAGGTGTGTTCTAGTAATAGTTAATGGTTTCAAGTATGCTTGCATAGTTAATGGAATTGGAAAATGAGGAGTGGAGTGAAAATGGGGTGGGAACTGGGAAGTTGTTCTCTGCTTATCTACCAGATGTGATTCTTCTTTCTGCTATATTGTTACAATGATGAAAACTTGAGCTCATAGCTCTTGCAATTTTTCTTTTCTCCTTATTGCAATTCTAAACATTTGCCTCTCGTTTCATCTGAATAAATGAAACATTATCATTACCCTTATGTTGTCCATGCAGGAAAGTTGTGTGTTTTGTCCTATGATAGGTGTTCAAACTATAACTTTTTCTATTCTGTGACTGGTTTATTTGGATTGGGAAGTTGTATGTTTTGTATTTTTAGAAGTATTCTTGCCACAATTAGGTTTATTTGGCAGTCCTACTATAGATGATGAGTAAGACTTCTATGGTCATTACTTGAGAGTCTGGGCTAGTACAATAGTACCTCCCAAGTCATGCAATTTGGGATGAATTAAGACATTCCAAGTATAAAGGTCTCCCTACTGTACCGACATATCTAAAACTAGAGGCTGTCCAAAAAGATACATGAATGGACATTTCAGAATAGCCTTAACTATGGATATAAGTAACTCAGTGCACTGCATATAAGGCTTGGAAGAAGAAAGTGAACTACGAACAACCGCGCTCGTCTAGTATACATCCCAAATTGCATGGCAACATGATGTGGGAGGTACTTCTCTAAAATCCCCATGGCCACAAACTCATAGACTCTCAAGTAATGACGAAAGGAATCTAACTCATTGTTTGAATTACCATTGTCAAATAAAGTATCATTTGAGACGACCGACCCGACACTATATACGTGATACTTTTGTGTCGGTCTGGCCAACGCAGCAGTTAGCATCAGCTTCCCTAACGCTAAGTTGTGACAATCTTTGTTTGTTTAATGTCGCCCTTGAATGGAAATTGTGTTGCATCGTACTAGCATCGACTTTTGACTGACGTCAACTTTGCGATGACTATTGAACAACACTAATTATTGAGCTTCGGACAAATTCAAGTTGGTCCCGAATCCAATGTAAATCTGACGCTAATCACTACAAGAGAAAACATAAATTACAACGGTTAAACCACCGCAAAATGACACTCATTGCGACTCTGCAGTCGCAACAATTACTAGTGTGGGGAAACATTCTACGCCAGCTTTGCAAAACTGCTAAACATCCTTGACATGTTGTGGGATCCTCATGCGCATCAATTCTTGGAACTTGTTAGGGTTGACCTCCATGCCTTGAAGAGTGAGAATGAAACCCAAGAATTTATTTACTCCTACCCCAAACACACATTTGATTCGATTGAGGTGCGTAGCTCACATGGTTGAGCTAAGGGTAATGCAGGTGAAGGGTCAGGGTTCGAACCCTGAGGAAAGATAATTTGTACTAATTTACTAACAACTAACATTTTCCTATAAAAAAAATTTATTTGGTAACAAACTAAACTACAATTGCAAAAACCAACGGGTGGTTGGTTCAAGTGGTACATGTTTGATTTTTCTTAAGCAAGGTCTCAGGTTCGAGTCTTGTGGATGGAAAAGACTTTGCTGAGAGAGTTAATTTCACCATGATATAGATGTTTTCGGCTCGAGCATTATTGCTTCGAAAAGAGAACACTTGTCTTAAAAAAACTGCAATTGCAAAAATATATTGAAAACGAGAAAAATATGTACCAAACGTGAAAATAAATGATAGAGGAATCGGTTTAAAGCAAGAGCACGATGATGATCATGTGGCACACGGCTCAAAGTAGTGGTCCAGGTGATTGTACGAGAACAAACATGAATTGAATGACTGATTTTTTCTCCAAAATTATAAAATAAAAATGACATTGAAATTTACTAAAGAAATTAAAAGAAAAAAATATGAGGCCTAGATTATTTTTCATCACAGGAACAGTTAATGAGAGCCCAATCATGTCGATAGCTAGGCCCAAAATAACTTTCGACCACAAAATACACTTACCTATTTGACCAAGAAAAAAACACTTACCTGAAAACTCTCTTTTTTTTTCTTCCAGATTTTTTTAAAAATAAACTAATTTGTATTTCACAATTTTAAAGATGAGAAAAATAATGATGTATCGACAATAAAAAATATTTTTACATAATCAACCAATCAGATTTTAAGAATGTGTCACATCAAGTAATTAAATTAAAACTACTATTTTTTCACATATTAGACATTTGATTGGTTGACTGTGCAAAAAAACTTTACACAGTGCACAAAAATTATTCTCCTTTAAAGATAATTTCTGATTATAATATTAAAAATTGTTTTGATATAACAATTTTTAATTTTTTTTTAGCCAATCATCCAAAACACTCTTAAAATAATTTTTTGATTAAAAAGATGATTTTTTTAGGTGAGAGGCAAGGTATCCACCGCCAATAGGAATAACTTGTGGCGGGTGCTCGCACTAAGCGGGAAACGTCTGACTACACTATGCTCTCAATTTCCATTGATAAGTTTCTTTATTGACTTTACAAAACATGTAATCACTATTAATAATTGTGATGATTTAGTTTACTCTCTAACGTAAATGTCTCAAAATGAGTGCATGTCTCACTTTAAATGAGTCAAACTTTTTCTCTTCCTATATTTCTATGAATGTATGAGTGTATTTAGAGTGTCAATAAAACTTTATTCTTAATCATAATATTAAAATAAATCCGCCAATGAATTGCTTCAATTATGAATATCCATAACTCAGCAGCAAACCACTGAAAGTACAACGTTTATAATATGCATCCAATCTTATAGGAAAATATATGGCAGAACACTGGACATTTGTGTTTTCTTGTTATGGTGTAGTTGTTATTTGGTTTGTTTAGTTGTTTTGTTCTGGTTCTCTTAGCTAAGAGTCTCATTGAACGTTGTCTCTTAGGAGGGAAAGGTTGTTCCCATCAGGTTTTTATTCAAAAATATTACTTCAGTTTTTGTAAAAAAAGTGAGAGGTAAAGAGAAAAATTAAGTGTTTGAATAATCTAGATATAGTTAGTGGTCTATTTTTGCATCATAAATGATAAAGCAACACTTATTATACGTCGACATCAAATAGTATAGAAATCCAATTTTAACCTTATTCAGCGAGTATTAAACTTTTTCTATCTTTTATAAAGAAAAATGATGTCTAGAGGTTCACATAATAATAGCATCTAAGCTACATTTAAAGTGAGATGTGAAGGATATTTAGCATGCAAATCAGCTCTTGCACGTTCCTATTTAGCAACTATAAATAGTACTCCAACTTCATAGTTGATAGCAGCACTAGCCATTACCACTTCATACATTTGTTGTCTTTAATTTGAAAACTTATCCTTTTCCAATTAAGCCATGTGTCACACCCCTGATTATTTCTGGTCATACCTTCAATCCCTTTGGTCTTCTTTATTTGTTATGATTTTTCTCTTCATGATTATCAAAGCCTTAACATCTCCCTTTATTGAGAAGCCCACAAAACACAACCTCCCCCCAGGTCCCAAACCATGGCCTATAGTTGGTAATCTCCCTGAAATGCTTGCAAACAAGCCTGCACCTCAGTGGATACATAAGATGATGGAAGAAATGAACACTGAAATAGCATGTATCCGCCTTGGAAATGTCCATGTAATCCCTGTTACTTCCCCTGCCATTGCTCGTGAGTTCTTGAGAAAACATGATGCTACTTTTGCATCAAGACCAAAAACCATGGCTACTGAAGCCATAAGTAGTGGTTATTTGACCACAGCTGTTACTCCCTTTGGCGAACAATGGAAGAAAATGAAGAAAATCTTGGCCAACGAGTTGCTTTCTCCCCTGAAGCATCAATGGCTTCAGGACAAAAGGAATGAAGAAGCTGCTAACCTTGTGTTCTATGTCTTCAACAAAAGCAATTACAATGATCATGATCATGATCATGGCCTTGTGAATGTTAGAATTGCTTCACAACATTATTGTGCTAATGTGTTCAGGAAAATGGTTTTTAACACAAGGTACTTTGGGATGGGTAGGGAAGATGGAGGGCCTGGATTTGAGGAAACAGAACATGTGGATGCTGCTTTCGTGTTGCTCAAGTACATTTATGCGTTCTCTGTTTCTGATTATGTACCATGGCTAAATGGACTTGGCTTAGATGGCCATAAGAGCAAGGTGAAGAAAGCAATGAGGATTATGGAGAAGTATCATGATTTCATCATTGAAGAGAGGATCAAAAAGTGGAATGAAGGAACCAAGATTGTTAAAGAGGACATGCTGGATGTTCTGATCACACTCAAAGATGTCAATGGTGACCAATTATTGACATTGAAGGAAATCAAGGCGCAAATTATAGTAATATCTTCTTTCCTTTTATTTCTATTGGGCATGCATCAGGACTATACATAGTTCTGCAATTTTTTTCAAGATCTTTATTAATCTTCATATAATTAACATTAGGGTAGTTTCTCACTTGCACTCTCTAATTTGGAGGGTTGCGCTATCCATGGGGTTGTGTAATCACCAAAATTAAGTATTGGGTGAAATTATCAGTCTTAGATGGCTTAATAATATTTTAACATGTCTCATGGGTTAGACTTTTCTAAAACACGTGTTAAAATATTATTAAATAACCTAAACTAGGATGAATAAATACCCAAGGTGGTGATTTTGACAACCTTTACTAAAATTTTAATTTCAAAATTCATTAGTATCTGTTGTGACATCACATTAATGAATTAAACTAGTGAATATGAGAGAGAGCATCACACCAGCGCAACAAAAAGGTTTTCTAAACATTAACATGTAATGTACCTTTAAAAGAAAAATAATGATAAATCCTCTTACTTTATTATATGAGTGTTGCTCTGAAATCCATTTAAAATGAAAGAGTGTGGATACCCTTTGTTCTTCCTAATTTTTGGGGGTCCCAAACTCAGAGGTGTGAGTCCAAGCTTAGGGCTAGGAATAGTATCGGAGTGAAGATGCCATTATTCTAGCTTCTTAGTTCCTCTTACATGCTCTTTCCTTGTCTATCATTATGTGTGTTATAGCGCATTTAATGGTGGTAATGAACATTATTTATTGTCCTTGGATCCCGGTGCCATGACAGTTATGATGCCTCTTAACTGTTGTGAGGACCTTGGTCCTACAACATTCCTTTCTCTGAGTCACACTCTTACTCGTCTTCAAGGCATGGGTCTGGTGATGACTCAGGGGGGAACATAGCCCTCCAAGCCCGTAAGCATATATGTTTAATGGGCTTAAATTTAAGTAACTTGTAATTTCAAAAAAAAAAAAAAGTAACTTGTGACGGTTGCGGACCATTATATACTGTCAAATTTATATTGAAAAAAAAAACTACAATTTGTGGAAGTTAGAAACCAACACTTTAACCAACACAAACCATGGGTGTCGTCAGAAATGCATTGCGCCGTTTATATTATAAACAATGTGCAAAAGTTAGCTCCTACTGTTATTCTCTTAGCTATGCCATTTATATGGAAAATGTTGGTTTTATTTTTAGGAATTGATGATGGCAGTGGTGGACAATCCATCAAATGCTGTTGAATGGGCACTAGCAGAAATGATAAACCAACCTGAGTTGCTTCAAAGAGCCACTGAAGAATTAGACAATGTGGTTGGAAAAGAGAGAATGGTCCAAGAATCAGACATCCCTAAACTCAAATTTCTGAAGGCTTGTGCAAGAGAATCTTTTCGCATGCATCCCATAGCACCTTTCAATGTCCCTTATGTCTCTATGAAAGACACAATGGTTGGAAATTACTTCATCCCAAAGGGTAGTCATGTGATTTTAAGCAGAAGTGGTCTTGGAAGAAACCCAAACGTTTGGAGTGAGCCCCACAAGTTCAAACCTGAACGTCATCTAAAAAGTGATGGGTCTGATGTAGTTTTGTCTGAGCCAGAATTGAAGTTCATTTCCTTTAGTACAGGAAGGCGTGGTTGTCCTGGGGTGAATCTTGGAACAACAATGACTATGGTGCTACTTGCTCGGTTACTCCATGCCTTTAATTGGAGTGCACCGTCCAATGTGTCTAGCATCAATCTTAATGAGTGCAAAAGTGAAATGTTTCTTGCTGAACCACTTTTGGCAATAGCAAAGCCAAGATTAGCCACAAAATTGTACCACCTATAAATTAAGTTAAAATTTACCTAGGCAATAACTATATAGGTGAAGTTTGAATAATGTGCAATATTACACAGAAGAACTACCAAATAAAGAAAAGGACGGACTGTTAATGATGATAGTAACGTTTGGGACTTATTTGACTGCATGTATTGCAAATTAATTTCACAATTGTTGCATTAGAAATATCAAGATGTGTCAAATAATTGTTTTGTCATGGTTCTCAGAGATACATTTAAGTTCTATCATCTTCTTATGTATTCTTCATTTACTAGTTATAATATAAATAACAGACAAAGTATTTTAGGGAAGATAGATAGAAGACTTAAATAGGGCTAGATCATTGAAGGGACAGGGGTGTTGTTAGAACAGCAATGCATAAACAAAGAGTTGAGCGAAAGCTTCTTTGCTGCTTCATAACATCTGCATTTATCACATTGATGCTACTGCTAGAGTCTATGAAAAAGTAATGTGTCTTCTTGTAGGTTCCTCCAAGAAGTAGTAGATGGCGCGACTGCTTAAGCCCAGAGCACAAAAGCATAGAACAAGACATCTTATGCAATAAAAAAAATGAACTTTTAATAATAGAGCCAGGATAGTGACAACAATAAAAGCAGCCAAGATGAGAAAAGAAATCCAACAAACATGCAACAGTTCTCAATCACAATGCGTAACACGAATTACTTGCAATTTGTATGCAGCCCTCCAACCTTAATAGCAAATAAACCTTGAAGCTAATTGTAAATGTTATGAAATCCGAACACGCCAAATACTATTTTCTTCAGATAACTCATAGCCTCTTAAGGCTCAAAACTTAGAATTCTCCTAATTCTACAAAACAAACACAAACTTACCATTCCCAATTAGACCAGAGGCAGACAGTAGTTAATATTTAATACGATTGGTGAAAGCGATGAAGTAGATTACACGGCTGCTTTCACACAACCAATGGTTCATGTCTTTCTGCTCAATGAATGGCTATTAATTTGGTTTAGCAGAGCAAAAAGAGCTAAAATATTAACAAAAATTGTTTCCATCAGATGCATATTCCCTAGTTGTTTATTGGAGGTTTGTTATCTTATTGGAAGATATACCTTCTCAAGCCCCTGCTATATAAAGAGACCCAAACTAACTGCACCTTCAAGTCTAAAGTAGATATAATTTAAGAAATCACCAAAGCTCTACTTTAGTCTTTAATCTAAGCATGTAACTTTGTTTGTGGAGGTGATAGAAGAGAGTGAGTGATAGGAACTCAAGGTTAGGGGTTAGTTAGTTAGTTAGACATAGTGAGTTAGTTAGAATGTTATTGAGGCATGTAGCCTATAAATAACAGACATTAGAGAGCTAGGGGTATCTTTTAGTTCATTTTGGGTTTTGGGGCCTAGGAAGAGGGTGTGGACTCTCTTGAGATTGAGTGTGGACTCTTTCTCTTTTACTCTGCCCTGATTCTCAGTTTGGGAATTAGGGTTTATCATCAATAAAACATCTGGTTCTAACATTGGTATCAGAGCACCGATCTGGTGCCTGAACCACCAATTCTTTGCTGCGCTATGGAAGAAGCAAGGAGCATGGCAAGAATTTCAGAGGAATTGGTGAGGAAAATTCCAATTTTTGGGGGTGATGATGCGTATGATTGGGTACACAGTTTGGAGCATTTCTTTCTGTTGAAGAAGGTGAGAGAGGAAGACAAGATGCAAGCAGCGCTCCCATATTTCTCTCGCCCAACAACTTCATCTCTGCGCGTGCGAAGTGCGCCGCTGATGGCACCTTGGTCGTTCCTCTATTCAGCGTTCCTCTACTCAGCACCAGTGGCGGTTGATGCTTGCGTTTCTCCATCGCCTTCAGTTGCTGACCTCTTCTTTCATCCATTGCTTCTGATTCCTTAACTGAATCGGGTTCAGATTCTTTTCGCAACACCTCTGTTGCTACTTGTTCTTCATCCGCGGCTTCAAGATTGGGTTTTCGCCTCTCCTCAAACGTCAAGACTTCCTCTGCTACAGATGCTTGCTCAGCCACCATAGCGTCTCTTTCTTCTTCCGCTGCGGTCCCCGTTCCTTCCAGCAACGCCTCTGCCGCTGTTTGCTCTGCCACGGTTGGTGCCTCCGATTCACTTCTGATGAGTACTTGGAGTTAGTTAGTTAGTTAAGGGTTAGCATTTAGAGTTAGTTAGTTAGTTATGGCTTAGCCTATAAATAAGGGAGTGTGAAGAGGGTTTAGGTATCTTTGGGATCATTTGGGAATTGGGAATTAGGAGAGTGATGAGTCTCTCGAATACTCATCTGTTTCTTGTACATTTTTCTGTTGAATAAATATCAGGGTTTCATCAATTGGTATCAGAGCACCGATCTAGGTGCTGTGATTGCCATCAATTCGTGAAGATGTTTCCAGAATTTGATGGAAGAGAGGCCTACGGATGGCTCATTATGGTGGAGCAACACTGTGAGGCCAAGGGAGTATCCGAAGAGGAGAAATTCTCAGGGGCAGAGAAGGCTTTGACTGGTGAAGCTTTCATGTGGTGGTTTTGCTGGAGAAGACGCAATCAGAAGGCAACATGGTGGGAATTTGTGGAGGCTCTGTTGAGGAAATTCGAACCAGAATTGGAACCGTACATGCCAGAACCAGTCCAAGATTCAGAGGAGGAAGAAATCCCTGGGAAGCAAGAAGTCTTGGAGGCAGAACGAAGAACTGTTGTGGTGGAAGCCAAACCTGAGGCCAATTCAGTGCTGTTGGCGAAATCAGAGATCAAGCCATATTCGCCGGAGAATTCTGAGATGGAAGCGTCGCGGAAAGACTCGGAGTTTGCAATGGCGGCGGAGCAAACAGCGGAGGTGTCACGGTGTCAACCGGACACCGTGGTTGATTACATCGATTGCACGTTGACGGCGAAAGGGGAGAAGATCGACGCCGAAGGGGAAATCAAAATCAAGCGGTTACAGGAAGGTTCTTCAATGGAGAAATGGCAGATTTGCAGCATTCATGGGAGGAAGAAGGTGCAACCAATCGTTTTGCCCCAAATCAGTGATTTAGGGTTCGATTGGGAGAGACGGCCGCCACGGAAACCGCCGGATTCATGTCTCTGCACGGCGGTAACCGCCAATCGACTGCCGGACACGTTCTTTTGCTGGACGGAGGTCTTCATTCAGACCTCTGTTCTTTGCTCTTCGATGGTTGCCATTCAACTGGAGACTAAGCCACCAGACCGCAGTGGTGGCAGCTCACACTTCATCCTTGGCGATTCTTGCAGATCGGACTTGGTGGCCAACCGTCCTCCAGCTAAGCCACCGGATTTGGCTGAGACAGCGGTGGTGGGATACTGTGGCCTCGAGTTAGTTCGCACGGAGGAGAGTAAAGGGCGCTCGCTCATTCGCAAGTCGGTAACCGTTTCACGGCCGCCGGCGAAGCCACCGGACTTTGCAGTTATGGCGGGGGACGCTCGTTTCCGTCGTCGCTGGTTGGGTGTGGTCTTTCCGTTGTCTTCACACGCACACGCGTTCACACGAAGCAGAGCAAGGCTGGCTCAGCTAGATTTTTCAGAATTGGGTCAAAGTTTGACCACAAGGCCAAAGCCCATAATGCTAAACAGAAGGAACGGGCCCAAGAGGAACTTTTCTTTCTCAATCATCTACAGACCAGTTCATTCCCTTACTCTAATGGGCCAGGCCCAACTGTTGGAGTATTTGTTTTTTGTTTGTTTAAAGAAGCTTGTGTTTTACCCCACCTTGAGGACAAGGTGGATGTTTAGGGGGGAGTATTGATGAGTACTTGGAGTTAGTTAGTTAGTTAAGGGTTAGCATTTAGAGTTAGTTAGTTAGTTACGGCTTAGCCTATAAATAAGGGAGTGTGAAGAGGGTTTAGGTATCTTTGGGATCATTTGGGAATTGGGAATTAGGAGAGTGATGAGTCTCTCGAATACTCATCTGTTTCTTGTACATTTTTCTGTTGAATAAATATCAGGGTTTCATCAACTTCTTTCTTGTTCCTTCTTCTTTCTTCGTTCATCGAGTTCTGTCCACCGTTCTTCAATCAACTCTTCTTGCTTTCTGAACTCGGCGTTCTCAATCATCCAATCTCTCAAAAGTGCGCATATTTCCTCCTTATCCTGCGGTGCCAATGAACTCCCTCTGAAATCCTCTTTCTTTTTACCACCCATCTGCTTCATACGTTGTTACTGTAGGGTTTTCTTGGCCAGGGCACCTGAATCGGTGCTCTGATACCAATGATAGAAACCAGCCAAATCTAATATTATTAAATGGTAAAACCCTAATTGCCAAATAGGAATTGGGGGAAAGATACAAGGATCCCAAACACCCTCCCAAGAACCAGAGAGACCCAACGCTCTCTAAACCCTAATTCCAAAGTGAAAACAAAGATACCCAATTGTCTCTCTAACTTACTTATTTATAGACTCACTCTCTAATTATGCTAAACCTAATAAAATATAATAATAAAATATAAAACCTAATGCTGACTGGATAAAAGATACTAATAATAAAATCTAATACTAACTAGCTAATCCCGTGTACCTATCAGTGAGCAGTTAGCTTTTTTCTAGCATGATACTGACTTATTGTTATATTCCTAAGAATACTTGCTGTAGAAGCATGCAGCTTTACCTTCAGGGTGGATCCATACACCACAGTATATCAAACAAACTTAAATGTCATATATCATATAGGAAATCAGTAGCAGGTTTTATATATATGTTTTTTTTTATGTTATTGTACATTTGGGATTCTTTAAGAAGCATAATGAAATTTTAAAAAGGAGAAAAGATCAATACATGTTTGTACATAATTAACGAACTATCAGCACTTAGAAGACTTGAAAACGGGAATTATTAGATTCATACTTGTACCATTCATAACTCTATTTATAGTAAGGGTTTCCAATATTTTAAATATAAACACACTTTTTCTTCTATTCTTTTTTCGAAATCTGAAATCAGTTAGAAAGGGAGATTGGAGGAAGGAAACTACAAATGACATAGGAATCATCTGGCATTGTACATATTAGCCAACTCCTTGTTTTATCAACAAATGGAGGTAGATGCAGGTCCAATGACACAATAAATTATGTTACTGTCGAGGTTATCAAGAAATTATATTTCTGTCCAGGTTATAAGTTTAGTAATTAAATCCAATGACAAATCATCTGGCCTAAGATATTGAAGGGCAACGTCATGTTATCTCCAAATAGACTACTTCCCTAGGTGATTTTTTAAAAACTCTCATTATCATTTAGATTTGAATTTGAATTTGGACCTCTGTGTGTGCACATTCTTGAAAAAATTTCAAATGTCACAAGGTTACAAAATCTAACAATCTTCAGCAAAATTTAACCACATGCCTCATCATATATCAACATCAACTTTACCCCCTTCCTATGCATTAAGTTAGAGCTTTCAAACACATACACCAAAGGGTAGTCTTACTGAAGCAATCAGTAATTTTCAAGCTAAAATAACTCAGTTCCTCAAGTGCTTTTAATTACTTCAAAGTAGTACTTTAAATGCATATTGAATAAAAACTCATGTCCTTCTCCTATATGAAGGATAAATGGGCTAAGATGATTTCTATGAAGGATAAATGGGCTAAGATACTGATAGGATTAGGGGAAAGCCTATTGTAACACAGGTATATCAGAGAAGGCAGAATAAGTAAGTCTGGGGACTAAAGTGGAATAATAAAGTCTCTAAGGACTAGTTGTATTTTCAGGAAGTCTTAGCTATAAATAGCTAAGCTGTCATGTTAGGAGTTAGTTTTTGGTTAGTTGGGGATTTGTAACTGAATACTGGTATTCAGTTAGATTGTTGAGAGAAACTTGTTTCTCTCTCCCTCTGTATCGTCTCTTTCTTCCATTCTATGCAATTCATCTCAGTTTTCATGGAGATTCTCTCCATTGTTCTGTGATTTTCTTCCTAATTCAGTAGTATAGGATTACCAGTTCTAACAGATACACATCCACACCGCAAATTTGAAAAGCTATTTCATTTCAGTTTCTGTCACATTTACAGAAGTAGATGTAGCTGTAGTGCATGAGATCGACAATTTTGAAAACAATAACAAGAAGAGTACAACGATACATAAAGTCTGTATCCATCCAAAGCACCAAAACCAGCAGATACATTGAATGTAGAGCTAGGAACAAATGCACTAGTGACAAGGACATCAATTACTCAAATAAAAGTTCACAAATTGCAGAGCTCCTTGGGTATGATGCTAATTCTGTTATCATTTGAAGCTTTTCCTGATAATTAAGATACTTCTTACTGCAAATTGTCAGAGTACGTAGCGATGTTGAGTTTTGCATAACATACCTTGCAAATCTCATATGACATTCCACTGCATCAAAATTTTCAAGAATGCACTTTGTGAGATGTGATGAAAAGCATTCAGGAACAGAACATGGGTATGGCCAAACATCATCACGACCATCAAGGTTAAAAACAACAGTTTGAAGCTTAGAGCAACGATTGAGCATATCAAGCGCCAAACTGAATTTAATAGAGCCTCCAAATAAGAGCTCCAAATAAATTAAATTGGGAAACACAGGAATATCCGCATCGCACTGCACGAGATATAAAGATAAATTATCATAAGTATTAGAAACATTTTCTAAGCAAATACTAAAACACTCTCCTTCTCCATATACAAACCTCGTCTAAGAGCAGAAACTGCACATTTGAAAAAGCTTTGACAGGAATATAATATCCTTGAAAAAAAACCAAAACCTCAGCTCTAACCAACTTGGGCAAACTTTTAACCCTCCCCTCAAGTTCATAGTCATAAAAAGATACATCCCTTGCTTTCAAATTTTCCAGAATTGGACACCCATAAAGAAGCTCCACAAAAGATTGAAGCTTCTCAATCAAAACACTCTTCAAATGCAGTGTTTTGAGTGAGGGAAGATCCACAGTTGAAAAATCATCAAAAACTACAGAACTCAACTTGAGAACAACAAGGGTTGTGCATTTCAGAATAGAGCAAGGCACTTGGGAGACGCAACTGCGGATTTTGATATTCTGAACTTGGCGTTGTTGTATTGCGGCGTTTAACCACACCTTGACATGGGAACCTAGACTTTCACTTTCACCCCATATGAGCCTGAAGTTTTTGATGGGTTGATGCAAATCTCGTGAGAGAATAGCAGCATACACGAAGTTGATAAAGGAAGGGTCTGAGTTTTGCTTCTCCTTGCCTTGGAGATCTCGACGACGGCGGAAAAATCGAAAGTCATCGAAGTCTAGGGTAGACAGTGAAGGCCAGAGTGGCCTCCATCTCTTTGAGAGAAGAATGGTGGTGACAGCTTCTTCAGTGGGAAGAAATGAGAGAATGTGACAGAGAACTTCATCTGGCAACTTGCTAATCCTATCAACCATTGTCATTGGTAAGCTCTGTGTCAGTGATAAGCTTCAGTTTTTGAACAAAATAAGAAGGAAAACGGGAAAGAAAGAAAATCAGTGTAACAACTAAGAAGTAAGAACTTCCCTGTTATTATGATTATATTATTATAAAACTAGTTTTTTTTTATTGTGCGGCGAAATTTGTTATTGTATTTGAGACATCAATCAGTACTTTGCTTATGAAAAAGGTATAATACTAAAAATGAAAACAATTATAATAAGAATCAAGATATTTTAAAAATATAAATTGTGAAACTCAAACATAGTGTTTTCTAATCATATACCAATTTAAATAATATAAAGATTTAAAAATAGGCTTAATTGCACTTTTGCTCCCTGATCTTTCACCTTTGTGCGATTTACCTCCCTCATCTTTAAAATGAGCGAATTCCCTCCCTCTTCTATTAATATGTGTGATTTAGGCCCTTCCGTTAGTTAGCCGTCCAATTGCTAACGGTGGTTGCTATTTTCACCCCCCCTTTTACTAACCACACCCCCTTATCAGAAATAAAAATAAAAAAATAAAAAATAAACGAAATAAATTAAATAAAATTAATAGAAAATAAAAAAATTATAAATTAAAAAAAACTGAAAAAATATTTTTATAAAAATCAAAGGAAAAATAATAAAATAAATGAAATAAGTTAAATACAATTAATAGAAAATGAATGTAAGGCCCAAGTTTTTAAACTTATGCTAAGTGAATAAACTTCTTATTCACGATTAGGGTTGATGTAATGCGAAGGGAAACCTGAACAAAAGTTTATTAAATGAAATAAATTTATGAAGGAGAAAGTTCAGGAAAAGTTTAAGGATTGTATTAGAATCGATAAAAGTTATAGCACGATCGTTATACGCTTAAACCTAGGTCAGAAACCCTAGTATGTAGCTAATTTTCACTTTTAGGCACGATGGAAGTTAATTCCAAAAATCTTCAGAGAAATGTTAGAACTTCTCTTTTTCCATATATCAAAATCGTTTCGAGGCGAAACTCTAGGATCTACGAACGTCCGATTCCAATCATCGGAAGTGTGCCGAAACCGAATCCCTGGTATTTCAAAACCCTAAAATCACCCGACTATGGGGACTTTTTCTATTCAGAGCTTCAAATGAATATTCCACACGCGTACACCCATTTCTCTTGATGATCTCAATCTTTCTTCAGAAGGAAGTTTTCCATTCCGACATTCGACGCAAAAAGCAACTTATCGGGTAAAATAGTTTTATACCGACTATGCATTAGTTGCCAAAAATACAAGGAGACCTCTTTATAGTTTTGGAATTCTTTTTCCAAAACATATCTATTAATTCACGGAGAATGACGCCGGAAAAATCAGATTCGCGAAACTTTCATTTTCCCGCGAATTTCCATCTTCTATATATAGCAAACAAGTGAGAAAAAAACACAAAACTCCTCCATTTTCTCTCCTCAAGGCCGCGAGCTTCACCAAGGAAGAAGGAAGAAGAATTTTCTTCATTACTTGCTTGATCGTTGATCCGTTAGTTGCTGCTTCAAGGTTTCGAGGTATAGTCGCTAATCCTTACCTCTGATCGCTTTTTCCATAGCTTTTCTGTAGACTTTTCTGAGCTGATAGTTTATGGGTTTTTGCAAAACTATCCCGAATCTTTCATTTCTGATTCTAAACCTCTTCCTTATGTGCCCAAGATCACTTCTGCCGGGTTAGATTTTCCGTTATGTCGCCGGAATTCCGCCGGAATCAATTTTAGCCTAAAATACCCATTTTTGGAGTTTTTGGAGTAAAGCCTCAACCTTTAGGCTGAAAACTATCGCCTTAGCTTAGTGCTAGTAGGATTAGTTGTCATAAACGTCGTTGGTGACGTCCCTGCAAAATTTGGTTTTTGGGATTTCAGTTTTGAAAATCCTAAGTTAAAAATCATGACCAAAATACCCCTGCGACAGTTTTTGATCCGATAATTTTTCCGAGTTCAGAATACCCTTAGTTACGGCTAATGATAGCATAGGAACCAAGTTTGATCGAAGAAAAATCGAGTCTCCTAATTGTGAAAAGTGGCCGAACCTATTAAGGGGGAGGAGGAAAATTTCCTTTTCCGAAAACTTGTCTTTCGCGCTAGATTATCGTACCTTAGAGTATAGATTATTTCGAGTAACCTTAGTAAGTATCGATAGCTTAGTTTTCGATAGATTCTGATAGTATTTCTGTGATTTTGTTTTAAAGGAACTTTTGAGGAATTTCCTGAGGAACAACACTTTGATTGTGAGGAAGAGTTGGAAGTTCATCCTGGAGAATCTGCAGGTGAGGGCTTCTCACTGAATCTCTAGTTAATACTTAGGGTCGATGCTTTCGACATTGTTTACTGTTTATGCACTGGATTGTGTGTGATTGGAAAATGTTTTCTGAGGCTTCGGCTGACAATGTAGATGATGAATCTACTGAATGCTTTTGAGATTGAATCTTCATGCTAAGTGCTAATTGGGTAATTTAGGATGTGTGGTGCATGCCTTATATGCTAAGTGCTATGTGGTTATTGCTTAATATATTGATATATGACATGTTGATTGGTTGTGCTGAGTTATTTATACTTATGCAATGAGATCTGAGATTCTGAGTAGTGAGAATAGCGGGTAGGTCATGCCGATTTTATTTTGAGAGTTTTTGAGAAAGTTGATAGGACGAATGAGTTCGGGCCTTGTTATGGTTTTGACGGATCGAGACATTCTCTGGAGTCATTTGGGGATTAGTAGATCCCGAGAACTTATAAGATTTTGCGATAAGACTAAAAGGATATTATTTTGAAAAGAAAACTCATAAGACATTAAACAACCTCTAAATCTTCAATTAATGATGATAAACTCGGAAGGAAGCTTCGGATGCAAATCTTAGTTTTTGGAAAACGAGAAGTGTCGTCGGATCCAAGTGTTGAGGAAGTTGAGGAGGGTTGAGTATGTCGATGTTCTTGTGCTGTTGGAGCAGCTGTGTTGAGTATGTTGATGCTCTTGTGCTGTTGGAGCAGCTATGTGTTGTTGGGCTATCCTGGGGATAAGTCCGGGAAACCGTTAGTTTCCGAGAGTGTGATACTCTGTGCTCGTTGAGCAGTTGTGACCATCGGATTGAGATGAGTCGGATGATTTGGAGATCATCATGAGTTACTATGTTGATGTGAAGAAGTGTCTTTTGTCGCAGAATCGACTTTACCTTAGGGTAAGCTTTTAGAGACATTAATCTAGCTAGAACACGTGGCGACGTGTCGAGTGAGGTCGGAGACGTTGTTTGGCTAATCACTGCATTGCATGCACTCATTAAGTGGTTTAAACACGGCGAGATACCGGACCACGGCGGATTCCAAAATTGGTTATAAGACCAGGATTTCCGCGTAAGAGCGCTGCTAGGTGACTCTTAGTAGCAGACCGAAATGGCAGGCCTTCGGGTTTTATGCTGATCTGACTACATGTTGTTGTTGGAGTAAGAGGCACACGGGCCGAAATGGTCCCACCGTGGCTGGTGCTAGGACTGATCCGATGATGTCCATCCGTTCCGGAATGCATATTGGTTGACTGGGTTAACCTGCATTGCATATCATGCAACATGCATACTAATTTAGTTGTCGAGTGTGATTGTTAATTGTTAATCCTATTTGGAACATGCTATTTGTTATTGTTGTCATTTACGTTCATTATGGAACATGAAACCCTAGGATGCTATCTCTAGTTATAAGCCTAAGTGGCTATCTATTACTTGTACCTATTGGGTTTATTATCTACATAGTTCTTTAGAGTTGACCCTCGCGTCTTCTGTGTGTGTTTTGGCGGACAACGCCTTTGTCAGATGTCCATTGCGGATTGGTTCACAATGGTCCACCCTTCGGGGAGGATTAGGTACGAGATGATCGATCAGGACGACCCCGGGTCGTGGGTGGTTGACCTCGCGAGCCATCGAGCGACGTATTCGGGGCGTATCATGGAGGACCACGTAGATAGTGGAGGACTCCTGAGGTCAGGAGTGTTGAGGAGATGCTCTGTCAGCTTCAACTTGCCACCGGGCGTCCACTGTGGACCAGGACTTGGAGGACCACCACCACCACCGTTGTCTTCAGACGAGGAGGATCTCTCAGAGGAGGAGCCAGTGGGAGTGCCTTCGGCGGAGTCTAGTGCACCCTCCGTTGCGATCATTGATGATCAGGGTTCGGGCCCTAAGCCTGTGAGTCCAGCATCGGAGCGCATTTCGGTTGTGAGGGGAGGACGGATAGGGTTGGTAGACTTAGTCGTTCTGGAATCTGATTCAGACGACGATCATGCTAGCACGTAGGTTTAGTGCTGGTGTGAGCTCCTCGAGTTAGGATTAGTGTAGGAGTAGAGTCGTAGCTCTGAGCGTCATTTGTTACTTAGGGGACAGGGTAGTTCCGCCTATAGCTTTTTGTGTGGTTTCCTTACGGGAATCACAGAGAGTTGGTTGGACTTAGGAGGTCTTATTTTCAGACCATTGGGTCAACTTATTCTCAGTTTTGAGGGATGGTGTTGCGGACACTTCACCCTTTCATTCGGTTTGTACATATTGCCTACGGGCGCTACTCTTCTATTACCCGTCACTGGAGGTTTACTCGTGACGAGGTTGCTACTTACAACGGGGGCTGTTTATATATTGTACATTAGTTTTATTACTTTTCGCACTTGGGTTTTATTTAATTCAATCTTGTCTTAGTTATTATCGAAAAAAAAAAATATTCACGTTTTTCCGCATTAAGTTTATTGTTGGTTACTAAAGTGACGCCACCGAAATCGGGGTGTTACAATGAAAAAATATTTTTATAAAATCAAAGAAAAAACTGAATTTTTTTTTATAAAAATCAAAGAAAAAAATGTTTTTATAAAATCAAAGAAAATAACATATTTTTTTTAATTGAAGATAGAAATTTAAAAATAAAATAAAAGAAGAATTTGTTTCTATTTGCACCACCTACACTAAATTAAAAATAATTATTCTTTTATTTTATTTTTAAATTTCTATCTTCAATTAAAAAAATATTTTATTTTCTTTGATTTTTATAAAAAAAATTCAGTTTTTTCTTTGATTTTATAAAAATATTTTTTTCAGTTTTTTCATTTTCTATTATTTGTATTTAACTTATTTCATTTATTTTATTATTTTTTCTTTTTTTTTTCAGTTTTTTTTATTTTCTATTAATTGTATTTAATTTATTTCATTTATTTTTTTATTTTTTTGTTTAATTGCACTTTTGCCCCCTGATCTTTCACCTTTGTGCGATTTACCTCCATTTTTTTATTTTATTTTTATTTTTATTTCTGATATGGGGGTGTGGTTTGTAAAAGGGAGGGTGAAAATAGCAACCGTCGTTAGTAATTGGACGACTAACTAACGGAAGGGCCTAAATCGCACATATTAATAGAAGAGAGAGGGAATTCGCTCATTTTAAAGATGAGGGAGGTAAATCGCACAAAGGTGAAAGATCAGGGAGCAAAAGTGCAATTAAGCCTTAAAAATATTAATGAATCAATTGGTAAAAATCTTATTTATGCACATGTGAAGTACAAAAGAATTTTGTTTACCAAGATAAAAATACATATATTAGAATCTATTTATGTTGTCGACTTACAAAATGAAACAAAACTAATAGTTTTATTTGTTTTTTCCGGACCAGGCAACATATTTGTTGTGAAAATATCTATCATAATTAAAAAAAAACTAAAATAAAATTTATTAGATAATTAGAGCAAACATTTTAAAATTTTAATGTACTACATATTTTCACTATCTAATTTTTATAATTTTATATATTTGTACGCTTTTAACTTTTTTGGATTATGATACTATACAAATTCTAAAATTATATTGAATTTTTTCTTATTAATCTTTACAAGAAAATATTTTTACGTAAAATATTTCTTTCCGTGTGATCTTTTAATATATGTATTGATTGATTTTCTCCTCCCGTGTAACATACTTTCACTATTAATTTTTAATTATTTATATATTTACTCATTAAAAAATTATGAAAAATGTACTGAAATTATAATAAATTTTATTAATTTTAAGTATTATCATGTAAATTGTTCATCTCAAATGAGATTTTTACCCTTAACTTAAAAACAAATAAATATAGTCTATATTTTCTAATTTCATTCTCTAAAAAAATATATTATTATTCTCGAATGACATATATAATTCTACCATATAAAATTTTAATTCTTTTGTGTATATAGTATATTTCTCTAATCCTCGTATGAGATATTTCACTGAAAAGTTTTATTCCTAAAATTAGTTTAAAAATTACGAAAAATACTGAAATTATATATTTTGAAATCCTCATACAACAAAATTACACTATCAACTTTTCATAATTTAATCTAAAATTAATTAAAAATTATAAGAAAGGTATTGCAATTATTTTAAAAATTATTTTCCTATAAGTTTTAGCATGAAAGTATTTTCATTTAAAATATTCCTCATGAGAGTTTTTTTTCCTTATATCTTCAAATTATAATTATACTTAAAGCATTTGTTTATTAGTTTTAAAATGAAAGTATTTTCATATACTCATGGGATTTTGGCAACCTTAATAAAAACATAAATAAGTATAGTATGTATTATGTTAATATTTTCTATTCCACATACGACATAATTTAAAGGAGCAAGAGTCACAAAAAGGTACATAAAAGTTTATTAGGATAAAAATATTTCTTTTAATTGAATAAAAAAAACAATATAATAATCAAAATTTTAAATTAATTACATCAAACAAATTTTTTGCGAAATTACATAAATCTTTGAAATCATGTTAAGAGTGAAATTTTCTTCTAATAATTCAAATAATGCAACTAACATATTCTTAAATAATGTCAATCGTCCGACTCCCCATTACCAACTCTTCTTAAAATCATGTTATGTTTGGTGCAACGTATATAACTTCAATACCAATATTTATGTCTTGATGCTCTATGCCATATTCTGGCCTTTTGCGCTTGCAACTGAAACAAACCTCTATAGATTTTTCACCTAGTCAAACGGTTCAGCTTCAAGAGACCGATTAGTTGTGGCTTCTTATACCACCTCTTCCCTCTTAAGTACTGGATGATTTCAGGCTTTGAAACCTTCATCTGTAATCTCTACCTGAATCAAACAAACTAAAGGTTATAAATAAATAAGAGTAAAAAGAGTAACGAAAGAATCACTTGAAGGTTATGTGGAAACAACCTATTCCAAACTAAGAATCACTTCTTATTGCACTGCACCTTCCCCATTTTGTTACCGCTAACTGCTCCAGTTAAAGAACTGTAGCATCCAAATCTCATTACCTTGATCAGTTACCAATCCAAACAGTAACATGTCCAATTTTTTGCCATAAACTCTGCTTTCAACATTTTCCTCATATGTTTGATCCATTATTTGAAATCCAATCTGTAACATGTCTATGCAAGAGGAAGGTGTATTCAAGTCTGGATAAAAATGAGTTACATGAATAGTGATTCAAGATAAATAAATAAAAAAGAGCTAGATAATATATGAAAGATGAGCTGAGAAATTCATTAGCGGCTTTCATCGTCATTTATTAGTCAAAATGGAATGTAGTGAAGTCAACTAACTAATGTTTATTACATTGATACAAAATGCATTCCTCTAATGTTATTTCCCTCTATTTATAGCTAATCCCCTCCTAGTACTAAGTACTAACTAAATACTGTAATAATCCCCAACTAACCTAGTAGTAGCTAAGTAATTTACCCTTATGTTACATCTTAACATGTGACTTACAGCTGCTTGAGCAGCAAGCATTTAGCCTTATCACACCAGTATGCATATAACCTCATGCTAATCCTTTCTGTTTAACATCACAAAGGACCATAATCTTCCAATCTTACCATAAATCTTCCAAAACTATTATTAGATCTTTGTCAGTTTTACCATAAATCTTCCAGAACCATTAATAAATATAAATTTTGGTCAGTTTTACCAAATACTCTTCTAGAACCATAAGCTTGAATTTTGGTACCATAATTAGATTTTAAAACAAAATAATGGTCCTTTCCGATTTATGACACCCATTAGAGTTTCCAAAAGCATTTCCTATGTGCTGCTCAAATGGCCTTCAAAAAGTAATCAAAATGGCATGATGAAAACTACATAGAAAACTCAAATTGTGACATTCACTCTCAAAACGAAACTGAATCAAAAGCCACAACATTTATTAAATTGGGCTGGTTACCTAGCTGGGTATTACATGGTAAGTCCAAAAAGTTTTACTTTAAGTGCACATGAGGGGAAAAACACATTTAAATGTAATTGTAGCATTTTGATGGAGACCAACAACTACTTACATCCAAGCCACCCAAGTCATGTTCAAATTCTAATTGGTCCATTTTCCTATGAACCTCAAATAGTCTCTCCCTTCTCATCCACACCAACTCAGCGTCAGTTAGATTTTTCTCCAACCTTGCAATCAGTATAGCACATTGTTAACTTGCTTATCATACTGATGAACCTATATAAAACTTGTAACAAACTCTGAAAATTAATTTAAAACTGAAAGAAACATTTGTAACATGAGATATTGCAGCCAAAGAAAGAACATTTACCAGTGCCACATTTATTTGAAAGCACCTATTGGAAGCACTTAAGCAACTTTCAGCAGAGTGTATTTATACAATGAAACACCAAGTAGAAAACCAAACCTTTTTCAAACTTGGAATGGAGTAAGCAAAATTCATTTGTAAACACACATACATAAGGATTCTATTCTTGCAAAAGACACCAAAAAAATGCAGAATCAAAAAGTTCCGAGAGGTAACAGTCAAAACTATTTGAAAAATCAAACTATCACATTAAACAGCAGAATAATGCAGCAAATGGGTTGCTCAGAAAAGAACAATAAAAGCACCCAATGGCATTAGAACCTATCTATAGGAAAGAAAGCAGATTTCTCGACAAATAAATGAGCTCACCTGGGGTATAATGCGTCTATAAACAGACGCGAATTCCTCAGAGCATAGGAGGTTAGAGAAGGAAGACGCGAATTCCTCGGAGTGGTAGGGCTGGGTGAGGAAGGAGGTCGAAGAAAGGGGAAGGTGAGTTATTAGCGTGGGGGAAGCTGGGCGAGGGAAGAGGTCGTGGAGGAGATGAGGCCTAGAAAGCTAGTTGAAGAAGAAATTTTGATAATAATTCATAGGAGGAAAGTAGATGTGAATAAGCTGGATAAAGTGGTTGGGCAGATTAGAGAGCCACCAAATTTTGATTTTGAAATTTACATGTTCAGGGAGCTGTGCAGAGGTTTCCTTGGAACACAAAATCTGCAGAAGGGAAGTAGAAGTGAAGAAATTTGATTGGCCATTGATGGAAGAGATTAATTGGAATGGGAAAAATAATTATGGAAGCTTGCATGTTTCTGTGGTATGTGTGAAGCATTTAAAAAAAGGAATTGGAAAATGCACTCTTTGGGAAGCTTATCGTGGAAGGGAGAAATAAGAGATTTCCATGTCAGCGAAGTAGGCAACGTGATTGGTGGATGAGTGCCCCGTGAAATCTGACCGGAGAATGAGAATGAAGGAGAAGGTGACACATAATCAGGAAAAGGAGGGAAGCAAGGAGAGTGAGCCACCTAGGAAATTCACTCACTGTGAGAATGCACCAGAGAAGAGAATAAATATGGTAATCATTGCTGGAAAAACTTAGATACAGTAGCATCTATGTTGTTGGTACTGTTCTCTTCTTAAAATATAACATGTGGATTGTGAGTTGAACTATGGCATAGGAAGAACCCCAATTTCTGCAATTCTTATGGGAAATAGACGGTGGTCAAAGTGAAAAGCTTGATTAAGTAAAAAAAACATGGGGCACCAACATAATAAGGAACCATCTTCCGTAATACCCTTGGTTCCTCTCTGCCCTTCAAGTTTCTATCCATGTCTACCAAATCTTGCACCTCCAACATAGTTTTTCCCAACACCCACGACCATGAACCACTACGGTAAAGCGAAATAGTTACTTTTACCATCGTCAAGATACTGAATCAAGCTTTCCACCATGACCATCGTTTTTCCATGATGCAATTTCCTGAATTACTGCTAAAGAACATAACATGCAACAACGATTTCTACACAATTTCCACCCACGACACTACTGTTGGGTGTTTCTACACGATTTCCACTCACGAAGTTTCTGCTTGCGTCTCCATAGCAGAATGTCGCTGGATGCAGTGTATCAATTTCCTCTATCTCTACGGGTCATTGAATGATAACTGTGGAATTTTAGAATTTATTTTATTAATTGAAATAAAGCCACGTGTTGTATTTTGATTAGAGAGTTGGTACTGCATCTAAGTTTTTCCCTTTAATATATTTGATATTGATACTACCTTAGTTAGACTTTAATTAGTAATATAGGATAATAATAATAATTATTATTATATTACAAATTAATTTTAATGACATAAAATAAGAGTAATGTTATGTATACAGTAGTAATTATTCACCACATTACTTTCAAAAAAAAAATTATTCACCAAATTCATTATTATTAATCCTTGTTTTCCTTCAAAGGAAAAGACAGACAAGAAATAACTAGCTAACGGCAAATGAGTCCTTCATCAAGAAAACCTCCACCTCCGGAGTTGGAGTGTCAAGATGATTTATCCCAGATAAACCATAATTCGCATTCATCTTTGCAAGGCAATATGTCGCTACATTGCATTCCTTGGGGATCCACGACAGCTCAACCTTCCACTCTCTTTGGCACCAATATCTGACATCTTGGAGAAGAGGGCAAAATCTGCACATTTCATCAACTTTCAGTGCCTCCGGAAAACTCAAGTTATCCACCTCACACACCACCACTTGATACCCTTTGTTCCAGGCCAGCTCGAGACCCTCTTTCAACGCTCCAGCTTCTGCCAACAGCAGGTTTCCCCTTCCTCTCGCCACCAAAAACCACATAACCACTTCCCTGTATCATCTCTAACCAGCCCTCCCCTCTCATTATACAAGCATGATGGAGATATCCATCATCGTTGTTCAACTTCACCACCCCTTCACCGGCGGTAACCAACACCTACCACGCCTAGCTACACCTCCTGACCACCGATGTCGATCTAAAAAGCGAACCCATTCGCCATGGTCATGTAAGATCCACCTACAAGATTCTTGAACCGGCCACGCCTCCCTCCAACAATTATATCATCCATTGATTTCCATAAAGTAAATCCAACGGTCCAAATAATATTTATCATGGACCCACCTTGCCTTTCCTTCTTTCATCATCATCTATTCCGTTCTAGAAGGACTAGTGTTTTTTACCCGTGCGTTGCACAACGATTTAATTTATTGTATAGATATATCAGTAGAAATATGTTTTTACTTGGTTTAGACTCTTTTTAATAAGTAGAACAGATTTGGAACCAAAAATATGTTTCAAACATGTACATGAATAGAATAGACCATAGTAAAAATATTAATTTGATGAGGTTGTATAGACCTCACAGTGTCAACATTTGAATAGTAATAAGAACCAAATTTTTAAGGAATGCATTACATTGAAATCGAAATAAAATAAACATAACAATGACAACAACATGAACGCATGTAGTCAAGCAAACATATTTGAGAAATAGAACCACAAAGGAATATATATATATATATATATATATATAAATATATAAGAGTAATAATTAGTAACCAATACAAAGATAAACTTAATATAATTTGAAAATGTTAAACAAACCATATAGCAACGCCAATAACCCTTCGAATCAAATGATCAATAAACTGCTTGACATCTTTTTATACAGTCATCATTAACACTAGCATTTTTACCCAGTGCGTTGCACGGCGAATATTGATCTCATTATTTAGGCATGTAATAATGAGTCGACAATCTCCCAAAAATGAGCATTCAACCAAGAAAAATCACAATGAGTATGACACAACTTGCAAAATTTGACAAAAACTTCATATATATTTAATTATAAATATTTTTAAAATTGTGAAAAACATACTTAAATTAGATGAAAAATTGTTTCTGAGAGTTGCAAAAGTGGTAAGAGCTATGAGACATAAGGGTTGAAGGGGAATGAAGAGTTTAAATGAAAAATTGTTACATGAATTATTTTTTATGTAAATTTTTTTTTCCCGTGGAAGTTTTTTACTATGTGATCTAAATATAAGTATATAATACTCATTTAAGAAAAATGTTTTAAAATCTGACTGAATTTTTTACCCTAATTACTACTATTTAGTACTAATTTTAAATTTCAAACTCAAATTACAATTTATTTATTTTTACAATTTTAAAAAAGAAACGCATTAATTTAAATTAAATATTGACTCATTAAACTATGCGATCTTTATTTTTTTTGAAAAATAAAGGATTGTATATTATTATCCACAAAAAACACCCATAAGGACAAACCCTTATGGAGCAAGGAAAAGCCCAATAAAAAGCGAGGCACCCCGACAAGCATACAAAAACCCCAAAAAGCCGAAAAACCCCCATCCAAGACAAAAGCAAGGACACCCTAGGACTAACCAACAACACCCGAGAGACACAAACAAAAAATCAAGTTTTGAAGTGTTCTTCATAAACCTTCTCCAACCCTCGAATAGCTTCAAAATCACTTCCCTCAAACTCTAACCCCAAGACTTTTCCAACTATGCGATCTTTATAGACGGACCCAATCAGTAGTTCCCAACCGTTTTTCATTAACGATGGGTGTCAAGTGGAAGTGCAGTGATGTATGCAGATGATTCTATAAATTATATTTATTATTTTAAAAAATAAAATAAACTCAATTAATTATTATGAATGAATTGACAAATGATTTAGGGTGAAAAATAACGTATTATGTGTCTAAGCAAAATAATTTAAAATCTGAGTGAAAATTTGGATCAATTTACAATTATTCAGTACTCATTTTAAATTTCAAACTCAAATTGCAAAATGATTTTTTACAATTTTAAAAATAATAAATGAATTAGGTTCCTTAATCTACAAAATTTATGTTCTTCCAAATTATTTTCATACAAAGTATAACTTCTCACAGTAATTGGTTAGATTTTATTCGAATATACATTCCCTCATTTACCATTAAAACATGGATTTTAACCAAAAAATAGGATTTAAAAAACATGACTTTTCCTAATTTGTTGTAAAGAAAATTAAAGTTAACATTTACTATTGGTTGATCAAAAGTAGATCAGATCTTGCATAATTTAGCTTCAATTAGTGAAAAAAAAGGAAGATTATTTATGGTTGATTGATTTAAGCTCATAATAGACGCAACCATTTGATTACTTAAACTTAGATTGTTTTAAAAAACTGTTTGAATATTTCTTCTCTGATATTCATTCAATTTTTTTTTCATATATATGAATAAGGTTTTAAAATTTTCCTAAAAATGTGGGTGGAATAATTAATATTCAGTACTCATTTCAAATTTCAAATTCAAATCTCAATTTTTTATTCACAAATTTTAAAAAAGGATACAGATTGCATTAAATTGAATATTATTTTCTTAATCAAGGGGTGATTATATGAATTATATTTAGTAGTTATACAAAATAAAACTTTTCACATTAAGTGTTTAGATTATATTTGAATACACATTCTCTCATTTACCATTAAAATGTGGATTTTAACCCAAAAATAGGATTGGAAAAACATGACTTTTCCGAATTTGTTGTAAAGAAAATTAAAGTTAGCATTATCTATTGGTTGATCAAAAGTGGATCAGATCTTATAAAATTTAGCTTTAAATAATAAAAAAAGGAGATTATTTATAGTTGGTTGATTTGAGTTCATAATAGATGTAACCATTCGATTACTTAAACTTGGAATGTTTTTAAAAACTGCTTGAATATTAATTCTCTGATATTCATTAAAACATACTTTTTTTTCCATAAATACGAATAAGATTTTAAAATTTTCCTCAAAATTTGGGTGAAATAATTAATATTTAGTACTCATTTCAAATTTAAATCTCAATTTTTTATTCACTAATTTTTAAAAAGGAAATGCATTACATTAAATTGAATATTATTTTTTCAATCTATGGGGTTATTCTATTATTTATATTTAGTGAGTATACACTTGTCATAGAAACTGTATTAATTATTATAAATTAATTCTGTATATATGTTTTTTATAAAAAAGAGATTCTGTGTCAAAGAAATCATTGTTGAGAAATTATAAATTAGCTGATACAGTAAAATTTATAAATACCTTTAAAAGACTTTATCTTGGCACATTGCACAACAACGACAACATTTGTTGGATCACCAGAAGAAGATGCCTCATACTTTGATCCAGAAATATAAACAATGAAAGAGATATAAAATTAGAATAGAATTTACCGAGCTCGGAGAGAGGTAGCTTCTTGTATGAGAGGATTAAAAAGAACCCTTATAGCCCCATAAATATTTTGGAGGCTTGTCTTACCTGTAAAAAAAAGGGATAATGAAAAAATTTAATTACCCGTCACTAGGTAAAATTTTTAAATACCTTTAAAAGGCTTTATCTTGGTACATTGCACAACAACGACAACATTGGTTGCATAAACAGATGCAAGATAACCAACAACTTCACCAACATATTTTCCAAAAAAAATACATTCAACCCGAACCCTAATCACAAAATTGGGAATGTATGAATTTATACATAAATTATAGGAAAAAAATTTGAATAAGCAAAGAACATTGAGTGTACTCATCTTGGTCAAGTTCAATAGTTATCATTTTCTGCTTCTTACCATCTTTCTCAAACTCTTGTTCACCACTTGCTCTAGTGAGAATTCCAATTACATATGCTCAAACAAAAACACACATTTAAGAAAAATTAAGAATTATATTTTAAAAATCAAAAGGCTACAAAAGGGAATATACCTATAAGGAAAGACGTATCTAGGTCCTTAAACATTATGTCACAAAGGGGCACGAAAGAGTAAGGGCTTAAGTTGATAGCCTTATTAGGAACCAATCGTACAGAAGTATGTTTATCAAAGTTGATCTTGAATGGATGCGAAGAATGAAATCTGATATATGCGTCCTTTACTTAACAAAGACTGGAATCGGTAAATAAGAGTCTTCCTAACTGAAACGTGAATCTTACACCCCTGAAATTTAAAAAGTGGAGAAGATAAGAGATTTACCAACCATAAAAAAAAAGAAATTAAAAAATGGTTGCGAGATCGTCGATTGCCATCAGAACAAAAGTTATTTCAAAGCTATTAGATGCTGGTAAATGGAAGGAATGATAAAGGTGAAGAATAACATAAGGAAATATTTATAGATGAGTCAAAATTAGGGTTAATGATGACTGCAGGTTAAAAAAGGAAGAAAAATATTTGATGTAAATTAATTATGTAATTAATTTTGTAAGGAGACTACATAATCATTCAATCATTTTTTTACACTTTTGTAATAGCCAATCGTACAACTAATTATCTTTTATATCTTTTGTAAGGCCCAATATAATTATTATTTATTTTCTAAATCAAGATTGTTTCTCAAAGATGAAAGGAATTTGAAATTGTGATTATTTGTATTTATAGTCAGAATTATTGTAACAGCCTTAGTTGAGCTAATTACCGTACCTAACTCTTGTAACGTTATTTAATTTTTTTTAATTTTCCAAATCAAGTTCGTTTCTTAAATTACGGAAGGAATTTGAAATTGTGATTATTTTAATTTATATTCAGAACGTTGAGCTAATTTATAGTCATAATTTTGAAATTTGTAATAATCAGTCAACGAAATTCACAAAATCCTATTAAAAAAGAATATTTTATGTAAATTAATTAAAAAAGGAAGGTAAATTAAGTTCCTGTAAAAAAGCAGACGACACTATTTTATTCATAACAAAAATTAAAACCAAATTTAAGCAACGAAATTCATGTAATAATCAGTCAACGAAAATTAAGACTATTATATCAAATCTTTAGCTGATTATTGTTTTTGACTTTTGAAACAGCCGTATTTGGTAGATTAAAAAAGGCTTAATCCTCAAATTAGTCCCTGTCTTTGTCTCGCCGTCTGATCTAAGTCCCTCACTAGAAAAATTTGTGCAAAAGGTCCTCATCAATGCAAAACGTATGGAGCCAGTCCTCGCCGGAGCCCGGAGCTCTGACAAGTGATGAAATGGCATGATGACTGTATTAATGAGTCCTACGTGGAATTAAAAAAAAATAAAAAATTACACATTTGAAAAGTAAATTAATTAAAAACCCAAAATTATCATTTAACCTAATTTCCCAAATAATTAGGTAGAAGGAAAACATGAAAGTTCATTTCCTCCTCCAGCCGTTCTCCTCCTTTCTTCTTCTCAAAACCTAATTTCTCAATTCCAGAAATTCATCTCCTCCTCCTTCATCTTCTTACTCTTCTTCTTCATCATGATCAAAGGACCCATGAAAACCCCACCAACAACTGCAACCCCCACCCCCAACCAAAACCCCATGAAAACCTGCAACTGAAACCCCAACGCCACCACCATCTACAACCAATCTGGCTCGATCTGGCTGGTTTTGGGTTTTGGTACGACTTGGTTCGCTTCGGTTTGGGCTCGGGTGGTTGTTGTGGCTTGTTTGTTGTCGACATGGGTTCAAGAGGTCATTCTGGGTGCGGATCTGAGTTCGAGTTCATGGGAGAAGGAGAAGGAGAAGAGGGTGAGGAAGAACAGAGGCATCACAAAATATCCAAGCAAAGATTGATTTTTTTAGATGGGATGTCCTTCTTCTTCTTCTTCTCCTAGATGTGACTGTGTTTCCATTTCACATTTTCCCATTTCTGGGTCAGATTGAGTTCTGTAAAGTTTTTTTTTGTATTTAGATATGGTTTTGAAATGAAATTTGGCTTTGGAATGAATTATGGTTTTGATTTCGGTTCTGTAAATGTGTTCTTTTGGTATTCAGATTTGGTTTCACATCTAATTTCAATTTTGATTCATTTTTATGAGGGTTCAATTCAAGATTCTTTTCATCAAGAGAAATTATGATTTGAGGTTCTTGCTTTTGGCTCATTGGCTACGGATGGGGTTTATGGGTTTGTTCCTGGAGTTTGGTTTGGAGACATGAAGAAGTTGGGTTTGGGGTGAGATTCAGAAAGGTTACTGGGTAAGAGAGTGTTGGTTGAGGAATATTTTTTTCTGGATTGGAGATCATGAAGGGAAGAATATTGATGATCCTCATGAATCTTTTTTGTTTTGTTTATTTAGGATTAATAATTCTGAAATTAGAAATTAAGGATTTTTTAATTAATAGTTTTAATTTAGTTCAATATGTATCATTTAAAATTAAATAAAAATGACGTGAATAAAGCCAAATCAGCATTCATTTGCTACTCAGCAAGCTCGCCGGAGCTCCGGGCTCTGGCGAGGACTCGCTCCATACGTTTTGCATTGATGAGGTCCTTTTGCACAAATTTTTCCGGTGAGAGACTTAGATCAGACGGCGAGACAAAGACAGGGACTAATTTGAGGATTAAGCCTTAAAAAAACGACAATAAATTAGTGCTAACATAAATTATTATTAAATTTAGGCAACGAAATTAATGTTAAATTGTGAGTAAAAAAACGAAATTAGTTCGCTAAATGTATGCAAAAAAATTAATGTATATTGCAGTCAACGAAATTAAGACTACTAATTTTTTAAAACATCCCAAATTTGATTAACCAAATTGGTGCTTTTAGTATGCGCTCGAATGAATTAACCATTAATGTCCAAATCATATGCAATATATTAAAACTAAATTAGTCAAAGATTAATCAACCAGTGCCAATGAAAAATTCAATTAATGAGGGGACTCAATACAAAATATTTGATTGAAAAATTAATAGAATTTTAAATATAGGCTATGCAAGGTCAACATATATAGGTATGCAAGGTATTGATGATTATTGTTCCGTTTCATAAAATAATGGGAATATATAATGATACTTTTATTTTCCAAATCAAGATTTTTTCTCGAATATGGAAGGAATTTGAAATTTCTATGTATTTATTTTTATCCAGATTATTTGTGAGAAACGTTTCCGAAATTTATGGGATAATTACATGATTTCTTATTTTCCAAATAAATATTGCTTCTCAAATATGGAAGGAATTTGAAATTTTTGTGTTTTTATTTTTACTCCGAAAATTTTATTGAAAAATTAATAGGATTTTAAATATAGGCTATGCAAGGTCAACCAAGGTATTCAAGGTCTTAATGATAATTGTGCTGTTTCATAAATTAATGGAAATATTTAATGATATTTTTTCCAAATCAAGATATATTGTTTCTCAAATATGGAAGGAATGATAATGTAATATATAATTAATGGTGGGCCACAAAACCAAATTAAAGGAGAAATTACTGCGTTTAATAAATTTCTCAGAATGCGTGTGAGCAGGACACTTGTCAGCTAGTGATGGGGTGAGAGGAGAGTGAACCTAGGAGTGGCACCTCACCTGATTGTTTATGATAAGGTTGTTCTTTTCTATAGTACTAGCGTTTTTACCCCGTGCGTTGCAGGGCGAATATGAATCTCATTATTTAGACACGTATTAATGAATTAAAATATGAAAAAAAAATGAGCATTCAACCAAACAAAATCAATCACAATGAGTATCACACAACTTGCAAAATTTGACAAAAACTTCATATATATTTAATCTAAGTATTTTTAAAATTATGAAAATATACTTAAATTAGATGAAATTTTTTCCTTATACCAACATTTAATGCATTACGATTTGACAATTAAAAATGTAAGGAAAATTAATAGCTATTTTTCAAAAACTCAAAAGGCTACATAAGGGTTTATACCTATAAGGAATGACGTATCAACGTTCTTATACATTATATCACAAAGTGGAACGAAAGAGTACGGAGTTAAGTTGATAGCCTTGTTAGGAACCAATCGTACAGATGTATGAATATCAAAGTTGATCTTGAATGGATGCGAGGTTGGACGAAAACCACGACCGCTTTCACCAACACCAAAGAATGAAATCTGATATACGCGTCCTTCTATTAGCAAAGACTTAAATCGATAGATCAAAGTCTTCCTAACTGTAACATGAATCTTACAGCCCTGAAATTTAAAAAGTAAATAAACTAAGCGATTTATGAATGCATTCCAAAAATTACATTAAAACCGAGTGATTATAAAAAAAAGTGCTATACCTTGTCATCCATAAGAATCATGTCCATTGAAAAGGGTAGCTTTGAGCCATATAAGCTCGGACTTAGCCATAAACGATTGACTTTCGCAACAATTGTCCAGGTTTCTTTGGATGCATTGATTTTGGCGAGATCTTCTATTCTTGAAGCCATCATTAGAAATGTTAATTTCAAATATATCAAGTGCTGGAAAATTGATGGAATGATGGAGGAGATATGTTACCTAAGGGGTATATATAGTTGAAATTAGGGTTAATTCTGACTAAAGGTGAAAAGAATATTCCATTCCCAAATAGAATATGTATTTTTAATTCAAAAACAGTGCTATTTGGCACGAGTGAAAATCAAAGTGTATTAATTAGTATATGTACATAGTTCGTACAATTTGATACATACAACCTTATGATTTTGGTAAAATGTCAATAATTTAAAAGTCGCATGAAAATTGGCTAAAAATTATCTGTAGACATATGATTTGTCATATTTGATGTTTGATTTTACCCAAAGTCATATGACTTGTGATATATGCTAAACATTATACACGTGCATTAATTGTTTAAAACGTCAATTTGAAGGAAATTATATAAGGAATTTGAAGGAAATAAATAGTTAATTTTGAATAGTAATTTCCTTAAATAGATAGCTAATTAATTTAATAAGTAATTCATTATTTAAAACGTTTTTTCATTTTAAAAAGGAAATTATTTCAAAATATATTTGCACAGATTCACGTCATTAGTTAATTTATATAAGGAAATTGAAGGAATTAATGAATTAATTTTGAATATTAATTTCCTAAAATAAATAATCAATGTACTAAAATTTACTTAATTATTTTACATGGTGCTTTTTTTAAAAGCTATCTATAGCAATAATTGACTGGAAAAACAAAATAATTTTTGCATTAAAATATAATTAATTGTTTTAAATGGGGTTTTAAAAAAGAAAACGAATACATCTTTTATTCCAATTTAGCATTTATTAGATCTTTTATAAGTTAACTACAAATTATTATAGGGATAATCTCCAACAAAGGCCAACCTTTTGCGCAGAGGGATTGATTTCAATGGTGCAAATTTTTGTGTTATATGCAACCAGGTTTGTGAATCTTGCTCTCATTTGTTTTTACATTGCCCTCAAATATGGTCCTTATGGTGTGAGATTATTTCTCGTGAGGGTTTTCTCTGGGTCATGCCATCTTCTTTATCTGAACTGTTTCTGGAATGGGATAATCTCCCACATATGTCTGATGAAATCTTATGGAAGCTGTCCCCATTTGCGCTTCTGTGGTCAATTTGGATCGAAAGAAATAATTCGTGCTTCAATCTGAAAATTTTTAGCAGCTTAGAGGTATGGGATTCTCACTTAATGCGCATTGGTTGGTGGAGTTACGATTTGTTACATCAGAATGCATATAGTATTGATCAACTTGCTAGAAATTTTGTTCACATTAAATTCTCTCCCAAACATCAAAGGATGCGTGTGGCTTGCTGGGCTCCTCATGAGGTGGGTATAATTAAGGCGGAAAAAAAAATTACGAAAAAGGGGTGAAAAAAATGGAATTTACAGGAATGGTGTGTTTTTGGCCACCGTGGCAAGGAGGTGGGATCCGCTCCACCTAACGCGAATCACAAAGGTACCATTCGCCCCACATGAAACGCATGCATGACATTTCTTTCCGTCAGAGATTCCCTTCATTCCCAAGGAGGAATCTGAATCTGTTGGCATTTATTGCATACGCCCTAAAGCAGGCACAGTCATGTCAGGTGAAACATGATGGCTGACCGGAGACATGCAGCAGCCATGTCAACGGTTACGCGCCAGACGAGGCGGTGGCACGTGCATTGGATTCGCGTGATCTGACGCATATTTATTGTCCAACACTTTAAATTGAGCGAATGCTCTGCTTGGGGGACAAAAATGACATGACCGGCACGGGGGAACAGGAATGATGCATGGCATGCGTGTGATATGGGGCGAATTATTAAAAAATGAAATCGCCTCAAATCAACCGAATTGTTTAATAAAAATACACTATATTACACACTGCGAAATCATTATGCTCACACTAAAAAAAAACAAAGTTACAATCGAAAAAAATATTGTTGAGCTCATTTTGAATTTCTAAAGATGAACCAAGTAATTGCTTGTGTGTATTACAATGGTAGATATTATGAGGGCAGTGAAGGTATGACATTTGAAGGCTCGAAGAAGATGATGCGTTTGAAACGCAACATCACATTCAACAACTTGAAAAAGTTAATTCATGAGAAGTTGAAGCTTGGATGTAACCAAGTTATTTCCTCTGTGGGCTTTAGGTATTTGTCCTCATCTGATCCAGTTCAGTATACAGGTCTCGTGATAGTGGATACTGATGATGTGGGGATCATGATGGATATATTTACTCAGCAGTGTGGCCACCGGTCAGTGGTGACCATGTTGGAGCTTTATGTTCAAATTGATGAGGCAGGAAGTTCATCAATACCTGTTTCAACAAATCCTACAACCACTCATCCGACATTAACTGACGAGGGCGTCACACAAGTGGAGATCCATGAAGCTGAACCAGAGAATGTTCATTTGGGTCCCACAGTTAATTTGGATGATGATGATGATCTCCACCATTACCTAATTGACAATCCTGACATCATATATTTAGAACCAGAGGGAAGCGAAGATGAAAGAAGGCTTCAAGATTCCGATGGAGACTCATCGGACTCAGACCAAGAGGGTGGACAGCATAGGACACATGATCTCCCTGTTAATTCTCAAGTGCAAGGTATGTTCAACCAACTTATCCTATAAATTACTGAATAATTTAATTGTGCATGTACTAAATTTTTTTTTATGTCCAGCTATCCCAAACACCACACCATTTTGGGATTCTGCTCCACACTACTCATATATCAATTGGGATCATCCAGATTAGGAGACAGATTTTTTTCCTGGTACCAATGAGGGTGGATCGTGGGAGTTAGGTGATGATTTGTATGTTGGTTTACGTTTTGAGAGCAAGGAAGATGCCAAGATGGGCCTTAAGCATTATTGTTTCAAACGCCATCAAACCTATAAGATACTCGAATCCAAACCAATTTATTTTACTGCCAATTGTCCCAATCATTTGGATGGATGCCTTTGGAGGATGAGAGCACTCATGGACAAAAATATCGATAAGTGGGTTATATCTAGGTGGGTCGGCCCTCATACGTGCGTCAATCCGATGAGATCGCAGGACCACACCAAGATGACTTCCGATGTCATATGCTCTTACATACTGGGTATGATTGTTGTCATGTATATGATTTCCTTACTCTTAAAAGGAATATTAACTTATAATATCGTTAATATGTTACAGGCATGGTAGGTGGTCGACCATATGTCCCCATTGCAGCCATACAGGAGAGAATCAGCGGGGAACTTAACTATCAAGTGTCATACATGAAAGCATGGTTAGCGAAGCAAAGGGCACTTGCGAAGGTGTTTGGCAATTGGGAAGAATCTTACGCAGAGCTCCCAAGATTGCTTGGTTATATGAGTTCATTTTCCCCAGGATCCTACTACTATATTTACACAGATGCTTATATCGGTGCGGATGGTTTTGTTGATGGTAGTGTGCACAAATTCCGTCGAGTGTTCTGGACTTTCAAACAGTGTTGTGAAGCTTTCAACTATTGTAAGCCGATGATCTAGATAGATGGCACTTTTATGTATGGAAAGTATAAAGGAACGTTATTGATTGCCACCACTCAGGACGGAAACTCTAACATTTTACCGATAGCTTTTGCAATAGTGGAGAGTGAAAGTACGAGTTCATGGGGTTGGTTTTTGCGTCTGATAAGGCAACATGTTACTCAGAAACAAGGTATATGTTTGATATCAGACAGACATGCAGGCATCAAGGCCGCGGTAAGGGATGCGAGAAATGGGTGGCAGCCTCCAAATGTGCATCATGTGTATTGCATCCGCCACATTGCTAGCAACTTCAACCATAGGTTTAAGAACGCAAAGCTTAAACAAGAGCTGGTTATGATGGGTATTTGTTTGAACCCAATTATAGGAGTTTTTTTTTTTATAAAAAGAAATATTGACATTTGTCACTTGTGCAGGTTACGAGCCATGTTTGTACCTTTTTGAACGGAGGTTGGCCAAGTTTCGACAGACTAGCCCAGCTATCCAAGCATGGATTGATGGAATCAGTAGGGAGAAATGGAGCCTCGCCTGTGACATCGATGGTGGTAGATTCGGCCACATGACAACCAACCTTGCAGAATCTGTTAATAAAGTGTTCAAGGGCGCTAGGAACATGCCGATCACTGCACTTGTCAAATGCACATATGCCCGTCTTGTAGATTACTTTGTTCAAAGAGGCATTGCTGCAAGTGATCAACTGCAGGCCCGCAAGGTATACTGCCACAAGGTCATGGTCGCATTAGCCAAAAATCATGAAAAGGCAAGTGCTCATATGGTGCGCACGTATAACGTGGAGCGAACAAGGTTTGAGGTCGAGGAAGGATTCAACCAGCATACGCATCGTAATGGTTATAGGTGGAGTGTTCGGCTAGACGAGTGGACATGCGAGTATGGACGTTTCCAAGCCTTCAAGTATCCATGTGATCACGTGATCGCGGCATGCGCTCGACAGTCCATTAACTATTATGATTTTGTTGACCCTGTGTATAAGTTGGAGACTGTAAGGGATGCTTATAAAGCTTAGTGGTGGGCCCTTGGAAATGAATTGAACATTCCTCCAGCAGGTGATGGCCCTCGACTTGTTCCAGACCCCACCATGGTGCGTGCTAGAGGTCGTCCGCGGTCAACTCGCATCAGAAATGAGATGGACCTGACAGAGTCACAGCCAAGCCGGCGAAATAATTCACTCCAGAGATGAACTATTTTACACTGTTGTTGTTGTTGATTTCTTATCTTTGACTGTAGGACCCATGATGTATAATAAAGTTGTCTAAGAATGAAACATCATTATGAGTTATTGATTTAAAGGGGAACACATTTTTTTAATTGGAAACAACATAATTAAACGATGATGCCATACAACCTTCAAACAACAAACATTTTACAAACATGTCAAATAAACATTAAGCTTAATTGGAAATAAAAATAAAACACACATCAACTGTGATCTGGGTTCATGGAAGGATCATAACCGCTCGCATGGTAGCCTGTGAGGGATGCCTGGTTCAGATCGAAGTCAAAGGCGGCCTGTGTAGCACGAATCTCAGAATCCGGTGGATGAGCATGCTGCATCTCCGGTGAAGCACCTAGCAAATCATGTAATGCCCCCCATCCACGCTGGGGGCTAGGTGGGGTTCCCCATGAGGAGGGTATAGACTGGCCATCTGGGGTGAACCATGTGTCAAGCTGGGATCCATCTTGTTGAACCTGCGGCGCTGAACCGTGGTAAGGCTGTGACTCTGGAACTGGCGCAGGTTGGTAATACTGTTCAAACTCACGGGACCCACTACCACTGTAATGTTGCTCATGTTGGTAAGGTTGCTGAAATGCGAATGATGCCTCCTGTTGCTGAAATCCTGAAGCATTACCATGTCCCTGGTACGAAGACCCATCACCACTATAGTGGTACGATGTGTAGGAATCACCAGTATGGGTGGGAGCCAACCAAAATTGCCCGGAAGGCAGCTGTTGGGGTACATCAATTACAATTGATTTAGCTTTTTCTTTATGTTTTTCCCGCCGGGAGAAATCCTGTCCTTCTTTCCTTCCGAGCTTTGGGTGAAAATTTTGTGCTACCTCAGGGATCTGAACAGGCTCCATTGGCGGCGCTTTTAGCGGGGGAATAGTGATCCGCCCCATCTCCTCGCATAACGCGAGACAGTGCATGGCCCGCTTCTGAAGGTTATCAATTGTGTACCTCCCTTGTCCGATCAGCGGCAGCCCATACCAGATGTGATGGATATTCGCAGCCTACAATTAGAACAAAATAAAATGTTGGGCTTAAGCATTAAGCATAAATTATATTAAATAGATTAGCATAAATTCAATAGATTACCAATTGACCCAATGCTGCTCCTTTACGTGTAAGCCAGCGACGAGAGTGTTGTGAATACCACCTCATGTATTGATCACTGCCTTCTGCAAGCCGTATTAATCTAGGGCCTTCAACCAATTGTTGTTGTTTGTTTTCCCAAGCTACAATAAAAGGTGTCAACTTATCAACCCAATCCCAATCATGTTTCCCTGACAGTGACATGTCATGCACCTTATTGTCTTGGAGAGGTTTGTTAGGAACATGTTGCTGAGATCCAAATTGTTGCATCACCCGATCAGGCTGATGCCATTCAACAATAAAAAATGATATCATGGGAGCTATACATCTCCACAATTGCATATTGTCCCGACATATTGGAGGTAGTTGCTGCAAAACACTATGTGGATAAGGCATCCACACAAACTACATCCACAAGAAGAAAGAGTTTAGACTTGGACAAATATAATATCGCAGTCATATATCTTTAATGGCAGGTACTCACTTGTTCAGTTTTAAGTGTGTCAAGGTAATGCCTCCAATACGGCAACTGATACTTTGTCCATTCCGCATCTTCTTTCCACCTATATAATAAAAAAAAGTTCGGTTGATATATGTTAGAGAAGCTTGAAATCTGTAGGATGATCAACTATTCAAATTTGAAGTAACAATTAGTTGCATACCTGGCTCCAAGAGGGCAACCTTCTTTGATAACGTGGAGTTCTTTGAGGGGGCCAACGTCAGGAAATCTCGTCCAGACCTAGAACTGGATGAGTTGTACACAACCACCGCTCTCCACACGTGAGATTTTGCTTGCATTACACATTTCCTTATATAGATGGGCAAGTACTGCAGAACCCCAATTATATTTTCCAGCTTCATGAAAATTCCTCAAAAGAGGAAGATATCTCAGAGGAACATGCGACCCGCTATGGTCAGGTAAGAGAAAACCTCCAAGCATGCGCATGATGTATGCACGTGCATAACATGCCAAATCCTGAGGATTGTCAATGAAGTCTCCCACATTGTTAAAATTCTCATTTATCCACTTCATTTTCAACGCACCTCCTCTAATAGCATCTGCTGGGGGTCTCTTTCCTAAACATTCTTCAACAATGACTGGCCAATTGCAAGAGGTGGGACCTGTGACAACGTCACCATCAATCTTCAAGCCCAACTGAATTGCAATATCTTGAAGAGTTATGGTGCATTCTCCGAACGGGAGGTGGAAAGTGTGCGTCTCGAGACGCCACCTTTCAATGAACGCTGAAATCAAGGGAGGGTCTGGATAAACATCTGAGACTAGCGCACAGTGGTAAAAACCTGCAGCTTCAAGGTGACCTCTGATTGCGTTGGGAACGCTGCGTATGAGTCTCTCTTGCACAACTCGTGAATCACGTGATCATCGAACTTTGAGAATTTTATTTGTTTGCCCATTCCAGACTTTATCTGAAATGTGTGATCCTTTCTCAGTAAGATACAACAAACTAGTATTTGTGGGCCCAGGATTGATCGCCAATTCTTCTGCCATTGAAATTTTACAGAAACTAAGTCAAGTGAATTTATGAAGGTTTGGAGAAAAAATGAAGTGAAATAAGGTAGGTTTGGAGAAGAAGGAGAGTGAAATGAAAGGGTTGGGGCGAATTTACTTCTGGCGGTCCTTTTATAAGGGGTTAAACCGCCAGAAATGTTATGAGGCATGCGCCTCAGTCAACGCGTATGATGCATACGCCTGGGTCCACGCGATTCCATGTCCTTGTCTCCCTGTCCCCCTGTCGCGTGGCAGCCATGATTGATGTGCATTGACTTCGCTTGTTCCCAAACGCATCAAACAAACGCCTAGGCTGACGCGCATGTCATGATTCAGACATGATTCAGATTCCTCCTTGGGAATGAAGGGAATCTCTGACGGAAAGAAATGCCATGCATGCGTTTCACGTGGGGCGAATGGTACCTTTGTGATTCGCGTTAGGTGGAGCGGATCTCACCTCCTTGCCACGGTGGCCAAAAACTCACCATTCCTGTAAATTCCATTTTTTTCACCCCTTTTTCGTAATTATTTTTTTTCGCATTATTCATTTTTTTTTTCTAATTAAGGCTAATGTGGACGGATCAGCTAGAGGATCCCCGGGTCGTTGTGGGATTGGGGGCATCTTGCGAAATAGTGAGAATGAAATTCTGGGTTTCTTTTCAAAAAATCTGGGGGAGGGTTTTGCATTTGAAGCAGAAGTTTGGGCTATCCATGAAGTTCTCCATTTATGTTCTGTGAGACAAATCAGATTTTTAATTATTGAAAGCGACTCCTCTCTTGCTGTAGGTTGGGTGAACAATAGGAATACCAGACCTTGGAAACTTAGTAATGTTCTAAACCAAATTGATGTCTGGTTGGTGGAAGTGAAATGTTTGAAAGTAAATCATATTTTCAGAGAAGCTAATGCCGAAGCTGACAGATTAGCCAAAAGAGGCGCTGATTTTTCTTCCGATCTTTTGTACTTTAGAGAATCCCTTTAATTTTGTAAGGAGTTTTTTCTTTTCTTTACCAGCTTTCATGTATTAATTACCCTATGCATTGTGATTTACGCTGGTTGTGAGTGGTGAAACCTATTTATACTGTTTATGGGCTACGATTTCTTCTTGCAGCAGGCCCTTGGTCTAGTACTCTTTTTCCTCTCTTGGGTTTTTTCCCACTGGGTTTTCCCTTGAGAGGTTTTGATGAGGCTGTCCTTATGGTTTTTTGCTGGTGCTTGGTAGCTCTTTTTGTTTGTTTCGCCTACTATGGGAGGGATGTTCCCATATGCTTATATTTTATCAATAATAACTATACTGTTTGTTCTCAAAAAAAAAAACTACAAATTATTATAGTTAAGTTGTTTATGTAAGGAAATTAAAAATTAATTTCGAATAGTAATTTCCTTAAATAGATAGCTTTTGAATTTAATAAGTAATTAATTTTTAAAACGTTTTTTTTTCATTTTAAAAAAGGAAATTATTTCAAAACATATTTGCACATATTCACATCATTAATTAATTTATATAAGAAAATTGAAGGAATTAATGAATTAATTTCGAATATTAATTTCCTAAAATAAATAATCAATGCATTAAAATTTACTTAATTATTTTACATGAGGTTTTAAAAAAAATGATTATAGCAATAATTGACTGGAAAAACGAAATAATTCATGCATTAAAATGTAATTAATTGTTTTAAATGAGGTTTTTAATAGAAAACGAATACAACTTTTATTCCAATTTAGCATTTATTAGATCTTTTATAAGTTGACTACAAATTAATATAGTTCAGTTGTTTATGTAAGGAAGTTGAAGGAAATTAAAAATTAATTTCGAAACACAAAATAAATGCTATTAACTTTATTCATAATTTTTTCATTTAATGGAGGATAAATAAACAAAATTATAGGGAAATCACTTAGGATAATTAATTTGTGTGAGTCTCTCTGGCTGTGACGCTTGTCAGCCAGAGAGGGGGTGAGATGAAATTGATTCTTAGAATGTCATGTGTAAAATTGTTTTGGATAACTATTTTCTTTTTAATAGTATATAGATATAGATTAATGCTTGGTTCAAATTGAGGGTGCGGTGCCACCATTTGTTCCTCCGACATTGCAAATTTCGACTCATCAATTTTTCAGAATTAATTCAAATCCTTCCCTCATTTAAACAACATTTTCTATTGGAAAGTCTGGCGTTCCACCACCAACAATCAACCCACACAGAACATATATCCCAAAAAATTTGAACTCAATGTGTTATTAACACTCAAGCCACCAACAATGTCCCAATAGTGATTTTCTTAACTTGTTTAATCACATCTGGAAATGCTCAGAAGAAAGAGTCTAAATGGGTTGTGAATTTTTTTTTAGAAATTGGATTATTAATCATATTTGTTGTGCAGTTTGTTTTTATAGGCAAATGTTAATGGTTAGTTGTTAGTAATTACAAATGTTCATCCTCAAGGTTCGAACCCTGAACCTCCATCTCCAACACCTATTTCTACCCTTAGCTCAACCAAGTGAGCTACCCCCCTCCCACCCATATTTGTTGTGCAATGATATGCAAGAATAGATTTTTCTTATGTTTATACACTTTTCAAAACCCAAGAGGCTTAATCAAATTCCTTAGACTATATGGTGTGGTGGAGGAGACGAAGCTCAGCCGTTGAGAAGAATCAAAAAGCCCCAACGGAACTGATGTCGGTGTCGTTACCGGCAACTAGACCATGTGAGTCCTGTTGGAGGTTGATTGCTCAACAATGGCTAAAGTTGATGAAGGAAGGAGGAAAAGGGGATGAACGGGTGGGTCGACTATGGCTGTAAAGTTGAAGGATAAGTGATGAGATATTATTTGGACCGTTGGATTTACTTTATGGAAATCAACGGTTGATATAATTGCTGGAGGAAGGCTGGAGACGAAGCTGCTGGAGAGGATCCGGATCCCTTAGGCCAAAACATAATGACCCTTAAACAATACAAATTCCCCTTAATGCTAGTAATTCATGACCTTTTGTAACACGTACGCAACCATTCACTTATTTCTAACCTCCCTTTAATTAGAAAATTCTCATCGTGACCCTTAAACAATACAAATTCCCCTTAATGCTAGTAATTTCTCATAATGACCCTTAAACAATACCAATTCCCCTTAATGCTAGTATAATTCATGACCTTTTGTAACACGCAACCATTCACTTATTTCTAACCTCCCTTTAATTAGAAAATTCTGATAATGACCCTTAAACAATACAAATTCCCCTTAATGCTAGTAATTCATGACCTTTTGTAACACGCAACCATTCACTTATTTCTAACCTGACTTTAATTAGAAAATTCTTAAAAATTCGTTTGCACTCCATGCTGTTAATCTTCTAAAATCTCCAAACTTGAGGGTCTCAGTGAAAAATATCTGCTAATATAAGTAGTCATGTAACATACGACCATAGTATCAAATCAAACCATAATATCTGCCCATTGTTATCATGTAGATTTAGTTTGAAATTAATCCTTTTCGAAGCCATGGGTTACATTCCTGATTATTTCTGCTCATACCTTCAATCTTCTTTATCTATTATAATTTTTATCTTTACGATTATCAAAGCTTGTTTAAGATCTCAATTTATTGAGATACCCACGAAATTACACAACCTCCCCCCAGGTCCCAAACCATGGCCTATAGTTGGTAATCTCCCTGAAATGCTTGCAAACAAGCCTGCACCTCAGTGGATACATAAGATGATGGAAGAAATGAACACTGAAATAGCATGTATCCGCCTTGGAAATGTCCATGTAATCCCTGTTACTTCCCCTGCCATTGCTCGTGAGTTCTTGAGAAAACATGATGCTACTTTTGCATCAAGACCAAAAACCATGGCTACTGAAGCCATAAGTAGTGGTTATTTGACCACAGCTGTTACTCCCTTTGGCGAACAATGGAAGAAAATGAAGAAAATCTTCGTCAATGAGTTGTTCTCCCCCCTCAAGCATCAATGGCTTCAAGACAAAAGAAATGAAGAAGCTGATAACCTTGTGTTTTATGTCTTCAATAAAAGCAAAAACTTGAACCATGATGATCATGGCTATGTGAATGTGAGGACCGCAGCAAGGCATTATTGCAGTAACGTGATGAGGAAACTGGTGTTTAACACAAGGTACTTTGGTAAAGGTTGTAAAGATGGAGCGCCTGGTTTTGAGGAAGTGGAATATGTAGATGCCATCTTTACATTGCTTAGGTACGTTTTTGCCTTTTCTGTTTCTGACTACATGCCATTCTTGAGGGGACTTGATTTGGATGGTCATGAGAGCAAGGTGAAGAGTGCTATGAGGATTGTGGACAAGTACAATCATTCTAGGCTAATGGCTTAAATAAGTTTTTCGTCCCTAACCTTTCCATAATACCTGGTTTTCGTCCCTCGCCGGAGCAAATGTGGGGTTTAGTCCCTAACCTTTGCCAAAACGTTTGGTTTTCGTCCCTCCGGAGCTCTGGGTCAACGCCGGAGCTCCGGTGGCCCATGTGGCAATGCCACATAGGATTAGTCAGGCCACGTGTTATTATTATTATTATTGTTAAATTTTGGATCTCATCCTCATGTATAAAATTGAATTTGGTTTTAGTCCCTGGAATAGTAATCATGATTTGGCATGCATCCTTACATAGAATATTGATCTGTGTTTTGGTCCCTTATTGGACATTAAAAGGCTACTTAGGAAGAAAAAACGTGTTAAAGTATGACAATTGCTAAGGCCACAACATAATTTCATGCATAAGTCAAAATATTCTTACAAAATGATAGTGGTCCATCCACAAAGACATAAATTGCACAAGTGGCTTAACTTGGCTACATCAATAAAAATAGTGGTCCATCCACATTAGCACGCACAGGATCAAGCTGGAATGTGACAAATCCTCAAGAACCAGCACAGGAGCAAGCTGGAAACCAGGCACCAACAACAGCTCCAACCCCTCCAGTAAGTTTTCACCATTGACTTATGCATGAAATTATGTTGTGGCATTTGCAATTGTCATACTTTAACACGTTTTTTCTTCCTAAGTAGCCTTTTAATGTCCAATAGGGGACCAAAACACAGATCAATATTCTATGTAAGGATGCATGCCAAATCATGATTACTATTCCAGGGACTAAAACCAAATTCAATTTTATACATGAGGATGAGATCCAAAATTTAACAATAATAATAATAATAACACGTGGCCTGACTAATCCTATGTGGCATTGCCACATGGGCCACCGGAGCTCCGGCGTTGACCCAGAGCTCCGGAGGGACGAAAACCAAACGTTTTGGCAAAGGTTAGGGACTAAACCCCACCTTTGCTCCGGCGAGGGACGAAAACCAGGTATTATGGAAAGGTTAGGGACGAAAAACTTATTTAAGCCATCATTCTATCATTGAACAGAGAATTAAAAAATGGAGTGATAATAATGGGCCAGTACCAAAGACTACAGATCATGCTGAGGACCTACTTGATATTCTCATCAATTTGAAAGATGCTAACAATGAACCATTACTGACATCAGAGGAAATTAAGGCACAAACTCTGGTATAATATACTTGCATTTTCATTTCTTATTCATGCATATGCATTAATCCATCACATGTGCAAGCTCCTATTTGTAAACCACAAATAGTAGCGGACACTCGTCACACCCCACTTTTGTGATGGTTTTTGACACTCACAGAGTGGAGAGTGGAAAAAAAAAATTAACTTTGCACTTTATAACAGTAAAAACCTATTACAAACGTTGGTGTTTTAAATTGCGGCTACCGCTGCGAGTAGATGTGATGGATTGTGATCTTGATCCTGATGTGGAGACTTCAAAACCTATAACGTTGCGTCTGCAATTACGATAGTAACCCGCAATTTAAAACCTTGGTGGTAAGTGTTGTGAAGTGGTCTAGCTATTTTTTTCATATACAAAATTAAAATCATCAAGTTCCTAATTTTCTGTCTCACCAATGAAATCTAATCATATCAAATATATCAAATGAATAAAATATGAGTGAAAGAGTTATAAACTTACATATTCAAATGTCAAATTTTTATTGCTGGAATAAAGGATAAACACAATTAGGGAACCTAAAATGTCAATATTCATGAATGTTAAGAAGAATAATTATGTGTAGTATGAATGTCCAACAGACACCTTAAGTGAGAAAAGAAGAGAATAAAGAGAAGTAATCGGTATCATATAAGTAAAAAGAGATACATAGAGATACATAGAGATAAAAATGAAATGTCTGTTTATTGTGTGAGGTATCTGCACACTATTTGTATGTTCAAACTTCAAAGTCTCATTACTGATAAATATAACACACTATCTCAAAATCAAAATGAAACTTGTAGGAACTTGTGCTTGGAGGAGTCGACAATCCATCAAATGCAGCAGAATGGGCAATAGCAGAAATGATAGATCAGCCAGATTTACTTGAGCGAGCCACTGAGGAATTGGACAATGTTGTAGGCAAACAGAGGATGGTCCAGGAATCAGATATTCCAAAGCTCAACTATGTGAAGGCTTGTGCAAGAGAAGCTTTTCGTCTTCATCCCATTACACCTTTCAATCCTCCCCATGTCGCTATGGATGAAACAACAGTTGGACATTACTTGATTCCAAAAGGTAGCCATGTACTGCTAAGCAAACAAGGACTTGGAAGAAACCCAAGAGTCTGGAATAATGAGCCCAACAAGTTTAAGCCAGAACGCCACCTGAAAAGTGATGGATCTGTGGTTGTTTTGGCAGAGCAAGATTTGAAGTTGATGTCGTTTAGTACAGGAAGGAGAGTTTGTCCTGCAGTCATGCTTGGTACCACAATGACCGTGATGCTATTGGCTAGGTTGCTTCATGGCTTCACTTGGAGTGCACCTCCAAACATATCAAACATCAATCACCATGCTCCACTTGTGGCAGTAGCAAAGCCAAGATTAGCACCAGAGCTTTATATCCCAACTAAAACTTAAGAGTGTTGAATCAAGTGATAATGTATTTATTTGAATTAAAACATATCAATATCAATTATAATAAAAGGGTTGTTTAAATAACCCTAGCTAAAAATTGGGTTAAATCACCTTTAATGAGGTGTTCCAATAATATTACAACATGTGTCTTTATTAATCCAACTCATTTTATTAAAAGGTTAAATATGCTTTAGTCCCTAAACTTAAACTGCAATTTGAATTTTGTCCCTAATATGCACAAGGATTTCCTTGTGTAAAGTTACACCACCAAATAAATTGTCCCTTCAACCCTTAGTCCAAAAATTAATATCATCTTTATCCTTCCCATCATCTTCATCATTTTCAACCCAAAACAACTCAGATTCATCCCATCCAAATCCAGATTAAGAGAAACATAATTCCATCTTCATCATCAGCATTCATCTTCTTCTTCTCCATCATGATCATCATCAACCCACCATACCCATACCCACATCCACAAACCCCCCAAAAACATAATTTCAATTTTTCGCCACCACCAACAACCTCACCCATTCCCACCAAACACCACCACCACCCACAGAGCCCCCATTGAAACCCAAACCCCACCCCAACCCCAACCCCACCGAACGCACCTCCACTTCCATGCCTACCAAAATTGTTATGCAGAGTGAAACTAACCTCATCCTCTGTAGCGCAATGATACTTATGAGCTAGTTTCAGAAACTGGAATCTCCGCTGAAACAGTGTTGAGGTTATAGGTTGTGCTTTGATGAATATGGGTTTGGGTGGGGTTTGTGGATGTGGGTATGGTGGGTTGATGATGATCATGATGGAGAAGAAGAAGATGAATGGTGATGATGAAGATGAAATTATGTTTCTCTTAATCTGGATTTGGATGGGATGAATCTGAGTTGTTTTGGGTTGAAAATGATGAAGATGATGGGAAGGATAAAGATGATATTAATTTTTGGACTACGGGTAGAAAGGACAATTTATTTGGTGGTGTAACTTTACACAAGGAAATCCTTGTGCATATTAGGGAGACCCCTTCAATAATCTACTTTTGCTGAGACAAAATTCAAATTTCAGTTTAAATTTAGGGACTAAAGCATATTTAACCTTTTAATAAAATAAGTTGATTAATAAAGACACATGTTGTGATATTATTATTGGAACACCTCATCAAGAGTGATTTAACCCAATTTTTAGCTAGGGTTATTTAGACAACCCCTAATAAAAGGGTGACGTGAATTGGTTTATATATTATTTTTAACACATTTTTTCACGCAAGTGTCCGTTTGGTCGGACATTGCGCAAAGCTCACCTACCATGTGCTGATATTGAACTTTTTATTTGAAAAATTGAAGGCAGCAGGATTGAACTTTAGTCCGCTTGACTCTAATACCATGTAAAATGATTCATTATCTCAAAAACTTCACATGAATTATTTTATATCATTATTTCTAACAAAAAATATTACAAATTTATAACTAAGCGCTAAAAGCCTAAATAGAAAGACTCGCACCTTTTACCAACAAAGGGGTTTGAAGATAATGGTCATTGACAAAAAAAAGATAATGGTCGAGTGCTCCAAGGTCTTCTGCTATAGACAAAACCATGATGCTTGGGAGCAAGGTTGTCAAGATTGGGATCCTATCTAGGATTGGGAGAGGGGTTAAAAGATCGTAAATCGAAAGAGCGGGATAAGATCATAAGATCCTACTAAAAATGCAAATATGAACTTAATAAAATAACCACATGTAGAAATTTATACAGGTGATTAAAATAATCTTTTTCACATGAACTTAAACTAGAAATTTATAATATACTTGAACCCAACATTGGTGGTGGTGTTAGAGCACCATAAATAAGCGCCTAACAAAGCAAAAAAAGTCACTTAGTTTGTTAAAAACTTTTAGATGATAAAATTCATTGAAAGTTTTTAAATTTGAAACATATGGATGTGAGTACCAGAGAATAACAACCCAAATAGTTGTGCGTGACAACAACGACTGAGGTCGTGGCAAAGATCAACAGAGAAGACGATGAGATGTGGTTGCGGAAGTCTTGCGCCTCAAGTGAGTCTCTGTTTTACTCCAAAATACTAGTTAGGATCGGATCGGGATCCTAGATCCTACCCTCAAAGATCAGGATCCTGGAGTGATCCTACAACCAGTGACAGATCCAGAAATTTTATGTCGTGGGGGCAAAAAATATATATAAGTCCAAGTGGGGGCATATTATGTATACAAAATCACAAAAAGTACTGAATATTCAAGTTGGGGCATATTATATTTACATACTCACAAAGAAACTTTCATATTTAAGTGGGGGCAAATGACCCCATGCTCTCCAATGTAGATATGTCATTGCCTACAACAATGAGATACTACATGGAATCCGAATTGTAAAACCCCAAAAAAAATCGTAAAATTGTAAGATTTTAAGATCCGAATCACGATCTTAAACTACATTGCTTAGGAGATTAAGTCTGGCCAATTTCAAATCAGGGAACACCGATGGTCACCAACTTTATCAATTAAACTCTAACTTTTTCTAACTTAGTTAATGTAACTAAAGGACCATTTAGCAAATTATAAAACTAATCTTTTCTGGTATAAATTATTAAGAAAACATTATAGAGAAATTGAGTTGTATATATATATTACGAAGACCAATACCAACCCACAAGAAGAGGAAAAAGTAACAAAAACCAAGAAGAGAGGATAGTGTGGCTACTTACTTGAACAATAAGTTCGCAATCAAGCTTCTCCTCAACGATTCTCCTCACACTATCGAACACCACTACCGAAACCACTAGAAGAAGAGGAAACCAAGAGCGGAAGAAGAACACCGGCAGAAGAAGAACGAGGAGATGATGAAGATGGAAGAACAAATTAGGGTTCAGAATTGGGGCATTTCTGGATAAGTGATTTAATTTAGAATTTGGGGAGAATTGAGGTTAATTTGGGGGATTTGATTTAGTTCATTTATTTAGAGTTATATTTATAAATTTATTTTATTTTTGTTAATCAAATTAAAATTGCTTGATGTGTTAAATTTTTTTTTTAATTCACGTAATCATCATTTACACAATCAGCAAATTAAATCATCACTCGCCGGAGCTCCGGGCTCCAGTGAGGACTTACTCCAGACGTTTTACATAATAAATGACTTTTTACTGCGGTGAAGGACCTAGTTCAGACGGCGAGACAAATCTATATATATATATATGAAAAGAAGGTTTTCTTCTAGAAGACCTATGTCACATGTCCCTTCCTAAATAATTCATTTTCCCTCCAAAACTAAAAAAATCATTTCCACTTTTTTTGTCACATTAATTGCATGTTCAATAATACCTATGACAACATACACACTAAATTAATAATTTTAATTTTTTTTATAAAAATATAAACTTAAAAAAAATTATTTTGAAACCGGTAACTTCAGTTATTCTTTTTTGTTACACTTAGAAGTAAAAAAAATTAAGAATAAAACATTAGTATTACTTATGAAAACTATCAAGTTAAGGATATTAGTTCTTTTTCTAAAAAAAAAAGGATAATAGTTCAAAATCATATTATTTTTAACTCCTGCAAATTTTTGAAAAAATGATAAAAAAAAAAAATGAACATCTCTAACTGTATTTCAATTCATCCATTATTATTATTATTATTATTATTATTATTATTATTATTATTATTTTGACAACATGAACTGATATTATTGAATAGCCATAAAACAGGCAAAGAAACAGAACCAACAAACTGACAAACCTTCTCATCTAGAGTGAACAAACCCCACCCAATGACCACAAAGAAACTTTGAGATAGAGCCTCATTAAAACCTTCCTAGGAAAAACTATCAGTAGGAAAAACCCTAGGTAAGGAAAAATAGTACCCAAATCTCAAAGAGGTCACCCCTTACAAAAGAAACCATGTTAAAATACCCCTCTTAAATCTGAACAGAACCTCACCAATCCACACCTAAGCATATATTTAGATAACAAGTACATTTTTTTTTTTGTTAAGCCAAATAAATATATTGAAATGAAGTACAAGGGGTACTTCAAACCCAATACAACAAGATACAAATAAACAGAAAAAAGATAGCAAGAAAGAAGAGCAAACAGAAACAACAACGCCTCAAACACTAGGCACCCCCCACTCCTACTTGAGGAAAGACATTATATACCAAGCCTCATTAAAACCTTGCCAGGAAAAACCCCCTTGGGAAAACCTGACGAAGGAAAAAGAGTACCTGCTATATAACATCAAACTGAAACCCCAAGAAGGAATTCACAATTAAACCCAAAACCCAATTCCGCAGCTTGCAACACATAATGAAGTTCATCCTCTGTTTTGGCAATATCTGATTTACCCAAAGCCAATTGATATCACAATGCGCCTGCAAATTGAGACCAAGCCTTTTAAATCCCATTCTGCCAATTCAAAGGAATACTATCAGAATTATATCCCCCCCATCATCATTCCAAACTCGAAGCCTTGGCAACCAGAAGATACAAACCAGTACAAATACCAAAATAAAACCATGGCAGTCCCTCCATTATAAAGATAGCAGACATTCGCGTGGATTTAATTTCCACTCATACCATGAGTATGAAAAATCATCTAGCCGTGTCCTCAACCACTGCCAAACTGAGACCTGAATCTGTTCTACAGCTTGATTTTTATCCACTATTCCACCATTAAAAATAACCTTGTTACGCAGACGCCAAATTATCCATATGACTGCCATCCAAATTGAAACTTCACCTAGCTTTTGGGCTTTGGTTTTCCCAATTGAGGAAAATTGCATCAAGTGAATCTTTGGATCTGGAACTTGAGCACTATAGACACCCAACCAGCCAAGGCATTCATACCATATCGCCATTGATACAGAGCACGCAAAAAGAAAATGTGAACCAGACTCCTCCTCCAAACCACACAGAGGGCAAGTTGCTTCTGCAGCAGAAACTAAAACATGTCTCTTGAGCAAATTATCACGGGTCTGAATTCTCCCTAACAACGCTCTCCATGCAAAAGCTTTAATATTGGAAGGAGCTGGAGCTGTCCAAACCCAACTAAACACAGGATCTGGATCCTCTAAATGTTGTTCCTGCAAGAAAACATAAGCTGAGTTAACAGAATAAATTCCCTCCCCATCTAATTTCCACGTCCATTTATCCTGCTTGTTTTCGATCAACCGAACACCTTGCAAAGCACCCTGTAGCTCCTCCAACCAAGACAATTCACGGCCCAATAATTTCCTCCTCCACCGAAATTCCCATCGCCACTCCCCATTCACCCAATGACCCATATTCATCATTGGCTCTCTTTTTTGACATGACAAATTATACAATCGCCGAAATCGGAGGTCCAAACAACCTGTTCCCATCCAGTTTTCCCCCCAAAACTGTGTTGCATTACCTTCAAGAACAGTTTTATGCAAGCTGTCCCTGAACCACGGCCAACCGTTGTCTACACCAATCGATTGAACATCCTTCCACCAAGATGACTCACCACAAGAGCTGCTGTTTGCCTTTACCACCCTACACCACAAACTGCTAGGCTCGGATAAAAACCTAGAGCGCCATGTTGAATAATCTCCAGTCCCTAATGCCAAGACCACCATTAGCCTTAGGTTTGCAAACCTCCGACCATTTAACCCAACTAATTTTGTTACCAGCATCAACACCTCCCCATAGAAATCTCCTCATGATTCCAGTGCAGATTGACAGCACTCCCACTGGAATTTTATAAAAGGATAGGAAAAATAATGGAAGAGCAGATAAAACACTCTGAATAAGACATACCCTTCCTCCAAAAGATATATGTTTCCGTTTCCACAAAGATAGCCTTCCTCTCATTTTTTTGATGATCGGATCCCATAGCGCCAAGCTTTTCAATCTACCTCCCACTGGTATGCCCAGATACACAAACGGGATGGTCATTAATTTACAATGTAGAATAGCTGCAAATCTCCCCAAGCAGTCTCGGTTTACTGCCACCCCTGCTAGCTTACTTTTATGAAAATTTACTTTCAGACCAGATATAAGCTCAAAGCATCTAAGTACACATTTAAGTGTCTGCACATTCTGAATTGTTGCATTACCCACAAACACCATGTCATCAGCGAATTGTAGCATAGAAATATCAATGTCTGAGTTCCCTCCAAATGAAAATCCCTTAAATCTCCCCAACCTTACAGCTTGTGAGAAGAGACCGCTAAGACCTTCAGCCACAATTAAAAATAAAAATGGAGCAAGTGGGTCGCCTTGTCGGAGACCTTTAGTCATCATAAATTCCTCACAAAGACTCCCATTTACTAACACAGACACAGAAGCTGATTTCAGACAACTCATAATCCACTGAATCCACTTGTTACTGAAATGCATTCTCCCCATCATATATGCTAGGAACTCCCAACTCACTGAATCATAGGCTTTCTCGTAGTCAACTTTAAAGATCACTGTGTCCTTCTTCAGTTTCTTTGCTGCATGAAGTACCTCGTTAACCACTACCACACTGTCTAGCATATTCCTCCCACCCAAGAAAGCAAACTGATTCTCACTAATCACCTTAGACAACACCCTTTTTAATCTCAATGCCAACACCTTTGAGACCACCTTGTACATACACCCAATCAACGAGATAGGTCTGAAGTCATTTAAACCAAGAGGAGAATTCACCTTAGGAATCAGAGCAATAAAAGAGGCGTGGTTACTGCCTTTGGGCCACACCCCCTACTCCAAAAGTCAGCAAGAACCTTCAAAAAATCAGCTTTCAAAATCCCCCAAAATTTCTGAATGAACTTGAAGTTAAATCCATCCGGGCCAGGACTTTTATCCCCACCACAATCCCAAACAGCCTCCTTAATTTCTTCCTCGCCAAATTTACCAATTAACATCAAATTATCCGCATGATTCAAAGTTCTGAACGACACCCCATTCAAATTCGGGCTATCCCACTTTACTGCTGCAAACCGCTGTTCAAAATACATTTTTACCTCACCCTTCACCTTACTTGTATCCTCCTCCCACGACCCGTCAATCATCAACCCCACAATTGAATTTGAGCGCCTACGCCAATTAATTAAAGAATGAAAATATTTCGAGTTTTGATCTCCCTCTTTTAACCACTGAGATCTAGACTTCTGATACAACATAGACTCTTGATGCTTGATAACTGACCAAAACTCACTAGTCAGCAGCCTTCTGGATTCCACCTCTTCGCTGGACAGTCCCGAATCCTCCTCTTTTCGGTCTAAATCATTAATTTGCAGCACCAAGTCATTCCTCTTACTCCTCAAGTCCCCAAACACCTCTTTATTCCACTCTTTCAGTTTCAATTTCAGCCCTTTCAACCGTTCCTTAAGCACGAAAGCTCCCCAACCTGTCACAGTATTTTCTGCCCAAGCTCTCTCCACAAATTCAGAAAAGCCAAGGTGCTTCATCCAACAGTTGAGCACCCTAAACGGTTTTGGGCCCCAATTCTGAGCATTGGACCTCAACAGTAGCGGACAATGATCTGATATATCTCTGCTAAGACCCACCTGTTCACAACCAGGCCACTGCATGAGCCATTCGTGGGATACAAAGAATCTATCAATTCTGCTCTGTGCTTGACCATTCGGTCTATACCATGTATACTTGCGACCTGCTAACGGTAAATCCAGCACCTCCATCGCCTCAATGAAAGAATTAAATTCTGAAATTTCACGCCGCTGTGATCTCCAAACTGATGCGACCCCCTTGCGTTCACATTCAGCTCTTACTGCATTAAAGTCTCCCCCCAAGCACCACATCGTCAGCCCACACCTGCTTCTCCAATCAATTAGACTTCGCCACAGGTTCCTCTTCTCCTCTAATCTGCAGGGAGAATATATGTTCACAATCACAGATTCTTCAGACAAGTCACCCCACTTCCCTATCAACCCAATGAAACCTGGACCTCTTTCACAACTACTGAGAAGAAAAGTGCCCCGCTTCCAAATACACAGAAGTCCGCCGCCCCTATTAACTGCTGGTGAGGCTTGCCAGTCAAACTCAGCATCTCCCCATACTTGGATACAAGTCTGCACATCCACATCCTCTAACTTTGTCTCCTGTACAAGTAGCATCCCAATTTGTTCCTTCAAGACAAGCTCCTTGATTACCCGTCGCTTGGCCCTACACCCCAACCCTCTCACATTATACGATAGAATCCTCATTGATCAACCGCTGCGTCTCTCCTTGACTCGACACCTGCCAAGTCACCAGCCTCTTGTGCATCCCTGTGTTCCATGGCCACTAACTTTGACAGAACAGTACCTTCATCCCCTACTGCAGAAACACCAAATTCCTTCCCCAATTCCCAAATCTTCTTTGCTTCATCCTCCACACCTCTCAACCAAACTGCTCTATGGCAACTGTGGCTACCCGTACCTGACTTAGAAGCACCATTAGAGGATAACGATACCCTGGATATGCGTCCCCCCTCCGAGTCCTCCTTACTCCTCTGACCTTGGGAAGCTGTTGGTTCAACCTGTTCATCTTCGGGTCTCCTCCCAGACGGACGACGGAGAAGGGTGAATGGCAAATGCGTAGATACGGGATTTCGCACAGAGTCAGAAGAGGAGGAACCATGGCAAGAGAGATTCAAGTTCAGGCAATCCTTTTTCCTATTCTTCTTGAGTGTGCGCCCTCCCTGGGGAGCTACCGCAAACGCAACCGTACCAATCTGATTTCTATCCACATAATCTGCAAGCTGGGTTTCAGGTACATGAGTCGGGTTCTCTTGACCCATATTCGAAGGCAGATTCTGTTGGGCCAAGCCCAAACCATCAGCACCAAGGGTATCATTGACAATTCCTTCGCCCCCCTTAGAAATTCCTAAGTTACCCTCCAAGTCACCTTCAATTTGAATGTTCAAATTATTTGCAACAATAAATTCTGGTTTCCCCACTTGATCATTATTTAATCCTTTATTCTCAGCATATAACGACTTCCCCATGATTGGCGTATCGACCACTGTGTCAGGTATAATTCCTTCATCATTGGAACCATGATTGGTACTATCTCCAATAGTGTGATTTGAATTCTCCTGCGGCTCATTCATGTTCTGGTCAAACTCACCTAATCGCGGTTCATCTTCCGCTCCGCCAACCTCCGACGCTTCCGGCGACACTGCGCCACCGTTCAGTGACCAATCAGATTGTGATTCATCATCCTCCTCCGATTCCTCCCAACCGCGGCAGTTATGGATATCTGAGGTCCCAACCTCTTCCAGCACACGGATAGTATAAGTTGTGCCTTTGATCATTACCTTCCTTGCCAGAGTAATGTAATCCAGCGCAGTTGTTCTAATTTGCAACCTTGCAAAATCCAACCTTGAAAAAGAACTCGTAATCTCATCAATTTTAATAACATCTCCAAGTTGTAAAACCATGTACTTGAAACATTCAAGAGACCACATGTGTAATGGTATCCCAGAACACCTCACCCACGCTACCCTACTTACCGGAGCAATCGTTGGTGACCAGGGTCTAACAGACTCCAGAAATTCGCCAACCCACCCCTCAGCACTCCGCAACAGAGCCTCAATATTCACTCCTTCTGGCCCAGTTATTAGAACCTGATCATCACCCGTGTAACGGATCTGCAGGGTATGTCCACCTTCAACCATGAACGCATTTTCAAGGAGATGAACGGAGTCCAAATTTTTCAAAGTACCAACAAGACTCCTTAACAACCATTCATCCCCCTGTGGTATCTCCGGGCCATGCCATACTTCTAACGCTGCCAACCCGCTCGTCTCCTTTACGCCAGTCTTCTCCCCTTCACCTTCCGATCCCTTCCCTGATTTCAAAGCTTGAGCATAAGATTGAAACCGCTTCCTATTGTTGACTTCCTGCCACGAACGAGCCGTCTTGGGTCCATAGTTATTGCGAACAATCTGACCTCCTGGCGCAGAAAGCGGTTTCACTTCTTTTGCGTATCTGGCCAGGTTAACTTGCACCCTTGTTGCTCCAATCACGACATGCGCCAGCCGTTTTTCTAGTTCCCCCGGGTCCTTCACATCACGAAATCTGACAAAACCGAATCTCTTCCCCTGCTTATTCCTCCTAGGTGGTATGTAAACCTCCCACACCCTCTCATACCTTTGGAAGATCTTCCACATGTTTTCTGCCCTATGGTCCTCAGGAAAATTGGAAAAGAAGTACGTCGTGATGTTCCCCCTCTTTCTGCCATGCACCTTTGTCCACCCATGCTCAGTAGTTGCACTGCCACCATGCTCTCTAACGCTTCCCCTCCCGCTCTCTCTCCCTCTCTCTCTACCCATCTTGAAAACTTTCAACACTTATGTGAAATTTATTTGCGAAACAGGTTGAATTTAGGTGAACTCCGCTAATCAGTGAGAAACATTCCAAAGAGAATGGGACAAATCATAATCGAATCACTCCAACCTACCTAAGTCATACATGTAAAGAAGCACAACAACAACAGCCACCACTTGTGCTAGAGTTTAATTATGCCAGATAACAAGTACATGAAACCAAACTACTTGCTAATACTTCTGGCCCAATGACTTGAATGAAACACCATCTGATCCCATAGTAATATACATATCCTCCATATTATAAATCCAGCACCAAATCCAACGAACCATGTTAGAGCCCCTTCTACTTAATCAAAATAACGAAACCACAACAACAACTCCCAAAACTGTCATGAAATTGCCATAGTGCCGCAGCTAAATAACCTCCTCTTGGTACTGTACAACCTCATTCAATAGAAACCATGAACTCAAGAATTAAACCCTTCAAAGCCAGAGAAGAATTTATCCCTGGACATCTGTTGGAGCAACAGAAGTATAGTAGTGGAAAATATAGGAAAAGACTTGAACTTTTTATTTTTATGAATTTCTTAATGAAGAACTTACAATGCTTCTCTATTAATACTAGAGAATAGAGAAGATCAAAGATGTAACTTATGCAACTACATAAAGGACATTAATGTAACACCTCGATTTCGGTGGCGTCACTTTAGTAACCAAAAAGAAAATAAAGCGGAAAAATGTGAATATTTTTTTTTCCGATTTGTTTTAAGAAAAAAATAGACTTAAAGACTTGTCGAAATAAAGACTCTTCAGCGAATGATAAACATAACTAATGTACAATATATTTACAGCCCCCGCTGTAAGTAGTGAACCACGTCACGAGTATCCTCCAGTGACGGGAAGTAACCGAAAGTAGTGCTCGTGGGCAATATGTACAAACAAAAGTGAAAGGTCAAGTGTTCGCAATACAGTCCTCCAAAATGAAAGTAGGTCAGCCCAAAACGGCCTGAATAAGACCTCTTAGTCCAACCAACTCTCTGTGATTTCCATAAAGAAAACCACACAAAAAGCTAACGGTCGGGAACCTACCCTGCCCCAAAATACGAACATGATGACCAGAGCTATAACTCTACTCCTACCCTAATCCTGTCCAGAGGAGTACACCCCAGCACTCACAACTACATGCTAGCGTGATCATCGTCCGAATCAGAATCCAGGACGACTAGGTCAATGTCTGCAACCATCCCTCCTCTCGCTACTGCAACATGCTCCTGTGCTGGTCTCACGGGTCCAGGACCCGAACCAAGGTCATCAGCAATGGCAACAGTAGGTGAGCTAGAGTCCGATGAAGTCCCTCCCACAGGCTCCTCCTCCGAGGGGTCCTCGTCGTCAGAAGACGACGGTGGTGGTGGTACTCCTACACCGGGTCCACAGTGCACGCCGGGTGGCAGGTTGAAACTGACAGTGTAACGCCTCAGAACTCCCTCTGTCAAGTGTCTCCGACCTCACTCGTCACGTCGTCACGTGTTCTAGCTAACTTATTGTCTCTAAAAAAAATACCCTAAGGTAAATGTCGATTCTGCGACAAAAGACAATCAATTATAAAAAAGTGTATTATCTCATGATGACTTCTCAAATCATCCGACTCATCTTCATCTGATGGTCAAAAACTGCTCAGCGAGCAAAGAGTATCGACATACTCGGAAACTATCGGTTTCCCGGCTTATCTTTTAGATAGCCAAACAACAAACTGCTCATCGAGCAAAAGAGCATCAACATACTCAGAAACTTATTAATTTCCCGGCTTATCTTTTAGATAGCCAAACAACAAAACTGCTCCTCGAGCAAAAGAGTATTAATATACTCAGAAACTTATCCGTTTCCCCAAAATTTGGATTCGACGACACTTCTCATTTTTCAAAACTAAGATCCAGACCCTAAGCTTCCATCTGATGTTGTTATCATAATTTAAAAGGTTCAGAGGTTGTTTAGTGTCTTATGAATTTTTCCTTGTAAAATAGTTTCCATTTAGTTTTATCTCTAATCTTATGAGTTTAAAAGATCTCATAATTCCAAGTAACTCCCAAAGAAGGTCTCGATCCACTAAAACAATAACAAGGCCCGAACCTCCGTTCGTCCCGTCAAACTTTCCCAAAATCTCATGATAAATTTGGCCTAACTGCCCGTTATCCTCTCTGACGTACAATAGATATATGTGTAATTTCATAATCAAAGTAACACAATCCAACAGTCATGATACATATATCAACACATCCTAGATTAACCATTTAGCACATAGCATGTGAATCAATATCAACACATCCTAGATTAACCATTTAGCACATAACATGTGAATCAATATCAAAAACAAATCCAGCGATAAATAATTATCATTGTCAGCCGAAGCCTCAGAAAACATTTCCCAGTCAATCACAATCAAGTGCATAAACAATAAATCAAGTCGAATTCGTCGACACCTAAAGCATTAGCTAGTATTCAGTGAGTAGCCCTCACCTGTAGCTCCTCCAGTGTGATCCTGTAGTGTTCCTTCACAATCTCCTCCTTCCACTCCTTGAAATTCCTCAAACGAACCTTAGAGCGAAAACCACAGAATTCAATCACAATCAGTCAGAAACTTAGCAGACAACAATTACTATAGTTACACGAAACATCATAAACTCCGAAGTACGATAATCTAACGCGATAAGACAAGTTTTCGAAAAAAGAAATTTCCTCCCCCATTAAAGGGTGCTCTCGGCCACACACACTAATTGTGTGCGCCGCTTTTTCTTCAATCACACTTGGTTCCTAGGTTATCATTAGTCGTAACTAAGGCGAATTAAAGCTCGGAAAAATTATCGGATCGACAACTGACGCAGGGGTATTTTGGTCAGTGTTTTTAGCTCGGAATTTCAAAATTGGAATTTCGAAAAACAAATTAGATGGGGACGTCACCAACGACGTTTATGACAATTAATCCTACTAGCGCTAAGCTCAGTCGAGAGTTTTAAGTCTAAAGGACGAAGCTTTGGCCAAAAATGGGTTTTTCGTGCAGAATTGAAACTCGGCGGCAATTCGGCGAGATTCGGCAAAATGTAATCCGCTAAACATGCTCTCAGGCATGCAGGGAATAAGTTTAGACAAATAAATCAAGTTATTTGGACAGTTTTACGAAAAGCTCAAAACTTTGAGCACAGAAAGACATAGAGAAAAGCGACAGAATTGACGATCAGAAGTAAGGAATAGCATCTATACCTCGAGGTCTTCGAGCAGTAACGAACGGTGCAGCGATCAGGAAAGAAACAGCGAAAAATATTTTCTCCCCCTCCTCCTCTCAAGCTCACGGGTTTGGTGTTAATGGTGGTGAGAATTTTTTTGATTTTTTCAAGCTATTTATAGTTAATGGAAAATGCGGAAAAATAAAAATTTCGCGATTCCGATTTTTCCTGTGCCTTCCTCTGTGAATTCTAAGATAGGTTCTGGCGACAGAATTCCAAAACTCAGAATAGGTTTCTTGGAATTAAGACAAACGATCCAAAGTCGGTGTAAATCTATTTTACCCAAAAAACTACTTTTTGCAGTTGATGTCGGATGAGAAAACTTCTTTCTGAAGAAAGGTTAGAAACCTCGAAAGAAATAGGTGTACGCGTGTGGAATCTTCGCTTGAAGCTCCGAATAGAAAAAATCTTCATCGACCGTTTATTTTAAGTTTCTTGAGTTATCAGGGATTTAGTTTCGGCAAACCTCCGAGAACTAGAATCGGACGTTCGTACATTTCAGGGTTTCGTATCGAAATGCTTGTCATGGAAAGATTAAGAGAAGTTCTAACATTTCTCTGAAGATTTTTGGAATTAGTTTTCATCGTGTCTTTAAGTGCAAATAAGTAATTTACTAACGCTCTCGTCCTAGGTATAAGCGAATACTACTTGCGCTATAACCTATATCGACTTTAATACTATCCTTAGCCTTTTCCTGAACTTTCTCCTTCATAAATTAATTCCATTTGATAAACACTTGTTCAGGTTTTCCTTCACGTTACATCGAAACTAATCGTGAATAGGAATTTTATCGGTTTATTTTAAGCTTAAAAACTTGGGTCTCATAATTAACCTGTAACATTATTATGTTTGTAACCACCAAGCATTAATATGATTGTAACCCCTAAGAAATGCATAAAGACACTTAAACAAAATGTAACCAACAATTGCAAATTAACTTATCATTTAACACCCCCTCTTAATTTGTAATCATCATAGCATCTTTGAATTTTTGAAGCTTCTCAAAAGACACCGGTTTGGTAAGAACATCTGCAGGTTGTTCTCTGGTATTGATAAAATCCAAGTAGATTTCTTTCTTTAGCACCATGTCACGAATGTAATTGTGACGCAACTCCATGTGCTTTGACCTTCCATGAAAAACTGGATTCTTTGACATTGCTATTGCAGATTGGTTGTCACAAAAGATAGGAGTAGGATCTTCAACCATTTGCTGCAAGTCACACAAAATTCTTCTTAGCCAAATAGCCTCACGGGTGGCTTCATTTGCTAAAATAAATTCAGCTTCAGCTGATGATAAAGCAATTGAGTTTTGCTTTTTAGAACTCCATGAGATAGGCTTAGAGGCAAGACAAAAAGCATAGGCTGATGTGCTTTTTCGGTCATCAAGACTTCCAGCCCAATCACTATCTGTATATCCAACAAGCTTGTTGTCTTCTTCTTTCACATATTTGATCCCAAGCTTCTTAGTTCCTCGAAGATAGCGAAGAATCCTCTTGGCTGCTGCAAAATGAAGCTTACTTGGTTCATTCATAAATCTGGAAACCAAACTAACTGAATGCACTATATCTGGCCTTGTATTAGTGAGATAAATTAAGGAACCAACAAGACTTCTATAGATTTTGGGATCTGATTTTTCTGCACCATCATCCAGCTGAAGTTTCTCATTCAAGGCCATGGGAGTTGGAGCTGGATTAGAGTTCTCCATTCTGAATTTTTTAAGCATGTCTGAAACATACTTCTCTTGAGTGATAAAGATCTCCCCTTTTGATTGCTTCACTTGGATTCCAAGGAAATACTTCATCAATCCAAGATCTGTCATTTCATATTCTTTCATCATTGCCTCCTTAAAAGATTCCACCATGTTAGCATTGGTCCCTGCATAAATCAAGTCATCAACATAAAGACAAACCATTAGAAAATCTTCTCCATTTTTCTTCACATAGAGAGATGGTTCAGATGGACTTCTCATTAATCCACTTCGCAAGAAATAAGCATCAATCTTGCTATTCCATGCTCTTGGCGCTTGTTTGAGGCCATAAAGTGCTTTCTTCAGTTTGTAAACATTTCCTTCTTCCCCCCTTGCTTCAAAACCTTGAGGTTGTTGGACATAGACTTCTTCTTCCAATTCTCCATTAAGGAAGGCTGATTTAACATCTAGCTGAAAAATTTGCAACTCCATTTGACCTGCAATGGCAAGCACAGTTCTGATTGTCTCCATACGCGCCACAGGAGCAAATGTCTCATTAAAATCAACGCCGAGCAATTGAGAATACCCCTTTGCTACCAATCTTGCTTTGTATTTTTTGCACACTGCCATCTTCATTGTATTTGGTCTTATAGACCCATTTCAAACCAATTGAATCTTTTCCTTTTGGAAGATCAACCAGCTGCCAAGTTTGGTTCTTTTCAATGCTCCTCATTTCTTCATTCATAGCTTTCCTCCAAGCATCTTCTTTTACAACTTCCTCAAAGAATTTTGGTTCACTTGCAAAAAATGACATATTGCAAGATTCATAAATTTCAGATAAAGAACGAAACTTTCTTGGAGGAGTTTCAGAATCTGAATCATCTTCATCAGTATTACTCCTTGATGGGCCAGCAACATCTTGAGGGGATTTTTCAAGAGGAGCAAGAGGTGCAAGTTCAACGAACCCATGATGAGTATCTTCATCTTCCCATTTCCATGTTGCACTTTCATCAAAAAATACATCTCTTGAAAGCACCAATTGATTAGTCATTGGATTATAAAGACGATAACCTTTTGACTCATCACTATATCCAATGAAAATAAGTTTCACACTTTTCTCATCAAATTTTTCTCTCTTTTGAGAAGGAATGAGAGAATAAGCAATATAACCAAAGACTTTAAGTTGACTAACAATTGGCTTTCTTCCATGCCATGCTTCAAAATGTGTTTTGTTTTGGACCGCCTTTGTAGGAGATCTATTTAGGATATATGCAGCACTGCTAATAGTTTCAGCCCAGAATTTGTTTGGAAGCTCCTTTCCTTTTAACATGCTCCTTGCCATTTCCACAATTGGGCGATTTTTTTCTTTCTGCCACACCGTTTTGTTGTGGTGTGTACCTGATCGTAAGCTGTCTTTGAATGCCTTGTTCCTTGCAATAGTTAAGAAATGGCTTATGAATAAATTCTCCTCCACGATCTGTTCGAAGAGTCTTTATCTCATAGCCACTTTATTTCTCAGCAAAAGCTTTAAAGTGCAGGAACATAGTGAAAGCCTCGGATTTCTGCTCAAGAAAATAAAGCCAAATCATTCTGGTATAATCATCAACAAAGAGCAGAAAATACCTTTTGTTACCCAGTGAAATAGTTCTTGCTGGACCACAAATATCTGCATGCACCAACTCAAGAGGAGCTTGGGCTCTCCAAGCTATTTTTGGAAAAGGAAGACGATGCATTTTTCCAAAAGCACAGCCTTCACAAACTTTATCATTCTTCTGAATTTCTGGAAGACCAACAACCATATTCTTCTGTTTCAATAACTGCAGACCTTTGACATTCAAATGACCATATCTCAAGTGTCAAATATAAGAGTCATTTGGACTTTCAGTTTTGAAGGCAGCATATTGAAGGGAACTCATATTGAGAGGAAAAAGATTATTAAGAGTCTGCATCACAACAGCCACTTGTCTTCCAAATATTTTATCAAAAAACTCACATTTATCATCATCAAAAATCAGCTTGTAACCTTTTCTCATGATTTGTCCAACACTTAAAAGATTTTGAGAAATATTAGGAGAATAATGAACATTATCAATGACTTTTTTGTTACCTTCACTTGTGTGGATTGATATGGCACCTTTTCCTTGAATCTTCACTTCCTTCCCATCACCAAGTTCAACCACATATGAGAAATTTTTATCCAAAACTTCGAATGCATTCTGGTTTCCAGTTACATGATTGCTGCAACCACTATCTAAATACCATTTCTCACCAGATTTTATATCATTAGTCACAGACAAGAACAACTTATATGTTTCATCTTCTGCAGAATAATTCATAGCATTTTTTTGCCATCATTTTCCCTTTTATACCAACAATCCCTATCAGAAAGATTAGGAATTTTGCACCTAGTGCATTTGTAACGACAATTCTCAGATTCATGACCAGATTTCTTACAAACATAGCAGTAAGAATCATAGTTACCAGAAGGTCTTTGCTGCCATGAGGAATCTCTTCTTCCTCTTCCTCTGTCACTACTTTCAAATTGTCTGCCACCACGACCTCTGCTAGAAGGTTGACCACGATATTGACCTCCTTGTTGTGATTTGGAATTTTTGAAGTTCTGCTTTGCTTGAAAGACTTGCTCCGATGGCTGGTTGTTGTATTTGTTCACTCTTTGTTCATGAGCCTCTAAAGACCCCAGTTTCTCAACCATGTGTTCAAATTTTTGAGGAAGACTCCGAAGAATCTTCTCAACCAATTTCTTTTCAGATACATCATCTCCACAACTTTTTATTTGATTGGTTTTTTCAGCCACCTTTGAGAAAAATTCTGTGACTTTCTCACCTTCTTTCATTGTGAGATTTTCAAATTCACTCCACAAGTACTGCAACTTGATAGCAATCACCTTTGTTGATCCTTGAAATCCAGTCTTCAATGTTTCTCATGCCTCTTTGGCTTTTTTAATACCAAAGATTCTGGGATAAATGGCTTTGTTTACTCCTTGTTGGATAATCCTCAATGTTGTAGCATTTTTCTTCACATTCTCCTTGTATTCTTTCTCTTTGACATCAGTCCAGTCTGTTGTTTTTTGGTCTGGGCGCTCTTCATACTTTTCTTCAACCACATCCCATAGATCTTGAGAAAGGAAGATGGTCTCCATTTGTGAACTCCAGTAATCATAGTGTTCACCATTGAAAACTGGAATTTGACTTGTTGTATATGAGAAAACTGAATTTGTTGATGATGCCATGGTACTGAACCTGGAGCTCTAGTACCAAATTTGTTGGAGCAGCGGAAGTATAGTAGTGGAAAATATAGGAAAAGACTTGAACTTTTTATTTTTCTGAATTTCTTAATGAAGAATTTACAATGCTTCTCTATTAATACTAGAGAATAGAGAAGATCAAAGATGTAACTTATGCAACTACATAAAGGACATTAACCTCTAACATTATTATGTTTGTAACCACCAAGCATTAATATGATTGTAACCCCTAAGAAATGCATAAAGCCACTTAAACAAAATGTAACCAACAATTGCAAATTAACTTATCATTTAACAACATCCACATGAAAATAGGTACTAGTGATGCAATGCAGCAAGTCAGACAGTACGATGGTAAGACACAAAGATACACCAGCACCAGCCCCCTGCAACAACACTATAATAGAAAAAGAGTACTTTAGGTACACAACTGCCACAGCACCACTCTTCCATTCCTCCCACTCTTGGCCAAAAAATCAGCTACCTCATTACCCTCCCTTAGAATGTGTCTGACCCCTAAGCAATTCACTGAAGGTATAAGTTGATCAATTTTATACAGTAGCTGAAAAAGCCTCCATGGTCTCCTCTCATTGCTCCCCACCCAACGAACTGCCATTTTCGAGTCACACTCAATAACTACCGTTATGAAATTAAACTGCTTACCGAACAAAAGAGCCCACATTTGACCCACCTCCAATGCAAAGTAACCCAGCGCTACCCTCCTGATAGTCTCTCAACACCCCCCCTCCTTATTAGATTTAAAATTTTCGAAAATAATCAATTCTGAATAAAACAATTTTTTTTCAATTCTAATTTTTTTCCCTTATATTCTTTTTTAAGATATATCAAATAAAAAAATTTATATTACAAAGTTGAAAATGTGATTCATAAAAATAATTGGAATCTTTTTATTTTAATTAATAATATATTAAACACTTATAACAAAAAATTGTAATTATTTCTAATAAAAATAAAAATTGGATTTTTATTTATTTTTATTTTTCTAAAATACATTTAATTTCTTTTTCTTTGATATCATGGTTAAAATGATTTTAAAAGATGAAAGTGATTTTAAAAAAATGATTTTTCACATCTTAGTTAGATGAAAGTGACAGACTTTGACTCATGTTATTATAAACACCATGAGAAATCATTGCGATCGTGGTCAATCCTTATTTGAATCATATTAACATCATGTACATTTCAAGAGATAAAACTGTGAAAAGTGACTAGTATAAATTATAAAGCTAAATCAACATGCTTTCAAATTAATTGATAAATTTGTGACAATATTAAGTCTCAATGAGCTTTATACATGGTGAACAAAGCATATACAATTCGACTATACACTAAACAAACTAACTTTAGATTGGTGGGTCCCTTACACATTACCCTAGCATGACTTGATACCATACAACAATAACAATTCAACTATCAAACTTCATATCTAAGCAGGTACAATATCAAAATCTTTAAAATTCTTTTGGAAGACCGCTAAATCAGTCCAAGACAAGTTCATAGCTTTACAGAGCATAACCAGAAAATTAACCAAGTAAAAGCAGGTTTGCTTTACAAGCCTACAACAAGAGAATAATTTTGTACGTTGAAACAAATAGTCAATAGACTATATGGTTGCAAATGAGCATTATTACATTATAAACATGAAACTAACAACTGAGATGTACATTCCAAAGACACGAGTTCATAAGGATTTTATAACATATTAAAAATTCAAGGAATTCGAGTTACTAACAACCAAATCCTTTGCACCACGTGGCCGTGGGTTCAATCCTCACAGGCGGCGCCAATTGTTTCGGTATAGAAACAATAGTGAGCAGACTAGATCAGCCTCTAAGTGTGTAGAAGACCCTTAAGATCTAGCTACTCTAGTAAATAGATGAACATGGAGATTACAAGAGGTTCATCTCCCTTATATAGAGGTTGAAGTGTAAACCTAGATACATGGATTTGAGTCTTGGTGCTAAAAGCCTCATACAAACACAACATCCCTCAAAGAGGGCGAGCCACCTAAGCCTATAAAGCGCTAAATCATCACCAACATGGCATAAACAGTACATGAACCGCCAACATGGCGGGTGAAGTACATAAGCAGTGTGAGACCGCCACAAAGTGTGAGACCGCCCATTAGATAAAGGAGTCATGATGACTCGCTAGATAGAGACTCGCTCGCTAAGTAACAGGGTCTAACGTCAAATAGTGAGGTCACTCCCTCAAGAATGGTCGACATTCACACCTTCGCTCCTCGTAGCATCTTTATGGATCAAGTTGCTTCCTGGGCAGGTCCCCTATTGTGACGAGGGGCTCGCCGAGTCCACACCTAATTTTGGGCCCATTTGAAATAAATGAATGGCTATGAAAGGATGTAGGTATACAATAACTCGGTATTATATTTCAACTTGTTAACTGTTAAGGAAATCATTTAAAATGCTGCAACATTAATGTGCTGTATTAAATAATCGGACTAGTACAATGGCTCAATGTTTACTAGGTCCTAAGTAAATATCAAAATCCATACAGAAGCTTCACTCAGCTCTTCACCAAGAAAAATAAGCATCAAGATTTGCATAAAATAGAAGATTGACTAGGTATACTTTCTCCCATGTCACATTATTATAATCAACAAACTAATACATGGTCAAATAAAGAAATGATCAACAACATTTCCATGAAGATACATACTTCAAAGATAAATAATAAAATTACATTCTTATATTTAGAAAGAACTATCTTTAACCACCCCTTTGAAAAAGAAAGTAAAATATATACGGTGTGAGTCCAATTAAGGAGAAATAGAAAAATCCAAGTTCAAAAAAAAATGTTAAGAAAGACTGTTTTGACTCTGATTGGGATGATTGTATACTTCATCTCTTCTTTCCTGGTTCCAGACTCTAGATGGAAAACATCTTTCATCAGAGAAGTGTCTCTGACCTTCTCCATTAGAATGTGTGAGCAAAGAGGAATGATGACCATTCTGCAGTTCACTACTGAAGCTTCTTAGACCATTTTGATCTATATTTTCCCTTACTGGGTTGCTTCTTGTTTCAAGATGATGGCTAGACATGCCGAGTCCTGTGATATCCATTTGCATGTCTTCGCGGTTCGGATGAGAATTCAGATCTATCTGTCCAGCACTGGACTCACCAACCTCACTTTGACCTTTGTTTAGTCCTTCCTCTTTTTCTAAATGACTTGTATCATCTCTTTGTGGTGCTCCATTGGTATCTGACTCATCTATTTGGTGACTATGATCTTTCTGGGCAGCAGATGCAGCAGCAGCAGCATCTGCTTCGCGGCGTTTCTTCTTGCGCAGCATAAGGGTTTTGAACCGGCGCTTCACGGTCATGCACACATTGCAAGTACAAGTTGGCTTGTGTCTCCCCTTTCCACTCGGCGGCTGAATGCACACAATACAAGAGCAGCCAGGACGGTGTCGAGGATGTTTGGTGGTGGCTCCAGCTGATGACTCGGCAGGGTCAACAAAATTTTCTCCAAAGACTGCTGCACTGGCAAGAGCATCTAAGCCAGAAGGCTCATGTTCTTGGAGTGGCTTGCCATTTTCTACAACTCGTCGTTTCTTAGAATCTGGGAAACACCAAAAGCATCCAGAGATTCAGGAATTGTTGTATTAACTCCATCAAGGACAAATAGAATACAATAGTTGAGTAAAATCAAATAGATCAAAGGGAAGGTACAAAGTAACAGCAAAGGATGACTTATTTTGGCTGAGAGTAAAAAATTGCAGTCTAACTAGCAAAGCAGAACTCCACCACAAAAAGTCGCCACTACAAGCATCGTGTGTGAAATGAAAGACTTCACTCAATAATAGACAAATATAGAACACATAAGGCAACATATTTTTGGAATCTAAGTATAGAATTTGACATGCATTATATTAATGTTGATACTGACATAATTCAATACATCCAGATGATGTTATGAAAATGAATGCAGAACCTGCATTGATGGATGCATCATGCATTATGAAATGAAAAATGCTACCAGTAATCACTTTGACACTCTTTCCAACATTATCTCTTTTATTGGTTGAAATTCATATAGGTCCCGCCAAATTGGAAGTGGGGCCCATATAATTTAGTGGGCCATACATGGATTTCAACCAATGAAAAAGAAAGTGATGGAAAGAGTGTCAAAGTCAGTGTTGATAGCACTCCTCTTATGAACATTCAATCAATTGTACAGCAACAGCAACATGAACCTTGAACAAATCTCAAACATGACTAACACAGCTTATCTAAACACAGATAGCAGGATCACACCTTTGTTGGTTTTCAGAAGATTTTCTACTTCCCCTGATCTCAGTTCCTGTGGTGTAGAACAAGAAGACCTGAAAAAACAATTCCACAATTAGAGTTATTAACCATTTGATCACTATCTCATATAAAGAGTAGGTCTAAAAAGTAGTAATAATAATAGTACTCTAGAACCTGCTTGTATCCCAAACATTTTCAGAACATGTCCATTTGGGAGGAAGAAGAGCGTCAACTGGCAGCTTTCGCCATTTAGAGCAATCATCACATTGAGCCCATTGTTCCTTCCCCCTAGATGAAGCAGTTAACACAGTCAGCGCAATTTGAAATTTTCTCATCACATCAATATCAAACGTAAGACCAAGTGACAAACAAGTATTACCCAGTCAAGTCTTTAGACTGTACCAAATACAGTACTAAATATAAAGTTTGGATTCTTACCCAGATGAACAGGCACTGAATATTGTTCTCTTTCCAAAAACTGGGGGCTCCTGAATGGAATGAAGTATAGATGTCGCATAGATTAGACAGGGAAAACAAATTTGAACACGACTCCAAACGATAGCAGCCCATATTCACCTCACAATAGCTAACATATAAAATATAAATATGGTCTATTTGACTTTGTCAAACTTACATCATATTCTTCAAATACTTGGTCCTCAATTGTGACAATGCTTGGCTTTACACTAGGCGGTGGGCGAAGCAAGTCCTGTGCTTCTTCCCATGTAAGTCTTAACTCCATAGAATCTTCATTATCAATGAGCAACCTCTTACTCTTAGGCCCAATGTTGCGAGCCCTCTTCTTCTCCAAAACTGAAATTTGCTGCTGCAGTGAATGATTCTTTGTCATCTCACAATTTTCAGTTTTAAGCAAATCAGCAGCTCCAGTGCCCAAATGCAAATTTTCTGGATGTCCATTTAATTGTGAGTCCCCGTTCCCTTTTGTTGAATTGAGAAGATCGGTAGAATTACTTCCCGATGGCAGATTCTCAGTTCCACCAGAAAAGTCTGTTCCTTTTGCTGAAATGCCATTAGAAAGTGCAGATGTAGAGGCATCCTGTTTAAACAATAACCGTTTATATCATATTCGCCAACAGGGGAAAAAAGAAAATGATATATTATCCAAATAAGGGACCACAGATAGTAAAATGAATATTGTATCAACCTGTGCATCTATAGAAATTGACGCCTTTCTGAAACCCATAACAAGTTTGCCTCCAGGGTCTATCCGACTAAATGTTACTGCAATAGAAATATCATACATTAGAATAGTAACTTCAAAATTGCAAGACATATTAGCCTTGGGACTAAGAAAATATGAAGTTTGACTCTACATAGTAAATAATAGTTAATATACAACTGATCAATTCTACCGGGGCATGAGCCATGAATTCTTTCATTTGTCTAAGAATCATGAGAACAATAAGTGCAACACACAACTAGTCTTCCAAAGAGTGATATGTTTACAGTGACAAATAAGAAACTATACAAGGATCATTTTTTTGGGGGGCGGGGATACAAAATTATGAAATCCTATTATAATTTGCCATAAATTAGAATTCAAGTGTAAAATTGTAATGCAATAAGTATGTGCAAGTTTTGTTCCCTAGATTAATTCATACCAGTATCACCAGCACATAACTGCATGGACTGTATGCAAGGGGTCACACCCTCCAATACATACATCCTACTGTTGTTATTAGGCCAAAATCTAAACTGAAATGTCCACTCATTCCCCTTCACATCTTGGACATGCAGAGGAAGACCTTCGGAATGTGAAATAGTAGGAAAATAAGCCTGCAATTGATAAGCCTGTTTGTAAGGTGTCCAACAACTATAGGGTGCAGAAATATTTCTTTAAATTAAAAAATAAAAACTGCAGAAACAAAGTGAGCACATAAATGTTGAACTCAAGAAGTAAACACACAGAATATTGGATATATATATATATATATATATCTTTGAATTAATTTGATTTATAGGCCAGATTTGAGTACAATAAACATGGGGTTTCCCCCTAACAAGGAGTGTCCTCCTTTCGCAAAACAGATAAAAAATCATCTTCAGCAATCTGATTATTTTCATCCACACATACATCCTATTAATACCAAATAACAGCTTCTACTTACAAAGCCTTGATACTTAATATGAAACGGATATGATACGACATGCATACGTGAAATTCTTAAAATCTCAAGATACAATATGGCCTGGATATGTTAACTTCATAAAAAAATATACTATAAATAAACATATAGTATTTGTAAAGAGACATTGATATCTCTGATTAATATATAATCATATCAGAGTAATATCAGAATTAAAACATGCTTGTGAGTTGTGATCATAACAAAAAAGTATATAAATATATCTTTCTCTTCCCCTTTTCCATATCAAAATATATTCTTTTACCAACAAATGAGACAAATGAAGTCTGACTCTTTTAAAATATATTTTGTCCTAGCCAATGATAAAATGTAAAAATCATGACTAGTCCTATTTCAAAGGAAGTCTGACTCTTTTAAATTCCCTACTATCTACTGTCTAATACTAACTGTATTGTTTTAATTTTCTCCTATTCCATTATTCAGAAAAGCATAGCTTTTAAGCCAAGTTCTGGGAGATGGTTTTGTCAATCCAAGAAGTCCAACCCCATCATCAAGTAGGCTATGTACATCTCCACTAATAACCAACAACCTAGTCTCTTTTTTATAATTTTCTTTATCTTTCCTAGACAAAAGTCAGACTAGAAATCACAAGCCAAATCATCTATCCTTTTAGGATCCATTTTGTTTTATGCACTCCAATTTCTCTAACCAACATGAAGAAGAACGTTTTACCAGAACCTGTTTCACAAATATATCAAAGGAGTATCCCTAGATAATAGTTTATTTATAAAAGAAAAACAATAATGGGAGGACACTTCTCGGACACATATCTAGGAGTATTGTACATGCATCTGTTTCGGATAAGGGTGCAAACGACACCACTAGTTTAGAAACGTTGGACTATTTGGGGTTCATAGGCTTCCAAAAATAAAAAATATAGCCGCACTACTAATACTATTAAGTACATGGCCCATATAAAATAGATGCGGCACATATAAGACACAATTGTCTTTCTCATTACAAATAACTGCATATCAATGCCTCCCAGCACAAAATCAACGTTGTCCTTAAGGTTGAACTGGGGAAACTGGCCCTTGCTGGTCATTAATGGAACCCAATTCTATCAATTTTGCACCATTTATTTCTGCATCGTCTCCCATTCTCAACTTTTCCCAAAATCAATAATCTAATTTCCTCTCTGGATATGCAGTGGCCCTGAATTTTTGCCATATTGAAAACATTTGTGTTCCTCTAGTGCTCTTATTTCTAAATAGAGTAATCTGTTGAGTATTTGCAGTGGAAGTGGCACTTCATGGCCCAAGAACCAATGCTTCTGTTCTAGAAGCCTTAACTGGAGTAGGTCATTGGTCTTGGATTCTGCTGAGGCACAAATTCACTGGGTTATACTGCAGAAACAGCAACTCAACCAGTTAGACTGCTACTGCAGAATTATACCCATAAACACCCTTTCTGAATGATCAACAACTTCCACTACAGCATTAGATTTCGCTGCATATGGAAAAGTTACCGACAACATTTTTTACATGAAAACCCCCAGATAGTTTCTTCAAACAATTCATTTGAAGGGGCAAAGAGAAATTTCTTCAAATAGTGCAGTCTGTTACTGCAGAATCACACTCACAAACACCTGTTTTTGAACAATCTGTAACTACCCCTGAAGGATTGGTAGCACATGGAAAAGTTATCTTCGAATTTTTTCATTAACAAAATCTGTAGTTTCTTCAAATAATTCATTCTCAATTGAAAAGGCATGACAGATTGTCCTTTGTACATTATGTGTGTCATAAGTTCTCACCTTCCTCCTATTTATATCACTCAAGCTATTCATGAAATGACCCAAAGCCTGCTCCTCTGGAATTTATGATATCACTGCCAATAACCTTTCAAAATGCTTCACATAATCTTCACCCAACCAGTTTCATAAACCGCAGCAACTTGTTCAGCATTGCTTTAAAATCTTTAGGGTTATTCTGTTTTCAAGGCTTCCAAAGTCAGATTCGGCAATCTCTTTCTTAAATGCCTAAACCAATGCGCAGCAGAATCTTCCATACAAACAAAAGCCAGTGGAATTCTTGTTTGGTATTTTGAAATTCTCTAAAAAAAAATTCAGTGCCAAAGCCAGCAACCCAATCGGATCACTTCAATCAAAGTTAGGCAATTCAGTTTCAAAGAGCCTTTTTAAACTTAACACAAACCCCATCTTCGAGGTGAACCTCGAAACACCCTCAACTATTTGGTTGATTAGTTCTAAAATGGTTATATCATCCTGCAAGGTACATCCATTAATTGGTTCCTTTTACTTAACCAAATTCTTCAACAACGGTAGAATGGTACCTAAAGTCCTAAACTGTCAAGTTCTTTCTCTCAAGTTGGATCTGTGCATCTCGAGTCCATCTTTCCCCTCTCGAGTCCATCTTCATTGAGAGAATATGGCAGGTCAGACCAAATTATTGAACTCAAGAATTAAACACGGAATACAGGATATATATTAGAGTTAATCTGGTTTGTATCACAGATTTGATTACAATAGACATAGGATTTACCCCTAGCAACTACGGACTCAGTTTCCCCCTAACAATTAGTATCCTTTCCCTAACTGGTAAAAGAGTCACAATCTACAATCTGATCCTCCACACATGCACCCAGTTAATACCAAATAATAGCTGCCACAAATAAAAATTATAACCACCCTACTAGTACAAAACACAAACAGCAACAGCCACATAAAAAATAGCAACTGCACATATAAGACATAATCCTGAGAGCAGCGTGTCTGCCAATTGCACCATAGCAGTGGCTTACTTAAACTCATAATAACCGATTTTTGTCTGTCTTCCTAATTAGTAATTGCAAATAACTTGTCTTTTATAGAGCCTAACTGCAAATCAGAAAACAAGGAATGAAATTAAATGAAACTCTAAACATACCTCAGCACAGGCTTTTGGGAGAACAAGACGACCAATTCGACCAGCATCACTGGCACTTAAAACCTTCTCAAATAATGGCACCACAGTGGACTTCAAACTATTATAGTAACATTAAGGGAAACTCCTTACACATCAACTTTATATTATCAGAGTTTACTAAAGATGTTCAATCAAACCAAAATAAAAATAAAAAGGATACTCTCCAGACAACCGCTCCAGCTCTTGATCGGTAATCCTGGGCCAGTATCGAGGAAGTAACTGATTCTTGCCCCTCCCTTCAGCAGGTGGCCGGGCAACACGTGATTGAGAAAATGTGCCTTTATCAGTTTCCACATTCCCGGTCTTCAATAGTTTGGGCAATATAGGACGAGATCTTTGTCCTTGATGAAAGGGAGGGGATGTTTTTCCCTCAAGTCGTCCTTCTACATTCTCTCCAGCAGAATGCGGGACAGATTTGCTCCCTGATGGGTTTCCCAAATACATACCCAAAGATGGCTGTGCAGTTGATTCATGTATACTTGTCATGTCCCGTGTTGATCTACTATTTTCTAATGCAGCAAATGTTAATGATTGAACAGATGGTTTCATATTATTTGAAGAGATACTTGTAATGTCCCGTGTTGATCTATTATTCCAAAGGCTGGATTCACTAGCTTCAACAACTCTGCACAACTGCATAAGATTTCCCTCGTCAACACTACCCGTAAACAATCTGCCATCAAAATGAGCAGAATGTCGATCCCTTGTACTGGTCTGGGCCAACGAAATAGGCCCATTAGGATGTTCATGATTCCTCATCTGCAGAAAATCATCAAATAATAGCAACCTGTGAAACTGTGTCTGAAAATCAAGTAACATACGTCTATGAAGGGCCTCTTCAGAAATACCGCTGAGGCGCTGACTGAATATCGTAAACAATTGCACTAACAGAACACCATCAATAACTTACTAAACATAATTAGAGAAGCACTTCTATGACAAAAGCTCTAGGTCATTCATATGAAAATAAATTATTGGATTCTTTTAAATGATCATAAGCATGTGCATGGATTCCATAGATATGCATCCCACAGCTGATGTATTGACATCCAGCCCACATATTTAAAATCCAATTATCCTAGTAAAAACATAGAACAAAAACAGAGCTAACACATAAACTGCTGGGAACCACTTTAACAACAATTTCTCAAGAGACAATATTATATCACTACAATAATCACAAAAAGCTAATACTAGTGACCACTTTCGCATTCAGTAATATGATGAAAATTTAGACATAGATGAGCAAAAGTGAGACTCCAGAAGAAAGATTTAACAACAGCATGACAAAATAAAACCTTTAGTATTTAACAGAAATTAACCATAAATTACTAATGTGAAACTAAAATTTCTACTGGAAAATATATATTTCAAACTTACCATATTAAGCAGGGAAGTATTTACACAGCTAACACAAGCTATACCACCAAAGTCAAGATACTCGAACAAAGATCTAGATACTATGCATCCACAGTGGATAGGCTGCCAAACCAAATCAAATAGACTTCATGACTAAGGAGAAAAAGTGAAGGTCTGAATAGAATTTAAATAAAAATAGATGAACACTTTACCTTGTTGCAAAATTTACAATCCTTCCAGCCAGTTTCTTGACGGTGGAATTTATTACAGAAAACTGAACTCTCATAGGAAGATCTAAAGCACATGGAGTGTCATTTAAGATTTCCAAGAAGGGAATAGAAAGAATAATAAATCAATAACTCCTAATCCAAAATGCATGGAAAGATTACAAAAAGTATAACAAAGGGAAGATACGAGTAGAGGGAGAAAATATTACATCATCTAGAATAAAGTTCTTATAGAAAACAAGACCTAAGTACCATCTGAATAGGCAAAACATGCCTTCGCACAAGATACAGGGTAACTTGAGGAGTTGTTCAATAATAACCAGAGAATCAGTGTTAAGTTTTTAACAAAAATACAAGCACATGTTAGAACTCATTCCTTTGATTCGTTCATTATTGATGACCACTTGCACTGACATCTCTAATGTGCACCATATGCTTGTTTGGAAGGGGGGTTTTGAAGGGAAAGGTAGGGGAGGGAAAAAAATTAATTTTTTTAATTAAGACAATTATTTAATGTTTATGATAATAAGTAAAGGATTGAAATAAAAGTCCATGCTAATCTATCTTTCCCCCAAAAAAAAACAAGAATAGGGTGCATCTTTATGTAAAGAAACGACACATCACAGGAGATGCTGGAAATGTGGAACTAGAATAACAGCAGCTAAGTCGAATTCAGTGAAAGTAAACAAACATCAAATTCCCACTAGATAGGATCAACTACATGAATCACACAGCATCATAATGTCCTACCGTAAATGTATAACTCGATGAAAGAAACATTTTTAAATACATGCATCACACAAAACTGCCAACTGGATATATATACATTAGGATCAGCACATCCAACCAAGTCACCAATAACGATAATGAAATATTGGAAATGAATCCCCTACGCCATTATTACAATTAAAATTATGTAAAGAAGTAATATATTTGCCACATTGGCATCTATAATCTATAATTACCATATTGATACACTTACAATTGATCAAGGATGCCACCCTTCCATTCCTCCATAAATCTAGTATCACAGAAAGAAGCCAAGAAAATTAGTCAACAAAATATATTACATGAATTATGATTTAAGAAATAACCATTAAAAAGTATATAAATTATTTTTTACCACTAACAATTAAGAATAATCATTTCAAAATCCCTATGACCAAAACACCCCTGCTAAAATATTTCCCAAATTAGCTTCATAGATCCTCATCCCCGAGCATCTAACAATTTCATAGTTTCCATTCTTACCATGGCTTCCACAATACATTATACAACCATATTGTTACCCAATTAGGACTATATGCTATATGCTATATATACTATAAATACTGTTCTTTGAATTATGTAGTTATTGTTATTGACGACAATGAGACTTTTATCAAACACAATTCCATTTGGAATCCCCAACAAAATTACATCAAAATCAAAACCCAAAAAGGGGCACTCGACCCAAAATCATAATAATCCCCAAAACAACCCTTGCAGAATCCAATCACCTCAAAATCGGAAATTCAACGCAAAAATGACTGAAATTTACCCGCACTTGCAGCATAGTTGGGCGAATCCACCAGATCGCAGAGGCCACCCCTTCTTCCATTCGTGGACACACGACGAAGCATTGACGACGCCAATGTCCGAACCCATGAATCCAAATTCCAAAATTCAACTGTCATATACACAGAAATCAAAGTCAAAACCCTAAAAAAGATCAAAGAACCCCTTGACCAAGTGCTCACACCCATGCATACATTTTCGAGATTCACAGAAGCAAAAAACAAAACCCCCAAATACGAAAAACTCAAAGAACAGTAACAACAACAAGGTTTATCTCACCCCAAATGAAAATCAAATAATAGGTGTTTCAGATTAGCAGAAAAGAATCCAAGTTTGCAGTGGTTGATGAGTATAATCTAATCTGCTGAAATCTCTGCACCCACACCACACAGACATCATCATCAGTTACATGAGCTGAAGAAGAAGAAGAAGAAGAAGAATGAAGAATTAACAGAGGGGAATCGGTGAATGAAGGGGAATGGAGATTGATTGACCTGAGTTCTAGAGAGAGAAAACGTGGGGGTAGAGAGAGAAAGAGAGGAGAGAGAATGTGCATGCAAAGCAACAGATATGCATTCATAAAATGCATGCACGACAGACACATTCACACACACAACCCACCGCTAACCTTAACACATACAAGTCTTCCAATTTTCTATTCCTTTTCTTACTTTCATGACAGTGATATTCTCACCTGCGGGTTTTTTTAGGGTGTCTTGTGGGCCCTTCGGAGGTAATCATGTTCGAGCCGGGAACATTTCAGTGAAGTTTTTTTTTTTTTCACAAGACTCGAACCTAAGATATTACTTAAGGAAAATCAAGTATGTACCACTTGTTAGGGTCTCTTTCTTTGTGACTTTGATTTGGGTTTGCACTCTATGGTCTCAATCCTCTCATGCATTTGTGATTAGGTGAAACATGTGTCCATGCTTGCATTCATACATTGCACATGTAGGTGACTTGGGTGGCATTTAAAAAAGAAACTAATTGCTAATTATTATTGGTATGAGCATTATTTTTTTTATTTTGGGTAGTTTAGTTTGAGCCTAGAGGTATAATATGCTTTATATGTAGCAAGACAAAAGGTTTTAGTTGTGAAATCCACATGAAATTTAATGTGGTTCCTCCCACGGTCTGTCGTTTCTGTTTATTGTGTTCAGGAAGTTTAGTTTATTAAACTTATTATTACACCTAATGCTTTTATGTTGTTTAACAGTCCAGTTGTTTGAAGAAAAAGTCTGGGAAAAATTGGGGAAATGGTAGAAAATATGTACAGAATGGACTTTTTCTTTGTTTGATGGCATGTACTATTTAGCGGAAAGTCGAGGCTATGTTGATTTAGTGTCGATTTAATATTAGTGTCGGAACTTATGTTAAATGGCTCAAAACTAACTTGTAGCATCGGTCGCATTAGCATTGATTTAGCCGGCTCTAAACGTTGGCTAACGCAAATTCTTAAATATTAGTGTCAATCATATAGGTCGACGTTATTATTAGCTGTCAACGGAAAACTGATGATGAGTTACATCATTTTATCATAGGTTGCAGGGCCCTAAATTTATCACGCCCGACTAGGTCAAACAGTACCCCTACTTGGAGTCGTTGTGCTTTGTATCTCTAAATGAGGGTATTGTTAGGCCTGCACGAGATAGTCAATGACTTCAAGCTAAAGGTAGTGTACATACCGTCAAGCATATCGGAACATATATAATGCACCTATCATAATAAAGCATCATATCAATATATTGAGCCAACAGAAGAACTCATTCTTAAAAAAATAAATCACCACAAGTTCAAAGTTCAAACATCATAAGTAATTGTAACTTGACATAAGAAAAATATTACATGTTAACGAAAGTGATTAAAAGTTAATTCAAATTGTAGGTCTTTCACATTCACACAAAAAAAATTAATTAAAAACTTCTCCAACAGTAGTTGGTTGTCAGAGGTAAGGCATGAAGGGGGAGATTGGAAAATAGTGGTGAATCCGGTCAAAGAATGGAAAATAGTGCTTCTGACTCTACTGAATTGAGGAATAGGGTAGATGAAGAAGGCCAATTGGAAGTCGAAGATGGGTCTAGGGTTTGTAAAACTGAAAGCACAGATGCAAGGGTGGTGAGTACGTATTCACCGTAAGAGAACAATTTCTCTTAAAACATTTATTAACATCTATTACTTTTTGAATATATAATATGACATTATTAATATTGTACTTAAAAATACTCATTAGTTTTTTTATATAATATGATATTATTGAACTCTCCAAATAATGTATTGCTCAAGCTAAAACAACATTTTGCCGGTTGATATACGTGCTTGATGGTTATATAATTCCAAATTATATGACACTTTAGTAAAACTTTCATATCCTTGAATTTGATGATTAGTTATTACCGTAAATTTTCTGCTGAGTAGTTGACAGTTTTGTTATAATTTAAACTAATCTACCTAAAAAATAAATTTTTCTCTATCAAATTAATTAATATACAAATAAAACTTTAGATCAGATGCTTGCTTCATGAGTAAGAAACGGTGCACACGAATCTCAACACTGTGTCACGACCCACAACCAAAGTCGGCCCACCATTTGACAAAATCAAAGCCCAAACTTTCCTCTAAAAATTTCTCGCTTGCCTTTTCTTACCCCTCACAAACACATCAATAGGGTTTTCTATTGAGCTCTTCCACAGCGCCGTCAGCAGACAAATTCATTATGCTCTCCATTCAATCCCTCATATAGTTGTGGTGCTAGGGCTTTCTTGGTTTATGTACATATCTTTTCTTGCATCTTGATCATCTAATATTACTTGTTCACCAGATCTATTTCTACGATTCCACTTATTGTTTTATCATTTGTTCGAACTATCTATGTTGATTGTGTTCTTTTGATCTCTTGCTCAAATTTGTTGTATTGTGTCATTTACTTAGATCGATAATCCATGAAATGATGACTTGTGTGTCTTTCGTACCTATGTGTTGGGATTTTCTCTACTTGAGAAGAAACATTTCTACGACTGTGATTTAACATTTCTATGACTGTGATTTCTTTGATTAGTTCCTTCAAAATCAGCCACATATTGGGATTGCGGTAAATCATCAGTTCTTCCCTACTTTTTTTAATATTTTCGTATCATTTTGTTAAAGTTTCTTGTGTTTGCTGATTTTGTTTTGTTTAATGAATTACAACTAAATTCAATTTTCTGCAAACTTATTTTTTATTCACTAAAAATGTATGATTTGATTTCCTATTTATTTCATTGTTAATATAGGTGCACATACTTTTATGTTGGCACATGCCTCCCTTGGCAAATGATGCAGCTTACTAATGGTGAGGGTCCCTCTAAGAGATCAGCTAGCACTAATGGCTTCCCACTCACAAGCGAAAACGTTCTACTTTAGACCACGGTAACCTATTCATATGTCAAAATTAATTGAGTTTTGATTCATTTAAAACCACTTTTTTTATTTTTGTCAATTTTTCATAAGGCTTAATTCCACTTTGAGCCCCTGATGTTTTCAAAATGTGCGATTGACACCCCCCCGTGTTTAAAATGTGCGGCCAGGGCCCCTAACGTTATAGAAACGTTAACTTTGGGCCCTTCCGTCCACTTCCGTTAGTTGACCAAACGGAAATGCTGACATGGGACCCTTTAATTAATAAAAAAATTCATTTTTCTAATAAAAAATATTAAAACATAATAATAATAATTTTTTTTAATTTTGGTAAATTAACCCTAAATCCCTTTCAACCTTAATTTAACCTCAATTTGAACCCTAATCCAATATGACCCATTCCCAATTTCATATCAATTTCTTCTTCTTCTTCAACAAATGCACAATCTTCATCTTCAACAATATTTTCATTGATGCCACCATTCTCTCCCCATGCGACCAAACCCCATCACGACCCTAAAGATCGTGGAAGATCAAAGCCAAGCAACGAGAGCAAGAGCGAGGGAGAAAGGGATGAAGAAGATCGAGTGAGAGCAAGAGTGAGCGAGAGAAAGAGCAAGAGCAAGACTTATGCAATTTTTGGGTCAAACCTTGGGTTTGGTTCTGATCTTCTTCTCCCTTCCCACTCTATCTTCTCACTCTATCTTCTCTCTTTCTCCTGTTTTGGTCAATTGGTTCACTGGGTGTGGGTGGGGGCTTATGGATTGTCGGGTTTGCTGAGTGTGGGTGGGTGGCTCTGGATCTGGGTTCACAGATCGAAGCGATGGGGTTCGGGATTGGGGTGGGGTGGTGTTTCTGGTTGGATTGGGGTATTGATTTGCTGTGTTAATTTGCAGGCCAGAGAGGAAATGTGCAGGGAAAGATTGCGTGATGATGAGGAGGAGGAGATGAAGGAGTAGGAGATGATGTGATGATTTAGAAGAGAAAAATTATGATGATGATGACTTCTGGAAAAGCTTCATGATGAAGATGAAGGAGTGGGAGATGGTGGTTTCAAAGCTTTATGATTTGGAAAACAAAAAAATAATTATGGAAATAGTTTTAAAGCTTCATGATGTTCAACTCTTAAATTTTCATGTTATTATGGAAAAAGTTTATGACTCCTTCGCTATATGAGGGAAAAAGATGATTATGATGTGATGAATGCTGGAAAAAAATGATGATGATGAGTTCTGGAAAAATATTATGATGATGAATTCTGGAAAAAGTTTCAAAGTTGAATTAAGCCTTTTATTTTTTATTAAATTGTATTTTTGATTAATCAAATTTTATTATTATGTATTTTTTATTAGAAAATGAATTTTTTTATTAATTAAAGGGTGCCTCGTCAGCATTTCCGTTTGGTCAACTAACGGAAGTGGACGGAAGGGCCCAAAGTTAACGTTTCTGTAACGTTAGGGGCCCTGACCGCACATTTTAAACACGGGGGGTGTCAACTGCACATTTTGAAAACATCAGGGGCTCAAAGTGGAATTAAGCCTTTTCTTAATGTTCTTTTTCTTTTCCTTCTAGATTATCAAGTCATCATCAATTTAAAATCACCAGTTGCATAAATCAAGCCATGCTCCATATGGAGAGACACAAACTCCCTCGGTCCCTCTATATTATGCGCCTTCTTACCTTGCACCATCACACTCTACATCTCCTTACCTTCAATCACTTTACCCACCATCATCCAACACTTGTTCTTATCCACCACCTGTTCTTACCCACCACAACCTTACCCTACTTCACCCCCTGTCCTTTTTCACACCATTCATCTCCCCATCAACCATCTCCTCACCCGCCACCATCATCTTACCCTCCACCATCTTCCTATCCGCCTTCATATCCACCAGCTTTCGCTTATCCACGACCTTCTCCTAGAATGTACCCTCCACCGCCATACTGAGATGGATCCTCCACACTTTACATGCCTCCAGCAAGAATAACTTTGTAGAAGATTTGTTTAATCTTCTTCTATCACAAAATCTAGGTTTCCTATGTTTCTTTTATTTTTCAACTCGGAGTATTTGGCTATTTTTTTAGTCCTGGCTATCTATACCTATATAAACTTGTAGGTGTGAATTTTCAGTATGGTTCCTCTAAGGTTTGTGTTGTTTACGCCGCCAATACCGACAAGGTTAACCTCCTTGTCTATTCATCTGTCTCTAATTATCATGGAGCCTTTGAATGAAATGATGACTGAATTAAGCTTAACTGATCCTCAATTTCCCAAGCTCTCTACTGATCAAATACTAGAATTGGACGAATTTACAATTAAATACAAGAAAATGCACTTGATCAGAATTTCTACCAGGAAATTGCTGGAAATTTTAGTGTTGGGAATAAAACTTTCATATCATGGGAACATGTGCATTAGTGGTTTCAAAATTTGGTTAACGAGTCACAGGGTCAAATTGCTTCAGCAGGCACAATGAATCAACTTGTTGACCTTTGAATTATTGCAACCTGTTGATCAATTTTGCAACAATTCAAAATCAACAGGATCAAGTTGCTTCAGCAGGCACAATGAACAAGTTGCAACAATTCAAAGATCAACAAGTTGATTCATTGTGCCTGCTGAAGCAACTTGATATTGTGACTTGTTAAGCTTATTTTGGAACTGCTAATGCACATGTTCCTATGATATGGAAGTTTTATTCCCAACACTAAAATTTGCAGCAATTTACTAGCAGAGATTCTGATCAAGTGCATTTTCTCCCATTTCATTATAAATTCTCTCCAATTACAATATTTGATCAGTAGAGAGCTTCGGAAATTGAGGATAGGTTAAGTTTAATTCAACCGTCATTTCATTCAAATTCTCCATGAAAATCAGAGATAGATGAATAGGCAAGGAGGTTATCCTTGTCGGCATCGGCGGACTAAACACCACAAAGTTGTAGAGGAACCAGAATGAAAATCACACCTACAAGTTTATATAGGTAATAGATATCCATGACTAAAAAATAACCAAATAATCCTAATTGAAAAATAAAAGAAACATAGAAATCCTAGATTTTGTGATAGGAGAAGATTAAACAAATTATCTACAAAGCTATCCTTTCTGCAGGCAACTAAAGTGTAGAGGAACCATCTCAGTATGGCAGTGGAGGGTACATTCTAGAAGCAGGTCGTGCATAAGCGGAAGCTGGTAGATATGAAGACGAATAGGAAGATGGTGAAGGGTAAGATGATGGTGGAGGGTGAGGTGATGGCTGATGGGGAGATGAATGTTGTGAAAAAGGATAAAGGGATGAAGTAGGGTAAGGTTGTGGTGGGTAAGAAACAATGGTGGATGATGGTAGGTAATGTGACTGAAGATAAGGAGGTGCAGAGAGTGATGGTGCAGGGTAGGAAGGCGCATAATATAGAGGGACTGAGTGAGTTTGTGTGTGTCCATATGGAGTATGGCTTGATTTATGCAACTGGTGATTTTAAATTGATGATGACGTGATTTAGCATTTTGTACCATATTCCAAAATATATTTTGGGGTTAATCCTCAAATTGGTCTCTATCTTTGTGTCGTCGTCTGACCTAAGTCCCGCGCCGGAAAAATTATTGAAAAATCTCTTCTTCTTTGTCAATCTTCTAGAGTAGGTCCTCGCCGGAGCTTAGGTCTCCGGCGAGTAATGATTTAGATCGCTGACTGTGTTAATGATGCTTACATGGATTTAAAAAAAAATAACTCGCAGACATGACTTGCAGAAAACAAAAAGAACTTGATTTCAGTCATTGATTTTGTAGGCCCCCGATCCAAATGACCTGCTAAGAAAAAAAATTAAAACCACTAGAGGTGCAAGAGACTTCCAAAAGCTTCTAAAGGAAAGAAAATGTGAAGTGTTGCCATGATTTAGGCAACTTTATTTTCCTACAAAAGAATATATGCTGACTGACATGTATAAATTAATTCCAGAACTATTAAAGATCCACCTTTGAAAATCCCTACTGTTACACCATAAATAACAAACACTCGAGGACAAATTTAGCAAAATTCTTATGCTGCGTCCAACAGTCATTGAATCTAAAAAAAGGCTTGGCCCCCAATCTTAATTACAGTTCCTACTAACAATAGGATTATGATAAATAAGATCATTTAAGAGTCTACTGAACTAGATTTTCCAAGACCACAATCGATTCTTCACAAACAATAAACCTATCAAGCCTGATCATAGCTTTTCCATTAGAATAATGTCACGTGAACCTTCTATCTACTAAAGATCCATGTCATAAAGTTCACAATCATGAAAATGGATCTGACATTGCTAAAATAGCAGGTGCAATAAGTTACTTCTTAACACACGATACAAAAGGATAAATATTGGGTTAAATCACCCTTGATGAAGTGTTCCAATAATATTGTAACATGTGTCTTCATGAATTCCAACTCATTTCATTATTCTTTTTAATTTTATTTTTATAATACTCGCTTTATTAAATGGTTAAATATGTTTTTAGTCCACGAACTTTTACCGAAATTTCATTTTCATTTCTCGGCCGATATAAATTTCGAAAAGCATCCTCACGATTAGAAAAATAGATGATTTTGGTCTTGACCAACTTGCTATTTGTCACCATGAGGGATTAAAATCAATTTTTTGTTTATAATGAGACTTAAACAAATTTTTTTAATAAAATATTGTTATCCCTTAATCACCTTGTCTTCATCTATGGTGTTCTTCATCTTCATCATAGTGTTCTTCATCTTCATCAAACCTCATCACCCAAAACCCAATAAATTTTCACATCATCTTTTTCTTCCTCTTTCTCGATCTTCACTCCAGTCTCATTTACCTCTGCTCAATTTTTTTTCCCTCTCTCCTACCACTCAACATAAAAAATCCTTTCCCACCACCAAATCAGAAAAGAAACCCCCAAAAAAACCAACCCAGAAAATAGATTATTAAACAACACTTAATTGATTCATCAAAACCCCAGCCACCAGATATAACACAATGATTGCATGTTACATAAACTCTTTCCAAGAGTATTCACCAGATGTGCTACAGCGATTGTTACAATGGAAGATGGAAATAGATTAGGACCAATGTTTTCCAATTTAACTGACGAAAGGGGAATCAATCAAATGAACAAAAAACATACATATTTTTTTTTTCAAAGTTCCGATATGAACATAGTAAATAGACCACGAGGGCAATTCAAATCATGACAGCGGTTGTCAAGCCAAGTGGTTCGAGGTGGTGGTGCTGGCCGCAGGTGCAGAGATGATTTTCTCTAGGGTTTCTAGGTTCTATTCTCTTGTATGATTTTTTCTGGATGAAAAAACTAATTTTTTTTCCCCTAATTGTGGAGATGCTTTTTGAAAATTATGTTGACGAGGGATGAAATTAATTTTGGTTCAAAATTCAGGGACTAAAAACATATTTAATTATTTAATAAAATGAATCTTATGAAATTAAAATTAAAAAGAATAATGAAATGAGTTGGAATACATGAAGACACATGTTACAATATTATTGGAACACTTCATCAAGGATGATTTAACCCAATTTTTATCTTGGGTCATTTAGACAACCCCTGTTAATATATATACATAACTAGTTAGAATTAGGAAACTGATCGACCAACTTTCCATCTTTCACAACTTTAAAAGGTCCGGTCTCCTCCAAATTTGAGTTAGGATACAGGAAACGGACTTGCATAATAGCTTTATCAAACCCGAACGCATACTTTAAAGCCACCTCACCCTTCAAGTCTTCTACTTCAGCCTCAAGATTCTCACAAGCCACTTTAAGTTCATCACGATCAGTCTCCAAAGTAGTAACCAAATTCTTTCTCTCTTCTTCCATCTCCTTAAACTTCAAATCCTTTACTATATTCTCAAGTTCTTGAGCATGAAACTTCTTTCTTAAATCATCTAAATCCTTCTCAGCCTTCTTTGCCTTGTCCAACTGACCCTTGAGTTCTTCGTTGCTTCTATTCAAAGTTTCAAAATCTTTCTCATGTTGCTCCCATCTCTTCTCCAAAGATTGAGAAATGAAGGTAGTTTGGAGAGCATAGGTTTCCAAAGCTTGGCAAAGTTTTTCGGAATTGAGATTTTTCACTTTCTCCACATCCTTATTATTGGTGAGATAGGTATCAATTAAGTCAGATATTGTGAATTGTTTGTCCCAGAGACTCGATGCCTCGCCAACAACCTTGTTCTCACACTCTTGGAGGATTGACTGCCACTGTTCAATTTCACTAGTCTTGGAAGATGACTTCTGAGTCGAGGGCCTCGACAAATTAGAGGTAGAAACTTCAGCAGAATTTTCAGACATCTTTTTTCTTTTTTTGGTGAAAATTTCCTTGATGGTGGACTCAGATTGTTCAGTCGGCTCTTTGTTTTCAGAGGCTTGATCTTTTCCATTAGTAACATTCTTCTTAGCTTTGTTCTTCTTGGTGTAATAAGCCAAAAGGTCTGCATCGGTCATGGGAGACATCTTGGCTGCAAAATGAAACATTAGTTAATTATTATGTTATAAACATTTAAAAAAAAAGTAGTAGTAAGTTACCTAAATACTGTCGCAAGGCAACTGGTTTGTTTCCCAAATTGATTATATTAGAGCAACTTAGGGTAGGAAAGGACTCCAGGAAACTGGCATGAGCTCGTTCGATAAGCGTAAGGCTAGATCGGTCAGTCACACTAATTGGCGAGGGGTTGGATGACTAGTGTAGAGGAAATTTATAGCCCCTGCTAGCATCTTTTATCAATTCAGGGAAATCTTGACTGCTTTTAACACGAAAATACTTGGTTTTGAAATTTTTATACGATGACGTGAAGAGGGAAAGTATACTCTTCCCTGGAATCCTAATTAGGGAAACCCACCCTTTGCGACTAAACATTCTTTCAAAGAAGCAAAAGAACAGACGAGCAGAGGGGTTTATCTTATAGTTTCGGCATAGTATGCTGAACGCGCGAACATACACCCAGCTATTAGGATGCAACTAGGTAGGAGCAACATTCAAGGTTCTCAGAACATCACATTCAAAGTCGGAGAAAGGGAGTTTTATGTTTAACCTGCTAAACAAGGTCCCATACACGTAAAAAAACTCCGGCAAAGAACCACCTGGTGGTTGATTGAAACAAACCGGCTCGTCCTCACAACATTCCTCTATAGTGATTTTTCCAGAATTTTCTTTTGAAGACAAGGACAACTGAGACCTAAGCTTGTTGATTGATTTGGGGGAGGTATAAATCGAAGATAACCTATGAACTTCTAAATTGACCCAGTCATAATCCTCGGATGAAGAAGAGGAAGACAATGTGTTCTTCACTGATTGACCAACCAGCAATGCAAAAAATTTGTAGGTTCAGAAAACTATGAGCATTTTAGCGACAGTATCTAGGTAACGAGTGTTGATCAAGAGCAATTGCATCATACCTGAGAGGAAGAAGAAGGTGATGGTGAAATCAAATGTGAGCAGATGTTGACGCTTCAGCCTTCAGCAACCAGTGGAGCACGAAGAAGAAACCAAGTCAAATGTCAAAGGTTTATTAGAGACATGAGAGAGTTACCATAAGAAGTAGCCAGCCTTTGAGAAAATTTTGGGTACCACCTAGTACGGATGCTACAAAATTAGTGTGTTTTTGTTTTGAAATAACATTAGTGTTAATTTGATAAAATTAAATTGAAAAATATGAATAACTAACTACACATAGATAAATGACATGCTTATAAAAAAAACATAGATAAATGACATGATTTTGTAAACAAAAATGACATAATTTGAATGAAGGTAGAACCAAGCACTTCATGCTACAAGAAGATTGAAATTGAATCGCTAAGGAGATGTTACACGAATCACTCTATTGGTAAGATTGAGAATAGATTAAAATATTTGTATAAGTCAATAACTTAGTTTGTAACAGGTCAAGCATGCCGACTAAATTAATTGATGAGTTATATTTATTTTTTATTCCGGTAAAAGGGGGTAAAATTAGTATTGGTACCTAAAAAAAACAATTCATTGATTTTAGTTATTTGAAAGTTATTTTCATCGATTTTGGTCTCTTATGACATTATTATTATGAGTTTGACTATTTTTGTCCCAGACACGAGCCTCACATGAAAATTTCATTAATCATTGTCGCTTTTAGGGTGTCCAATTATTAGTCCACGTGGACTTATCACTACAAGATAAAACAATTAAATAATGATAGAAAAACAGGTCGCTAAAATGATGATAAGGATACCAAATTATGTAGCGGTCTAATTTTTACCACATCCCAAATATTGGTTACTACGTTATAATTATAGAAAAGCATAAAGCTAGCACGCGTTCAAGCTTAAAAGATGAAGCAAAGATATGGGATTCAAGGGTTTTCTCAGATTATTCATGAATAGAAATAGGAATTATAACTAAAACATCCAAAGTCTTACAAAGAACCCAAAGCAAGAAGGGTTTTAGCCAAACATGGCTATGAAATCCATACAAGAAAGTAAAGATAAAACTTGGAAGATAGGACTTGGAGAAAGCTCCTCAAGCTCCAGAGACAAAACCTTACTTCTAACTTATTTGGAAATATGAAAAATGACAATAGGTTCCAAGAGAAATGACAAAAAATCAATTTATAGGCAAACTAGGCGAGTCTGGGCGCTCAGGCACCAATTGAGCACGCCTGAGCGCCAATTCAAAGTAACAGAACAGAAGCACGCCTGGCTAACAAAGAAATCTTCAATAGGCTCAAAAGAGACAACTAAGGACAAATGTTCAAGCCAACAAGATCTAAGGCTCAAAACCTACAAGTCTCAAGAATAGTGCAAGTATCACAAAGCATGCAAAGAGTGAAATCAATACAGAACCAAGAAGTACGAGTGAGTCAGGATCCTCCAGGAAAATTTTATAGTGAAGGGTCAAAGATGGACCCTTATGGACTCACACCAACTCTATCCTTAAGAAACACTCGGAAGACCGAAGTCTCCTCCTCTCTTCCCCAAAGCATGGAATCACACAACCCCAAAAGACAACACAACTATTCACAAAAAACATTTTTTAAAAAAAAACAACACAAGTTAGAGAGCAAAACTAAGGGCAAAAACATGTGATTATAGGGAAGTAAAGACCCAAAAACGACTCTAACAAAACAATGCATGAATAAAAGAAAAAAATAAAAGCTACAAAAGAAAAATATGCAAAAATGCATGAGCTAAACTAAGGGGAAAAGTTGACCTCCTTTACAAGTTACCATGGAGGCCTTAGACACACCTCCTGCTCCAGAATTCATGCTCTCATTCCCTGCAAAACGCAACAAACAAACAAGCAAAATAAAACAAGACTTGGGTTGTCTCTCAATCAGCCCTAAGTTATAGTCCTAACTCCTAGGTGGACTCTCCTTCCTTTGGTGTTATGAAGGAAATTCCTTACCATCAATCTTCCTTCCACATGTGCAAGGTAGGAACCTTGCACAAAACCTTTGGAACATCTCCTCCCAAGAGAGGGTATCATCTAAACCATCGAACCAAATCCTTGCTCCCCCCCTCCTTCAAGGATTGAGGGAAGAGCTTAATATTGAGCTCATCACTAGTCACACCTTCCATCTTTACAAGGTGACTAGCTTGAATGAATCGGGCCATGTGGGCTTGCAAATTCTCATCTTTAGACCCCCCATACTTGTTTTCACTAACAAGCTTGATGAAAGCTTGATTAGGCTCAACATATTTTTCACTTATCTTGGGGCTCTCTTTTGAAGACCTGGACAAGCTTTTGATCACATCACAAACAAAATCATCATTAAGGGTAGTTTGCTAATTAGAATTGAAAACCGAAAACCTAACCTTGTCCTTACCGACTCTGAGAATGAGCTGACCCTTATCAACATCAATCTTAGCCCTACCAGTGGCTAAGAAGGGTCGGCCTAGAATGAGAGGAATCTTTGCATCCTCCTCCATGTCCAGAACCACAAAATCAATTGGGAACACGTACTTATCAACCTTAACCATCACATCTTCCACAATCTCATATGGTGTTTTTAGGGATCGGTCCGCCATTTGCAAAGAGACCATAGTTGGGGTAACCTCACCTAAGTTCAACCTCCTAAACATGCTAAGCGGCATCAAGTTGATGCTCGCTCCTAAGTCGCACAAGGCTTCAACAACAGTCAACCCCTCAATCTCCACTGGGATAGTAAAACTCTCAGGATCCCTTCTCTTCATAGGCATTTTTCTTTGCAAAATGGCACTACACTCCTCGGTCATCATGATAGTTTCATCAACCTCACTCAACTTCCTTCTTTTACTTAGGATATCTTTCATGAACTTAGCGTAGATTGGCATTTGCTCCAAGGCTTCGGAAAAAGGAATATTGATGTGGAGTTTCTTAAAAACCTCCAAAAACTTAGAAAACTGTTTATCCAGATTTTTCTTAACCAAAGCCTTGGGGAATGGAATCTTGCTAAGTTCAGGAGAAGGAGTGCTCACAACTCTAGCTTTCACAGGTTCACTCACTCTCTTCTCCGTATCACCCTCATATTCTTCCTCTTTTTTCTCTCCCTCAATTTTTTTTGACTCATGTAACACTCTCCCACTCCTAGTGGTAACAACATCAGAATTTTCTTGTTTAGACAAAATTAAAGAATCGGGAGAAAACTTACCTTGAGGTATCTCGGCCATTTGCTTGGCCAGCTGGCCAAATTAACTTCCCAAGTTCTTTATAGCCACCTCTTGGCTCTTGTAATTGCTCTTTGAATGGTTGATGAAACTCTCCAATAGCTCCTCTAAGCTTTTCTTGCAACCACCATTTTCACCGACTTGCTCTTGGACTTGTTGAGATAGTCCAGAGCTTTGACATCGGAAACCTTGATTAGTCATTGTACAAAAATTACTAACATGAGGCCCTCCACGAGTCACACACTCCACTTTGGCTACAGTAGCACCGACCACCTTGGTCACCTTTATGTGATTTTAAATCTCCGCCATTCGTTCGGAGAGTTGCTTGTTGGAGGCTAAGAGCTTGTCATAAGCTTCAACTTCAAACATACTCCTTCGGTTTGACAATCATTTTTAGAGTCCATGGCTCTCGCTGCCATCTTTTCTATTAAGTCATATCCCGCTTGTGGGGGAAGAGCATCGAACTCCCCATTAGAAGCCGCGTCCAAACCAAACCTCCAAGAGTATTGTAGACCATCATAAAATGTTGCAACCAATTCAGCTTGGGTGAGATTATGTTGAGGGAATTTTCTCAAGAGCTTCTTGAAGCGCTCCCAAGCTTCATAGAGATTCTCTTCAGCGGTTTGCACAAAAGTCATGATGTCTTTTTTCAGCTTCCTCAAAAGAGCTCTTGGGAAGAACCTTGTTGTGATTTTTTCTGCTAGGTCTTCCCAAGTAGTGATACTCCCTTGAGGTTGTGAGCTCAGCCATTCCTCAGCCGTGTGCTTCAAAGAAAATGGAAACAAGCTCAATCGAATTGCATTCCCCGGAACATTGTTCACCCGGTAAGTGTTGCAATTCCGGATGAACCTCTCCATGTGAGCGTGAGGATCTTCCAGGGCACCTCCACCATATTGGCTTTGGCTCACCAAGTTGATGAATGTCGGTCTCAACTCAAAGTTTCTCACTCCCTCGGGGAAAACAATGCTCCTCGGATAGTCATAACTCATGGTAGCCGAAGTGAGTTCTCGAAGAGACCGGTTGGCATTCTCAACTTCTTGTTCATGTAACCGGAGGGTGATCCCCTCTTGGATTCTTGCATCAATATGGGTTTGCATCTCCTCCTCCGTTATTCGGCCACCCATGGCGGTGTCTCATGTGAGAGTAACCTGAAAGTGTGACTCTCAAACAGAGAAAGATTAGTAGCACCAATTCTAGACAAATATAAAAGCGAGAAATAAAACCACAAACTAAAAACTTAAACCAAAAACCAGAAACAATTCCCCGGCAACGACGCCAAAAACTTGTTGATCAATCTGCAAGTGTACAAAATCTACCCGGTTTTAATTTATCGAACCACAGAGAATTGGAATGTGAATTCAGTTTAAGCCTCGAGTTCACGGTTGGAAAGCAAATAAAATTCAGTTTTAAGTTTGATTGTTTAGGTGATTAATTAACAAGCAGTTGAGATATAAGTGTGTGAAGAACAATGGTGAGCATGCCTTGGGTTCTTGCTTAACTAATTCAGTTTTAGTCAACCCATTCTATCCACAAAACTCTAAGTCTCTCCTTGATGCTCTAGCCTAATCAATCATCTATCGATGTCTCGCATAAACAATCCTCTCAAGTCAAAAGATAGGCACAATTCCTTGACAACCTAAACATTTGCTAAAGGCATTAAGCATGCAATTCAGGCCAACAAACCCCAACCCTTCCTCTATTCCTAGTAGCAAGCATAGAAGGGGTAATCCCACAACAAGTCTCTAATCTATAACAAACTTCTGTTATAATTATAGAAAAGCATAAAGCTATCACGCGTTCAAGCTTAAAAGATGAAGCAAAGATATGGGATTCAAGGGTTTACTCAGATTATTCATGAAAAGAAATAGGAATTATAACTAAAACATCCAAAGTCTTACAAAGAACCCAAAGCAAGAAGGGTATTAGCCAAGCATGGCTATGAAATCCATACAAAAAAGTAAAGATAAAACCTGGAACATAGGACTTGGAGAAAGCTCCTCAAGCTCCAGAGACAAAACCTTACTTCTAACTTATTTGGAAATGTGAAAAATGACAAGAGGTTCCAAGAGAAATGACAAAAAACCAATTTATAGGCAAACTAGGCGAGTCTGGGCGCTCAAGCACCAATTGAGCACGCCAGAGCGCCAATTCAAAGTAACAGAACATAAGCTTTTTTCCCCATCTACACGCTAGAAAGCCTCTTGACCTTCTTCTTAACTCCTCTTTAAGCCTCCCTTCAATTCTCCAAGCCTTTTGACCTTATTTCTTCATCAGTTTTCAGACCTAGCTGCTTGGGAACAAAGCAAGGAAAATATCTAGGAGTTCCAAGAGTTTATTAGCACAATTGACCCTCAATTCAAGTAGAAAAGATATGCAAGTCCTAAACTTACTTAAAATGCAAGAAAGGTCCCCAAAACAAAGTAAAAACATAAAGAAATATAAAAATGCATGAAACACTACATGAGACTCAACAAAAAGACTCAAAACTAACAAAGAAATAACCCTAAAAACACTACTAAAATAGGGTCATCACCCTCTCACATCATAATCATGAAGTTATAAAGTTTTCCTACCAAGATAGTGGATAATTAATTTTTTTTTTCCACTCTCTCATATCATTAAACCATTTATCATTTTCCCCTCCCTAGTAGCAATAAAAATTTATAACCTCCCTCCAATTCCAACGAAATAAGCATTTAACTTCCCTCCTATTCTTTTATTTGGCACTTGGTAATTTTAATATTTGTTATAGAATTTTAACTCTTCAATTGATGAATCTTTTCCTTTAATAGAATTTAATGTTAACATCCTTTTTTATGTAACTTTGAAAGCTCTTTTGGGTACTTTCTTTAGAATTTAATTTCCACTTATTAGACAAGACTTTGAATTGATAATGAAAATTTAATTTTCACTTACTAGTACTATTAAGGGTATAATTGACAAAATGGACCTTAAAACATCAAAACGACAGTTAAATAGGAACACAAAATTTCTTCTAAAACGACACTTAAAAAAGGAACGGAGAAAGTATATAAATACTTAATACATGTGTAAAAAAAAAGATAGTTACAAAATTTCGAACACGAAAAATATAAGAAAATTTGACAAGAAATAATCCATTACTTATAAACTTTTTGCAAGGAGTGCATTCCTTACGGAAGTTCTCGCGCTTACGGCCTGTTTGTTAGAGAAGAGTTTGAGGAGAGGGAGATAGCCAAGAGAGAGATAGAAGAGAGTTGGAGTTACCACCCTTGTTTGGTTCAACACAACCAGAGAAGAGAGAGACAAATATTGCGGGCCCCACGTTCTTTTTTCTCTCTTCGCAAATTGCGAAGAAATCCAACTACAACAGCTTTTTTTTTTCTTTTTTATAGTTAACCTGTTTGTGGCGGTGCCACATCTCCACTAACTGACTTTTGGACCGCCACAAAGATTTAATATATATAAAAATGTCTTATCAACTTTTAAAAGTAATATTTTCTCACTCTTCCACCTCGAGTCGGGATCCTCTCAAGTGTAAAAAAACTTGAGAGTGTCAAGTTTTACCATCTCACCATTAACTTTTGTGTAGATAATAAATCAAAAATAAAATAAAATAAAATTAATGGTGAGATGATGAAACTTGACACTCTCAAGTTTTTTTACACATGAGAGGATCCAAACCCCTTCCACCTCATTACTTCTCATCTCTCTCTCATTTATCTCTATCATACCAAACAACATATAAATTCACTCTATTTCTTACCTATTTCTCTCTACTCAACTTCTCTCTTCTCTACTCTCTCTTCTCTATCTCTCTCTTCTCTACCAAACAAAGCCTTAGGGATGGTCTTCGGTTTGCTGGGAAGCGTGGTGATTGTCGGTTGCTCTGCGAATCTGATTGCTTGGATTTGGTTAGCATACTTGTAGACATTGAGAGTGTTCGTGCTCATGTCCATTGCTCCATTCTCAATGAGATCCAGGGCATGATCTGTTGGAACTGGCGGGTTGAGCTTGCTCACGAGGGTAACGTGGTGGCAGATTGGTTGGCCAGAGAGCTGCCATCGACATTTAGGGCCACCCAACTCGACGGTGGAGAAGACCAGCACACCCACCCGTGGCGACGAAGAAGCAACATAACTTGTTTGGCACAACATCTCCGCTCAAAATACCACCTCTTACCCTAGGTATGGGTGATTTCCATAATCCTAAATTGATTTCCTTTCTCTTCTCAAGCTTGATTTTGATGACATGTTTGGTGATTTGGTCATAATCATAGCCTTAGACTACTCAAATCCCTTCTACCCATCACCTTAGCTTATTTGTAGTATATATTTGTGTATTTTTGCTATAATCATAGGTTTTAGTAAAGTTATGTTCTTGGTCTTGATTGTATTTGATGAATTCGTGTGGTTCATCTTTTATCAGATTGATAGTAATTGTCTGTGCTGTGTGTGTTGGTCCAGTCAGACCTGCGTGCTCTTTATAGGGGTGAGGTTTTGAGCAGCAAGTGTATTTATCCTTCATTATTTTGAACTTTCAATGTTTTACTTTCATCTAAAAGATCCCATAAAACTTGATCATTATATAGTCTTTGTATTCCACTATTCATCCCGAGAAAGTAATATCTTTGTATGTATTACTTGTTTGACTTGACTTGATGAATATGATTATGGATTTATGGTATGTTTTTAATTTTAGGAAGGTCATGGACAAATTTTTAGTAAAGAGAGCAAGGTCATTAAGTGGATTTAGAGTTGTTTTTAATTATATTTTTATCAATTTGCTCATTTGAAAAATTTGAACCCCCTGACCCCGGGGTCCTGGATCCGCCACTGGTGGTGAGTGATTCTTCTTCTTCTTCTTCTTGGTTTGGTTTCCGCAGAACATCATTCATTTCAATTCTCCACCTTCGATTTGGGAAAACATGAACGCGGCAGCAGCAACAGCAGCTTCTTCTTCTTCGTATTCTGCACTCCTCTCCAACCCTAACAACCGCTCTCTCCATCGGAATTCCTCTTCGTAAGCTCCTTTCCTTTCCTAATGTTTCACGTTCTCGCTTACATTTTCAATTTCACCTTCAAATTGCTAAACCCTTTACCATACCCTATTGCATCACTTTTTTGCTGTGTTATGCTTCTCTTATGAACTGAAATTCTAAATACAATCACACTTTAGTCACAATAGTTACATGGTTTGTATTTGTAGTTTTCATCAGTTTCTTCAAATCCATTTTCTACAAAATGATCATTATAATTTATAAGTGTGGGATCCGTGAGTTGAGAGATCACACAGTGTTGTTTCGGATACCTCTATCATGGTTTGTGAAGTTCAATAAGAGTGCTATGCTAACCACTTGAAATCAAATGATGTATTATTGTATGGTTAAAAAAACTCAATGCTTGTTTCATGGCTGCTTGTTTTTGTAGACATGTCATGTGTACTATGTTATCTTCAAATTTATAACACAGCTAAATGCCTATATTTAGCTACCACAAACTCTTCTGTTGATCAGTTCTAAGGTGGTCACTGACCATAGATTACAAATGTTAGTTGGCAACAGGAATCCTTTATCAAAGGAAAATTGTTAGACTGCACTCCAGAAGAGAAGAGTATATGTTTTGGTCTATAAGTAGTTCACATAGTCTATTTTGAAATTTGAATTCTTTTATTTATTATTCCTTGTGTCAATATGTAGCAGGTGCAGAAACTTGTTTTCAATTGATCTGTAGTATCTGCTGACTAAATTGCTTGATCACATCCTTTCCTTTGCTCACAGGTCATGTACTGATATCCGAAACATTACATTTGTCACTTGCCACTCTGATTCTAACAAGTCTACATCTCAAGCATCCTTGTTTTTGTGTCCTGGCTCGACGAATAGGAGAAATGGCATGCTTGCAGGACCTTTTTCTGGGAACCTCTCTGGCAGGAAAAATCTTGTTTGTCAGACAAATTATTCTGTGAATACAAGCACTTTTGATGGGACTGCTTTAGAATCTCCCTCCCGTGTTGTGGAAGAGAAAGTTGGGGTCTTGCTTCTCAACCTAGGAGGGCCGGAGACGCTCCATGATGTTCAACCTTTTCTATTTAATCTTTTTGCAGATCCTGTATGTCTGATTGTTTTTCTACTTCCTGAGCCAATTTACTCGAGTGTTTTTCCCCTCATATATGCCTAAATTCCATATTAGCATACACATTCATTAGTTTTGTATGCTTATATGTTTTTGTCTTGAAACAGGATATCATTCGTCTCCCGAGGTTGTTTCGGTTTCTCCAGCGACCACTGGCAAAATTGATTTCTACACTTCGGGCTCCTAAATCCAAGGAAGCGTATGCTTCTATTGGAGGTGGCTCTCCTTTACGCAAAATTACCAATGACCAGGTGGATTTCAAATGCTCTTTAGCACTTTTCTTGTTTTGGTTTTACCATCATTTTATGCTGTGTGCCGTTCCTTTTTCTGTGCGAGTGGAATGCTTTTTTGGCTTCTTCCTTTTATTTTCAATAAAAACTCTGTGAATTTATGGTTTGGAATGGAACTAACACAGCTTTCATGATTTCTGGATTCTGGGCATGTACAGGCACTGGCAATTAAAAAGGCTTTGGAAGCAAAGGGTCTCTCTTCAAGTGTCTATGTTGGGATGAGGTACTGGTACCCATTCACAGAAGATGCAGTTCAGCAAGTAAGTCCTCACATGTCTCCATTCTACATGATTCTCATCATACATCCATTTTTTTTCTTTTGATTATTAAATGACGTACTGGTTACAAATCATGAATTAGATTATTTATTCTGAGCTCTATTTTATCACCTTAGTTTGGAATCTAAAACTAATAGCTCCTCTTGGGTGTAGATTAAGAGGGATGGAATAACAAGGCTTGTGGTATTACCCCTTTATCCCCAATTTTCTATATCTACAACTGGGTCAAGCATCCGTGTCCTCCAGCATATGTTCAGGTACTCTTTCTTGGCACTTTGTGCATACTCTTAAATAAATGATTGAAAGATTATTACTAATATTTGATGTTATTTACGTGTCAGGGAAGATGCTTATTTGTCCCAGCTTCCTATTTCTATTATAAACTCTTGGTATCAACGAGAAGGTTACGTTAAGTCAATGGCTGACTTAATTGAGAAAGAGCTCCAGACTTTTTCTGAGCCAAAGGAGGTAGTTTCATTATTGCATTGAACGCTTTCAACATGGTTCTTTTGATGCAATAAAATTAATAAAAATTCCCTATGGAGCCTGCCTTCTAAGGATTGAAGGCTATATGATGTATTTTACTGCAATCTGAACCATGGCATTTTCCCCCATATATCAGGCAATGATATTTTTCAGTGCACATGGTGTGCCCGTCAGTTATGTTGAGAATGCTGGGGATCCGTACCAAGTTCAAATGGAGGAGTGCATCTTCTTGATCATGCAGGAGTTAAAAGCTAGAGGAATTAGTAATGAGCACACTCTTGCCTATCAGGTTTGTCTTGAAGTCTTTTAACTTGCTTTTCTTGCATCTTGAGTTGAATGGAGACTTAATGTTTACTTAATGGCTTGAGTTATTGCTTTCCGTGGTTTACTGTGTATTTTTCCTATCTTACACTTATGTTGGATGAATTTCCAGAGTCGAGTCGGTCCTGTACAGTGGCTGAAACCATATACAGATGAAGTTCTCGTTGAGCTTGGCAAGAAAGGTGTGAAGAGTCTTTTAGCTGTTCCAGTGAGGTACATTATTATGGGCCTTTTGCACTTGTTGATTTGAGCTCTACGCGATAGTATATGGATTTTATAATACTTTACCGTACCAGAACCTTAGTAACAGTCATCCGTTCTTCTTATATTCCAGCTTTGTGAGTGAGCATATTGAGACCCTTGAAGAAATTGACATGGAGTACAAGGAGTTGGCTCTTGAATCTGGTGTCAAGAATTGGGCACGTGTCCCTGCCCTCGGCCTTACCCCTTCCTTCATTACTGATCTGGCTGATGCAGTAATAGAAGCTCTCCCATCAGCAACAGCAATGTATGCACCGAGCAGCACCAATGAAGATGTTGAACAAGACCCAGTTAGATTTTTTGTCAAGATGTTCTTTGGTTCAATCTTTGCTTTCTTCTTGCTTTTGTCACCCAAAATGATAAATGCCTTCAAGAATCATGTCATTTAGAAGAATATAGAATTGCCTGAGGAATTCAATCTGGAATTATAGTAGTTGAAGCTATTGATAGCAAAGTTGTACACTTGGATTTTTCGTTTTTACTCTTAAGTTTTAACTGCATACATCACACAGATATGAACAAGTAATTTTTGTAAGTGATCGTCATGAGAAGTTGTACATCGGCACGTTTCAAAAAAATAATGACCAGAGGTCTATTATAATAAAGCCGTGAACAAGTTATTTTTTATTATTAGGTATCTATATGACTAAATTTCAATTTATAAACTGATTCTTATATGAAGATTGCTACATTAACTACGTGTGAAGTTCGTATATGCACAGGAACTCATCTTTCATATCATTTTAATATAAATACTTAGCATCAACTCCTTCAATCAAGTTAAGAGACCAATGGATAAGGAGATGAAGTCAATGTAGAAAATATATGAATCAATGGCAATTGAGCTGACTCTGAATGTAGAACACGATAAAAAGCAATTTTTGCAGGGTAATGTTGAGAAATCCATTTGTAAAATCTCAAATTGATTATTTTCAACACTGAAACTACTTGCAGAATTGATTATGTGACTGAAATCAATTCTCCAAATGACTTCCACACATCTATGTTGTCATCCAAAATTGATTTAGTCTATCATATTGATTGAGGTTCCCAACAGGGAACAAACACGCTTTTTAAGTATATACAATACCAAAACTTATTCCAGAAGATTATCTGTTTAAGTTTTTACACTGCATTGCGAAAAAAAGGTGTCTATTGTTATTTTGTTGTCTAAATCTTGTGACAAATTTTACTGATCCCAGGTCCAAGGAAGACATTATTTCTTCCAGATGTTTCCTTCAATACCTTCTGAACACGCAAAAGCTGAAAGACGTAGCTTTCAAACATCACCTGACCGGACAAGCTCATTTGATCACTACAATGTTTTTCGTTCACTGAGTTTCTTCCTTCAGTCTGCCAACTCCTCGTTTCTGTGTAAACAAAGAAGAGTAGCATGTTCATCCACAGCAAAAAGAAAAGTGAATTGGTTTACATATCCAAAAAGAGCAATATGTAAGTGAGTGTAGATGAATAAAGAAAATAAACTGCATACCTGCATTTGTAGTTTTACATTTAAGAGGAGTTTCAGCATCAGAATAGCTCCTGGTGAATTTTTCCAGTTTCCTTAGCATATATCTCACATAATAAGTATTTGGAGTGTATTGACCCAACCACCAATAAGCCAAGAGAAAAAAATATAGGAATTAAGAGTAGACATACTTTCTGTTATCTACTTGGCTTTCATGTTTGTCAGGTTTCTTCAGTGACGACGATATCTCCTCCACATGACCAGGAGATTCAGCTGTTTCGGGACAGTGAGCAGTCTTTGGATTTGTGTCCTCTGTGCCTTCACATTCTAGTGTATGATTATTGGAAGTTGGAGCATCTCCAGCAATTTTCTTTTCTGAGGATAATTCATTATCTCCCATGAAAATGTCTTCTTGCTCAAAACTATTGTGTCTGTCTTTCTGCAATTTCACTTTTTTTTCACCCTTGCTAACACTTCCCTGTACTGACATACCAGTAGATGAAGTCTCAAAAAGAAAAACCCCCGTGTCTTCAGGCCCTTCTTTGAACTGGAAATCTGGAGATTCACTACTTGGGCCGGTTGGCCATGAGCGAACATTAGGGATTGCAGGTGAACAATCAAATGCATACTTTTCTGATGTAAAACTGCAAGGAGGTGAATCTACAAGAGGTGCAGCCTTTTTAAATCCACCGAAGGAAGGACTAGCCATGTTATGTAATTCAGGGGTACTAAAGACGCTAAAAGGATCTTCAGTTCTAAAGTTGGGGCAGAAGACTGCAAAATTTTCCTCTAAATCTTGACAGAATGAAGTGGTAACAGAACTTCTATCAACTGAGGCACATCTTTCCTCAAATTGCCAACTCTTATATGCTCCCAACTCTTCCTGAAGAATAGAGCTTGAGAAATGAGATGATTTTCGCTTAGATGGATTTGACGAACTTCTGCATTTCTCTTCCTTAGTACTGCACTTATGTTTAGGGCTCACAAAAGTATTTCTGTGCTTTTTTTTGTTCTCTTCTTCTGTCACTCTTCTTGATGGTGGACGCACAACAGACTCGCCCCTCACTGACATTAAATGTAGAGGTTCCAAATAAGATTGACGACAATGCTAAATGTATCAAATAGAACTATTAATCATATTTGAGCGTGCATTTGCATGTGTGAGATAAGTCGATATAGTACCTGCAGTGGATGAGCTTGACTCTTCGCTGGCCGAAAAAGGACGTAAATAATAGTCAAACACAAGTGTCAGTATAAAGAAACAGATAAAATCACCTAGGAACCTAGTAATGTTCTGATTTTACCTCAGCAAGCTCGAATTATCTCTAACATCTTCTGGAATTAAATGTTGAGAATTGAAGTTCCCATCTAATCTATAACATTAACGACCACATAAAAACATAACCAAATAGTCCTCCCACTACAGAGCTTCCCAGAATTATGATGTTCATACCTTCCCCTACTAGCGGCATAGAAGTCAAAATCATTCTCTAAATCGTCTTCAGAAAATGAAGCTAATGGCTCTGAAGATAAGAAAAAGGAAAATGAGTGTTAGACACCCATGTAGGTGTAGGCTTCACAAACGGTAAGTAAGAGAAAGGAATAGAGACGTGAGGTGATAGGAAGAGAGATAGAGAGAAAAATGAGATATATGTGGGGTGTTACAGATTTGGTGTAAGAAAAAAGGGAGCATAAAAGTAAACATGAACATGGAATGATATATAAATCATTTCTTAGGTCAATATGTTATGGACTCACAAATCAATGAAACCATACATGTACGTTAACATGACATCAGAACTATGAATCAGTGAATCACATTGATCATTAATAGGGGACAAAATTTTGACCTATGAGAAGTTAATAATTGCAAGAGTGGCATAGGTAAGAAATAAAAACCACTAACATTAATGTACAAAATAACCAGATGTGGTAGTTAGTTACAAACACACATACTATGTGTCTGATTCATTGTTACTTACCAATGACATTAAACATGAAAGGAAAGAATTCTTTCCATTGGCCTTAAAGCACTTTTTCAGGCTTCTAAATGTTTAATCAAAATATACTCATAATTGTAGCTCCATCAGAGTATAACCAACAATTGAATAAGTAGCATCATTCTTTAGAAAATAAGACATGCTATTTAAGTGTCAAATGACCAGGCAATTTCTTGCAAATATATAGATGCATCGGCATAAAGTAACAGAAGAATAGGAGCTCATAATTGGGAACTAACTAGAGTGGGCAGAAATCAATTAAGATCTTGTAGTTGTCACTGTCATTGGTTTTCCAATAATTATTTTAAAACACACTTAACCGAGAGTTTATACTATATATGATGATGGTCAGAGGAAGTAAGCTGTACCTCCTATGTTGATCTCTTCCATTGCTGTTGCTGAAGACCTACACAGCCATAGAGAACAACGATCTTTAAGACAAAAATATCATTATAAGAAACAGGGAAAGGTATGCTCAAATACAGGAAATACCATTTCGGTGGAAGGAGGTCTTCAAAAGCATAACTTCCAATTTTGGCGGCTCCTCTGTTAAATAATTCAGGATATTTAGAACCCATTTGAAAAGTCTTCTTACATGACCTATCATATCCTATCTCTTTGTCAAATTTCCCATCAGCAAAGATGGAACCTGCTATATTATACAAAGGCGGAGGGGTTAAATATTTTCAAATATTCATGAAAAAGGTCATGTCATTTATTGGAAAACTATACGAGCCCGAGAAACAAGGCCATCACTGTCTCCTAACAGATTAAGTATGGTCAAAACCTAGAAACATGTGGATTACTTGGACATGTTCTAGTTGAATCATTAACCCAGGAAACTAAGTTGATACATATTATATGTCAACATTGCATTTCAGTAGGATCCAATCTGTCAAATGATGTCATTGCGGCCTCAAACAAAGTCTAATACTTATGCATGCATTTCACATTTTTTTCTTCATCTGTCACTGCTATTTTTCTTTCTATCATTTCTGAGGGGAAGGCATTATTACATTTCATTTCATATGACGTAGACAAAACAAGTTAGTTATGCTTCACAGTTAATGTTAAATATGCAAAGCAGCAAATGCATAAAGGTTTTTGCAATAGGTCATAAAAATAAGGTGGCAAATAAAATGCAATGATATATTAGAAATAAAAATGGAAAAGCGGCAGTTATATTACCATTCCATATGTCTTCATTATTATCATAAAAAAGTTCTTCCCTGATGGAAGAGCCACTTTTGCCAGTATGGTCATAAAAATGCTTGCAGTCTGAATTTCGCTTTAGTTTGTTATATGGAAAGTTTGAAGCACTGATGGGCGAAACCCTGATATCTTGTGTCATTGTATCCTATAAGCAGTGATAGACAACATTGCATAATCTCATAATTGTTACAAAGTACAAGACATTCAATTTGAATTAAAAAGGCGGAATATCATGAAAACTAGTGCAAGTCTAACAATTATTCAATCATGCAATAATATCTTGGAGAACTTGCCACACTCTTTCAAATAACCCTCCTCCACTTTTTGTCACTCACCCTCAACTTGGATTTTAATTGAAAATATTAACTTTTCAGTTAAATTTCAGGACAACAAAACATTTTCCAAACTTACCCTCAAGTTTATGATTCTAAGGGTTAATATATATAAAATAAATAGTAACTGTTATGGATAATTGAAAAAATGTTAAACCATATTAAAATTCAAGTTAAAAGTTGAATTTTTCAGCTTAAACTACAATATAGGGAGTCAAGTGATAAAAGAAGAAAACGTTACTGGGTTTATTTTAAAGCAGGCAAACAACTACAATTATGGGAGTTAAGTGGCAAAAAAGTGTTAATGGGGTCATTTGAAAAACAGTGAAACTACATGGTGGTGTAACCTGTAATTTTCCCTAATATCTTCAATCATACCATTACCAGTAATTGCAAAGTCAGTCATCACAGCTTAAAAATGACAGATCCTTTTCCTAAGAAATCATGATTATTTCTCCAACATAGTCAAGTGATCGGGGGTTTTGAGGGAAAGAGAAGAGAAATTAAGGTTCACTAGTTAAAAAAAAAAAACTTTTAGAATGAAAGAGATGAGATTATAGATTATCACAAAACCTAATGTTCTAATCCCTCAAGAATTAAAATTTTACCCTCATTTTCTTTAATCTCTAAAACTCTCAATCAAAACACAATTTTATTTTTACATTTCATATTATAACTGATGAGTATGGACCAACTCTTGGCTCAACCTGTGTCAGTGCTACTTTCCAAGCATGGTGGTTGGTTATTTTACGGTGTCCTTGGTCAATAATTACATGGGTTGATTTTCTACCAGGGAACAGGGAATAAATTACTTCAGATGTAACAATTATGAAAGCACGTCAGTAAAAGAGAAGTTCTAAAATCTTCAGAAACAAAACTAGATATGGAAGAGTTATATCAGTTCAGGTATGGCAATACTGACTAACATATAGTTTAAGATGCAGATTGGATTATTTTACAAAATATAAAATATAGAAGGAAGATTTTGATATTTTCCTTACCGCTTCAAGTTCAATGTCATCCAGCACATGGTTAAGATTCTTTAATTTTGATTTCCTTCCATCCTTCAGCAGTGGAGTGTTTCTGTAGGGAAATCTGAAAACCACAAATTCCAAAAGATGTTAAGAAAGATTTCATCCGTCTAAGCTAACAGCCTGTGAATTTCCATCAGTACTACAAAACCACTTCTATAATAAAAGACAACAGGTGAGGACTTGAGGTTGTGTAGTTCATTAAAATATTGTCAACTTCGTAGAATTTCAATTTCATATTTAAGAGCGACAAATTACAAGTGGATGTTGTTTCCTTTAACTGATCAAGGCTACCTTTCATGAAACTAAAGGAATGATAGTCCTAATCTTTCATGAGTAGTATAACGTGTACTATTCTAAAGAGCATTAGCTAAAGTTAATACCATTTTGATGAGATTTTAAACATTGAAAAGAAGGCTAAAAACTAAGAGGTCTAGCGATAATCAGAGACTTGAATGCAGCATATTGTAACTGGCAAAAGCAACTAGCTAAATGCCAGACTGCAATAGCACATGGAGCATCCCATCCTTTCACTCAAACAGCATTGAAATTTTTATTTTGTTAAACTTGACTTCATGGATGTTTAAGTAGCAACAGGTCGTATGCTATGACAAATATGCGTATATCAGTCAAAAATTTCATCAGAGAGTGAGATAATTTGGTGATACTATGAATTGAAGCAAATTTCCACATCGTAAATACTCAAAGTTAATTGGCATAAAGTCATGGGATTGATAATAGTTTCCCCAATCAGTTGCTAGGAATAGAAAAGATATTTAAGGTTAACAGGACAAAATGACTACCCAAAAAAGTATGAATATAGTTTACCTAGCCTGTTGTTCTGGCGAATGAACGGGTGTCTCTGTTCCAACTTTACCCAAACCTAGAAGGATTTAGTTAATGTTATACGAGGAAAAAAAAAACGTCTGAGTAACAGTCAATTGAATAAAAATTGGAATATGTACAGTTCCACATATCTAAACTTGAAAGTGCATGCAATGCAATCATCTCAGAAACAATACTATGAGATCAGATATGCATTGAAGATATAGATTGTGAAAAAACACAACTAAATTGGGCGACAAAGGCAAGCATAAAATGTTTTAAGATATCAAGTTCCTGAGAAAGGAACGAATTTTAAGACTTGGACTCATTGCAACATTTGAAGATCACAAATTTAATCATCATTGTTAATTTTTCCTTTCTATTATAGCAAATTATGTTCAAAATTATAGAGAAAGACAATTACATCAGCACCTTTGCTTTCCCCAAATAATTTAAAACGAAATAAAACACATACATGACGTTAATGAGCATGTTACAATAATCACACTGATCATATTAATAATGCAATATGAAATGGGAGGGGAAACAATACGAGTTAAAAGCAAGATATACCTTCAAGTGAAAAAGAAACATGATCTTCACAGGTTGGAGACTTTTCCACAGTGGGATTAGGCTCATCATCACAAAGCAAATCCATGACAGATAATTCCGAGTCTAAGAACAAAGAAAAATCAATAGGTGAGGGAAGAAAGTTTGGACGGTGAAGGGTAGTGTTATAATATAAAATCTTAGATGATAAATAAATTCTAGTATTATGGCCTCAAAACCAAAATTGCTAAGAGGTCATCTAATACAATCCCAAACATAGGTTTATTGATTATCTGCGATATGCTCTACATACATTGATCGGTTACTGTCTTCCAAGGGCTTGGTGATCCACTAAAAGTAGTATTCTGGTGATCACGATCAGATACTGAAACCCTGTCAAGTGATAAAAATATCAGTACTTTGGGTGGTGAAAAAATTAAGTGCATGTTTGGTGAGTTTGCCTAAAACAACCAAGCCAATGCAATTAGAATGAATTCCCAGGTAATTTTTGTTGCATTCTCCCAACTCCAAAAAAGAGAAGAAAAAGAAAAGGAGATACTTTTGGTGTGGTTTAAATTCTTCCCTTTGCTTTATTTTTAATTGCTTTGATTATTTGGTCCAAACTCCAGAGTTCAGAACATTTCTGAGCCAGTCAGAATTGACCCAATTAATATAGCATGAAGTATTTTGAACCACATCAAACCAACATCTGGGCACCCATATAAGGAAAGAAAAATGTACAATGGAATCAGAAACATCCAGTGAATATATGTTATGTTAGACATTTCTTATAGATTCACTGAGAACACCTTTTATGTGTTTGCTTTCCATGACTGTTACTAAGTGGAGCAATAGGTTAGAGGAAACAAGTGAAATAATGCATACAGTTATGCAATGCAATCCTTCTCCAACCTCCTGAAAGCCCCTTCTAGCCATTTAATTGCTTTAAGATGTCTTAACCAGTAGCGGAATAAAGCAGAAGGCCCAACTAAATGATATTAACAGATAAAAGCAAGTATACACTCACTTCTTTGGTGATGTTTCAATCTGGCAGGACAAAGGTGCTCCTGGTTCTGTATACATTTATTGTATATTACCCATCTCAGTTCCAAGTTGCATTGAAATGAAACCATACAGACTTGGCAGGTTGGGAAAATGCACAAGAGAACATACTTGTTTCTTCAAATCCACGAGAATTTATAGTGGCCTCCACATTGGTAAACATTCCTGGCTGATTTGTTAAGACACTTCCTGGCATGGTAAAAACGCTGATTTCTCCATCACCCCTCTCTTTTACTACTGTACAAGTAATATATGGAGAAATTGATTGTTTAAGTATACTGTACATAGACAAGAAACATAATGCCATCAAAACAAAAAAGACACAACAGGAAGCAGCACGAGCCACAAAATTTGGCAAGGAGTCCTAAATCATAACCATATCACACAGCTATCTTGTAGGAATCTATCAGGAATCTGAATGTTTTACCCTAATGGCTTATTTACCAAATTTAGCATCCGGATTTTAATACAGTGAATCATTTCCATTTTAGTTAACTAGTAAAATATCACAGTGGGAGAGAGAAAATAAGTGGGTAATAATACTGAGCATGTGTATGATATTTGCTTGAAAAGCTCATAAAGAAACCTTTTTTCTCTTTTGTAAATAAGCAGACTAAAGAGAAGATCCAGAGTAGGTTTGGTTAATATTTAATGCAACATCTACTACAAATTACCCTGATAGACCATGCTTATCCAAACATGACAAGATTGGCAGACTACTTCACTGATTAACATATCCTACAAAAAATAGTGTTTCTACACTAACATACAATGATACAAATCTCACTTCTCAAGACTGTAACAGAAACTATAAAACTGCTACGCTGAAAGAATGTTAGATGCTTACCCTTCGGGCAGGAAGAATTGCATTTTTGAGCATTTTCTGACAAGTTTAGCAAATTAAGAATGTCCAGAGACCGATGTTCTTTGAGGCTTTGTCCATTTATGCCTGGGTTATCTGACCCCATCATCTGCAGATTTTGTTGCTGACGCTTCCTTTGTTCAAAGTATTGCTTTTGCCTGGTGGAAATAAAAAATTTGTTATCCGACAAGAAATCATAAAATTTCAGCCGAATCGCTCCTCCCAGTCTCAACTCTCAAACAACCAAATACCACTAGGACAAACATAATTAACATATATGTCTTTACCTTTTCTGTGTAGACTTCCTTGACTGAAAATCTCCATCACAGCACAAGCCACATCATGCAACAAATAGATAGCATCATTGAATATCAGAACAAAACAAACATCTACAATTGCAACTTGCAATTTTGAATCATATTTGAAAAATTGAAAATCATATTTGAAAAACTTTTTTCCAGAAAACCTAATGATTTCCTTAAATACATAATCAATCTCCATTCTCCAAAGTATGTTAGCTTTTGAATCAATTCAAACATGTAAACTCCCTTGAGATATTGTTAATCCTTTAAATGAAATTTAGGTTTTGTTCTTCCCTAATTAAGCATGATACATGATTTCGATTGAATTCAAATTGCAGTATGAACAAAAGATTATTGAAATTAGTACGAAAATCCAACTCACAGTAGTGACTTTCCGCCTGGATCCTCCCATCCATTGCAACATCGTGCAGAACGCGATCGAAAACCTAACACTGGATAAAGAAAAACTGCAATGGTCAAAAATAGCATTACGAAGTTCAATTGAAAAAAGTAATGTCAGAGAGAGATTTTGCAGTCACAGAGGAACTGAAGAAGAAGAAGAAGAAGAAGACCTGAGAAGATGGATCGAGATTTGAATGTCTGTGTTGAACGTAGTGAAGAGAAGACGATCGTTGAAGGTGAAGCTGAAGAGTGAAGAACGCGTCGTTGCTTCTTCAAAAACCGAAAATTTCAACTGCAAATGGCACCGCGGGAAGAGAGTGAATCTCAGAGTCACCTATTTATAAAGAAGAGATTTTAATTAATAAGATTTTAAAATTTAAATTTAAATGCGGCAAACATTTTTACTCATACTTCGAGGTTTTTCTTCCAAAAAGAAATGAGTTTTTGACTTTTTGTAAATAAGTAATATAATTTTTTTTTCTAAATTATGCATTCACTTGATTTTTTGTATGGAGATGTATTTTATTCAACTAGAAAATGTGCGGAAGAATATCCGACGGAATACGAGTTTGAAAATAGGAAGGAAAAATATAAGAAAATCAAATTGCAATGATTCTCCTTCTTTAAGTGTTGCGCAAATTTTATTATGTAGGGGACTCAAGCATCACATGGAGCAAATTTTCAATCATGTCCTCTTGCAATTTTATAGTTATGCTCTTTTTAAGAGAAAAATAAATAAAATTAAGTAAAACTATTCATAAAAACTGGTTGTCATAATTTAAAATGAGAGAGCATGTATTTCTCTTTACTTTTAGGGTTTATTTTATAAGGTTTTAATGAGGCTTGAGCATGCATAGATCCTTGGCTATTGTCACGCTTTTGGGTTAGTTTGGATGGTAGGATATCATGCATGGAATGGAAGATGGCTATTTTAGTTGGTTGTTTTTAGTGATGCTGCCCTTGGTGTATTGCGTTTCTCTACTTTGTGGATTTTGCAGCAATCGGCTAGGTAGCCACGTGATGGAGGGACTTGATTTATTTTCAGAGAATTTGTGAGAGGGGCTTGTTTGGTTGACTACTGCAGTATGTCTTGGAATGGAGGCTTTGTTTTGTACAATATCAATGGGTATATTTTTGCTGGAGACACTTGCTAGCTGCTCTGTTTTGGGATTTTGGGTTGAGCATTAGTTTTAAGTTTTAACATCCCATATTAATCCCACATCCTGTTTATTGCACAAAAATGATTAAATACCCTTAAAATTAATTTCATTCCAATTTCCAAACATATCTCTTTTTCTACCTTTTTACCACCATCTCTTTGTTTGTCATATCATCATTCACTTTCACACTCCTCACATGGTTTTTTTCGTTGCTACGTTTCACACTTAATATGTGTGAAACATTTCACACTTTGTAAGTGTGAACCGTGGTCTGTTCACTCTCTTCACCTTTCGTTTAAACATTTCACACTTAGTGAGTGTGAAACATTTTAACACTCTGTGAGTGTGAAAATGTTCACAATTAATAAGTGTGAAAATTTCATTTTATCATTATTGTTCGTATTTCACACTTTAGAGTGCGAAATTGGTTCGTATTTCATATTTTGGAGTGTGAAATTGTTGTTCGATCCAAACTCTAAAGTGCAAAATTTGTCTTGCTTGCAAATTTTTCTTTTTTGATTCTTACTCTTTGCCAAGTTCTAGTTTCCTGGACATAAAAGCAATTGGACAACAGTTTCACACCCTTGAGTGTGAAATTAAATTGTGTTTCACATTCTTTAGTGTGAAATTATAATTTAAAAAATAAAATATTTAAAATTAAAAATAAAATTCTCAACAGTTGATCCATTCATATTTTTGAGTGTGAAAATGATTTGTGTTTCACACTCTTGAGTGTTGCTAGTGGCGGAGGCAGGTGTGAGTGGTTTGCGGCGGCAGAGGCAAGTGTGGATGGCGGAAGTGTGTGGGTGAGAGAGAGGCAGATCTGATTTCAAAAGATTTAGGGTTAGGATTATTGGTTATAAGAGAGGGTATTAAGGGAATTTACAAAAAAAGGAAGTGTGGGATTAATAGAGGGGGTGTTAAAACTAATGTCATTTTGGGTTGGGTGGTTTTGATTGTTAAGTCACTATGTAGTTCTCCTTGGAAATCACCTTTTGACTTTAGAAAGTTGGTACTCTTTTTTCTTCACTAGGTTTTCCCAATGGGATTTTTCATAATAAGATTTTAATGAGGCGTCTTTTCTAAAGTCTTTTTCCAAGGAGGTTGTTGGTAAGTTTTAGTAGTAGAAGGATCATTGTCATTGTAAATGTTGTTACATTTAGCTTGTTTTCCTTATGTTCATACTTGTATTAGGTTGAAGTACCCCTTGTACTTCATTTCAATATAATTCTTATTGCTTATAAAAAAACATAGTACTATACATTATAGTATAAGTTTAGACACTATATTTTGAGTTTATCCATTGTTTGGTGCTAACATTGTATTGTACAAACTCATCTTTCAATCTACTCTTATAAATTAAAGTAATGGATTGTTTAATCCATCATATAGATGATGAATAAGTCTGATAAGATTGTGATATATAAGCTACTATAAATTATTTAATCAACTAGCACAATCACAGTCATCACCCTCCACTACCATTGTCTTTGTCGTCGTTGCCACCATTCTCATCGCCACCATCGCCTATCTATCGCTGTCACCGCCATGATCACAACCAACTCCACTGTCACCCTCACCACCAGCTTTACAACTGTCATCTCCACTACCACCACCACCATTCTATTGCCATCACCTCTCATCATTGCCACTACCACTACCTGTAACACCCCGATTTCGGTGGCGTCACTTTAGTAACCAAAAGAAACTTAATGCGGAAAAAAACGTGAATATTTTTTTTCGATATAATAATATAGACAAGACTAAAATAAATAAACGCAAATGCGAGAGATAGCAGAACTAATACACAATATATATTACAGCCCCCGCTGTAAGTGGCAACCTCGTCACGAGTAACCTCCAGTGACGGAAAAAGAGAAAGATGTAACGCCCGTAGGCAATATGTACAAACCAAATATAAAGGTGAAGTGTCCGCAACACCATCCCTCAAAACTGAGAATAAGCTGACCCAATGGTCTGAAAATAAGACCTCCTAAGTCCAACCAACTCTCTGTGATTCCCGTAAAGAAACCACACAAAAAGCTATCGGTGGGAAACTACCCTGTCCCAAAGGAAACAAATGACAGTCAGAGCTAAGACTCTACTCCTACACTAATCCTATCTCGAGGAGCTCACACCAGCACTAAAACCTACATGCTAGCATGATCGTCGTCCGAATTCAAAATCCAGAACGACCTAGTCTATGTACACCATCCGTCCTCCTCTCGCTACCGCGATGCGCTCCGGTTCCAGCATCTCAACCCTAGTTCCCCCCGAAGGGTGAACCGTCGTGAACCAGCCCGCCAAAGACATCTGACAAAGGGCGTAGTCCGCCAAAGCACACACAGAAGACGCGAGGGTCAACTCCAAAGAATTATGTAAATAATAGCACCGATAGATACAGATAATATAATAGCCACTTAGGCTTATAGCTAGGGATAACATCCTAGGGTGGCATATTCCATAATGAATATAAAAGACAGTAATAACAATTAGCATGCATCAAATAGGATTATCAATTATCAATCACACTCAGCAACTAAGTCAGTATCTATGTTGCATGAAATGATATGACGGTTAACCTAGTTAACCAAATGCATTCCGGAAAACGGATGGACATCAAACGGATCAATCCTAGCACCAGCAACGGTGGGACCATTTCTGTAACACCCCAATTTCTCAACTGAGGAGTCACATTAGTAACCTAACAAAGTCTAAGGACCAATCTGCAATCCCTAAAAACCAAGGGAATTTTTTTTCTGTAAAACAACTAAACACTTCGGCTAAAAGGTTGGAAACATACCATAACTTTATTTAGATAACTTGTTTCCCGATATACAGTAATAATAATTTACAATACCATAAGTAAGGTTCAGAATAAACATGCGCACTTTAACAGTGGCGGAAGCAAGACTTTAATAACAGAGTTCTCATAAAGTAAAAGAGACTCCAACATAATCCACAAGAAGAGAAGCAAAGCTGCTTCTCATAACTCTACTCCACCGCTTACAACTCGATCTCCAACTCGAGTAGCTATGCCTCGGCGGAAGGATCTCCATCGCCTAATAGCGTTAAGCGCCCAAACAACAAGTAGCAAATAGAAAGGGTTAACTCCATGCAATTACCATGTATAAAAGAGAAAAATCATGTTGTTCGAATTTAATTACCTGGCATGGTAAATAACTAGCAACATAACTCAACTCATATATCAACAACTTAAACATAAATCGGACTCAGATAATAATAACCTCAACAATGTAACATCAAATCAGATATCAATAAACCAATACGAAAATCCAACAACATAGGGTCAGGTGTTAGTTCCCTATAATGCAACTATATGCTGCTAACAAAATGGATCGATCAATATCGTCTCTCAAGACGGGACAATGATAGGACACACCTCCTCATCGCCACTTATACGTCATACATGACGGGACAATCATAGGACACACCTCCTAATCGCCACTTAACGTCACACAAGACGAGACAATCATAGGACACACCTCCTGATCGCCACTTAGCACCTCGCAAGATGGGACAATGATAGGACACACCTCCTCATCGCCACTTGACTCAAGCCCTATATGCCAAGTCAGACAATAACAAAGCCCACCCAAGGACCAATCCAAAGTAACCACATGTTCCATCCACTAGGAAGCAGTAACGACAGAAACCAGTAAACGGCCGAAGCCTCTCAGAAAACATTTTCCAAATTCAGCATAATAATCATAATCATCTGCCAATCAATATAAACATCTTCATCTCAAACACAGGCAGTGCGATAAAAGCATGCAAGACTCAAAGACGCTCTAAAACCGAGTTACCCTTACCTTCGTGAGTAGAAGTTGGGCATGGAAATTGCGAACCTAGAACAAAGAAAACACAATCATCAACACAAGCTTCACTAGGAGCAACACGATCTACTAATACTAATCGAAATCGTAAAGAAAGCCTCTAAAGCTTCAGAGTTCCTATTTAGGCACAAATTGACAACGGAGACTTCGTTCGCTAAAACGAGCATAACTCGAGCTACAGAACTCAGAATGACACGAAACCGGCGCCAAAATTTCGACAATTGAAAGAGCTACGCAATGGCTCAGGTCATAGAGACCCAAAAATTATTTTTGGACACGGTACCCAAGCAATTAGGTTTCGGCCACTATGGAAAATAGGGTTTTCGAACTTTTTCTTCGATCTAAATCAATTCACAAGGTAGTTTTAGGGTAAAACTAAGGCAAAGAAATTGTCGGAACAATTTTCGGACAATCGGGTCGAAATACGACTATCCAGGGGCATTTTGGTCCAAAATAAAGGCTCAAAACTTCAAAGTTATCAGTTCGGAAAACAAATTTGACAGCATTGATCCTCATGACATCCGTGACAACAAATCCTAAAGGCACGAAGTCAGATTACAGCTTTTCGACAATAAAGTTTCGAAATGTGCGACTAATGGGGTTTTGAATCAATTTTTCAGATCTTGGACAACTGAATCGCAATCGGCGATTACTGACAGAGGTTTTAGACTCATGGGAACATAAGGAACATAACCCAACCAAGAAATCAAGGAAATCGGACAATATTAGAAAAAGCTCAAAACTGTGAGCACAGAAACGACTTCAGAAACGCAACAGAAACAGTAAACAGAGGTAGGATTCATGCTAGTTACCTCGATACCTAGAAGTAGGGACGAACTGCACGAAGATTGGTCAAGTTTTCGTGAAAATTTCTCCTCTCCTCCTCTCTCCTTGCTCGCGGCCTTGAATGGGTGAGAATGAAGAGATTTTGCTTTTTCGAGCTATTTATAGGCAGGTGAAATCGCGGGAAAATGAAAATTTCGCGATTCCGATTTTTACAGCACGTCCACCGAGGAATTCTAAGAGAGATTCTGGCGTCAGAATTCCAGAACTCAAAACAATTATCTATGATTTGGGAAAAACGATATCTAAAATCCCAAAGGCGGTGTAAGTTAATCTGTCCCGAAAAACTACTTTTTGCTGTGATGCTCAGACGACAAAACTTCCTTCTGAAGAAAGATTGGAAATGTCGAAACAAATCTGGCAATGCGAACGGAAACTTCGTTAGAAGTCCCGAATAGAAAAAGTCTTCATCCATCGCTCGAATCTAGGGTTTCGAAGCAAGGAAATTAGCGTCGTCGGACTTCTGAAAAGTGAATACTATCGTGCGTACAGTCTAGAGTTCCGAAATGAAACGCTGGTCGAAGGAAAAATAAAGAAAATCTTTAAATTTTCCAAGGATTTGAAATCTCACTTAAAACGTTGCTCTAAAGCGAAATTAGCCTATTCTGGACACGCTTGCCATAAGGCGGGTGTGCAGACGACTCGCTCTAATTCCTAAAATGACTACGCAACATTTCTCAAGCAATTCCTGAACTTTCTTCTTCATTAATCTTTCTCAAATATCAAACTCCTGTCACGCTTACACTGATTCTACGCGTGAGTCGGAAATTAGCTTGTTCTGAAAATCCAGGTCTTACAATACTACCCCCCAAAAAGAAAGTTTCGTCCTCGAAACTTAAGGCTCAGTGAAGAGTTCCGGATACTGTTCCTTCATCCTCTCTTCTAGTTCCCAAGTAGCATCGCCCGTGACTTGGTTCCAAATCACTTTTACCAGAGGAACCTGCTTGTTCCTCAACTGCTTGATCCTACGTTCCTCAATCCTCATTGGTGCCACTTCAAAAGACAAGTTGTCTCTAAGCTGAATATCATCTTCCTTGATGATGTGAGAGGGATCAGGAATATACTTCCTCAATTGTGACACGTGTAGCACATCATGAATCTTGGAAAGAAAAGGTGGCAACGCAATCCGATAAGCTACTTTACCGACTCGCTCGATAATCTGATACGGTCCAATGAACTTCGGTGTCAGCTTCCTCGACTTTATCGCTCTTCCCACTCCGGTAGTTGGTGTCACGCGAAGAAACACATGGTCTCCCGCCTCAAACTCTAACTCTCTCCGTCGTGTGTCAGCATAACTCTTCTGTCGACTCTGTGACGTCCTCATCTTCTCTTGTATTTGCTTCACTTTCTCAGTAGTTTGTTGTACTAATTCTGGTCCAACGAGAAGATGTTCGCCATCTTGAAACCAACATAAAGGAGTTCTACATCTCCTCCCATACAAAGCCTCATAAGGTGCCATTCCAATACTAGCATGAAAACTGTTGTTATAAGTAAACTCGATCAACGGCAACAGCTCATCCCAGCTTTCTTGACTATCCAGAACACAGGCTCGCAGCAAGTCTTCCAATGACTGTATTGTCCTCTCTGTCTGTCCATCCGTCTGAGGGTGATAGGCAGAGCTCAACCTCAACTTCGTCCCAAGCGCCTCGTGCAACACCTTCCAGAAATGCGAAGTAAACTTCGGATCTTTGTCAGAAACAATACTCGATGGTACTCCATGAAGTCGTACAATCTCAGCGACATACACTTTTGCAAGTGCCTCCACATTGAACGTGGTCTTCACCGGTATGAAATGTGCTGACTTCGTCAGACGGTCCACAATGACCCAAATGGAATCAAATCTCTTCCTCGTAGCTGGCAAAGCTACCACGAAATCCATAGAGATACTGTCCCACTTCCACTCCGGCACATCAAGTGACTGTAACATACCCGCAGGCTTTTGATGTTCTATCTTCGCCTTCTGACATGTCAGACATGCCGCCACAAACTCTGCTACATTCTTCTTCATTCCTGGCCACCAAAAATTCAACTTTAGATCTTGATACATCTTTGTCGATCCCGGATGAATACTCAATCTGCTCTTGTGACCTTCGTCAAGAATCATCCTTCTCAACTCCATGTCCAATGGTACGCAGACACGTCCTTTGCAACGCAGAATGTTGTCGGTTCCTACCTCAAAATTCGGCGCTTTTCCCAAAATGATCAAGTTCCGTTTCTCGATCAGCTCCTCATCTAACAGTTGTTTCACCTTGATCTCGTTCAGAAAATCACTAGTGATCGTCACCATCCCAAAGCTCAATTTTCCAGGTGTCACTTGCATACCCAAACTGAGGTCGCGAAAAGTCTCGATAAGTTCCAATTCCTTAATCATCAACGATGAAACATGAATTGTCTGGTGACTCAGTGCGTCTGCTACAACATTTGCTTTTCCTGGGTGGTACAACAAAGTGAAATCATAGTCCTTGATGAATTCCACCCAACGCCTTTGTCTCATATTCAGATCCTTCTGATCGAACAGGTACTTCAAGCTCTTATGATCACTAAAAACAGTGAAAGTGCTCCCATAAAGATAGTGCCTCCAAATCTTGAGCGCAAATACCACAGCCGCTAACTCCAAATCGTGCGTAGGATAGTTCCGTTCATGTATCTTCAATTGCCTTGAAGAATAAGCCACAGCCTTTCGGTGTTGCATCAACACACAACCCAAACCTTGGTACGAAGCATCGCAGTAAACCTCGTAGGGTTCCTTCTCTTGTGGTAATGTCAGAACTGGCGCGGTCGTCAAACGCTTCTTCATATCTTGGAAACTCTGTTCACAATCCTCTGTCCAAGCAAAAGGTTGGTTCTTCCGGGTGAGTTTCGTCAATGGTCCTGCAATCTTAGCAAAACCTTCGATGAATCGTCGGTAATATCCAGCTAAACCGATGAAACTCCTTATATCTGTCACAGTCTTAGGACGCTCCCATGCAAGTACCGCTTCCACTTTACTGGGATCCACAGCAATACCCTCCTTTGAGATGACATGTCCTAAAAATTTTACTTCTTCGAGCCAAAATTCACACTTTGTCGCGTTAGCATACAGTACCTTATCCCGAAGAACTTGTAATACTTGACGTAGATGTTCCTCGTGTTCTTCACGATTCCTCGAGTAGATCAAGATGTCGTCGATGAACACCACAACGAAGCGATCCAAGAATGGATGAAAGATCCTATTCATGTAGTCCATGAATACAGCTGGTGCATTCGTAACTCCAAACGGCATCACCAAGTACTCATAGTGCCCATAGCGTGTCCTAAACGCCGTCTTTTGAATATCCTCATCCTTGACTCTAATTTGGTGATATCCCGATCTCAGGTCAATCTTCGAGAAAATAGCAGCACCCTTCAACTGATCCATCAAATCGTCAATCCTTGGCAACGGATAACGGTTCTTTATCGTGACTTTGTTCAACTGTCGATAATCCACACAAAGTCGCGATCTTCCGTCTTTCTTCTTCACAAGCAGCACTGGCGCTCCCCACGGAGAAACGCTAGGTCGGATAAACCCCTTCTTGGTTAAATCTTCGAGTTGACTCTTCAGCTCAGTCAGTTCTGCTGGTGCCATACGATACGGTGCGATTGATATAGGTCCAGTGCCTGGGACTATATCAATTGTGAACTCCATATCTCTGACCGGAGGTATTCCAGGTACGTCTTCGGGGAACACATCCTCGAAATCTTGCACAACAGCAATTCCGTGTACTCCATTCTCCTTAGCTTCCACCACGGTTGTAGACATGAGAGAACTCAAAGCTCCTTTCCTCAAAGAAAACTTTGAAAAGTACGAGTTCAGGAACTCAGCGAGTCCAGCATCGGGAAAGATAACTACCTTATTGGCGCAATCAAGAAGAACATGATGGTGGGACAACCAATCCATGCCTATGATCACATCCAATCCCTTGAGAGGTAAACAGATTAAGTTTGCTACAAACTTCTTATCTAGGTACATCCAAGGACATTCCAGACATGCAGTGTTAGTTACTAGACTCTTAGATGCAGGGGTAGACACTGTCAAGTCAAACGGTAGCTTTGACACTTCTAGCTTTAACCTTGCCGCACAAGCTATATCTATAAATGAATGCGTAGCACCAGAATCAAATAGCGCGATAAAGGAATTACCCGCAATCTCGCAGGTACTGCGGATCAGACCATCGTCTTCCTCAGCTTCAGTTCCACTGATCGAGTAGACCCTTCCACCAGCAGTAGGCCTCCTAGCCCCAGCAACATTTGCAGCAGCCTCAACTTTAGGAATCCTGCACTCTGCAGCAGTGTGGCCTGGCTTGTTGCAGTTCCAACACGCCGCAAGACTCTCAGAACAGTGGTTGGCATAGTGCCCCTTTTTGTTGCACCTGAAGCAAGTCACATCCTCCCGATTCCCAGATGGGGTTCTTAGTGCAATTGCATTTCCACCAGTAGGATAAAAGGACCCAGAAGTTGTCCCCCTACCCTGAGGACGAACATACGGCTTCTTCTGGAAATGCCTACCCTTGTCACCTCTTCCTTGGTTAGTCCTAGCCGGACCTCCACTTCCTTGGTAAGGCTTGTTCAGACCTTGGAATTTGCCCCTTGCATTATCAATGGCCTCAATCCCCTTGGTCTTCTCCACCAGCACTTGGTAGCGATTCAGTCCTAGCGGTTGCACCGCCCTCTGCAGCTCATAACACAGCCCCTCAATGAATCGCTCACACATGTAGCCTTCATCAATCTGTCCTCTAAAGTAACGGAAGTGTTTAGCCAACGACTCCAACTTTGCAGCATACTCAGCAACGGTCATGCCTCCTTGACGGAGTCTCAGAAATTGTGCTTCCTTAGCGGCTCTAGCACTTCTAGGAAAGTACTTGTCCAAGAAAGCTCCACGGAAACACTCCCAAGTGATGGCTTGATGGTCAGCCTCCATCATAGCCCTAGCCCCACGCCACCAATACTCAGCTTCACCCGTTAGCAGGTAGGTTGCATAATCAACTTTCATCTCTGCAGTTGTACGCAAGAAGGTAAAAATCTTCTCCAACTCTTGGAGCCATAAGTCAGCTTCTTCCGGATCGAAGCCCCCAGAGAACTTCGGCGGATCCTGACGCTTGAAATCATTCAGACCCCTGGTCTGAGCAGCAGCTAATTCACGTTCCTCCCGCTGAACACGGCGAGCATTCTCTTCAGCTTGGTTTTGTGCAGCCACCAAAGCAGCAGTAGCAGCACGTTGAGCTTCAGCTTCCTCCCTTGCAGCTGTGTTAGTAACTTGTTGTGCCATAAGGGCAGTCAGATTAGCAATAGCTTGCTCCATCGGATTCATGCTGTCTGAACCTTGAGTCTCGATCGGTTGTGGAAACCTCCTGTTCCTGTTTTCATGAACAGTCAAAGACCACAACAGATACTCAGGCCAGAACAACACAAAGTTCTATAATAACTAACTATGTATATACTTATATCAAATGTATAATTAACAATAACTAGCATAAGGTTATTCACTTACGAATAACCTTCAAAAATAATCTATATAAACAGTAATCAAGCACACTCTTCCTCCGATTGACACCCCATCAATCGGTCTCAGAGTTCAAACATCTTAAGTAGGCACTCTACCCAAAAGCTCTGGTTTTCTAGACCAAAGCTCTGATACCACAATTGTAACACCCCAATTTCTCAACTGAGGAGTCACATTAGTAACCTAACAAAGTCTAAGGACCAATCTGCAATCCCTAAAAACCAAGGGAATTTTTTTTCTGTAAAACAACTAAACACTTCGGCTAAAAGGTTGGAAACATACCATAACTTTATTTAGATAACTTGTTTCCCGATATACAGTAATAATAGTTTACAATACCATAAGTAAGGTTCAGAATAAACATGCGCACTTTAACAGTGGCGGAAGCAAGACTTTAATAACAGAGTTCTCATAAAGTAAAAGAGACTCCAACATAATCCACAAGAAGAGAAGCAAAGCTGCTTCTCATAACTCTACTCCACCGCTTACAACTCGATCTCCAACTCGAGTAGCTATGCCTCGGCGGAAGGATCTCCATCGCCTAATAGCGTTAAGCGCCCAAACAACAAGTAGCAAATAGAAAGAGTTAACTCCATGCAATTACCATGTATAAAAGAGAAAAATCATGTTGTTCGAATTTAATTACCTGGCATGGTAAATAACTAGCAACATAACTCAACTCATATATCAACAACTTAAACATAAATCGGACTCAGATAATAATAACCTCAACAATGTAACATCAAATCAGATATCAATAAACCAATACGAAAATCCAACAACATAGGGTCAGGTGTTAGTTCCCTATAATGCAACTATATGCTGCTAACAAAAATGGATCGATCAATATCGTCTCTCAAGACGGGACAATGATAGGACACACCTCCTCATCGCCACTTATAACGTCATACATGACGGGACAATCATAGGACACACCTCCTAATCGCCACTTAACGTCACACAAGACGGGACAATCATAGGACACACCTCCTGATCGCCACTTAGCACCTCGCAAGATGGGACAATGATAGGACACACCTCCTCATCGCCACTTGACTCAAGCCCTATATGCCAAGTCAGACAATAACAAAGCCCACCCAAGGACGAATCCAAAGTAACCACATGTTTCATCCACTAGGAAGCAGTAACGACAGAAACCAGTAAACGGCCGAAGCCTCTCAGAAAACATTTTCCAAATTCAGCATAATAATCATAATCATCTGCCAATCAATATAAACATCTTCATCTCAAACACAGGCAGTGCGATAAAAGCATGCAAGACTCAAAGACGCTCTAAAACCGAGTTACCCTTACCTTCGTGAGTAGAAGTTGGGCATGGAAATTGCGAACCTAGAACAAAGAAAACACAATCATCAACACAAGCTTCACTAGGAGCAACACGATCTACTAATACTAATCGAAATCGTAAAGAAAGCCTCTAAAGCTTCAGAGTTCCTATTTAGGCACAAATTGACAACGGAGACTTCGTTCGCTAAAACGAGCATAACTCGAGCTACAGAACTCAGAATGACACGAAACCGGCGCCAAAATTTCGACAATTGAAAGAGCTACGCAATGGCTCAGGTCATAGAGACCCAAAAATTATTTTTGGACACGGTACCCAAGCAATTAGGTTTCGGCCACTATGGAAAATAGGGTTTTCGAACTTTTTCTTCGATCTAAATCAATTCACAAGGTAGTTTTAGGGTAAAACTAAGGCAAAGAAATTGTCGGAACAATTTTCGGACAATCGGGTCGAAATACGACTATCCAGGGGCATTTTGGTCCAAAATAAAGGCTCAAAACTTCAAAGTTATCAGTTCGGAAAACAAATTTGACAGCATTGATCCTCATGACATCCGTGACAACAAATCCTAAAGGCACGAAGTCAGATTACAGCTTTTCGACAATAAAGTTTCGAAATGTGCGACTAATGGGGTTTTGAATCAATTTTTCAGATCTTGGACAACTGAATCGCAATCGGCGATTACTGACAGAGGTTTTAGACTCATGGGAACATAAGGAACATAACCCAACCAAGAAATCAAGGAAATCGGACAATTTTAGAAAAAGCTCAAAACTGTGAGCACAGAAACGACTTCAGAAACGCAACAGAAACAGTAAACAGAGGTAGGATTCATGCTAGTTACCTCGATACCTAGAAGTAGGGACGAACTGCACGAAGATTGGTCAAGTTTTCGTGAAAATTTCTCCTCTCCTCCTCTCTCCTTGCTCGCGGCCTTGAATGGGTGAGAATGAAGAGATTTTGCTTTTTCGAGCTATTTATAGGCAGGTGAAATCGCGGGAAAATGAAAATTTCGCGATTCCGATTTTTGCAGCACGTCCACCGAGGAATTCTAAGAGAGATTCTGGCGTCAGAATTCCAGAACTCAAAACAATTATCTATGATTTGGGAAAAACGATATCTAAAATCCCAAAGGCGGTGTAAGTTAATCTGTCCCGAAAAACTACTTTTTGCTGTGATGCTCAGACGACAAAACTTCCTTCTGAAGAAAGATTGGAAATGTCGAAACAAATCTGGCAATGCGGACGGAAACTTCGTTAGAAGTCCCGAATAGAAAAAGTCTTCATCCATCGCTCGAATCTAGGGTTTCGAAGCAAGGAAATTAGCGTCGTCGGACTTCCGAAAAGTGAATACTATCGTGCGTACAGTCTAGAGTTCCGAAATGAAACGCTGGTCGAAGGAAAAATAAAGAAAATCTTTAAATTTTCCAAGGATTCGAAATCTCACTTAAAACGTTGCTCTAAAGCGAAATTAGCCTATTCTGGACACGCTTGCCATAAGGCGGGTGTGCAGACGACTCGCTCTAATTCCTAAAATGACTACGCAACATTTCTCAAGCAATTCCTGAACTTTCTTCTTCATTAATCTTTCTCAAATATCAAACTCCTGTCACGCTTACACTGATTCTACGCGTGAGTCGGAAATTAGCTTGTTCTGAAAATCCAGGTCTTACAATTTCTGCCCGCGTGCCTCTTACACCACACAAAGGTAGTCAGATCAGCCGTAACCCGTAGGTCTGCCATTTCGGTCTGCTACAAGAGTCGTCTACAAACGCTCTTACATGGCATTCCGGGTCTTATGACCATTTTGGAAACCGACGAGGTCCAGAGTACGTCCTGTGTTAATACCTCATTAATGTTGCATGAATGCAGGATGATTAGTCAATCAACGTCTCTGAATCTCACTCGACACGTCGCCACGTGTTCTAGTTAAATTAAAGTCTCTAAAAGCTTACTCTAAGGTAACAGTCGATTCTGCGACAAAAGACACATCTTCACAACAACACATAGCTCATGATGATCTCCAAATCATCTGACTCATCTCAATCCGATGGTCAAAACTGCTCAACGAGCAAGAGTATCAACATACTCGGAAACTATCAATTTCCCGGACTTATCCCCCGGATAGCCCAACAACACAGCTGCTCCAACAGCACAAGAGCATCAACATACTCAATACTCCTCAACACTTGGATCCGACGACACTTCTCGTTTTCCAAAAACTAAGATTTGCATCTTAAGCTTCCTTTCGAGTTTGTTATCATTATTTGAAGATTTAGAGGTTGTTTAATGTCTTATGAGTTTTCTTTACAAAATAATATCCTTTTAGTCTTATCGCAAAAATCTTATAAGTTCTCGGGATCTCCTAATCCCCAACTGACTCCAGAGAATGTCTCGATCCATAAACACCATAACAAGGCCCGAATCTCATTCGTCCTATCAAACTTTCTCAAAACTCTCAAAATAAAATCGGCATGACCTGCCCGCTATTCTCACTACTCAGAAACTCAAATTTCAGTGTAAAAGCATAATTAACTCAGCACAATCAACCAACATGTCATATATCAACATATTATGCAATAACCACGTAGCACTTAGCATATAAGGCATGCATCACACATCCTAAATTACCCACTTAGCACTTAACATGAAATTCACTCTCAAAAACATTCAGTAGATGAATCATCTACATTGTCAGCCGAAGCCTCAGAAAACATTTTTCCAATCAAACACAACCAAGTGCATAAACAGTAAATCAATGTCGAAAGCATCGACCCTAAGCATTAACTAGAGATTCAGTGAGAAGCCCTCACCTGTAGGTTCTCAAGAGTGATCTTCGAACTCTTCCTCACAAGCAAAGCGTTGCTCCTCAGGAAATTCCTCAAAAGCACCTTTAAAGTAAAACCACAGAATACTATCAGAATCTATCGGAAACTAAGCTATCAATACTTAATAAGGTTACACGAAGTAGTATATACTCCGAGGTACGATAATCTAGCGCGAAAGGACAAGTTTTCGGAAAAGGAAATTTTCCTCCTCCCCCCTTAAAGGGCTCGGCCACTTTTGGTAATTGTGGGGCTCGATTTTTCTTCGATCAAACTTGGTTCCTATGCTATCATTAGCCGTAACTAAGGGTATTCTAAACTCGGAAAAATTATCGGATCAAAAACTGTCGCAGGGGTATTTTGGTCACTATTTTTATCTCAGAATTTCAAAACTGAAATTTCGAAAAACAAATTGGATGGGGACGTCACCAACGACGTTTATGACAACTAATCCTACTAGCACTAAGCTAAGGCGATAGTTTTCAGCCCAAATAACGAAGCTTTACTCCAAAAATGGGTATTTGAGGCATAAATTGATTCCGGCGGAATTTCGGCGACATAACGGAAAAACTAATCCGACAGAAGTGATCTTGGGCACGTAAGGAAGATGTTTAGAATCAAAAATGAAATATTCAGGATAGTTTTGCAAAAACCTCAAAACTATCAGCTCAGAAAAGTCTAGAGAAAAGCTATGGAAAAAGCGATCAGAGGTAAGGATTAGCGACTATACCTCGAAACCTTGAAGTAGCAACTGATTAATCGACGATCAAGCAAGAAATGAAGAAAAGCTCTTCTTCCTTCCTCTTCAATGGAGCTCGCGGATTTGGGAGAGGAATGGAGGAGTTTTTGTGATTTTTCTCACCTTTCTTGCTATATATAGAGGATGGCAAAACGCGGTAAAATGAAAGTTTCGCGAATCTGATTTTTCCGGCTTCATTCTCCATGAATTCTAAGATATGTTTTGGCGAAAGAATTCCAAAACTAAAATGAGGTCTCCTTGTATTTTTGGTAACTAATGCAAAGTCGGTGTAAAACTATTTTACCCGATAAGTTGCTTTTTGCATCGAATGTCGGAATAGAAAACTTCCTTCTGAAGAAAGATTGAAATCATCAAGAGAAATGGGTGTACGCGTGTGGAATCTTCATTTGATGTTCCGAATAGAAAAAGTCTTCATTGTCGGGTGATTCTAGGGTTTTGAAATACCAGGGTTTCGGTTTCGGCAAACTTCCGATGATTGGAATCGGACGTTCGTAGATCCTAGAGTTTCGCCTCGAAACGATTATCATATATGGAAAAAGAGAAGTTCTAACATTTCTCTGAAGATTTTTGGAATTAATTTCCATCGTGCCTATAAGTGAAAACTAGCTATTTACTAGGGTTTCTGACCTAGGTTTAAGCGTATATCGATCGTGCTATACCTTTTATCGACTTCAATACGATCCTCAGACTTTTCCTGAACTTTCTCCTTCATACATTTATTTCATTTGGTAAACTCTAGTTCAGGTTTCCCTTCACGATACATCAACCCTAATCGTGAATAGGATTTTATTTACTTGGCATAAGTTTAAAAACTTGGGCCTTACACTACCGCTACAACCACCACCCTTCGCCACTGCCACCACCATTGTCGTATGCCCTACAACAATACTGCCACCACCACCATAGCCAATTCCACCACCCTTCACAATCGCATCCATTATCCTCCACCACCACCACCACTACCGCCACAACTACCACCCCACAGTGTTGACGCCATCACTGCCATATATATATATCACCACCATCATCGCCACCACCCTCCACCAAACATATGATTGTATCAATTTAAATAATATGACAAGTCATACAATGTATGATCAAATTTGTATAATATTAGCTTTTTTTCACAGGCATTATCCTCTCAAACCTAATATTATCAAACTTTATATTATATAGCATATCAAACGGTTCCTTAGTTAACGTATGAATATATTACACTTTATTTGGATAGAGAGAAAATAAATAGAAAAAAAGGAAAATGTGAGTTATGGAAGGAAAATTGACTCTTTGTATGTTTGGACCGAGGAAAAGAAAAATATTGGTGGGTCCCATACATTTTGGTTGAGAGAGGTTTCTAATATTTTTAGATATAGCTGAAACAAAATAATTTTTTTTTAATAATAGTTGAACATGTAAATTTTTTTATTGTTAACTTTGTTTTTTATTTTGGTCGAAATCTATACATTATAATTTTCCATCTCTTTTCTTTTGTTTTGGTGTTTCCCGTGAAAAGCTTAAACATATGTTCGGTTTTTTTTGTTAGAATAGGACTTGGAGCTGGGCAAGTGGGTATACTGCAACTACTTGGGATCTATATATAGGTAGTAAAAATTTATTTTTTAGGCTTAAATGCATTTGGTGCCCCTGATGTTTCAGGTTCATGCAAATGATACTCTCCATCTATTTTTGTCGACGTTTGTACCCTCGATGAAACAAAATAGTGTAGTGAGTACCCCTCCGTCAGTTCAACGTTAAAAAACTAACGGAAGGTGCTGACGTGGCTTTTTTATTTATTTTTATGTGGAAATTACATTTAAAATTTTAAAAAGAGGGAGAGGAAAAAGGAGAGGGTGGGGGGATTCGAACTCAGGATCTATAAGTGGCAAAACACAACCCTAACCAGTTGAGCTACACAAAGAATTGATATATAATGCAATACAATTTTATTTATATCTTTATTTCGTCATTTTCTTCTCACCAACACAGTTCTTCTCCCTTTTCCTTTCCCTTTCACGCTGCCATTTCCCCTTTCCCTCTCCTCTTCATGTTTTCCTTCTCTTGGTTGTGTCTTCTTCTTCACCTTATCACCACCGTCACCGTGTTCCTTCCAAAGTTTCTTCTCCTTCAAAGGACAACACCATGAAACTTACCCAAGCTTTGTCCTCCTCAACCCAAGATCAGATTTGGGCTTGGAGTTACCCCCACTTCCGCCAGTGGCCGACCACCACCACCACCACTGTGAGTTCATCTTCTTCATTCGTCTCCGGCGAGACCGCCACCAACACCATATTCGTTGCACTTGAATCGGCTAAAAAACCCCACAAAATCATCATTCCCGTCTACCCAAGTGAAGAGGAACGACCAGAAATGCCTCTTGGACGTCTCACGGCCGCGATCTGGTCGTTCACCGACGAACCATCCGACCTGTAACTGCGATTTCCTGGAAAACCGTTGAGAAATTGGAGAAACGGATGCCACCACCGTGTTCCTGGCCACGAAAGGATGGAGAACCATTACACTTTTCCCCCCCGGCGACATCTCCGACGCGGGCCACCATCCTTGCCGGCGACACTTCGCCGGAAAATCTCCAGAATTGCGTTTTGGTAAGTTTTGACCTACAGAACTCATTTTTGGACTCCAAACTTCAATATTAAATAGAGAATAAAGTGTTGGTTGTTGAATAAAGGTGAAAAGGTGAAGAAGAAGAAGGGTAATCTATCGTTCTACACATGAGCTAGATGCTAATGATGTTGTTAGTATCAGCATGTGGGTTGAAAGCCACCTGAATTGTGTTTTCTTCTATGAAGATTTCTCAAACTCAGATCCTTTCATTTTGGGTATTCAAACTGAGTAGCAATTGCAAAAAAACTAACATCAAATGGATAAATGATATAAATAAAATTGTGTTGCTTAATATATCAATTGTTTGTGTAGCTCAACTGGTTAGGGGTGGGTTTTGCCACTTATAGGTCCTAGGTTCGAATCTCCCCCACCCTTTTTTTCAACTTTCAAAACGTGGTAGGTCCAAAAAATTTAAAAAAAAAAGCCACGTCATCACCTCCGTTAGTTTTTTAACGTTGAACTGACGGAAGGGTACTCGTTACACTATTTTGTTTCATCGAGGGTACAAACGTTGACAAAAATAGATGAAGGGTGTCATTTGCTCGAACCTGAAACATCAGGGGCACCAGATGCATTTAAGCCAGCCTATTTTTTATAGGGGCCTTAGGCATGTGCCTGTATGACCTTATGCTATCTGCGACCCTGCCTATCTCTCTCAAATGATGCACGCCCTTTAGGTGTACCTCAATCTTTATTCTTAGGCAAGAGATGCTGATCCTCCCTTAAGTGAGACCAACCACATTTCCAAACCAGATTCATAAGTGTTCTTGAGGATAAGAAAAGAAAAAGACAGAGACAAAATGAGAGAAATCTAAATCTATGCGTCAGGGATATCCGTAACCCATGTATATCTATCGATTTGACACCCCAATTAACTTTCACTTCATACTTACTCTTCTACTACGTCGACATCCGTGTCAAATTTGATTTCTAATAGGTTTATTTAAAATTTATCTGAATTTGTTCCTTTCACATTTTGGGTGGTTATTCTTTTCACATTTTCAAGTGTGCTCCAATTCCATAAAAGAAGCATTAAATATTGTACAATTATTGGATAGCTATCACTCTGCATTCAAAGAAATAAAAAAGGAAAAAAAATAAGGGAACAAGGAGCACAACAAAGCTAGATCCCAAGTCCAACATGATCATTGACGCCATCTGTGATATAACACTTCCACGTTTTATTGTTTGCCAAACAAGCAATGCACAACTATAAATACCCCAAACCTACAAAGATCAAAATCAGCTAAACAATCTTATAAGTTTCTCATCAAAATTAATCCAAGGCAAATGGCAGAGAACAAGGTGGTTCTGTTGGATTTCTGGCCAAGTTCTTATGGAATGAGGGTGAAAATCGCTTTGGCAGAGAAGGGCATCTCATACGAGTGCAAGCAAGAAGATTTTCAAGCTAAAAGCTCTCTGCTTTTAGAGATGAACCCAGTTCACAAAATGATCCCTGTTTTGATTCATAATGGAAAACCCATATGTGAATCACTCAACATCGTTGAGTACATTGATGAAGCTTGGAACCACAAACCTTCCCTTCTACCAGCTGACCCTTACAAGCGATCTCAAGCCAGGTTTTGGGGAGATTACATTGATAAAAATGTAAGATATCTTTTTACTATGTATATTGTTACGAATTTAATTAGTATATATGTTAGGGTTAAATGTGTTTTTAGTACCGTAAAATAGGTGTGAATTGAATTTGGTTCCTAAAAAAAATCATAAATTTTGGCCCAAAGCCCCAAACCATCACTGAAATATGTGAAGTTAATCTTATGGTGGTTTAAATTCTGCACCATATGGACTAAAATGTGAGTATTTCAAAAGTTTGATCACATCCTACATATGCTTCTTGTCCACAATTTGCACATTTCATCATTCTTCTGATCTTCTCTAACATGATGTAATTGTAGGTATACAGCATTGGAAAGAGAGTGTGGACAGGAAAAGGTGAAGATCAAGAAGAGGGCAAGAAGAAATTTATTGAATGCTTGAAGATTTTGGAAGGAGAGCTTGGAGACAAGCCATATTTTGGTGGTGATAACTTTGGGTATGTGGATGTGGCTCTTGTTCCGTTCACCAGCTGGTTTTACACGTACGAGACATGTGGGAAACTGAGCATAGAGGAAGAGTGTCCCAAGCTTGTGGCTTGGGTCAAGAGGTGCATTGAAAAAGAGAGTGTGAGGAAGGCACTCCCTCACCCTCACAAGATCTATGAGTTTGCCCTGCAATATAAACAGAGAAATGGACTTGAGTAAAGATTGCTGCTGATGAAGCAAACTCTGTGTTCCGTGGAGAATAATACATTATGAGTGTAATCTCAATAATGTAAAATTTGCATGTTTTGTTTTGTTTTGTTTTTCCCACATAAAACATGTTCTTACTATGTCTATGTAACCGTCTTCCCTGGGCCGAAGTTTCTGTCATACTTCTTATCAATATATTTATTTGGCTTCTACAAAAAATATTGCACAATTTGAATTTTGCTCAACATGTGATTGGAGTCTTTATTCCATGACTACTTTTAATGACTTTTTGAATTACTTTAGTTTATCTTAAAAATTTATGTATGATTTAGATTGTGTTTGTATGATTTACATTTTTGTCAATGTAACCTCCCTGTAAAAAAAAACACAATTTTGCTCAACATGTGATTGGAGTCTTTTTGTAACCGTCTTCCCTGTTTTGGGCCCAAGTCTCATACTTCTCAAAAAAAAACTTTGGTTAGAATATTAAAAATCATTATGTTTTAATTTAAAATAAACACACCCTTAACATAATAAATACAAATGCTTCCAAATAAAATAATGAATCATTATTATTTTTTGGCTTAAATATGTTGGAGGTCCCTCTAAAATAGGGGTCCTTTGGTTAAGGCCCCTGCAACAAATTTTGGGTGGAATAAGCCCCTAATGTGAAAATAATATATAGGGATAAGCCCCTGCCGTGAGGTTCCGTTTAATTTTTGATGATTCTACAAACGATGCTGACGTGGATTATATTTTGTGAAAATTATTCAATTAAAGAGGGTGTCCAACATATTTAAGCCTTATTTTTTTAGATCATAGTTTTCTTTTTCTTTTTTAGACTTCGAATTAAATAAACTTGAACCGGTATAGACGCCAAATAATCCATAGAAACAAACGGAAGAGCATTGGTGGGGACTTCCTCCACCCATACCAAACCGGCATAAGTAGAGACCCTCCTAGCAAGAAAATCCGCAACCAAGTTACCAGAACGTCGAACAAAAGACAAAGTCATTACATCAAACAAATCCGGGGCTTCTTCCACCTTTGGAATAGTTGCAAGCAATCCGTTTCAAAACAAATCCGGCGAAAACAGAAAAAATAGCCCACTTTTAAAAGTAACACCCTAATTAGAGGAGGTTTCTACCGGAAGCTTTTTCTCTTATAAATGCTGATATGTTGACTTCAATGTCATCTCTTTGAATTTTTTTATTGGTCAAAGGATCTTAGATTGATAATCAAAGGATGCCCAGCGACACTTACAAGCAAGCTTACAAGAGACACTTACATCAGTGAAACTATACTCAAGGACTAAAATTACAATGCATTACAGATTAAACCATTAAAATTAAACATTTACCGTCAATCAGCAAACTAACACCTACAGAGATCCAAAATTTCAAAGATCACCAATGTGTCAAACTGACTTTCTGGACAGTGTTAATATTCCATTTTATCTCTTTGAATTAAAATAAGCATCTTTCAAAAGCAAATGTAACACCCTAATATAAAAAATTGGTACTATCAAAAAAAAAAAGTAAAAAGCAATCCGTTCTCTTTTTTACAATGAAGACCTTACAGAGAGTCCATTATTTAGGCCCAGTTTGGAAGAACTTATTTGAGCTTATCTGACAGCATAAGCTCTTATGCCAGTGTTTGGGAGAGTTTATGCAAACAACTTATGGTATGCCATAAGCTATTTTCAGCTTATTTTCATAAGCTACTCAGGATAGCTTATGAAAAACAGCTTATGCTTATACACAGCTTATTTTTAATTTATTTCAATAAATTTTTAAAAATAGCTTATGAATAAGCGCTTATGTCATAAGCGCTTATGACCATAAGCGCTTAATTAAGCTGTTTATCCAAACGGGGCCTTAGTTTTTTTTAATTACTTTTGGGCCAAAGTTTCTAAACGGTCTAAGCCCATAACAAAATTGACGAATTCACCCACCAGAAGAAGCAGGCAAAACCCTAAACGCCTCTCTCCCCTTTTATAAATACCCTCTCCATTCGCATGTGTACTCAAACCTCGTGAATACAGTAGAAGCATTAGCGGCTATGTTCTCGTTTCAAACTATTTTCCTCTCGGAGATTCTGTTATAGCTTCTTAGTTTTTTCAATTCTCGTTTAACTATTGTGATTTTTGTTTGTTTGTTTGTTTATGAATGATGAAATTTGGTATGAGATTTGAATCCGTTCACAATAAGCCGATGCTCTGGATTAGTAATGAAGGAACGCATGGTTATGTGAACGGAAATTGATTTAGCGCTTGGGTCAACATGTCTGCTCTCTCTGATTCCTGAATTGATTTGAGGGCCTGGTTGCGACCTACATTCTTTCCTTTAAATCCTCATTTTTTAAACATTTTTCTGTGAAATTTAAGGATTAATTGATCGGGATTACAGATCTATTAACTTGATGAAGGTTCCTTTTGCAATATCATTGACTTGAATAAAATAAATATATTGGATCAAATTTTTTATTGAAAACGTCATAGTAGTATAGTACTATAAACCGGCAAAAATCGTTAACTTCCTGAAGCTTCCTATGCCCTTAATTTTGGAAGGCGTTTGTTACAAGTTATCAAAAATGGGTAAATAGTCAAGTTGGTCCCTAAATGTGTCAGCCGCTTTTAAGTTGGTCCCTAAACTTCTAAAATGCCTCCCGTGGTCCCTGAATGTGGCAAAACACATTCACGCTAGTCAAGCTAGTCCTTGACATTAAAAAATGAGACTGCCGTTAACTGAATCTTTTTTTTGTAATTTTTTTACTTACGTGGAATGCCTACGTGGAACTAGAATGTTGGGAAAAAAATTTATACGTCAAATTAGTCCCTGAATGTAGCAAACAGTCCCCAATGTAAAAAAAAAGTGAATTTCTATCATAATTTTGTCATCTTCATCCCTAATCATTTTCAACCTCTATTATCTTCTTCATCTTAAAGTTTAAATTTGAAACTCAGAAACCCAGAAAAATTTCTAATTCAAGAAAAAATAAAATTAAAACCCCTAATTTTTTTCTAATGTTAAATTTATTTTTGTTCATCTTCTTCTATTGAAAATCAAACCCAGAGACTCATGCCCGCGAGTATCATTTCTGAAAACAAACTTAGAGACTCAAAACATTCACTTGTTTCAAAACAGCCAATTATTAGTATATTGTAGGAAACTTCATCCCTGACAGAAATATTAAAGACATTCTGAGTAAGGTTTATGCATCCACAATTTGAATATATCTATCATAGAATTAGCAATAAAAATATCAAACTCAATACCCATCCTCAAAGTAAATGCACGGACTTCCATTCCTGACTTAAAAAATCCAAATTCTCCTAATACTGGTAACATACTGGAAAGGGTAACAGAGTTTGGTGTCATTCCTCTATTAAACGTCAACCTAAATGCATCCAGAGCATCCTTGCACAACCCTCTGAAAGAAAAAGTGGTAATAATAGCATTCAGATCCAAAAAGCTTCGAACTTCATGACAAATTGAACCCAGTAAACTTCAACAATGAGTTAATTTTCACAATGAGAGTTTTCAACCCATCTTGTTCAGATTTTCAGATTTTGTTCGCATCTTGTTCAGATTTTTTCTCTTCAAAACCCCATCTTCTTCTTATTGCAATCTCAAAGTTCTCAACTTTCCTACTTCCCATAAACTCTTTCCTCTCACTCAATCCAAAACCTTTCTCCACCCCACCCACTTCTCCTTGCAAAACCCCTCTCAGTTCTCAACTAGATGCGAAACTGGACAACCCAGATGCAGATGCAAAGTCTCCACCTTTGTCGAAATCTCGCATCTAGTGGAGTAGCTGGATTTGGAGCCTCCGAATCTGAGATTTGATTTGGTGGAAGAAGATGAAGGTTGAGGGAGGTTGGTGTTGGTGGAAGAGGGTTTCGATGGTGGTGGTGGTGTTGGGTGAGAGAGGGGTTTTGGTGGTGGTAGTGGTGGTGTTTGGTGGGGCTTCAATGGTGTTGGGTTTCTAATTTTGAAGGAGTTGGGAGGAAGAAGATGAAGGTTGAGGGAGGAGGAAGAAGATGAAGGTTGGCTTTTTTTTTTTTATAAGCAAGATGAAGGTTAGTTGTTTAATTTTATCTTAAGTTAATTAAGGTGACAGAGACCAATTTGACCACCATTTATGCCTATAAGTCTCTGACACGTGTCCTGTGAGTTTCATTTTTTTGGGGGAAACTAAATAATTTCCACATCAGCCCTCATTGATGGAAAATAAAATTCCAGGTCCGACTTCCGTTAACGGCAGTCTCATTTTTTTAACGTCGGGGACTAGCATGAATGTGTTTTGCCACATTCAGGGACCACGGGAGGCATTTTAGAAGTTTAGGGACCAACTTGAAGGCGGCTGGCACATTCAGGGACCAACTTGGCTATTTACCCTATCAAAAATTGTTTTCGGGTATGAGGTTTTTCAGGAATAGTAGAACCGGAATAAAATGTGTTTGGTTAATAAATTCAGGTCCTGGGCATATTTTTAAATTTTAATTAATTAAAAAATAAAAATTGAAATAAAATGAAATGTTTGTGGAAAATAACTTCCATAAAATGCTCATCTAGTCCATGATTCTTGGGAATAATTTTTCTAAAACTTATAACAAACATGAGAAATTTACATTCTTGGCATTATTTATTGGGAATGTTCAAAGTTTCCTTTTACCAAATGTTCCCTTTGAACTTAATTAGGTTTAATATCTCTTTTGATGCCTTACTTATCACAATTTTACATTTTGGTCCCTCTAAAAAATATTAATAAAATTAGTATTTTATATTTACACTTTTACTGTTTTAGTCCCAAATTGGGATCACTTTTGCAAAGAATTAAGCAATGTGGAGGTTCAAAAATTCTAAATTTTTTTATTGGGACTAAAAGTGCAAAATAGTGATGAGTGAGGTACTGATAGAGCTATTAAGCCTTTAAATTATGTAGAAAAAGGTTTTCAGAAATCAACAATTGAAATAGTGTATAATGCGGTTTTGTACTAGACTTGGTGGAGTGGTAATCAGTTACACATATGCCCCCCTATCTTTATTTTTGAGGCTTCTGCTTCTAATTTTGAACTTTGGCTTCTTTGGGCTTGTGACTAATAATTTCGATTCTTGTTCTTCTGGTTCTCTTTTTGTTTGTGTTTTACTTGTTATTCATTATAATTTCTTTCACATAGAAAATGAAAGCCAATTTGCAGAGCAAGAGCGTCAATAAAAAATAACGCACCTTGCCTTGAAGGTTGGCAAAATTAATCACCATTGCGATTCTCCGTGCCTATCAAGTTGATTCACGTCGTTTTGACGATGGTCTCGAACAAATCGCTACATTTTTAACACGTTTCATTATTTTTCTCTGTTTGATATTTCTGAAATCTTTTATTTCTGATAATGGATCTATTTCATGAATTAGTAAGATTTAAAAAAAAGATTAAAATGGTTTTAGAATGTTATGTACTTATGCTCATATATAACTGAATGTAACTCTAATACCAGACTTTGAGTTTAGAATGGATGAAAATATGCACTTGATTAGGAATAAGAATAGAATATGGTGGTGACTGGTGAGGCTTATCTGATTGACAAAAGATCAATGAGCCTCACCATTATATTTTATATTCCTAATTTATTGTAATATGTTCATTTATTTTAAGGGCATTAGTTTTAACACCCCCTCAATTAATCTCTCACCCTCCTTTATTCACTAAAATGTCTTAAATACCCTTTAAAATTTAATTTTATTCCAAACATATCCCTTTTCCTATCTTATCAATACCATCATTTTTTTTTGCCACACCACCCTTCACTTTTACTCTGATCATCTCATAGTTTTCTTCATTGCCACTTTTCACACTTAATATATGTGAAAATATTTCATACTTTGTAAGTGTGAACTGAGGTATGTTTATTCTCTCTTCATCTTCTTCCTTTTGTTTTAAGTGTTTCACACTCAGTAAGTGTGAAACATTTTCACATTCTTAATAGTTGGTTCATTCACACTCTTGAGTGTGAAATTTGAAAATATTTCACACTCTTGAGTGTGAAATGAAAATATAAAAAACTAAAAATTATTTTTAAAAATAAAATTATTAACAGTTCAATAACTCACACTCATGAGTGTGAAATTTGAAAATGTTTCACACACTTGAGTGTGAAAGTTAATTATAAAAAGCGAAATATTTAAAATTAAAAATGAAATTCTTAACAGTTGGTTCCTTCACACTCTTGAGTGTGAAATTTGAAAAGATTTCACACTCTTGAGTGTGAAATGAAAATTTTAAAAAATAAAAAATAAAATTTAAAAAATAAATTATTAATAGTTCAATAACTCACACTCTTGAGTGTGAAAATTGAAAATGTATCACACACTTGAGTGTGAAATCTAATTCTAAAGAAACGAAAAATTTAAAATTGAAAATAAAATTTTCAATAGTTGGTCCATTCACACTCCTGATCTTGAGCGTGAAACTAAATTGTGTTTCACACCCTTGAGTGTGAAACACAATTGTGTGAATCGAGTATGATCATTCTCTCTTCACCTTCTTCCTTTTGTTTTAAGCGTTTCACACTTAGTGATTGTGAAATATTTTCACACTTATTGAGTGTGAAATGTTTCACAGTTAGTAGGTGTGAAAATACTATCACACTTTGACTATCTCTTTTATAAGAGAGGGTATTAAGGGAATTTAAAAAATAAAAGAGAGTGTAGAATTAATAAGGGGGTGTTAAAACTAATGCCCTTATTTTAAACTCAAAACATTAGTTTTAGAGTTATGTTTGGCATTGATAGTAGTAATATTACCTACATACTATTCTAAAACTATGTAGTTATTTCTTAAAAATATTCTTGCACTTCTAATGCACCTTTATACTTTTTTGAATTTATGGTTAACCCCACTCAAATTCATCTATCACCATCAACTAAAATATTATAACCACAAGCCTCTAAAATTCAATTCAAGTTCAAACACTGGTGATCAATGTTGTCAGACTCGCGAGTTAACTCGCTGACTCGGTAGACTCGCGAGTCTACATAGGAAAAACGAGTCGACTCGCTGTTAGACTCGTTTTTGGTCAAAACTCGGTCAGACTGGGTCTGACTCGGTTGACTCGCGAGTCATGACCGAGTCACCGAGTCAAGGTTTTTTTTTTTTTTAAGTTAAAAAATCCCCAAATTCTAAACCTAATTTTATACCTTCTGCGTTCTATCTTCCCTGCGTTCTCCTCAGTCCTCTCCTCTGCTTTCGTTCTTCCTCACTCAAGGATACCTCTCAACCTCGCGCCGCCGCCCGCGCCTCTGTCTCGCGCCGCCGCCCGCGCCGCCGCTGCGTGTCTCATCTCCTTCGTTCGTGGGTTCGTGGGTAACCTTCTCCTCTGCGTTTGTTTTATTTTTTTTTTTCATTTCCTTCTTCCTTCATGATTTGCTTTCATCCCCTTCTTCTTTGTTTTTGTTTCCTTCCTAATTTGCTGTGCTTAATTGCTTATGTTCCCTTCTTCATCCCCTGATTGCTTCATCTCCTTCGTGTACCTTCTATTTTTGTTTTTTTTTTCATTTCCATGTTCTTTCATTTCTGTGAGTGAGATGAATGTCAGGTTTTGTGAGTTCTTTCATGTTCTTTCCATGTCCTTACCTGCTATTTTTGTTTTCTGGGACAGTGAGTGAGCAATGTCAGGGGCTGGAAGTTCACAAAACACTAGTAATGCTGCTACTGCTTCTTCTAATGTAAGCGGAAGATCGAACTATCCCGGTAGAAGAAATGATCCTGGGTGGAAACATGGGATAGATGTTCTTGGAAATGGCAAAAAAGTTCGCTGCAACTATTGTCATAGCGAATTCTGGGGAGGAATTAATAGATTCAAGTTACACCTTGCTTGTTATGGAGGAGATGCTGGGCGATGTGTTAGTGTCCCAGATGATGTGATGCAATTGTTTAAGCAAATTGTGTCTAATGCTGAAGATGCAAAAAATAAAAAGAGGCATTTGATTGACATTAGTGCAGAAAATGAAGTGGAGGTTGATGTTGCTAGGCATCAAATTCAAAGCAAAGGGAAAGGTCTTCTTAGCTTCACATCAAAGGGAAAGAGTAGTGGAGGAGGGGTGCAACAACATTTGAATGAAATGCTGAAAAAAGACTTGAAGGAGCAAGCTTATGATGAAATTGCTGAATTTTTCTACACAAGTGGTCTTTCTTTCAATGTGGTGAAAAATCCTGCTTTTGCAAAGATGTTGGAGACTGTTGGGAGATATGGATGTGGTTTCAAACCACCTTCTTATAATGATATTAGAGAAAAGCTTTTGAAACGAGCTGTGGCTCGAACTGATGGAATAAGAGATGAGTTTAAGGAGGAATGGAAAAAAACCGGTTGCACAATCATGTCTGATGGATGGACTGATAGGAAGAGGCGCTCAATTTGCAACTTCATGGTAAACAGTCCTAAAGGTACATTTTTTCTGTATTCATTGGACACTTCTGACATTTCAAAAACCACTGATAAGGTTTCAAAAATGTTGGAAGATGCTATCAATTATGTTGGAGCAGAAAATGTTGTTCAGGTGGTTACTGATAATGCTGCAAATTACAAAGCAGCGGGAGAAAAATTGATGCAAACAATAGATCATTTGTATTGGACCCCGTGTGCGGCACATTGCATTGACTTGATATTAGAAGATTTTGAGAAGATTTTGAATGTGCATAAAGTCACTATAAAGAAGGGAAGAAATATCACCACCTACATATATTCCAGGACTATGCTTATTACTTTGTTGAGGAAAGAGACTTCTGGGAGGGACTTGATTAGGCCTGGTGCGACTCGCTTTGCCACAGCATATTTGACTCTATCTTGTCTTAGTGAACTCGAAACACCACTGAGGGCCATGTTTGATTCAGAAGATTGGAGGTCAACTAAGTTTGCTGCTTCAACAGAGGGGAAAAAGGTGCAAAGAATAGTAAAGGATTCTCAATTTTGGAAGAACATAGTGATATGTCTCAAGGCTGCTGGTCCTATGATAGAAGTCCTTCGCTTGGTGGATTCAGATGAAAAACCCGCCATGGGTTTCATATATGATGCAATTGATACCGCTAAAGAGAAGATAAGAACAAACTTCAAGGATGTCAAGAAAAGGTAAATACGTTTTCCTTATTCATAGATTATTTTCACTCTTTCTTAAAACTAAGTGTTCTCTTTATATTGTAGATATGAGTCTGTATGGAAAATCATTGATGAGAGGTGGGATAAACAACTTCATAGGCCCTTACATGCAGCTGGATATTATCTTAATCCCTACTTCCATTGGGATTCTAATTTCAAAAAGGAAGATGTTGAGGTCAAAGAAGGGCTATACAGTTGCATGATAATGATGGTACCCAATGTCGTGGAGAGGAAAAAGATTCATGCCCAACTTATTGTGTTTCATAATAGAAAAGGCATGTTTGGACTAGAAGATGCACAAAGTGTTAGGAAGACTGTGACTCCAGCAGAATGGTGGGAGGCTTATGGAGATCATTGTCCCGAACTAAGGAATTTTTCCATTCGGGTTCTAAGCTTGACTTGTAGTTCTTCCGGGTGTGAGCGTAATTGGAGCGCATTTGAAATGGTATGTTTGACTTCTATCTCACTTTGTTTCTACATATTAATATATATGGCTTAGAATTTAGGAAGTTATGATATTTTTAGATAATATTGAAATTGTAAACTTATGTTTTATTTCTAGGTGCATACAAAGAAAAGGAATAAATTGCACCAAAAGAAGATGAATGATTTGGTTTATGTCATGTACAACTTGAAGTTGAAGAATAAACCAAAAAAGAGAAATGTTTTTGCCTCTTGTTCATTTGAGGAAGTTGCTTCAGATGATGAGTGGATAACTGAGGAAGGAGAAGATGTTAATGTCAATGAACTGAATGAAGAAGTTGGACTTGAACATCTTAATGATAATGATGTTAATGTTGATTTGGATGAAGTTGAAGGAAGTATTAGTACTCATACTAATGCAAGTGGAATTAGACAAGACTTTTCATCTGATTCTGATGAAGGTGATGTCGATGGCAATGATGATGGAGGAGAATCTGAAGATGATGATGGTGATGATCATGGAATGGAAGAATGACTTTTCATCTGACTTTTATGTACTTTGTTTTAATGCTTTTGTTGTGGTACTTTGAGTATGTACTTTATTTTGGTACTTAACTACTTAGCTTATGGTGTGGTACTTTGTTAAACTTTGCTTAATTGCTTTATTATGAAGTTGGATTTTGAGTTTATTTGATTAAATGCATCTTGGATGCTCTTAATCCTCTTATAATTAGATTATATGTTTGTATTTATTTTTCATATGACAGGGTTATACTTAGTAAATTTTCATTTCTGGTAGACTCGAGTCTCGTCGAGTCTACGAGTCGAGTCTACGAGTCGAGTCTACCTACCTAAAACGAGTCTGCTTAGACTCACGAGTCTGACAACCTTGCTGGTGATAATGATTGCTGAGGTTCTGCACTTCTGCTTGAGTACAATAAAATGACATGTTCTGCTTGAGTACAATAAGAGCATCTGCAGCAAAGAAATTTAGTGTGTTTCTTTGTGACATATCATCTGAAATAAAGTTTCTTAACTGTTGCAGAAAATAAAGTTTCTCCACGTGGCAAACAACTTTGCTCTAGAGAAACTTTGCTCAAAGTTACTTTGCTCAAAGTTTCTCTTCCAAATTTAATGATTAAAAAATAAATAAAAAATAAGAATTAGTTAAAATGAAATATAAATAATAAAATTATAAAAAAGGTGAGGTATATTGAGGGGTCCATTTAAAAAACTTTTTAGAGTTGCTGAGTTGGAGTAAAAAGTGAGTAGAGTTGATTAAAGTGATTTAAATAACGTGACATTAGCAAAACTTAAATTAGAAACTCATTAGAGTTTCTTGGATAAATAATGATGGTCTAAAATTACTTCAGTTGGATTTGAGTTGTGATGAAATACCCCGCAAAAGCAAGTTTGACATCGGTGGGTTGGAGGCCAAAATAAACGGGACATCGGTGGGTTGGAGGCCAAAATAAACGGTGAAATAAAAAATGACTAAAGAGATCATTATCGATTGCTACAAGACTAGAGACCAACTAGGAAATTTATTCAAAGTGTTGCACACTATGCTTAGAGAAAAAATTACATCTAAGAGGAGTGATGAAATATAATGGTTTTTTTTCATAGGCAAATGTTAGTGGTTAGTTGTTAGTAAGTTATAAAATTCTTTTAAATTTTCTTTCAGAATTTAAACCCTGAATCTTCTCCTCCCCAACTCTTATGTCCTAGCTCTTATCACTTGAGCTAACTCTTAAGGATGTTGCAATTTATGGAATCATGTAGAAGATTTAAACTATTGTAATGTTATAATTATCTAGAACCATCACGATATGTCTTTCTCTATAATAGTCTAAATCAAGAGTATGTAAACCGACATTGATGGGTTGGTATGTAAAGCTTATAAATTAGCTTCAAGTATGAAGCATGCATGTGTGGAGAAACAACAATCACCATTCCCATATCAATGGAAATACATTGTTACAAGTATGAGTGTCACCCGTTTCTAAAAATATTTTATTTTTAAATTCTAACTAGTTTCATAACAAAAGTGGAACTGATGAATACAGAATATAGCATTTTTTTAAATATTTATATTGACAAAATTACTTGTAGGTTTATTTTATTATTTTTTCTAATTCATACGCTTTTGTTTCTCTTCGTCATCAAGCCCTCACTCCCATCTTCTACTGCCTACCATTTTCATTGTGAAACTTCGATTTTGTCCTTGAGGACATACTTATCATCGTCATTACCAACCTCGTTGAGTGAATGAAGCCTTTCATTTGTTTTGTTTCAGTTGCAAATCTGAGCTGCGACTTTACTTGTAATAATCCACAAACCACAATTGCAAGACGTGCGTAACCAATAAAACCGTCCTTCTTCACGATTGCCAATTGCTTCAGTCTTTTTTTTTATACCTTGGAAGATTTAATTGCTTCAGTCTTATCACACAGGTTTCTTTTTCCTTTTTATTATCAACGCTTGTTGTTCTGGAACCAAGAGAAATCCCTCCCTTCGGACGGTCGTGGCGACCCTCATCCCCCGAAGGAGCTAAACAACCGGTCCGAGGGATTACTGATCCAACAGAAACCACTAAGCAAAGGGACGACCGCCTGAAGAACTACACCCGGGGACGACTGGGTAGACCGACTATAGGGCATAAGGGACGAGTCGACCAAACACTCGTCCCACCGGTTACCCCTTTGGACAGGATGGGCCGGTCAGGGAATAAGGGATCCCTCTGTACAAAGAATTTCGATTAACATACTAGTACATTCAGTTATCATTCCAAACCAAAATCAGGCTAACAAGTATCCACCAGAAACACAATAACATTATAGCATTAAAACAGACATTACATAAAAGGATATCAAAGCCCAAACTAGTACAATCATCAAAACACAGAAACATCAAAGTTCAAAAAACTTATAGAAAGTAACAACAAAAGACAACAACGACTTAAGAACCCTCTGTCGGGGGTAAGAAGGAATGGAGGCATTATCTTTGACGGAACCGATCTTGCCACCGGAAGCACACTTTCGGTAGTGGACAGGTTTCACGTCAATGCCCGGATTAACCACTTGAAGCTGACTGACAGCATTATTAAATGCTGCCTTGTTGATCTTGGCCAGACTGCCCTTAAGCTGCTTCACTTCCTCCTCCAAATCGACTATCTTAGCATCCCGATCCGTCAACGCCCCTTGCATGTTGGTCTTTTCCATTTTCAAAGAGGCACTCTTCTCGGCCATCTTCACCTCTGCGACCTTTAAAGCATTCAGCTCCGCTTCTAGCGTCTTCACCCGATCGTCCCTCTGGAGGAGGAACTCTTGAGCTCTAGCTAAATCGGCCTCCGCAGAAGCCAACTTGTCCTCACACATAGACTTAACTTTAACAGCAACTTCCAATTTTCGGGCGAGATCTCCCTTAACCCGGCTAGCCTCCTCCAGTCCCTTGGTCAGTTCCTGCACGACCTTTTGACTCTCGGTCAGATCCTCCTCAGCCTTCCTAAGACTTGCAGCCAAGTTCTGCTCATTCTCCTGGCACTCGGAGAGCTGAACCATCACGTCATTATGAGTAAAGCGGATTAAGGAGGCCAACCGCAAAGAACTCCTGAGTGCATGGTTGTACAGCGAAGGGAGATTATGACCAAGCACAAAATCCCGGTCAATCTCTTGGAACACCAGCTAGTCGATCCGATCCAAATGTTCATCAGAGTTAAGAGTTTCGTCCCTCCAAACCGAGATTGGTCGAGGGACTTCATGAACCACAGACCGAAGATGAATGGCTTGGGACGGGTTGACATTCACCACCGGTGGATCGGGACCCTGAAAATAAGTGTTAAAAACTATGCGTCGCGACCTCTTCGGGGGACGAGCACTCTCTGTACCCTCATCTCTACCCTCATCATCCGCGTTTTTCGGATCGCCGCTGCCACCGTCACCTTCACCTTCGAGACCGATGGCCGACTCTTTAGTCCGACCATCTTCCTTGTCATTCCCATCAGACCCCGAGCCTACGGAGTTCTGCTCCCCCCGGGATCAACACGCCCTTCCTGCTCATGTCCATGCCCCGGATCGTCTTCTTCCCCCTCGTTTTCTTCTTCTCGACCTTCATCTTCCTCATCATCAGTTACTTTATTATCCACGATCTGAAGAGCGCGGATCAAATCAGGATCTACGTCCATTTTCGCCCCTAAAAATAAAAATGGAACGAGTTAGAATCACTACAAGAGAGAACCAAAAGAAAGGTCGAGAAAATAAACTTACTTAGCTCCCTAGAAACTCTACGGGCACTAAAACGACAGAGATCAAATGCCCTCAAAGGCTTTATCGTCTTCATCTTTCCCTTGACCATAACGTCTCGGGTGGACCTTACCAAAATGGAATGAAACTAACGGCGGCTCTCCGACAGCGCCCCCGAGTCCTGAGTACAATACCTTTGCGCACCCAGTTTGAAGTTCCGATCAGTCCAAACCAAAGGAAATCGCGGCCGCGTTCCCCCACCCTCGTTTCTCTCAAACCACCAAGCAGGATCAGGACTAACCGGGGCGACTTGGAAGAAGGCATTCTTGAAGTCCTTATAAGAATCAACAAAAGGGTGGAAGATCTGCTTCCGGGACATCAAGCTCACCATACCTTATCCACCGGCCCCCTGGGTATGAGAGGGCTCGAACAGATGGAAGAAGAGGGCCAGGGTCGGTTGCTTTCCGAACAACATACAGGCGGCTTCATACGCCTGGACGAAAGCCCACCCCCCGGGAGTAAACTGGGAAGGAGCCACCTGTAGGTGGTTCAAGACACGCACCAGGAAGTCGGTGAAAGGCATCGACACTCGTACCCTCTTGATTGTGTACATGTGCATGTATATTCCAAGGGGGGGGGGGGGAAAGGAAGCCTCTTCTTGGGACCTGGAGAGAAAGTCTCATGACCCAGTCCTACCAAATTTTCCGGGACAAAATATTGGGTCCGGAAATATCCTTCGTCCTCATTGGCATAAATCGACGGCATGTCCAGAATATTCCGGCAGCACCAGTTGTAGGGGGCCAAATCCCCCTTCAGCAGAGGATACTTGACCTGCTCCCTCTTGGGACGTTTCGGCCCACTTTCCCGAGACTTGGAGGCCGGAATCCCCGAGCCGTCGGCCTTCTTCTTCCCTCGTCCCAACATCTCTTCACCTGCACAGGGGAGCACGTTATAAGAGTAAGGCTACCACTAACGGGACCCCACGCCTCAGCCCACAGAGAAGGACGACGGAGAAGAAGGCCTACGTGAGCACCGTGGCTCGCTGTAACACCCCATTTTTCCCATTGTTTTATTTAAAAATGTTTATCAGAGTTTAAAAAACATATCTAGGGAGTATTACACTTTTTCATGAAAACTCATTAAAATTAACGCTGATTGTGTTTGAAAATTTATAAGTTCATATGATTTTCAAAGAATGAATTATTTATACCTTTCATGCATAGCACAACAGGCAAAATATGTATCCCAAAGATTTATATAAAAATATGGGCAGAGTTTCCTCCGTATTGTCAGCATTTCTAAAATAACAAGACCTGCCAATCAAATTTCTAAACCAGCCAGATAATCCTAAGATGCATAAAATCACTTATTTAAATAGGTTTATCTTCCATGATATTCCAATAATATTCATCATACTCAGAAATGAATTTCATAAGCACTTCGGCCATCAACAGTACGACATCGCCATAATTTAGAAAATTATTCAACAACTTCCATAAGGAGAGGTTATAAAATCCTCTCAACAGAAATGCAAAAGTAACGTAAAATTTCTACTCAGTGTTACATTACAGAGCAAGACACTTTATTTTATTATAATAATAATAATAACATAAACTAAGACTCTCCGAAGCTACTCCTCATGAGCCACATCTCTACCTCCAGTACCTGTACGATGTCGCATAGAACATCATTCCAACAGAAGGGTAAGAACTTACATTGTATAAAATATAACATAACAAAGAACAAGTAAACAATCACTACACCAGAAAAGGGCTTTTACAGCGCCCCTATTACAGCGCTTCTCCTAGCAAGAGCTGTAAAAACAAAAACACGCAGCGGATAATAGGATTTTATAGCGGTTAAAGAATAAACCGCTGTAAAATCATTACTTATTAACAGCGGTTAATTTTGCAGCCGCTGTAAACACAAAAACGCGGAGCGGATAATAGGATTTTATAGCGGTTATGTTCTAAACCGCTGTAAATAATTGGGTTTCACTATTTACAGCGTGTATCTACTAACCGCTGTAAATAATATATCCTGAAAATTAAAAAAATGTTTCATTTAGGATTCGAACCCGGGTACATCAAAAAATTGTATGACTTCTTACCACTGGGCTCGAGTGAGCTTTAATTAAATATGTTGGTTTTTATATATAAGTATATTATATTGAATTCGTACCCCACTAACAAAACCCAGTAACTGTAAACCCTATTCTTTACCACACTTTCACTCTCTCGACTCTTAACCTCTTCTCCTTCTCTCAAACGCGTTTTACCTCGGCCTCCACCGTCCTTGCCGCCGCCGGAGCCATCCTAGCCGGCGTCGGAGCCGTCCTTGCCGCCGCCGTCCTTCCCGCTCTTGTTTTGTGTTCCTTTGTGCACAGTTCTTGCCATCTTAACCTCTGTTCCATCTCTCAAAAGCTTGCTGCACCTTGTGCCTCCACCGTCCTTGCCGCCGCCTCCGTCCCTGCTGCACCGTTGCCTCTCATGTGTTGTGCCCCTTCGTGCACGGTTCGTTGCCCTGTCCTCAGAGTTCAAAAGCGCTCCATTGTTCCTCTCCTCGATCAAGCAATTTTCTTCTTCCTCATAAGGTATGATTTTCTTCAATTTTGTAAATGCAACCTAGGGTTTGAGTGTGTTTTAATTGAAGAGACAATATACAGTTGTCAAACTCATGTATTATGTCTATGTGGGACTTGATTTAGTCACCCCTGACTCAAATGAAACATTAAGTTTTATTAACGAGGTGTTCATCCTTGTTGTGGGTTGTGTTTTGTCTATGTGGGACTTAAGTTTTGACCACTTCATTTTTTTCTTTTTTATTAACGATGCGGGACTTTGTTTAGTCCTATGGTGTGGGTTGTATTTTTCCTATGTTGTACTTTGCATATTCATACCTAGAGAAAGAAATTTTAGAACTAATCAGTGAAAAAAATAAAAAGCTTGACTGTGAGAGAGTGGAGCAGAGGAATCAGAGAGAAAGCAGAGCTAGAAATTTTACATGAGAAGTTGTGACTTGTGAGAGAGGATGAATCAAAGAGAAAACAGAGCTATTAATGTTTTGGACTTGAAGGAGATTGTCACGGTGGTGAAGGTTTTGGGGATGCAGGAAAGTTGATGATGGTGGCTATGAATAGTTGTTATTATAGTGATCTGTTGGTGGTTCAAAGGTAATGGAAAGAAGGGAAATGGAAGATGATGAAGTAGAGGTGCTGCTTAGTGTAAGGACTAAGGACATTGGTGGGAAGGTGGAAGAAACATTCATGCAGATGAGTTTTGTGATATGATGCTATGGGATGAAGGAGATGATTTTTTGAGGTCTCTGTAAAGAAGTGAAGTAAGTTTTTTGGTGGTGAGAAGTTCCCCAGATAACTTCTACTTTTCTACCTATACAATAGCTAAATAATAAACTTCATTGCTCTTCACTTTCTCATGTATGTATTTTTATAGATATTCAAATTCTCATGAGTTCAAACTCGAATTTATCGGTTCAATTCTCTTTTTGGTTGCTTAATTGGTATGATTATATATGAGATTGAATTTGTGATGTTTGTGTTTTGCTTAGGAAAAAGGTGATAAAAATTATGCACACCAAGTATTTGTAAAAGGTTCTTCAATAAAGGGGCTTAAAATTTTCTTGCAAATTATACTCCTTTAAATCTTAGTCCCCCCCTCCTGAAATTCCTGGCTCCGCCCCTGATTAAATCTCCATCTTTTTGGGCTGAACTTTAGTACTTTGTCTATTAACCAACTCATCTAAAGCTTCTTTCATCCAAGCATATGGGCATATTTCTTTTGCTTCAGCCATAGTAATCTGCATGATGCAAATCAATGAAACTTTAGGACACCAAACAAATATGTTACTTAATTAAGAAATTTGCAATTGGGAAGATGAATATAATTGACCGTGAATACACTGAATAGAGGCTATGTAGTTAACTTACCCATTTTCTTCTTCTTGTGTTCATCTCAGGCCAGTTATCCAACTCCTTGCTAACAAGCAAAGGGAACATGTACCCCTCATGAACTGTGGGTTGACGTTTGCTCTTGTAATACCATTTACCCAATTTACTCTACAAGAGAAAAAACAAACCAAAGTACACAAGGTAAGAATTCATTCAAAGGCCTAATCAAACTTGACAACTCATGCTTATCAAACTTTTACTTGATAAGCTTTGACAATTCAAACACTTAAAGGCTAAGACTCTAGATAAATAATTATTTACCATCTTCTAGGAAATTCTAGGAAAGCAAGGGGATATGATATTATTTACCTGCTTTGATATTTAACCTTTCATACATTTAAAGTTAATTGTACTTTAATTGATTTTTATAGCTGTTTCATTGTAAATTTTATTTAGCATTTTGTAAATTTTTGCCCCCTCATTAAGTTTCCTAGTTTTGTTCCTGCTTGGTCATGAGTAAATACAATTTAGGATTTTTTGAAAACTAATTGGTTTTATGTTAATCTGCTAAGCTTGGTGTACTTGTAGTCATTGGAAATTAACAGGGGATTGAAAACAATAGTAGCCTTAGACTATGTTTACATACGCACAATACTCTTTTTATGATTGGAGCACTAATCCAAGGTACTGCCTGAGCAATCTATGTTTGATACGTAAGTACAAGATTTTTTTTTTTTTTGACATACGAAATGATAAGGGAATTTGTTTACTTCTAAATCTTATTTTTTTCTTGGATTTATTAGGGCTCTGAAGGTTCATCGGTCAACTTCTGGTATGAGTGTACCCAAAGCAAAGCAAATTTATATTTCGTGGAATATCATTGAGGTATAATATTAACTCGTTATTACCGTTTAGTACGTTTATATACAGCGGTAATAATGCTAAGTGCTAACAATTTGGAGAAATTTTATAGTATTTAGGATTGAATGCTACCTGTCCTAATTTGTCATAAGTTTGTAGTGCTTTGGTTGTAACAAGACATTGTTTGCAGAACTGTCGCACTAATATGTAAGTACTTGTAATTTTTGTGATATAGTAGCTGCTAAGTATCCTTTGCCTCGTGATATAGCTGGCAACCTATAACTTGTAGCTAAGTTAATGTAAAATGGAGTAGTATCTGTTTATAAACTTGTCTATTTATTTACATGAAGTTTTCTATATAGAACAAAGATATATGAGTTTATAGCATTCATTTAGTGTTTATTCTTTGGCTTTTGTAGTGCCCTCGTCAGACTAATAGTGTTGATTGCGGATATTATGTGATGAAGTTCATGAAAGATATCATCACTCACCAACAACTTGTGATCCCAACGAAAGTAAGAAACTTTGATATGCGTTCGCATTGGATTTTAAAAGCTCTAATTGTAACTTAACTCTATTTTTATGCTGTTTTGTAGTATTTTGAAGATTGTCAGTTCGTTTCCTACAATGAAGAGCAATTGCGTGAAGTTAAAGATGAGTGGGCTGCTTATGTTTTTTACAATTGTTTTTAGTATTTAATCTATTGGATAGTTATCTATGAGATGGTGGTAGATGAAGTTAAGGACGTGGTTGAGATATTATGCACTTTAGAAATTGCTTCGAATTTATGAAGCTTTTGATATTTAGATATATTGGTTTTGATATGCTGAAGTTCAGAAAATGTTTATTTTATGGCTGAGTTGATATCCTGTGTTTAGAAAATGTTGATGTTTTTTGTTTGGAAGACTCAAATGGGGAGAGGGTCCTTATGATTTGGAGACTCAAGAAACATTTCTATTGCAGAAACTCATTTATGAGAGTTTTTTTTTTGCTGTCATGAAATTACTGTCCATATGCTTGCTATAAGAACAGAGGTTCTGTTTACATGAGATGTTACTGTGCTTATATGCTATACCTTGTTTTAGCTTATGTTACTGTGTTATACCTTGTTTTAGTTTGGTGATGTGTATTGATTTTGCAGTCAGCTTTCATAGCTTTTGAAATGTGTACCCTTTCGGTTAAATTATGATCAATATATCTTCTTTTCAGAAAAAAAAAAAAAAAATGTTGATCTTTTGGCTGAACAGGTGTGGTAATTAATTCAACAAAAAAAAAACAAATTACAGCGGTTCCGTGGTGGAACCGCTGTAATATATATTATCAAATACAGCGGTTACCGGCTGAAACCGCTGTAAAAGAAGACTCAAGTACAGCGGTTATTCTAGAGAAAAGCTGTTGTAGGTCTGTATTTACAGCGGTTTTATTAAATCAACCGCTGTAAATAATGCGTCTTTTACAGCGGTTAGAACCGCTGTTAAGGCTTTTACAGCGGCGAGATCTACAGCGGTTCTGGACCGCTGAAAACCGCTGTAAAAGGCCAAAAAAAACCCGCTGTAAAAGCCATTTTTTGGTGTAGTGAATTCAGATTCTGCTTTATAAACTCTTCACATTTTCTTTAAAATCTGAGTGATTATAATATTTGCTCTCAAGACAGTTTCACAATTCTTATTATTGTTTCGGAAAATTATAAGCTTTAAGAAGAATAATAATTCAACTTCACGACTTCACCACAATAGCAAAACAATTCACCAACAATTCACCAAACACATAAAACCACTGAAAACGTGAAACTTAGTGTGTGAGACTCCAATGCATGCATGTGGTACCAATTGTTAACCTTAGCGGTATCACCGCGTCCACTCTAGACAGTTAACCACCAATGAAGTCCACTCCAGACTTCCAGAACCACTCCAGTTCTGGGACAAGCCCCAGTTTTCCGAGGAAAACCGACACATTGCCTCTTGACAAAATGAAGTGTATTTCGTGCAAAAACTCATAAATTAAAACATGCCATTGGAGACAACTCCAGCCCCAAATATATAACATATTTTCTCACCAAATTCCATAACGGAAATCACACCAAAATTGCACAAAATAACACTTCAATATAATTATCAAATCATTCACTATTCCACCGACAAACTAGCAACACAAAATCACAAAATGTCTCACATCAATTACCAGAACCAGTTCCAGAATCAATCCCAGAAATAAGCAGAAACATGGCAAACTTGCAGATAATTCTGGTACTAAACGAGCAGTCCAAAAATTATGAAAATTTTACCAAACATAGCCTTATACGTTAGCTTTCATATAAAATTGGTTTCACCCAATTTTAGAGAGAGTTATGCTCTCTACAGAACATGTTGTTAGGGTGTCTGCGAGCAGAAACAGAGTGAACTTGCAGATAATTCTGGTATTGAACCAGCAATCCAAAAATTATGAAATTATTACCCCATATAACCCTATGAGTAAGCTTTCATACAAAATTGGTTTCATTCAATTTGGAATTCTGTAGAGAGAGTTATGCTCTCTACAGAACAGGCTGTTAGGGTGTCTGCGGGTAGAAACAGAGTGAACTTGCAGATAATTCGGGTATTGAACCAGCAATCCAAAAATTATGAAAATATTACCCAACATAACCCTATGAGTTAGCTTTCATACAAAATTGGTTTCACTCAATTTAGAATTTTGTAGAGAGGGTTATGCTCTCTACAGCACAGGCTGTTAGGGTATCTGCGGGCAAAAACAGAACCCAATTTTCCCCCAGAACCTCAATTTCGCTCAAAATCAATTTTGCTCACCACATGTTAACACTCAACACAGTATCTCAGTTCTGAATTTTCAAAGAAGTTGGGGTCTCGTTCATGTTAAACTCAACCTCTGTTATACTACAATTATACAAGGTAAATTCAGACCCTTACCTTCTATGACACCAGTACAAAGCCTCCTAGACCCTTTTCTTCTTGATTCTCTGCCTCCTTCCACTTGAATCAAGGTTCTTCCTTCAATCTACCAATCGTGTGTAGTTTAAGGTGGGATTTGGTGTGGGTTTTGTGGAGGAAAAGGCGAGTAATGATGAAGAAGTTGAGAGAGGAAGAAAATTCGCTACTTACTGTGCACAGAAGGAAAACGAAATTGAAAGAGAGAGAGAGAGAGAGAGAGCAGAACACGGTTTTCTTCTTTTTTTTTTTTTTTAGCTACTGCCCCCATCCTTAAGTAACCATCTAAACCTAATTCCTCAAGGGCTAAACTAAAAACCCTAAAATCTCTCCTAGTCCTTGTCTACATTTTTAATCCTAACTTTCACCCCCTAACTCTCTTCCATTTCATAAAACACACCCAGCATCACAGAAAATATTTTATTTCATTAAAGTATTATTATATCGCCTAATAAACCACCATACAATATAATCTTAATTAAAATAAAATACCAATATTATTTTAATTAAAAACGGGGTGTTACACTCGCACTCTCCGGAAAGGAGAGCGGGGAAGACCTTCATATACCGTCAACAAAAAAGAAAAGTAAATAAATAAACGAAGAGGAGAAAGAGAAACTTACCACAAATTGAACAAGAACTCAGAGAACACGACCGCCAGAGAACGTGGACGATCACTGCAACACAAGACACCGGAGAAAACCTCGTCGCGGCAAAGCTCGCCAAAGAAACTCCTTCGCGATAGAGAAACAGAGAATTTGGGGAAGAAACTCCTCAAATGAGGACCTCACTCCCCTTTTATACTAAAGGGGAAGAGGGATCGTTTCAATGCATTAAAGGCCCATTAAGGCAATAATGGCAACAACGGATGAAAAGCCACCTTGGGCAGACACTGAATCGCCGCCACAGTTTCCCATAAAAGACAACGCCTCGGGGAAATTATCTGCACGCGCTTAAGGAAAAAAAAAAGCGTTTCACCGCCTCTCCCCCACCCACTACGAAGGGACACATGCCTCAGAAGTGATGGGTCGCCAGAAGACCACCTGCTACTTCTACCTAACCCCATTTCCGGGTTATTTCAAATTCAAAAACTCAATCGTTACCCCTTGGGAAAGACGACGCCACCCGGGACTCGTAGTCGGTAATTCGACTTACCATAACCGCCATCCCAAAGGAGGGACGATCACAAACTTAGTTGTCGCTCCACTGACCCAGTGAACAGAACTAGGGGACTCGCAGTCGGTGTTTCGACTTACCATAACCACCGTGCCAAAAGAGGGACGATCACCAACTTAGCTCTCGCTCACGGACCCAGTGGACCAGAACTAGGGGACTCGCAACCACTATCCTAAAGAGGGATGATCACCCCATAAAGACTGGCATCCGTACAGGGGGACTTTTCCTCGTCTAAACGACCCTTAGTTGACCTAGTAAAGCCTACCGAACAGCGGGCGGCTACGATAACATTTTAGTTCACGCTCCACTATCCTAGTGAACCAGAACTAGGGGATTACTATTCTGGAACCAAGAGAAATCCCTCCCTTTGGACGGTCGTGGCAACTCTCATCCCCCGAAGGAGCTAAACAACCGGTCTGAGGGATTACCGATCCAACAGAATCCACTAAGCAAAGGGACGACCACCTGAAGAACTACACCCGGGGACGACCGGGTAGACCAACTATCAGGCATAAGGGACGAGTCGACCAAACACTCGTCCCACCGGTTAACCCTTTGGACGGGATTGGGCCGGTCAGGGAATAAGGGCCCCTCCGTACTTAAGGAGATCAAATCAACCATCTCGTCGCGGACCCCACTATCTGCACTTGGGGGCTGGGGTCACATCCCAAGGTCAATGTGTGGATTACAAGGAATCCTGAACCGTGAGATCTCTGAGAATGGCAGGAGCCGCAGGAGGATCCTACGGTAGGGAACCACCCAAGAACCAAGAACACTCATGGCACCCCCTTTACCTGGGGACCACTCCACGCTTCTATCTATACCTCACTTTAAACTTAACCAACTTAATCTTTCCCCTCAACTGATTTAAGCTTCGGAGTACATTGCAGGACTCCCCTCCTAGGACGGTGAATCACGCCTCAACACTCATGACCGACCGCAAGGACCCCTCACCGTTCTCCTTCTTCCCTACCCTTCTCTCTGGGTAGGATTGGTCAGGCGATCTCCCCGATCACTTGTTATGTTAGAATAAAAAATATCAAAGTTTGTTATGCTTTTTTATTACGGTGCTTGTTATGCTTCTATTACATTTTTATTAATCCTTTTTATAATAGTATATTGACCAATTTGAGTTGTCAGATATAATTAGTTTTGGAAATTAATTTTACTAATGAGTTAAGACTTAAGAGTGAAGTTTTATTATTGGGATATATTGGGCATGTTCATTAACGTATATGCAACCCCATCTCTTTTGTTCCGCTGTTTTGTTCCGCTCTATCATGTTTTGTTCTGTTCCATTACTAATTGCTACATCTGTATTCATTTATGTCTCCTAGTAACTTCTCAGTGTCAATGTATATTTACTACAGTTCCCGAATGATAGCTCAAGTGGTAATAGCTGGGTGACATATGAGTTGGGAGGGAAATGTTTAGATCAATCCTTGGCCGGTGATGCAATTTAACTTTGATCTTAAAAAAAATAAAAAGTTTGGCAACTGCAATGCAATATCTTTTGGGTAAATAGCCAAGTTCGTCCCTGAATGTGTCCACCGCCTTCAACTTAGTCCCTAAATTTTAAAAATGTCACATGCGGTCCCTGGATGTGGCAAAACTCATTCACGTTAGTCCCTGGGTTAAAAAAAAGTTGACGGACGTTAACGGAAGTAGTGATGTGGATTTTTTTTTCCATTCTGGAGTGCTGACGTGGAAATTACTTACTTTCCCCCCAAAAATGAAACTCTCAGGACACATGTCATATGCTGATTGGTTCAAATAGTGGTCAAATTGGTCCCTTCTCAACCTTCATCTTCTTCCTCCCAACCCAACCTTGAAAATCAGAAACCCAACACCATTGAAGCCCCACCAACCACCACTTCCACCACCCCCACCGAAACCCTCTTCCACCAACGCCAACCTTCCTCAACCTTTATCTTCTTCCACCAAATCAGATCTCAGATTCGCAGGTTAAGGGTGTTGCCGTTGGCGAACTTGGTGGAAGATGTTAATTGCTTATTTGCCTACAAAATATTTACAGCATACCATTCCCTTTACCATTGGGCTAGCATTAATAAGAAAGATAGTTTTTGCTCCAGAAAAACCCACAAAATACCCACATCAACCGATTGGGCCAAAGGATCCATGACACACTTGCAGAGGGAAGAGAGATCGTGAAATCTGAGAGAGGAAGCAATTGAAGATGAGGAACAGGGAGACGAAGATAGAAGGAGAGCGACTACGTACCGGCGAGGAATGAAGGTGATGAGCGTGTGGGCCCTGGCGGTGGAGCAAGGGCTCTGGCGCGGAGGTTTGAAGGTGACAGCGGTGAGGGTTGGGTTCCGGTGAAGGTAGTTGTTGGCCGATGGAGGTTTGGGCTCTCTTCCATCTTTTCCCCTGGCTGAGATTTGGTGTTGTAAATTGTGATGGCTTGTTGTGAGGGTGGAAGGCTTTGGTGGTTCAGTTCAGTGACAGGGTTGAGGTCATAGGTTGAGGAGAAAGATTGATTTCACAGTGGCTATGGTTGAGAGTGTGGGGCTTGTAGAAAGCGTATTATGGTGTGAAGAACTTGGCTCGGTATTTTTTCTGTATGGGTTCATGGAAGCTGCCTGTCATTTAACGGAGGAAGGAGATGGTGGTGGTGCTGTTTTTTATGTGTTAGTGAAGGTGGTGTTTGGTCATGGCTATGGAGGGAAATGGAGAAGTTTCATGGTGGTTTGAAGGTGAGGAATGGTACTGTCATGCCTTTTGATGGTGGAAGAAGACAAAAAGAAGGAGGGTGTTCGTGAAGCTCCTTTGCACTGTGTTGAATCCCCTTATTTATGCTAATTTCCTCTTGCTTTTGATTTGATCCCCAGCAAAATTTCTTGAGCATTGTATCATTGCTTGATATATGAGATTTTTGCTGCTTATGGTATGACTTAGGGAGTTTGCAATTCGTTTGCGTTAACATAAAGATATTGGCTAGGAATGCATAACCCAGCAATCTAACTCTCGTTTCCTTTGTTTTGCGTCTTAACTTTTCTTTTCTATTTTTTTTTGTCCCTATTTTGTGATTGCAACACATTCTTGAGCCTTGTGTTTGGAGTGTTGGCACAGAGCAAAATTTTCATTATTGTTAAAACTTGTTAAGCTCAAATTGCCATTATAGAGGTTGTTTGCAGATTCTCAGATATGGTGGAAGAAGAGGAAGGCTGAGGGAGGTTGGTGTTGGTGGAAGAGGGTTTCAGTGGTGGTGGTGTTGGGTGAGAGGGGGATTTGGTGGTGGTGGTGGTTGTTGGTGTGGCTTCAATGGTGTTGAGTTTCTGATTTTTGAAGGTTGGGTTGGGAGGAAGAAGATGAAGGTTGGGGAAGGACCAATTTGACTACCATTTGAGCCCTGAGAGTTTCAGTTTTGGGGGGGAAAAAAGTAATTTCCATGTCAGCGATCCAGAATAGAAAAAAAAATCCACATCACTACTTCTGTTAATGTCCGTCAACTTTTTTTAACCCACGGACTAACGTGAATGAGTTTTGCCACATCCAAGGACCGCAGGCGACATTTTTAAAGTTTAGGGACTAAGTTGAAGGCGGTGGACACATTCAGGGACGAACTTGACTATTTACCCAATATTTTTTACTTTTGATAACATGCGCTTCAGCAACATGTATTTTTTAGTTTTTTTATTCTTTTGCCTAAACATGTATTTGGATTAATTTGTGACTATTATTATGGAGGGCTCGTGATTAAAGAGGTGCTGGCTTGGTGGGAGAAAGATTGGTGTGTTAGAATATAATATAAAACCATAAAAATAACCACTGATCCCAAAAGTTATCGATCATCCATGTCCCGCGTGAGAAGAATAATGCGGCGGATTTCTTTGCGAGAAATCGTTTCGGGAGGGAACGCCAAAGCAAATTTGGGGACAACCTCCATCTTTTCTATATGAATCAATGTACCTAGACGCGTGTGCGTAGTGTTTTGTTTCTGTTTAATTTTCCTCCTGTAACAAAAAAATATAATTTTACCTCTGTTCCTATTTTCCTATTTTTCCCTTTAGAATGTATTTTTTTTCTCATTTATTGTTCTCAGAAGGACATATAAGTTTTTTTCTCATTTACTTTGAAAAACATCATTTAATGCTTTCTTGAAATGGTAAGTGAATATATATAGAAAAATAGTTTTTTTCTTTAAAGTTGACAGTTAATGAAGAACAAAGATAGTAATATGGAACAATTATTATGTATAGTTATTGTTTTTCCAATACAATAGGTTAATTTTCCTACAAATTTTTCTAATACAATAAGTTTTATACAATCATTCAATCATAACCTTCCATTTTCTATTTCAAATATTATTAAATTCAAAATTAATTATGAAATAGTAAAATGAAGGGATGTGATTGAATGATGGTGTAAAATTTATTTAGATTGTAAGTGCATAGAAATTTATCTCAATTTATTATAGAGTAAGAATAAAAATTGAAAATTATTACGTAAATTTTTGGAAACATTTTTTTATTATATTTTTAAACTATTGTGAAAAGTAAAAATGTAAATTTATTAAACTATGCAAGTTGGGGAATTCAATTGTATTGTTAATTTTAATTTTTTTTGTTTTTTGGAACGAGGACTTGTTAGAAAAACTGGGAATATTTGAAATTATTAGTTAGAACTTTAATTTTTTTTTATGATTTTTCATTTAGAGTAAGAAAAATTCTAATACATATTTTGAATAAACTAATTTAATTAGAAAATAAGTTTTTTTTTCAGCTCACAAATTTTTACTTCAAGCTTCACAACTAGTTTCAAAAGAATCTAAGGCTTCTCCCTTGATCGAAACCATGTCGCTCATACCTAATGCTAAGATTGAGATGCACGACAACAACTTCAAGGTCGCGGTAGACCCCAACAAAGGTCGTCGGGGAAAAGTTGTGTTGCTCTCAGTGAACGAGAGCACTATTGCACCAAAATTATAACTTTGAGAATTATAATTTCAATTACACATTATTAATCTATTAGACTACCTAATGTGGGTATTGCACCCGAAAAAATTGCGGATACTACATAATTCACCTATATATATTTGCTCCGCCACGTTTCAAAAGAATCAAATGTCTAATGGCCAAGATGGGATTACCATACAATTGGAAGTGAAGATTTTATTTCAAAATGTTCTCAAAACCATCATTGCAAGTTTAGAGATTTACAGGGAGGCGTGCACAGAATAATGCACCCATACTGATATTTTAACACTATATATCCCCATTTCCAAACACTTCAGCATTGATAATACACTAAAAGAATTAGGGGGTTGATTCATCTGATCTGAAATCCTAACACTTAAAATGATCTTGGTTTTGCAACAATAGTTGAATGTTTCAGTATGTGCAAACTAAACTGCCCTCCTTTCTCTGTAGTATCAAGCTTGGACTGTCCGGGAGGCGGCAAGAGCTCAAAATTCTGCACCAAACGCCCCAAAGTGATGCCAAGCAGAGGCAAAGCAAGGATGATTCCAGGGCAGCTCCTCCTCCCAACACCGAACGGAAGGTACCTGAAGTCATTCCCATTAGCCTCCACTTTGGACTCCTCCTCCAAGAACCTCTCAGGCCTGAACTCTTCAGGGTTCTTCCAATGAGCAGGGTTGTTGGCGAGCCACCATGCATTCACAAGGATCTTGCTCTCTGCAGGGATGTCGAAGCCACCGAGCTTCGCGTCGTGGAGGTTCATGTGTGGGACGAGGAGGGGAATCGCCATTCGGAGGCGAAGAGTTTCCTTGATCACAGCCTCTAGGTATGGGAGCTTGTGGGTGTCTGGCTCTGTGACCTGGTGTCCTGGTCCAAGAACTCTGTCAATTTCATCTCTAACCTTGTTCTGGATCTCTGGGTGGTTCACAAGCTCAGCAATGCCCCATTCAATTGACCATAGAGTTGTCTCAATTGCTGCTCTCAAGCAAAAAAATTGGTACATCAGATATCTTATATTCCTAAACTAAATCTATGTTTGAAAATCATTCTACAATTGTATTTAAATCCAAAATCAGTTCTGGACTTCTGGGTAAAAAAAATTAAGCATTAAAATGATTTTGAGTGAAAAAAGCCACCGAAGACATCTATGCAATTGAAATTCCTCATCTTTCCCCTACTTTGCCTTTTGAATATCATTTTTAAGCGCCTCTACCCACTAAGAAAGCATTCAAGATGACTTTAATTTAGTTTAATTATTTTCAGTTCAATCCAGTGTTATTAGTGTTTTCTTTTTCTTTATGGTCAACATTATGCTGGTGATGTTGTTGAACCAACTGAAAATGGTCACTATCATTACCAACTACGAGACATAATATGGTCACCAAACTCTTGTGATCATAGCTGAATTTGTGAAAATTGAAAAGTGGGAATAGGATCGTCTCGGCTCCATTAATTAATAATCCTTAGAAAGAAATACAACATTTAATTCTAAAAATATATCTCATAATTGGTTTTAGAAATAAAAAAGTAAGTAAATTACTTGAAAAGCTATTTCTCATTTTTCTCTAAGGCTATGTTTGGCACGTTTAGCTGATAAGCTAGCTGAAAGCTGAAAAACTAGCTGATAGCTGAAAGCTGATAAGCTAGCTGAAAACTGATAGCTGAAAAACTACGTAATTTGAACAAAAGTGTTTGGTAAAACTAGTTGTTGAACAAGCTGAAATTGTAAAATGACATAAAAAGACATACTTGTATAATTTTTTTATATTTAACATTACTTTATTTTCACATTAATACCTATATGATATTAATATTAAAATTATTATAAATATTTTAATTTCACTCAAATTATTTATCATCTTAAAAATATAATATTAATTTTTAGTTATTTAATTTTTTATATTTTTATTAAATTAAATAGAATAAAACAAATAATTTGTAATTTGTAATATAAAATTATTTATTTTATTATGAAGTAGTAATTATTTCTGTGCGGGAACGATGTACATATGAGACAAGTGTGATAACTGATAAATAAATAAGTTTTTTTTTGTACATCGAAAAATGAGTAGGTAAATAGGTTTAGTAAAAAACATATAAGGCTAAAGGTGAAACTTTGATAAAATAATAAGGATAAAAATGAGAATATATTTAATAAGCTATAAGCTTTAAGCTACCTGAGATAGCTTATAGCTTAAAGCTTTAAGCTACTAAAATAAGCTCATTCACCAAACATTTTTATAGAGCTTTTAAGCTAGTCAAATAAGCTTTAAGCTAGTCAAATAAGCTATAAGCTAGCTGAAATGACATGCCAAACATAACCTAAATGAGCTTTTTGCTTATAGTCTATATGAAATTTAACACCCTCTCAAAAATATTATGCGAATGTTGTCTAAATCACTCAATATAAATATATTTAATAATAATTTAGAGAATAAAAATGGACACTATCATTATCAACTACGAGACATAATATGGTCACCAAACTCTTGTGACCAAAGCTGAATTTGTGAAAACTGGAAAGTGGGAATAGGATCGTCCATCTCTATTAATTAATAATCCTTAGAAAGAAATACAATATTTTAATATAAAAATATATGTCATAATTGGTTAAGAAAGAAAAAATTAAGTAAATCACTTGAAAAGCTATTTTTCTTTTTCCTCTAAGGGAGCTTTCTCCCGATTAATTATAATCTATATGAAATTTAATATCCTCTCGTAAATGATCATATAAATGTTGTCTAAATCACTCAATATAAATATTTAATAAAATCACACTAGTATTATGTAGCAAAATGATATCATAATATATGTCATGAACTAAAATTTTATAAGTCGCACGTCCTGTACCCTTATAAAAATAGAGGGGGTATGGTACCTTTCAATCTAAAATAGATTTAGTATTTTTTAATTATTGAGGACTAGATTGTAAATTATAAAAAATATATTATGACATAAGAGAAAAAAAATATATTAAATGGGGTACCTAAGAAATTACTAAATATTTAAACCACATAAGCTATCATGATTTTATTCAAGATAAATCTGGAATTAATCAGAGAACTCATCAATTTTATTTCAGAAGGCTATTTCGATAGGAATTTTTTTTCTACATAAATATTAGGTGGATGAGTGGATCCCTACACTACTAATTAACGTAGACTTGGCTATCCGCTCACCTAAAGCCTTCATTCAATGATATCGTCATCTACATGTGTAATCCTTTCCCGTCTTATAATACGTAAAGAAAACGTATGTTATCACATGTAGACCCTCAAATTTATGAGTTATCACATGTAGATCATCAACAAACCCTAGCACATCAAAGTTAATTTTTCTCTCTAACTCTCTCACTTTTTATCCTATTACATCATACTCCAAAATTTGAATTCATTAATTCTCTCTTATCTTTCTTTTCACTCCTGGATTTCTACACGGTATACCAAACATTTCACAAAACTTATTATTGTGCTCTGTTTTATTACTTTACTTTTGCTCATTCCTCCCCCATAAATGTAAATGGCATGTAATTGTATTAATATTACATGAACAATAAAATGCAATTATATAAAACTTTATAATCTCTAGTACTTACTAAACCAAACCGATTGTGATCCTACTATTTTGTACTATATGTTAACAAGTGCTATATATGTCCTTTTTTGACCCAACATTTTTTAATCTTTTTCCATGTACAAAATCTAAAGTAAAAGGGTGTTGGCAAAGACAAATAAACTAATTAACTTGACACACATATTTCCAGAACATTAAGAGAGAAAAATAAAAAAATTACCTGCAACGTTAATGTTCTCAACAATGTAAAGAACATTGTCCTCATTAATCTCCCCCTTTCTCTGGGCATCCAAAATGTGATCGATAGCACACTTGAGTCCTTCATTATCCATTCTCTTAGTGCTTCCAATACTCCTGTCACATAATTCACATTCCAAATCATTAACACACAAATCATTAAACTAAATAAATGCATTTCTCACTTAAGGATTTGAACTTGCGCTCTCGTCTTCTTATGTGGTCTAACTTGTTTACGACTACCATTTTGTTGATAAATAATAATTATTATTATTAATGTTAATAAGAAGGGAGAAAATAAAGTAAAAATTACTTTCTGTCTTCAACGAAATAGTCCTTGAAGAGTTGCAACCTTCGATCCTTAACCTCCTTACAGATTTTCAAGTAACCACGCAAGAAGGGTCTCAAGATAGGGATGAAATCGCCATAGTTATAATCAAAGCTCTGAGCCAAACGACTCCTCTCACCATTCAACGCCTTCAACTTCTGAAACAACGGGTCCTCCTCACTCTCAAACCTTCTATCAAACATAATCCTGTACATGTTATTGTACATCATCAACTGCAACCTCCGCCTCAAAACGACGCCGTTCACGGCGGCGTCAGGGTTCCGACGCACATCCTCCACGACGTGCGCCGCCTCGTCCTCCCACCCGTAACGGTACTGCTGCACCACCTTGTTAGTGAAAAACGGCACCGTCATGATCCGCCGCATCTTCCGCCAATGCTCGCCGTAGACAGTGAACACCATGTCCTGTCCCTCGCCGGTGAAGATGTCGAACACGACGTTGCGAGTGCGCGAGCCGAATTCCACTCCCTGCGTGTGGAGCACCTCCTTGGCTAGCTCCGGTGAGGAGACTACCACGAGGTTGCGCTGCCCCATTCGGAGGAGGAAAATGTCGCCGAATTTCTTCGCGAGGTCGGTGAGGTTGCGGTGGTTGAGGTCGTCGCCGACTTGGAGCCAGTTCCCGAAGATCGGCACCGGGAGGGGACCTGGCGGGAGTTTGAAGCGCTTGCCGCGGAGCTTGGCGGCGGCGATGGCGATAACCGCGGCTACGAATAGCGCGGTGAGTGCCTTCTCGAGGAAGATTAGATCCATGATGATGACGGTTACAGAGGGTAAATTGGGGATTTTATGGGAAATGTTTTTGGTTTGGTGTGTTTGTTGAGGAATGGAGTGAGGTTTGGGGGGGTTTTATAGAGGAATGGGGAAGAGTGAGGTTGTTGAGGGAGTGTGGTTTTGGTGGAGAAGAAAGGAGAGTGTGATTGTATGAGAGTGCGCGTGATGCGGTAGGTGACGTGCGCGGGGGTTGGTGATGGAAGAAACTAGGTCTTTTTTTAAATAAATATAAATAAATAGAAGACTAATAATGACCTTAACACTCTGTTTGGTAGGGTAGAGAGAGATAGAGTAGAGAGAAGTTGAGTGGAGAGAAATATGTGAGAAATAGAGTAAATTTGATAGGTTGTTTGGTATGGTAGAAAGATAAGAGAGATAGAAGAGAAAGAATGAGGTGGAAGAGAGAGAAAAAAGTAACTTTTGTTTAAAAAATCATTTTTAATGTAAAAAGTGTAGTAAGTGCATATAGTGATTGCACATAATACAAAAAATAAAATAAAAAACGGATGTGGCAGCATTTCTTCTCAAATTGAGAAGAGGAGAAAAAGTGCAAAAACCACACCCTCTATCTCTCTCTCACCAAGAGGAGAAAAAGTGCAAAAACCACACCCTCTATCTCTCTCTCACCAACAGTAGATGAGAACCAAACAAGGGTGGATCATCAATCTCTCTTCTATCTCTCTCCCTTGCATCTCTCTCTCTCCTATCTCTCCAAAACCAAACATAGTGTAAGTCCTTAACAAATTTTCATATGCTCTGGCAGCTAGTGCTTAGCAAATTTTTATGTGGCAAATGCACAGTGTCATTATTTTTAGCTAAGTTTCGTTCACACTCTCACATTAAGGCCTTGTTTGAGAAAACAGCTTAATTAAGCGCTTATTCATAAGCTATTTTAAAAAGTTTATTGAAATAAATTGAAAATAAACTATATATATAAATATAAACTCTTTTTCATAAGCTATCCAGATAGCTTATGAAAATAAGCTCAAAACAGCTTATGACCTCTCAAACACTGGCATAAGCGTTTATGCTATCATATAAGCTCAAATAAGTTCTTTCAAACTGGGCCTAAGTCATTATTAATACTTAAGTCTACTTTAGTCTTTTAGAATTATAAATATTAGCCACATTAAAATATGTGGTATGAGTTTAAGGAATAATTAATATACTATCTCTTTCACAAAGATTATTGTTTAAAGTTGTGACATAAAGAGTAAGATAATAATTATTGATAGTATATAAGGCTTAATACATCAGAAGGCCCCTGAAATTGTAAAGGGAATCAGTTTCAGAGCCTGTAAAATTTTTGCATCAAATTGGGTCCCTAAGATTTTTTTTTAATTCAATTAAGGACAAAGTGTGTCTGATGCTAAAGTGACTTCAATTTTAGCCTACTCAGCTTTTCCACGTGGCATTTGGAAATATTTTTTAATTGAAAAATTTTAAAACTTAATTTTTTAATTCCAAACCCTCTCAAATTAACCCCAAATCATCTTCATCAAAACCAAACTCATGTTAATTTTCATTAACCTAGTAAAACCCATCATTGTGTTCAACCCCAAACCAGAACAGGATTCTGAAAAGAAAAGAAAAAAACAGATCTGGGATAGAACAATATTCTTCAGCCTTCTTCAACCTCCTACCTAGCTCAATCTCTCCTTCAATCTCTAAAACGTCTCCCTCGCTCACTCCTCCATTGAACCTCATCTCATCTCCTTCACAAGCCAACACTCAACAACCACATAAACTCCATTCATTTTTTTAGAAAGCTGAATGTATTTCCATGAAAAAAGATTACAAGCAACGCATTAGGCTTGATAGATAAATTACATAAAAGATAGAAAGCAAGGAAACTAAGCTACTACACCATCAAAGCAAGAACAACCCTCAAGCCTTTCCTCCGCAACCAGCCGCCACCAAAATCAAAAACCACCATTGAATCTCTACACCCACATCACACAGCAGCTACACACACCCGGCCAAAACCCCACTCGTTGATTCGAACTACCCACCTTTCACAATCTCCATTTCAACCACCGTAAAGCCTCACTGCAGCCAAATCCAACACTACCCTCAAATCGTACCAAACCCAAAACCGTACCAAACCCTACCAATATCCAATTTCTTGTTCTTGGTGATGGAGGAGGAAGGAGAGCTTGGTTTCTTGTCTAGGTTCAATTTGGGGATGGGGAAGATTTGTAATTGGGTTCAATTTGGAGATGAAAGGGTTTAATTATGGATTGGTTATAATTAGATTATTAGGTTAGTTTATTATTTAGATTATTAGATTGTTTAGTTAAGGGATTATTAGATTAGGTTTTTATTAAGTTTTTAATTTTTTTTTTTGATTAAATATTGAGTTGGAATCAATTTTTTTTTAAATTTTTTAATTAAAAAAAATTATAAAAGCCACGTGTAATTGATGACTAGGACAAAATTGAGGTCTGGCAACATTTGGCTTTAATTGAATTAAAAAAAATTTCTTAGGGACCCAATTTGATGCGGAAATTTTACAGGCCCTGGAACTGATTCCCTTTACAATTTCAGGGGCTTTCTGATGTATTAAGCCAGTATATAATTTTACTAAAGTACTTTTATTTAATTTTACTAGTACTATGTGCAACTATTAAATTCTACTTGGATAGAGAAAAATGTAGTTAATAGAAAATAATTGTGGTTGATTAATACGGAAGGTGATAAATGAGAGTAAATTTATTAGAGGGAAAAATGTAAATTAATACCCTGAAATTTAGCTTATGTGCAACTTAAACCCTCACATTTTAAAATGTATATTTATAACCATAAACTTTTATAAGTGTGCAAAATTAACTTTTTGTTAACATTTATATTAAATTTTAATAGAGTTTGTCACATGACTTTTTTTCTCCCTAAATCACCCCTCTAAATGAATAGATGTTTGATTTCTTTCCACGTTTTTTCTTATAGCCACGTTTGGTAAAAATGAGATTTGTATTTGTCATCACATGAGATTTCCTTTTCGACAATGATTTAAAAAAATATAGTAGCAGAATAGCATTTTCATTCTAGTTATTGAGTGTTGCAATGAAAAAAAGAAAAACAGAATAAGGAGTGTTGCAAATGTAAGAAGAATAGAAGGTTAGTTACAATGGGCCATATGATTGGGTCAAGCCCATAAAAAGAAAGCAAAAAAAGAAGCTCTGTTAGCATTCTAGGTTCTAGGCGAATAGAGTGAAGATTCACCGATTCTCGGTATTCATCTTCGTCGTCGTTATCAATATCAGTATCATTATCACATTCACAACAACAAACGCTCATTTCCTCATAACTCACTCATTTCACTTCACTCCCTCTTCCACTCTACTCTCTGCGTCGTCGTTGATAAACCAAAACGATGTCGTATGTGCCTCCACACCTGAGAAGCGCGACCTCAACCACCGTCGCCACCACCACCAGACCCTCCTCCTCCGCAACCCTAGACAACCACCACCACACCAAGCTCGCATTCTCCTCCTCACACTCCAACAACAACAACAACAACTCGTCCCTCTCCAATGGCCCTCGCCGCACCTCCGCCCTCCCTGATCCTCTCTTCCCTCTCTGGCAACCCTCCGAACGCGTTTCCCGCATGAATCCCCAGCAGGTAACTGTTTTCAATTTTATACGCCACTCTAGGGTTTTTCTTTGAGCTGATTTTATTTTCGTCTGTTTCAGTGATGAACACTTTTTTGGTGTTTTTGAATCTTAGCGAGTGATGCATATGTTAATGTTATAGACTTGGTAGTTTAAGCTAAGATATTCATCAAGGCATGGTTGAGGTTTTGTTTGGTTTCGAATGGCGATATGGTGTATACTGACATTTTGCTTGTAGTGACTCCTCAGGGTTCGAACCTTGGACCCTTCACCCTCCCAAACCCTTATGTCCCCTAGCTCTTACGACTTGAGCTAACCTTCGGGGACAGGCTTTTAAAGTGAGTAAAATGGGTAGAACTGTAGAAGTGAGTTTTGGTCAAAGAAGGGGCTATAAAATTTGCCATTTTACCTTGGAGGATGCAAATTGACTTTTTGTTAAGTTTGTGATGAAGTTGGATTCAACTTTGTGGTTTATCAAGGGCTGTTAGCTTTTTCTTCAACATCCTGAACCCGGCTGTTTTTTTTTTTCATCTCTTGCTTAATCTGTCCTTTTCACTTGGTCTCAACTCTCAACAATCTCTTATTCTCTCGTGCTTTGGCTTTCTCTACGGTCTCTCCTTTAGGGTACATTTAATAGAGTCATGACTCATGACTATTTCATTTCCTCTTTTTTAAGATTAAACTAAGCTACCTTCTATCTTTGAATGTTATTATTAGCTGATGTTAGTATGTTACCTATCTCTTGTTTTTATTTATAACCATGTTAGCAAGTATTGGTTGCTGATTTCTAGTGCTTGCTATATCCAGATTGAAGAGGTCCGCATACGGCTTAATCTTGATGTTACTGCTCCATCTGGCTCTCCTGATGCTCCTACACCTATAGAAACGTTTACTGATATGGTACTTGATTTTATTACTTTTTTAATCATATTCATATTTCTTATTGGTACTTATGAGCTACCTGTGCCCTGAAAATGAATTGCTTCATTATTGCAAATACATGTAAAATTGTGAATTTCTTTGTTTCAGTGTTTGCACCCAAGTATCATGAAGGATATTGCTTATCACGAATACACCAGACCAACTTCTATTCAGGCACAGGCCATGCCGATTGCTCTTAGCGGAAGGGATCTGCTTGGTTGTGCTGAAACTGGTAGCGGGAAGACTGCAGCTTTCACAATTCCTATGATACAGGTCTGAACTTATTAGACATGACAGGTTTGACTGGTCTTTGTAATGATATCCTTAGATACTTTTTGATGAAAAATAAAAAACAAGTGAATTATAAACTATCGTCCTTTCCTTGTGATTTTTTCCTTTCTATTTTTAGCATTGCTTGGCCCAACCTCCAATTCGGCGCGGTGATGGTCCCCTGGCATTAGTTTTGGCTCCTACAAGAGAACTTGCTCAACAAATAGAAAAAGAGGTGATATATGTAATTTTACTTGGATGAATTGTAGGTTATCTGAGGAATAATTCCTTGTTTATTTCTTGGGTTCTAGACTTCTAGTTGACAATTTTCTTTGTAAGCTCTAAAAAATTTCAGGACTATCTCCAAGTTTTTCATCTACCTTAATTCACATGGTGCTTGAGGCATTAATTTTTTTTATTGGCAGGTTAAAGCTTTCAGCAGATCTCTTGAGTCATTTAAAACTGCTATAGTTGTTGGTGGAACTAACATTGAAAAGCAGGTAATCAAATGTTGACATAATAGTTCTCTGCTTCTGCCTGTTTTTGTGAGACTTTGGTAAAAAACAAATGATGCCTATTGTTTTGTTGGCAACACAAAATTCTTTTAAGTATGGTCAAGGAGCAGCATACATGTCCTGTATATTAAATATGTTCAAACCATTGCAAATTTTGATATCATTTTGTGTTTGCCTCGGACATAAGTTAAATGTATGTTTTCACGTAGCTAGTTTTCCTGATAGGCTGATACATGCGTTATGTGTCAAGGGTTGTTGGAAACATGCCAAACACAGTGTAATAGTATTTCATAAGTACTGAGTTTCAGGCACAAGGAGGACCGTTTTTTATTTTAAATTTATTTCTGTTCCACATAATGGTAAATGATCTTGTGTGCGTTCTCTTTCTGTGTTCTATGATAGAGGTCTGAACTAAGAGCAGGAGTTGAAATTGTGGTTGCCACTCCTGGAAGATTTATTGACCACTTACAACAAGGCAACACTTCCCTCTCGAGAATTTCTTTTGTTGTTCTCGATGAGGCCGATAGAATGCTTGATATGGGTTTTGAACCACAGATCAGAGAGGTTAGTTTTGTTGGTGCCTTTTTACTGTGTGTAAGATTTTCCTTTTGTTTTTTAATGACAATTCCATTCTTATTGTAAGATAGTGTGGCTTCTTCTTCATTGTAGTGTTTTTGATTTCCTTTACAATGTTTCCAAATTCAGTTGATTCCGTGTAACTGTTCTCCTCTTCAATTCAACTTTTGCCATTATGAAACCTGGACCTCAAACAAGGTGTTTGACTTAAGACATGACAGTCAAATTTCTTCAAGAAAATTTCAGGAGATCTCCTTAGAAAATAAAACCAAAGGAGGTTACCATTTTCAAAGCAAAATTCAGCAATAAAAATTATGCATTATCTGGGTAAAAATTTAATTTTCATTTCCAGATTTAAGCTTTTAGCCTGTTTCATTTGTATGTACACTGTTCTTAACATGAGTTGGATTTTCCTGACATAACTATTATGGCCTTGCTTGGAAGTTTTGTGCCTTATTATTGCATATATGATCTCATGTAAAGGGGGTTTTCAGCATTAAATTACCTTTTTATTCTGTTACTATATAACATTCTTATGTTCACTTAATAGATGTTCATCTAGATTACTAAAGAAACATACATTTTCTAATATTATACCCAGATAATGAGAAATCTTCCAGAGAAGCATCAAACACTGCTGTTTAGTGCGACTATGCCTGTTGAGATTGAAGAATTATCGAAGGTCAGGTTTCCTTTGTTCTTAACACCATGGTTTCTTTATCATTGTTATTTTCTCCTTTGAGCTATGTAAAAATAATGAGTGGTGCTATTCTGATATTCTTAAGTGACTTTTTTGTTTGCAATGCATATGCCGAGATGAATTATGAAACAATTCTAGAAATTACCATTTGCTTCACTAAAATTACTTTATGAGTAGTCTTGCTGCTTGATCATAAAGTATAGTAGCATCTTCAATTGTAGATTAAGTTTGACATTTGAAATATCTTTGTTTCTTCTTTATTTATTTTATCTGTTTCCTGTTTTTTTTTTTCTCTTCACTATTGAATGTTATCCCTAAAATATCCTTTTGATGCATTAATCTTTTTCATTAAGGTATTTCTTTGTAAATTGCTGAAAGATTTTTTTTTTTGACGTTTACCAATCTTCTGTTAAATTTCAGGAGTACTTAACCAGTCCTGTCCAAGTTAAGGTGGGAAAAGTCAGTAGCCCAACAACTAATGTTTCGCAAAACCTTGTGAAGGTTTCTGAAAATGAAAAGGTACATATACTTAGCTGACAAAGTGCAATTTTGTTATGAGCTGGATTAAAAATTATCAATTTAGTTTCATGTTTTTTCATAGAATATTGGCCATCATTAATCCTCAAAGATTGTTATTAGTTTCTTTCGGTTTCTTGTTTTGGTTCCCCTTGTTTCTGGAGAAAACGCTTCTGGAATACTTGACATGATGTGTGTGTGTGCATATTAGTGAAGTGGGAGAGAATGGGATGAGAGTGAGAAAAAGTTATAGAGCTAAGGATGAGGAGAAGGTGAGGAGTGAGGACAGTGGAGAAAGAAGTTGGATAATCTATTTAATTTATTTACATTTTTACCTTGAAATTTTTAAAATGTGTAATTCTTTCTCTTCAACTTTTTATTTTTTTGTTACTCTTTTTCAATCTGACTCTTTTGGTTTCTTCTCTGAAATCTTATTATGCTGTTGTAGATTGATAGGCTTCTAGGTTTGCTTGTAGAGGAGGCATCACAGGCTGAAAAGTGTGGTCATCCATTCCCATTAACAATTGTGTTTGTTGAGAGAAAGGTAAACTGTGTTCTGTGTTCATGCTATGTATCAGTATCAGTATCATATTTATATTTTTATTGTCTATTGTATATTTTACATGCAAAAAGTAAAAGTTAAATGCTTGAATATTTATATTAGTTGTTAGAAGTATCTTCCTAATGGGGTTATTTGCTAGAAATTGGGAGTTTGAGTATATTAGTTCAAAATTGGAACAGTGGGAGTTTGTCCTTACTTGTTCAATTATTTTTATGTGCATATAGACAAGGTGTGATGATGTTTCTGAAGCATTGGTAGCTCAAGGATTATCTGCTGTTTCTCTTCATGGTGGTCGCACTCAGAGTGAAAGAGAGGCTGCCTTGCGTGATTTTCGGAGTGGCTCTACCAGCATTTTGGTACTCTCTCCTACATTACTGGAGCACAATACCCTAGCTTTATCACTTCACCATTTTCTTCCTATATTCTGTGATTCTCTTTAAAGATTTGGTCATGTGTCTCACCACTCCTAGCAGCTAATAGTTTTGAATAGATATCTAAGGTTATGAATATATTGTTGAGAAATATAATGAAGCTAGGTGTCACTTGCCAAAATATAGTGAAGCAGCCTTGGCTTGTTGTGTTCCCTTCGCTAAATGAAATTCCTTGTATCAACATGGGAAAAGAAGAATGCATGGGCTTAATGATCTTTTTTATAATCTGAATTTTCTAAAAGTATTGTCCTTCTATTTCAGTTTTCTGAACTGATTAAAGTACCATGCACTGCACTTTCTGCATGCTAAAACACTTACCTTTGATATTCATATTGTACATTCCTTTATCCTTCAGACAATTCTAGCTAGAATTTTGAATGCTCTGCCATTTTTGCATAACTACATTGCAACAGTTTGGGATTTTTTTATCTACTAACCATTTTATACTTTATTATGCAGGTTGCCACTGATGTTGCATCTCGTGGACTGGATGTCACAGGAGTATCACATGTCATCAATCTAGATCTTCCAAAGGTATTTATGCAATTCTACTCCTAACAAAAACTACTTGATGACTGATTCTTATCTGTAAACCGCTTGGCTAAGGTTATCTGAAAAAGTATGGGGTTATGGGCTTATGGCAGTTAGTGGGTTGCCATTCTGCTACTGCTATGTTGGCATCTCATTTGCCTGGTATTTTTCTGTCCAATTTAATTTTCTTGAGAATTGCACACCTGAAGCTTCAGTTATGGCTGCCTCAATTATAGACCATGGAAGATTATGTACACCGGATTGGAAGGACGGGGCGTGCAGGATCAACCGGCCTATCTACCTCATTTTATACTGATCGTGACATGGTACTTTCTATCCTCCTTTTCTTTCAATTAAAGAAATTGAATTGTACATTTTTCTCTTGATTTTAACTTTAATATAATTCTGCTCTAGTTCCTTGTGGCAAATATAAAGAAAGCAATAGCTGATGCTGAATCTGGAAATACTGTGGCATTTGCAACTGGAAAGGTACAGTGTTTATTCTGCTTGAATATTAGGACCCCTATCATGGTCCATTTGGTATAACTCTTAAAATTGTAAATGAAAAATTAAGGAGTGAGTTTTCAATATAATTTTACAGGAGTCTCATCCATGAATTTTTTTACCCATATTTTAAAGGTATTCTACATGGGAAATTAGTATTTCAGAACTCTTATGGTGTTGGTTGTTTTACTGGGCTGGGCATGGACTTATATTATGCTAGTACTTGCCCTTAGATTAGTGGTATAAATAGGTGTGCTAGGTTTCTGTCCTTTATGCTCAATTTTGCCCAAGCACTGTCAATTCAGGATGTTGTTTCAACCTTGTGCTGTTGGCCTCCAGGTTGCTAGAAGAAAGGAGAAAGAAGCAGCAGCTGCACAAAGAGAGGCAAATATTGTTTTATCCAAACACATTGGATCGGGAGCTGCTTCAGTTAACATTGAAGATAAGTTCAAATTTATGATGACTGCCTCAAACATTAAAGGAGACGGAGCAGCAGATAGTGCCTGGGATGATTAATGAAGTATCTGGTGCTTCCCATATTTGGTTGACGGCAATTGCTAAAGCCTTCAAGGTTGGTAATTGGCCCTTTTTTTTCTTGGCTTTTTCCTTTTTCTTTTCAATACTTCATTATAATGTGAACTTTATGTGCATCTCATCTAGACCCATCAAATTAGGAGTAAGATCCACATGATTTAGTATATCTTACCTGAATTTCACCCAATAAAGAAGTGTTGCTGGCTTGTATTCCTATAACTTATTTATGATGGATCTTCCTGCTGCATCTCACTTACTCTTTCGGACTTTCCCCCTCCACCTAATACTTATTTGATATGCTCTGCTGACTTGGACTTAGTGCATCTATAGGTTTGTTGCTTCGAAGATGCTGGAGAACGGGCAAGTTTCTTGTTAAGTTTGCGAGTCTACGTATTGTTTCACACTTGCTAGACACACACTGTAGAGTTTGTCATTTAGGTGATGCATCTTATGTAATCTTAGGAACAATAGTTCTGTTTAAATTTCTGTTGCTTCAAATATACATTTATTTCCTCATTGTAATTATCTCAGAATTATGTATATCCCGTGCGGTGTATTCCACTCCCATATTTTGTTTGTTACTTTGCATGTTTGAGTACAATGTGCAAAACCACGGTGAGTGAAAACTGGGGTGGATAGAAGCAATTCTCTTGGGTTTTGTAGCTGTCCACCGATTTTTCGCCGTGTATCCAAACATGCATTTTAAGACTTTTAAGCATTTAACCCATGAAAACAAGGCAATTATGCTTTTTCGATTACAACTTCAGCTATCGTTTGCTCTTTTATTTTGGTGGCCGTCCTTTGTGCTTGTGTCACTCAGTTGTAAGTTTATACACCTTAGATGCTACAAATTGAGCAATTATTTTAAGTAATACTTTTCTTGGGTCAAGTCATTAGTTTACCATTATATTTTAATAAATAGCAAAACTAGTATGTGTAATATACCTTATTATCGATAATTGGGTGGATTATTGAAAAAAATTATAGTATCATCCAAAGAGTCAATCACCTATAACTCATGGATAGTAAGTGTTATCTTCTTAAAAAAAAGTGGATAGAAAGTGTTTCTAAGGCATAAAGTCTACCCTCTTGCAGAAGTTGAAGAATGGAAAACTTGAAACCGAATCCACCACAGAATTTTGCATGCACTGCAACAGAAAATCGACTTCCTTGACTCAACAGAAAAAGTGGGGATACAGATATCAACTGGTCCACATTTATGAGTTCTCCTCAATATGCAGAGTTTCCTAACTGAACGGATGAGACTTAGAACCAACATATATAAACAGGTTTGTCATTCAAATCATGAAACTATGGCTACCGTATCTAAGTTCTACTTTCTCATGACCTTGGGTTATATACATTACACACCAAAGTATAAGAAAGACATCTCAGACACAGGAGTTAGGGTGAGGGAAAGAAAAAAGAATACAAGGGGAAAGAAGGGTAGGGTTATTCTAGTAGATTTTACAAGATCACATGTAATCATGCAGATGTATTAGGTTGCCAAAACTGGGAGCCTCTTGTGTCATATGAAAGCCTCACGAAGCTTGTTATACCCATTTCTGTAGTGTTCAAGTGAGAAGCATAGCTGCCTTATGGCCTCACGTTTCTCTTCAGCACCTTCTAAGATCTCAACCCTTTGTCTCTCAATCTCTTCCTCTAGTTCCTTAGATCTTGCTTTTAGCTCTCTCACCTGTCTTTGTGCCTCTTCCATTCCAGCAATTAGTTGCACATGCTCCATGTGTAACTGCTTCAAATTCATGTCCATTTGTTCAATCTGATTATCTCTGGAATTTAAAACTTCCTTAAGTGAACCTCCTTCTGCATTGAGATCATCTCTCTCTAATGTTAAAGCATCAATGCTCTCATTGAGATCTTTTATGCTGTTCTTCATGCAGCTATTGTCTTCCTTTAATTGCTCAATTTCTCCTTTGAGTATCTCTTCCATCTCTATTTTTTCAGAATAGATCTTTCTTATCTTCTCTTGCAAAGATTGACAATGAATTTCCCATTCTCTGACCTTCTCTTCCATATGAGTCTGTTTCTCCATCAATTTGGACATTTCAGACTTTACCTGAGCTTTCTCACAGAAGATTTTTTGCTCTGCATCAGTTAAAGCACTTTTTAAATCCCTGATGTCATGATCTCGGTCTACTAGGCTAGTTTTCAACTTCGCGAGCGTTTCTTGGAGTTTAGTGCTCTCTCTTTTCTCAGAGTTGAATTTCGTTTTCCAACTAGCACTTTCCTTCTGAGCCAAGTTAAGTTGATCCTGCAATTGCTGAATACTTTCAGATGATTTACTTGCCTCAAATTTCAATGAAGCAATTTCAGTTTCCGAAGACTCAAGTTTTTCTTTTGTGAATCTTAGCTCCATCTCAAATTCTTCTTCAGTTGATGGTAATTCAGCACCAGCAGTATGAAACTGATCTGGTTCCATTGCTCTCCATTTTTCAAGCTCAGCCTTCAATTTAGAGATTTCCTTCTCCGAGAGTCTTAACTTATCATTCACATACCTCAGTTCTTGTTCATATGCATTAATTTTGGCCCGGACATTATTTTCAGCATTCTCAATTCTTCCCCCTCTACAAGAAGCATCCACACGTTCCTCCTCACGGATGCATAACTTTTCTTTCATCTCACGCAGCTCAATCTCCAATTCCATCACCCTTCTGTTCATGCTGTGCTCGCTTGCATTCGCAAAGAAACCTGAACAACTATTAAAAGATGAAGCATCATCAAATTCCTCATCAGAATCTGTCAAAGTAGAAGACACATCTCCATCTTTTTGAGATGCAGAATCATAAGCATTGTTGTTCCCACCAGAACCAAGGAAGAAATCAAAGCCTGCAGCGCGGTTGCTAGATATGCGACGCCCCACTTTTCTAGGAGAAGGAGATGGCCAAGAAGAGGGTGGTTCAGAACCGGTGTCTGAAATACATGAAGCTTGGGATTGGCTATCAGAGTGCATGTTCTTCCCCAATTCACCTGTCGCGTGTTCGTAACGTTCAGCCAAAAATCTATAACCACGGTAGAACTCTTCAACCAGAGAAATCAATTCTGGCCTCTTCTGGTAATACATCTCAGCTTTTTGGGCAAATGAATCTCCATCATCTTCAATCAGCTTCAACATTTGCCTCACGTTACGGTCCATCTCAAAGGTTATAGATCGTTTTGTCAATTTCTTCATTGTGATGAAAAAAGGTTATTGCCTGTGAATTACTTTTGAATAGAAGAAATGAAAAGAAAATAATCACCTTTCCCAACTTTTGCAAAGTTGGGAATGGTTAATCCTTTTCCCAGTATATTGATTCAAGGATGAGACAAGATGTTGTTAACAACTTTTTATGTTTTGTTTTGAAAGGATTGTTGATAACTTAATATAACACCAGTGTTAATTTGTTTACTTGTTTTAACCTTTCCTTGTTTAGAACGTGGAACTACCCATAATTTTGTTGACTGAAGCTACAATTGCCGTTAAGATAACAGATGATAAAACTTCATTAATAGGAGTTACAATGTTGATTTTTTACCTGTTTTAACCTTTCTTTTTTTTTAGAACGCGTAACTACCCACAACTTTTTCTTTGTTAAACTTTTTTTTATGAGTTCGACTTGATCTAATTATCACCACAGATCAGGGCATGCCTTTAAAACCATAAGTCGCTTACAGAGGTATTTACAAATTGTTCACTAACACAACTCTCACATCAACAACGGGGATCAATAACACAACCTTCTAAGTGGAAGTGATATGTCCTTATTAACTGAACCAATATGTGTTGTTGGTATCCATAACATTGTTAACAGAAGTTCCAAGTGTGGTTAAGATAAAAAAATTCAAGACTTCAGTACAAACATCTCACATCCTATGTGTCCTTGGGCGGATCCAGACCTTACATACCAGTGTGGCTAAATATAAAAGAAATTATAGACTAAAATGTATTGAAAATATTTTTTTTCAAAAAAGAGAAATATTATAAATAAAACCATGAGAGAAAGTTTCTCATGGAAATATAAGAGTTTACAGTCCAATAAGGACTAGGTTCCAAGAAGGACTAGGCTTACAACGAAATATAATAAAAGAAGCAAAGTGAAAAATAATTAATAACAAACCCAAATTCTCATGTTCTTCCCCTTTTCAGCGTGTATTAATAATTATTTTCATTTACCATCGTTTTAAGCTCTAGTTTGATGCATTACTATTTTTTCTTGTCATGTGAATATTCGATTGTCTCATTTTTTGCAAGTTGTAAAAGTACAGTCTTGAACTTCTTTCTTCCTTTCTTTGTTTTATAGATTAGATAGTTCAAAATTGTTTTAATCTGTTAAGTGATACGGTTTTGCAACTTAATTATAACGAGCTTACTGGGAGTATACCTACTGAACTGGGAAAATTAAGGAAGCTTAGCTTTCTCGCACTGAAAAATAATCAATTAAATGGAGCAATTCCGGCAAGTATTGGTAAATTAAATGGAGCAATTCCGGCAAGTATTGGTAAATTGGAGACATTAGAACGATTGGATATGAGCTTTAATAGCCTTTTTTGTCCAATTCTAGTGACATAGAATTTGGGTTTGTTATTTTGCAACACGACACTCCATGGTATATAAATTTTTTCTAAAAAATAAAAATAAAAAAACCAGTGTGGCTAAAGCCACACCTGGCCTCAATGTAGATCCGCCCTCCTTACCAACACCAAGCACCTCACTGTCTCCATCATCCTTCTGAGTTTGTACTACAGATTTCGATTTAGATTGAGACAAAGGTTACTAGATTTACTTTAATTTATTAAACCTGAGTTGTTTTTTATTTTTTTATAACCAACCCGTTTTAAAGGAAAATCATCATGTAAACTGAATGCAAGCCGAAAAGTACTAAAATAAACCCAACTTAGTACCAGTATACATCATAAGCTAATTTTTCTGGAAATGGTTCGATCATTTCCCCAGTCAGTCTTAAATAAAAACAAAACAAAAAAGATAAAATCAAGTCCCGGCGTTCCTACGGCCAACACGAGCAACAAAACCAGCTTTGATTGTAGCCACTGATCTTGATGATCCACACTGCAAGCAACAAATCAAAATTATAGGATATCCAGGAGTACTTACAATGACCTATGTCAATCCAAAAAATTTCACTCAAGAAACTTATGCAACAAGATATTATACTGATGAAAATTCAAGTTAGTGATAGTGCAAGAAAGATTTAAAACTAGAAGAAAACCTAGTATGACTATTTTCATTGACTCAAAGTCAAAGATAAAGATCACTAAATTTACCAGGGAAAAAATGTGCATCAGACATTATGTAGAGAAGCTGAACATAAAATAAATCACCATCTAATTACCAAAAACCTTCAGATGACCAAAGGCCACTTGGCAAAATAGTTGACCATAAATTCAATGGATGAATTACCATGAAGCCAGAACCTTCATACTTTGAGAGGAGAGAGCAAATAGTGTAGGCTAAGAACCTAGAAGTGAGAGAGAAAAAAAGAGGGGCAATGGGCACATTGAAATTTCACCTGTTCACATCGGAGAAAGGACAAACGATTCTCCTTAGAAAGTATTGTGTCAGAACTTCTGCACCCAAAGCATTTGACATATTCATCTGAAAAAACAGAATATAGATCAACATTTACCCCTACGGCTTGATAGTTCATACAAATAACTACAAGATACTTACTGCTATATTTCCCCAGGAGTGATTCAAAGTTCTTTGGTGCAAACCTTCCCTTCACTACCAATCTCTGCTGTCCATCTCGGGAGCCACTTGTACCCAGTTCAGCAAACAAGTATTCCATGACATGGTCTGGCTGCCGATGCATCCTAAAAGATCAGATAGCAAGCAATACATCAACAAAAGGAGAGGAATGAAGCCAGAAAAAATTAGTTGGGAATAATATTATTAACATACGTGTTGCATAATTCCATAAAATTCACAAAAATAGTTTTCTTTGTGCCCTCACGTAGAACTTGTGGAGGCCTCATAACAAGAGTCCTCCTCTGGTTTCCAGCAAGTTCTGGATTATACTCACGTAGAGTGTTAAACACCCTACCAAGAATCCGCACAGGAAAACATGTCAATACAACGGGGAAAAAATCTCCACCCAGAAATATATTACAATATTATGCTTTAAAATGATTTATACCTCCTCGTATTCATAATCACGATCACTGCCGTCCCAAGGATAATGAGGTTGCAAGGGTATAGCATCTTCTTCAGCGAGACCTAACCAAGAATTTATCAGCATTCAATGAAGTTCCCTTAAGACATTATTTTAATTTGGTAGAACTAACATGCAATCCTTGAAAGGTCAGGCTATGCACTCAACTGACTGCTTACCATCCAAATCTTCAACAGCATCTCCACTTTCATCATTTAAAGCACCCATTTCAACCTATAATCAACAAGCATCATGTGAAATTGATTCCAACAAGAACAACAAAAACTAGCTACCTTAACACTTAAGCTATTGAACAGGTACAAAAAATTGTTAACCACAAAAAATCAATTGACTTACAGGCTGATTTTCATTTTCATCAGCAGGATCTACAATTGTGATGTTCTTTTTCTTTTTCTTCTTCTTAGTAAGATCAAATGGAACAATCTGCAATATGAAATTCAGGCATTAAAAAAGGAAGTACAGATCCAAAAAACTGAAGTACCAAATAAATCAAGGAGTTTGGCGGAATACTGGACATTAAATGCCATGATCAGAAATAGCAATTTTTACAACATAACTTAAGAGCCTTTGTTTACAAAGGCTCATAACCAATCAAGTGTAACATATATAGGGAAAACATTGCATTGAAGTACAAAAACCAAAGAATGAAAACTTACTTCAGGAACCTCCTCCTTCAGATCATTTTGTTCATCTTCCATGGTTACTGAAACCTATGTAAGATGAAAATTATTAAATTACAATATTGAGGGGAAAAAAATAGTAGCAAGAGAATGAATGTAGAACAATAAGGCAGATATCAAAAAAATAAATTAATAATCAATGTCAAGGATGTGAATGGAGAAAAATAATCCCATATAGTCAAACCCATAAACCTCTAATTAAGTTTAAATCCCTATTGCTCTTGATCAATAACTCAATAGCAACAAGAACAACAATATTAAAAAAAAACAAAAAGCAAAAAACAGAAAGCTAAAAGTTAAGGATAGCCAAAAACAAATCAAGATGCCAACTTTTTAAGATTAAACATAATTGGATGCTATTTTCAAAGAAGAAGAACGAGTAGTTCATAGAAACACATAATCAGAGACTAGAAGAATAGAAAATATAATTATTACGCACAACATGAACAAAACATCAAAAGGGAGGAATAATAATGAAGAAAACACACCATTCATCATACGCCAGTAACAACACAACACTAGTAACATGCTTAAGAGTTCATTCAAGTGATGTTCATTCAGCTAAAATAATAAAGGAGTGAAAGAAAAAATGAATAATTACTTGGTTGTAGAAAACTTCTTTAGAGTTTTGTTTTGTATGCTTGACGAATGCTCCTATTCTCACTTTATGCGCTACTCTCAGAGTTGAGGTTTCCAACTCTAACAATCTTAACGTGTTTTTCCACCTCTAATCCTCCTCTATTTATTTATTTAAAGTGGTTCTCCTAGGATTTATTGTTCTCTAACTTGATAAGATTTGAATTTCATTTAAATTTTATGATGAAATTTGATATGATTTTAATTTATTTTAGAATTTATGATGAAATTTGATAAGATTCATCTCTATATCCTATTGGATTCAGTTAATTTCTTATTGATATGGATTCAGTTAATTTCTAATTTCAAACGAATTATTATTTTCCAAAATCTATTATTATTTTGTAGAATCTTATATAATTATTGGTTTTTATGAATTTTAGATATGTTGTGATGTTTTCTCAAAAAAAAAAACTATCCGCTAGAATTATAAAGAGATAAATTAAACTCGCCTTTTAATAGAAAATAGTTTCCCAATACCACAAAAAAGAGTTTCCGATCTTTTGCCCAGTTGAAATGTCATAAAATTTCCTCAATAATAAGTTGAGCTTGGCTTGTTCTTTCTGTGTCTCGCTTGGAAGGAAAGGGAATAGGAAAACAGAAATTGCATTGGCACGGCACATGAAAACTGAAAAGTTAGGAGAGATGGTAGGTAATTTAGGGAAAAAAGATTTTATGTGCATATCATGTCATGAACTCTTTAAAAGTAATGAAAAAACTGATATAATGTTTTTTACATTTTAGTAAGTTAAAGAAGATAAATACACCTTTTTAAATGTTAGAGAGTAAGTCGCACGTGAGTCAAACTTCAAGGTTGATAACTTGCATTTTTTTCCTTATAATTGTTCTCCTAAATTGGTTTTTCCCTAATTTGATAAGATTCAGATTTATTTTTGAATTTTGTGATGAAACTTTATAAGATTTTGATTTTTTTAATTAATTTTATGATGAAATCTCATAAGATTCATCTCTATATATCTTTCTGGATTTAGTTAGTTTTCAAATTTTAAAGTGATTATTATTTTCTAAAATATTTTATTATTTTCTAGAATCTTATAATTATTTACTAGAATCATCTTTAAATTATTTTATAAAATCATCTTCTCATTATTTTGGTTTTCAATTCTTGATTTTTTTTAATTAATTTTTTGTATTTTTTGAATTTGATAAACGAACAATAATATTATTAGTTTATACGCTTCTAAAGCTTGTAAAACGCTCATGCACTAATTTTATTAATAAGCATGCAAAACATTATGGAGGAAAATGATAAACGCTTCTAAAGCTTGTAAGAACGTTACAAATAATAGCTCAAGTGGTAAGAGCTATGTGACATATGAGTTAGGATCGGAATATTCAGGCATAGAGATCTATCCCTGTAGGGTGCAATTTATCTTTTCAATGTACCAAAAAAGAACGTTATTTGGAAATTTAGTCTAGAATAATTATTTTCATTTCAATAATAAAATTGAATTTTAGTTGAAGTATAAATGAAGAATTTTATAGACTCCATACTTAGAAATGGGGTGCCATATTGAAACATACTCCTCAATTCTTAATATTTTTTGACGTTCAATTCTCTATTCTTGACCCTAGCTACAAACATTAGAAACATAGCCCTATCCTGTGTGTCGTCCCTAAGTTCCAAATTACCATCACCAAGCACCTCACTGTCTGTCTGTCTCCATCATGCTTCTGAGTTTGTACTACAGATTTCAATTTAGTTTAAGACAAAAGGCTAATTGATTTAGTTTAATTAATTAAACCTGAGTTGTCTTTTATTTTTTATAACCAACACGTCTCAAAGGAAAATCATCATGTAAACTGAAAGCAAACAAAAAATGTACCGAAATAAACTCAACTGAAGTACGTATGCATCATAGGCTAAACTTTTTTGGGACATGGTTCATTCCCCCAGCCAGTCTACATGTTCAGATAAAAACAACAAAAAGAGATAAAATCATGTCCCGGCGTTCCTACGGCCAACACGCGCAACAAAACCAGCTTTGATTGGAGCCACTGATCTTCCTGATCCACACTGCAAGCAACAAATCAAAATTATAAAATATCCAAGAGTACTTACAATGACCTACATCAGAAGGCCAATTACTTTGACCTATCTAGAGATTTGATAAAATTAGAAGCACTTTCACACTAGTTTCCATAATTAGATTTACCTCCTGTGTGTATTTCTTATTTGTAACAAAAAGATGTAAGAAAGAACTCCATGTATCTAAAAGCTTTAAGAACTAGACTAAGTCTGAGTGATAAAAATTCAAGTTGGTGAATAAAATTACATAAAACATTATTTAGAGAAGCTGAACCAAAACTAATTCACCATTGAACCAAAAGCCTTCAAATCAGCGAAGGCACCTTGGTAAAATTACCACCAAGCCAGAAACCTTCGTCTTACTTTGACTGGGGATGGGGCAAATAGTGTAGGCTCAGAGCCTAGAAGTGAGAGAAAGAAAGAGGGGCTATGGGCACATAGAAATTTCACCTTTTCACACCGGAGAAAGAACAAACGGTTCTCCTTAGAAAGTATAGTGTCAGGACTTTTGCATCCAAAGCAAATGACATATTCATCTGAAAAAACAGAATATAGATCAACATTTACCCCTATGGCTTGATATTGATAGTTCATACACAGCAATGCAAATAACATCCAGATACTTACTGATGTATCGCCGCAGGATTCCTTCAAAGTTCTTTGGCGCAAATCTTCCCTTCACTACCAACCTCTGCTGTCCATCTAGGGAGCCACTTGTACCCAGTTCAGCAAGCAAGAAAGCCATGACATGGTCTGGCTGCCGATGCATCCTAAAAGATCAGACAGCAATACATCAGCAAAAGGAGAGGTTTGAAGCCAGAAAAAAATAGTTTTGATGCAACATAGAAAAATATGTCAACAGGTGCATAATACTATTAACATACGTTTTGCATAGATCCATAAAATTCACAAAAACAGTTTTCTTGGTTCCCTCACGTAGAACTTGCGGAGGCCTCATAACAGTCCTCCGTCTGTCTCCAGCAAGCTCTGGATTATTCTCACGTAGAATGTTAAACACCCTGCCAAGAAGCTGTACAGGAAAACATTATAATGCAGAAGGGAAAAATTAACAGGCAGAAAAATATCACAATATTAGAGGAGACATCAGAAGATATTGCAAATTGTTTTGACCAAGCAGAAGCAGAACTAGAACTAGAGAAAGTAAAAATAGTTTAGGTAATAATTCAGGAAGCTATTGTAAAGAACAAATATAAACTATATGACACCATTCAACACATAATATTGATTTGAACAATATTGTCAAGATCAATTGATTGTGAGATCGCACGATCCCACTTTTATTGCCAGACTCCTAGCTGGATCGAAGGTGGAATCACAACCTCCGCAGATCACTTCAGCAATGCGATCTTCATTTTGTGATCATGGGAACACGATCTTGATGGATGTGTCACAACCCTGTTTGCTAGATCCCTAATTATTTTTCACTATTTCTCCCTTTCCCCCCTTCCCTCCCATTTGCACAAAGTGAAACTCTCGTTCCCCAATTTCAAAGCCTTAATCTCAGCCATAAGTGGTTCAAAGCTCTGCCCAGTTTCTGGTTCAACTTTGACGCACAAGTTCGTGGTTCTCTTTGGTGCTCTGTTTCGCAGATCATGTTGGTATAATCCTTACTCCTCTGCTTTGCAAAATTATATGATTCTTACTCTTCATATTTGCACCTCTTTCATCTCTCTTTGCTTCTAAATTGTGCTCTTCGTTTGCCTTTCTTTTGTGCTTTTTTCTTTTATCTTAGGAGAAATCATGTCCTCAAGTGCTGCTGGTAGTGGGTCTGTGGTTGGGTCCATTGGAGGAGGATCTAACATTCACAAGAATGCCGCCAGAATCACAACTGTTGTGGCCTGGAACCATGGGGTATCTATTGATGGGGAATGGGGATGCGAGAAAAAAATAAAAAGCAAATACTGTGAGAAGGTTTATATAGGAGAGTGAATACAATCAATACATCATAAGATCACTTAGCAGAAACTAAGAAAGACGTTGGAGCATGCCCAGTTGTTCCTTATGATGTTAGGAAGCAAATGTGGGACATTGTTGTTGGGTTACAATACAAATTCGTAGAGAAGTCAGACACAAAAGAGGGTGAAGGACCTGCCAGTGGTATGACTAATGGTGAATCAAGAAACAAGATAGGAAGGAAATTGAGAGTCCAGCAACCCTTTTCAATAAAAGGGGAGTGAGCTCTCAAGCTGCCATCAACTCCATTTCAAAAAGAGTTAGAGGGAAGATGCATGCTTAAAAATTGCCTCCTTTTTTTTAACAATGTTGTCCCTTTTCAGGTGGCAAAAAGTGAAGAGTTCCAGGACACATGTCAGTGTGACTTATTTGCCCGACATGGTATAGGATTTAAAACACCATCCTACCATGAGATTCAGGTTAAATATTTGAAAAAAAAGTTGAAACGAAAAAACAGATTCTGGATGATCACAAAGCTTATTGGAAGAAATGGCAATGAGGCATGGATGGAGTGATAGGAGGAGCATTATACTGAGCTTCTGGTGAGGTATAGGGGTAGAAGAATGATAAAAATCCAAATTTGGATTTGGATGAAGACATTCAAGTTGGAGAAGAAAGAGAGGAATCTAGTGGTAGTGTTGGTGGTGCAAGTGAAACTGTAGACCATATGGATGTTCGTAGATGAAGGTGAAGATGTAGATGCGGATGCCATTGATAAGGATGAGCAGGTGGATAATGACTATCCTGATTGGGGCTTGCTTCCCAGATATACTAGGCTAGATATCTACAATTTTAGATTATAGAGTAGTAGTCTACTCTAGTAGAGTTGGACAGTTGATTATTTTCTTGAGCTTAAGATTTGTTATGAACTTTTGTTACTTATTATTATGAAGAACATGAGTTATATATGACTATAATGAGTTGCATTTAAGCTTATGCTAATGAAATTTTAATTTAGTTTTATGAGGTGATTAAAAGGTTATTTTCCTTATCGAAGTTATTTTTTATGCACATGTACATGTTATAATCCTGCGATTTACTAGTTTTCACCCACATAAACAAACCTAAGTAAAATCTTGATTTTGACAAAATTGGATATAAAGTGAGACAAAAAAGACTCTTCCTGAACCAACCAACAGTGTTGAAAATCTTCAACTGAATTTCATTGATTGAAAAAGGTGATGAATACAAGAGAGATTACAGTATTTATACTATGAGATTTGTTAGCTTGCAGAAGAAGCTAACTCTAACTAACCTTGACAGCTAAGCTTTGACAGCTAAGCATGTAACTAACTCTCTAACAAACCTGCCAGCTAGGCACAACTAACTGAACAGAACACAGTCAGCATTTACCTAATGACACTTAACAGTAACACTAATATAGCAGTAACTATATTACTCTAATAAGCCCCCTCAAACCTGCCAGCTAGGCACAACTAACTGAACATAACACAGTCAGCATTTACCTAATGACACTTAACAGTAACACTAATATAGCAGTAACTATATTACTCTAATAGGCCCCCTCAAACTCAAGGTGGGGGAGAAAGAGATTTCTCAATCACATTGAGTTTGTCACGAAGAGTTTCAAAACGAAGTGGTGATAGAGCCTTGGTAAACAAATCTGCCAGCTGATCAACAGAAGGAATGTGATGCACAAAAAGAGACTTGTTGAGAACTTTTTCTCTCACAAAGAAGATGTCAAGCTCCATATGTTTAGTGCGAGTGTGAAGAACTGGGTTATGAGTCAAAGCCACTGCACCCATGTTATCACAAAACACCCTAGGAGGAGGAAAAGGAATCTGCAACTCCTGCAAAAGGGACTGAACCCACAACAGTTCAGCAGAGGTATTAGCTAGGCTCCTGTATTCTGCTTCAGTACTCGATCTAGCCACCAGGGTTTGCTTCTTTGAGCTCCAAGAGACAAGGTTTGGACCAAAAAAGACACAAGAGCCTGAGGTGGATCTCCTGTCATCAGGATCTGATCCCCAATCTGCATCACAAAAGGCCACAAGAGAGACTGGAGTGTGCAAACTACAAGGCTTGAGGTGCAGGCCATGAAAGAGAGTACCCTTAAGGTATCTTAGGATCCTTTTAACAGCCTTCCAATGCTCTTCTAGAGGCTGACTTAGAAACTGACAGACCTTGTTAACTGCAAAGCTGATCTCAGGTCTTGTTAAAGTTGCATATTGGAGAGCACCAACTATTGATATATAGAGAGTTGGATCAGCAAAGTAATCTGCTCCATATTTGCTGAGTTTTGCTCCACTAACCATGGGAGTGGAGATCCCCTTGGCCTCTCCCATTTCTGCCCTTTCAAGAAGGTCAGTTATATATTTAGTTTGTGTCAAAAGCAAGGACCTGTCCTGAGGTGATGCACTTGAACACCAAGAAAGTAGTCAAGTTGGCCTAATTGCTTCAAGGAAAATTCAGAGTTGAGGTTCTGCACTACTTTCTGAACCAGAGGCAAGGAATTGCCTGTAATGATAATATCATCTACATAGACTAATATGTAGATGCAGCAAGTTGGAGTGTAGAAAGTGAAGAGAGATGGATCACATCTACTTGGTTTAAAACCATACTTCACAAGGGCTGACTTCAACCTGTCAAACCAAGTTCTTGGGGCCTGTTTAAGGCCATAAAGAGCTTTGTTAAGTCTGCAAACAAGAGATTTGTCTTCATGCTGAAATCCACTTGGTTGCTGCATGTATACCTCCTCTTGAAGTGCTCCATTTAAAAAGGCATTATTCACATCAAGTTGATGAATATGCCAACTCTTAGTAATAGCCAGGGAAAGAATTAGCCTAATAGTTATAGGCTTCACCACAGGGGAAAAGGTTTCTGAATAATCAAACCCCTTGACTTGATGGTAACCTTTGGCCACAAGTCTGGCCTTATACCTATTGATGGTGCCATCTGCATTTTCCTTCACCCTAAAAACCCATTTACAACCAATTGGCTTCCTATCCCTGGGAAGTGGAACCAATGTCCATGTATTGTTAGCAAGCAATGCATCATATTCAGCCTTCATTGCAGCTAACCACTTAGGATCTTTGAGAGCTTGCTTGGTGGTAGCTGGTTCAGCTTGAGTGAGCAGTAAAGTTGGAAATAATCTGGTTCAATCTGGGTATCTTAGGTGCAAGCCATGACTTCCGCTTCCCAAAAAAAAATGAAAAAAAAATCCGGAAAAAAAATTAAAAAAAAAAAGCAAAAATGGCAGTCCCATTTGCGCAAGCCAAGGCCTCAGACTCAGACGAAGGAGCACAAGTCCAAGGAACTTCGATGTTCCCGCTAGAGTACTAGCCCAGACAAAGAAAGTCGAAAGGCAGACTCAACGAAGGAGCACAAGTCCAACAACCACTGATGTTCCCGCTGGAGTGCAAGGCACAGGCAAAAAAAAAAATGGAGTCCCAATTGAGGGGGAGTAATAGAGATAATAAAGTGGTGACTCAAAGAAGTCTTACATTGCCTAGATTGGCAAGTGCACAAGTGCATATATAATAAAGAACACACACACCCATTGCCTTAAGCCTAAGGTTTTGTGGTGTTGTGTGGTTCTAACTTATGATTTCTAACAAGGGATAAATAACACTTAAAATTAATTAATTTAGACTCCATAAAATCAAATGTAAACTTGAGGTGGGTGTAAACCAATTGCTAACAAGCTTTCAAGTTCAAAAAATCTCAAGCATGCAAAAGATTCTAAAACAACAGCCCAGTCGTAGATCCCAAGTACAGCCTATAAAATTAATATGGCAACATAAGAGGGAAGATCCGCAAGAACTACAATCCATATATTCAGAATCACATAAAATGAAAAAATCAGTTCAGAAACCTTTTTGGAACTTGGTGAATATAAGAGCATTAGAAAATAGTTTTACAATGACAAATTAAGGAGAGGAATACTTTAGAGTAAGCATGTAAAATGATTTATACCTCCTCGTATTCATAATCACGATCACTGCCTTCCCAAGGATAACGAGGTTGCAAGGGTATGGCATCTTCTTCATCTTCTTCAATGGGACCTAAGCAAAGAATTTATCGTATCTTCAGCATTCAATGAAGTTCACTTAAGAGTTAAGACATTATTTTAATTTGGTGGACCTAACATGCAAGCCTTTAAAAGGTCAGGCAAATAATTTTTATGCACTCAACCGACTGCTTACCATCCAAATCTTCAACAGCATCTACACTTTCATCATTTAAGGCACTCATTTCAACCTATAATCAACAAGCATCGTATGTGAAGTTGCTTCCAACCAATAAAAAAAACTAGCTATCTTAAACACTTAAGCTATTAAACAGGTATACAAAATTGTTAACCACAAAAAGTCAATTGGCTTACCGGCTTCTTCTTCTTCTTTTTTAAACCAGTGAATGTGCTCTCAACCCCTTCAGAAACTGTAATCTAAACGCTTATTAGAATCAACAATAACAGATGCCTCAGGCAACGGCAATGTAGATAAGTCAAAAACCATTAGAAAATTAACTTATTTCAGTTTGGATACCTGACAGATTTTCTGTCTTCTCAGCCAGCTTGTCCACTGAATCATCAGCAGGATCTACAATTGTGATTTTCTTCTTCTTCTTCTTCTTAGTAGGATCAAATGGAACAATCTGCAATAAGAAATCCATGCATTAAAAAAGGAAGTACAGCTCCAAAATACAGAAGTACCAATAAATCAAGGAGTTTGGTGGAACATTGTACATTAAATGCCATGATCAGAAAACAGCAATTTATACAACATAACTTAGAACTCTTTGTTTACAAAGGCTCATAACCAATCAAGTGTAACATTGCATTAAAGTACAGAAACCAAAGAACGAAAACTTACTTCGGGAACCTCCTCTTTCAGGTCAGCCTGTGCTTCATCTGCCATGGTTACTGAAACCTATGAAAAGCGAAAATTATTAAATTCCAATATTGGGGGAGTAGCAAGCTAGAGGATGAATGTAGAACAATAAGGCAGATATCAAAAAATAAATTATTAATCAAAATCTATGAAGCACGGACTCTGACACGGACACCGGACACGACACCGGTACTGCGACATGACTAAAATCCAAAAAGCAAGACACGGACCGTGCTTCATATATCAAAATCAAGGAAATGCAGTGAAGAAATAATCCCCTATAGCCAAACCCATATAGCTCTAATTCTTCTAAGTTGAAATCCCTATTGTTCTTGATCAATAACTCAATAGCAACAAGAACAACAACATTAAAAAAAAAAACAAACAACAGTGAGCTAAAAGTTAAGATTAATAGCAATAACAAATCAAAAATGCCAACTTTTTAAGATTAAACATGATGGTATGCTGCTATTTTCAAAGAAGAAGAGCTTCATCAAACTCAGGGTGAGTATGAATACATAATCAGAGACTAACTAGAAAAATCAAATATGAATACGCACAGCACGAACAAAAGATCAAAAGGGTTGAACAATGATGAAGAAAAGATTCGATTTTTGGCGTGGAGAAGGGAAAAGATGCATACGAAATTCAGCGATCGAAGGAGAGAGTGAGCGAAATCCGTTTACTGTTATCTATCGCTGTGTCTGGTTTTTCTGGAATCAAAAACCCTTTTCTTTCTCGTTTCAAAACGGTGCGTGCTAATGCATATTATTATTATTAGGCTAAAAAGCATTTTTCACCCTGATGTTTTAAGTTTGTGCAAATTCTGTCCCTACTCTATTTTTGTCGACGCTTCTACCCCTCATGTTTTCAAACAGTGCACCATCTACCCCTCCGACAGTCAGGCTTTCTCAAAAGAGGTTCCTGAGTGGATTAGAGAGATGAAGAGGAGTATATGAAGTTGATGATGATCAAGGAAATGATATAAATTAAATTTACTTAATGTATATATCAATTATGTATGTAACTGAACTGGTTAAATGCATGTTTTGCTACTCACCGGTCTTGAGTTTGAATCTCTCATGCCCCATTTTTCAATTTCACTTGTAATTTCCACGTGACAAGTCCAAATAATATAAAAAAAAAGTCAAATCAACTCATTCCGTTTGGTTTTTAACGTCTGACTGACGGAGGGGTAGACGGTACACTATTTGAAAACATGAGGGGTAGAAACATCAACAAAAATAGAGTAGGGGTAGAATTTGCACGAACTTGAAACATCAGGGGCCAAAAGTGCTTTTTAACCTTATTATTATTGTTATTATCATTATTATTGTTTTGAAAGAATTATTATTATTATTATTATTATTATTATTATAAAATAGTTACTTATTTTATTTTTTTATTCAAAGGGTGCTTGCGTATAACTCAAATGGTAAGTGATGAGTGACATATGAGTTAGGGATGAGAAGGTCTAGAGATTAATCTCTGACAGGTGCAATTTAACTTTCCGGTGTAAAAAAAAGTGGTGCTTGCGTTTTGTGTCGGTCTTAGTGGATATTAAGAATCTTGTGCGTCAGGATTGAGAGGTCAAGTTGAGAAGGGTGTCCTGTGAGACCAATGCTTTGGCAGATTTCCTAGCTAAACACGACGTTGTATCAACAGTTATTGGGATTCAGATATCAACAGTTATTGGGATTCAGATACATGATCAGCATCATCCACACTTGGAGACGTTTTTTGCTTAAGGATTCTTTAGGAATGCCTTAGTCTTCTTCTCTTGCTCTTGTAATTTTCCGAAGCATAAAAAAATTACATTTTAGTTTAACTGAGACTGATTTACTTTATCTTATCTTATCGTATCTTACTTTATACTATTAAGTATAAAATAAATTTGAACCCAAAAAGTGGCAAGTCCCTATAAGTGGCACCATCACATGCAATGCTTAATGTTACATTTCTCTCTTTTACTCCAATTAGAAAGATGAGGTCATAAATCATTCAAAATTTGATATTTAAATTAGTTAAAATAAAAAACCTATACAACTCCATTAAAAAATTAAGACTTATTTTGTACTAAAATACATAGAAAAAAAAAAGAACTTGTATAGAGATATAGAGATGTGAAAACAAAGGAACTTATATTTGAACTTAGTGTAAATGATTGAAAAATGTCAAGTTATACCTATGTAGAATATCATAGAAAAAATATAACAATTTATCATGGTATTAAAATAACATTAGAATGGAAGCAATTTTTCTTTTAAAGGAAAATAGATGTAACATGAGACTGTAAGGTTGCAGTGTTATGAAAACTAAAACAATACATTATTATAAAGTATGTATTTAGATTGGTTACCGGTATGGATAACCTAAATGGTACTTCATGGATTAAAATTTCCTAAGTTCTGGGTTCAAATCTTACTGGTATCTAGATAACAAAAAAATTGGTTGCGAGATTTTGAAGTGTGTTAATAGGTTCACATTCAAAAGAAATTTACAGATCATATCTAATAAAATAATTATGTGAAATCAAATCATAAATATCATATTTACAGTCAATTATGATGGCAGTAAGAAGTCTATTTGTTAGATGTCATGATGAAAGAAAGTAGGGTATCTATGTTACCTAGAAATACATTTTACTCCATACAATTGGCCAAGAGTGGAGGTAAATAGTGGGGGTTCTATTTTACAGAAGAAATACTGCAGAAACCTGATTTGATAAGAGGAATGAGTGCAACCCTCTATTTATAAGCATAATTTCAGTACAAATAGAGTAAAGATGTGGGTAATTCACTTTTATGACTCCCTCTAATTTGATGAGAAATAAAACTAGAGCCACTAGTAAAAGAGGAATAGTAAAATTTAGTTTGGGAGGCGTGATGAGTGAATTGAAAGCTCCAAATTGGCAGGAAGAAATAATCCCACCAAGAAATAACTCAGAAGTTAAAAGAGGAAAGGAGGAACACAAGTAAAATGGAAGAGCAACAACTCAACTTTTTGGATACCTTCTCGTATTGTTTACTTACAATATTGAGGGTATAGTTCTCATATAACTAACGAGAGGGCCATACATATGATACACATCCAAATATATGGATCATTAGTTGGGCCTATTAACAACTCACATGAGCCAGGGGTCAGTAATTTAGGTTGTACTAAGAAGTCTTTATTTTACTAATGACTATTATACAAAAAGCCCAAATTCTAAAAAACTATGGTCAGAGGATTTAATTTTCAACAGATTAATTATTTATCAATGGTCTTGCTTCAGAGATTGGGTGATGTCCTCAGCAATAGCCTCAGCATCCATTTTGACTCCCCATAAGCCTCTTCTTGCTAATCCTCCACAGTACAACCCATGATCTCCCTTCCAGTGGTTTGGGTAATCATTTTTTGGCATCCCATATTCATTTAGAATATGGTTGTAATCCTGCAATTAATTTAATGTGTTTAGATTGCATGTTTGAAAATAAGAAACAAAATGAAAGCTAGTTAAGTTTCAGCCGCCGAGCACTAAGAAAAATTTAGTTCACAAAATAAACGGATTTCCTCACAAATTGATTTTAAAGAACAAGCAACATATTGCAATTGACATATTTTTTAAAATAAGTAAAAACATTGTTCATTAAGAAGTTAATTAGATTTTTATCTTATACCTTAAGCCATTTATGAGCTACACTTCTATAACCAGTAGCAAACACAATCGCATCAAACTCTTTTTCAATATTGTTTGCAAAGACCACCTTGTTTTTCTCAATTCTCTTTATATTTGAAGGATTGACCTGGGGATGGAAGAAAAAAAAAAGAAAAATAGTGAATTAGATTAATTAATCGATATATTAGAGTTTTGCATTAATATAACATATTTAATTATTTGTTCTTACATTGCTTTGCACTTTGTCCTAAAAAAATTAAGACATTAGGACATAAGATCTTGATATACACTGTCTTAACTAGTTAAGTTAAGATAACATTAATAGGACAACCTACCTTTATTGCTCCCTCTTTAATCTTTCCAACGGTTCCAACATCAATGACCGCAGATTTCCCAGTAAGGTACTTGACATATAATGGTCCATGTTTGGGTCGATAAATCCCAAACTGTGTTAGATCCCCATATTCTCGGCTTCCCAAGAATGTAATGACTTTATCCACAACTTTGACAGGCAAATATTTCACCATGCGCATGCCTTGATGGATCAATTCTTTGGAGATCACATTAATCTACAAATCAAAAATATTTTTATTTTCATTAAAAAAAATTATGTAAAGAAACACAAGATCTTAGATATCCAAATCGTATTGATGGGAAGTTGGGCTCATTCCTCTTAGGAAGATTAGTAGTTCAATTAAAATTTATCATGTGCAGGTCAAAATTAAGAGCTGTGGAAAAATGTAAATGATGTGTTAACTTTTAATTGATGAGGTAGAAATGAAGACAAGGAACCATCAAGCTGAAGAGGATGTGTCCTTGTACTTTAAAAAAATAAACATCCAAATTAACATTAACATGAGGAATTAAAATATGATGACGAAAGTTGTATATATGGCTTTATATAAATTACTGCGAATACACTTGCAGTTACGTCACAATTATTCAAAATGTGAATGAATATCGTTGGTGCAACAATAATTAGGAAATTTGAAAATAAGTTTGATTAATAAATTACCGGGCTGCGAATGAGAATGGAAGTGGTGGCACCCCAGTTACAGAGATCATAAGCAATCTCCATTCCTGAGTTACCACTCCCAACAACCAAAACTCTCTTGGATTCATAGTCTGAACCACGTTTGTAGTATTTAGAGTGTACAGTCTCTCCTTCAAAGCTTCCAAGACCTGGAAGATTAGGAATGTAACACTCACTATTTTCGCCCGGTGCAATCACGAGAAATTTCGTCTCGTAAACCTCCATTTTCCCTTGCCTCGTGTTGTTTGCCTCAACCCTCCACTTGTTTCCACCTTCCTCATAAGAAGCAGACTCCACCGAACGACAATAGCGAGGGTTGATGTCGAAATGCTCGACATATCTGTCAATGTACTTAACAAAGTCTGCTTTGGAGAGAAATGTTGGGCTTGAAGGTGGGTGAGGCATGAATGGTAGAAAGCAAAACTCCTTAGCAAGATGGAGTTTTAAACGATCATAAGTGTTTTTTCTCCAAAGAGAAGCAGAGCAATCCTCTTTCTCAAGGATTATATGAGAAATAGAGTTTTGTGTGAGGCATGCTGAAATTGCAAGGCCTGAAGGACCAGCACCTACAATTAACACTGTGGTTTCCTCCATGTTATGTTTGTTGGTGATGACAATAATGAGGAGATTCAGTACTAAGGCCAAAAATGAAAAAATGTGTTTGATTGTGAATTTTGAGACCAAGATTGGATAGATTTATATATACCCGTCAGGAAGGTGATAACTATGTCTAAGTTCATGAACGATGATGATATTTTTTGGGTTAATCATGTGTGTTTAGTGAATTACCATATGCTAATTTTTTTTAAAGCAAAAAATAAAAATAAAAATGCAATATGTCAAGTGTTAATTGATAACTATGTATCGGTTCATGAACAATGATGATATTTTTTGGGTTGATCATGTGTGTTAAGTGCATTACCATATGCTAATTTGTTTTTTAAATTTTTTGGTATTTTTTTTAAAAAAAATATGCTATATGTGCTAAATATGTATTATTGATATTATAGATGGTAAGGAAATAATAAGATCAACATATGAGTTATTTGGCTGAATTCAGTGAATTGAACTTGTGACCCTTATCTTCAATACTCAAGATAAAATATAGTCAATCTCTTTCCTTAAAAAAAACTAATAAAAAAGATAATCTCAAAGTTTGTATGTAAAATTATTTTTGTTTGTATAGTTTAAGTTTTAAAAAAAAAGTAAACATCGGTTCGGCAAATCAACTAGGAGCATGTAGATCAACTGACACATGATTGTTCTAACTTAGACAAATATCTTAGTTTTGAGTCCCTGTAAATGCAATTCTTACCGGCGGATGATACTTATGGTTTTTTTTTTAAAAAGACTATGAGTAAGTTGGTCCAAATTATGGTGTGATAAATACAGGAGTTTTGTCAAAGATATATCTGATCTAAACAATTTTTTTTTACATCGGAAAAATAAATGACACCCTCTAGGAATTGATCCCTGGAATTCCCCATCCCCAACTCATATGTCACCGGTTCTTACCACTTGAGCTACTATTTTACTCGTGCAATGCACGGGGATATTCATTTTTATTTATTTTGTGTGTTTTTATGATTTTTGCGTTATTTTTTAAAATATATTTTGTATTAATAAATTATTTTTATATTAAAATTTTTTAAGTTTTGTTTTGTGATAAAGGTGTTTTTGTTGTCGTGGCATGTTGATGGATTTAGTGTGTCTGCGGTGTTCTTTCTCCCTTGAGACGACACACCACACACTTTTAACTTGTCTTGTTTTACAACCCTTGTCATTTGCGTGTTGCCTTGTCAATATAATGGATTGTATTACTTATATGCAGGATTTTGTGATTTTTTTTTACCTTGGCTGATGTTGGTAGTGCAAGTGTCCTCATGTATAGTTTCCAATCCATTCGAGAGGTTAAAATAATATATTCTGTCATCATCTTGCCGCTTCATTGGGTTCTTTGTTGTGACATGCTACTGCATTGCATCCATTTTTAATGACGACAAATACCTCATATGCGCCCAACCTCTAGGAGTTTCCTCCGGGCAAGGCTTGACCTCCTCCAGATGTGGTGAAGGTCAATTTTATGTTTATGTTTCGTCATCTAGTTGAGTTGGTTTAAGCTTTTTGTTTTGAATTAATTTTTTTCTTGAAAATTGTGATACAATATTTTCATGGAGGTTGAAACTTCCAGTTGCTCTTGTCATTTCACAACTGCAACTTTTCCACCTAACACAACTTCTTCTCCAGAAGGTTGGTTGAAATTGTGCTTATTAGTAAATATTATAGTTGTTGTTAATACTCCCCAAGTGAAAGTTTTCTTTGTTCCTCCATAACCATAAAAAAAACTATACTCGCTTATCATAATTAATTGCTGACATGATCGTATCATAAACATTTTTTTTATTCCGGTGTCATGTTAGATAGAACATGTACATACTATGTTGTTAGATCTTGTCTATCATAATATAACTCATGCATAATAAGCTTATTGTGAGAAGTTGGTATTGAGTACCTATCAATTTGAGTCATTTGAGGGAAGCCGATTAATGACTTGTTTTTGATTTGCAATAAAGTGGTTATTTTTGCAAAAACAAATTTTTTTATTTGCTCCTCAATAAGTTTTAAATCTACAATAGCATTATAAGTAGTAATGTAAGAAAACTATTGCACTATAATTTTTAATTTAAATAGTGTTGCTTTTATATAATCTTTGTTTTAAATACACTCATCTCCACGTTACATAAGAAGTCTTTGTCTTGTAAAATAAAACATCACTCTAATTTTTTTTTTTAATTTTAAAATGGCATTGTTTATTTTTTATTAGATCTTTTTTATTTTAAACTCATAAAAATATGATTTTCTATTTGGTCTATGATTACTAAATGATATTAATGCATAATATGGAACCCTTGTTTTAGATATTAAATATATGTAAATATTACACATGTTATATAGAGTTACAGATGTGAAAAGTTTTTTGCCTTATGAATTTAATTTTTTTTTTGTGATTAGGTACTTTGAAGTGAGATTTATATTCATTCTTGAAGGTTACAAATTTATTAATTTCTATTTAAATCCTAAACGTTTTTTTATAGAGCTCCTAAAAGGTTACAAAGAACGACAAAGATGTAAACTAACAAACAATCATGATTGATCTCCTATAAAAAAAATCTACACAGACCATGGTAAAAAATACATTCATTACCCGTAGTTAGCTGAATGACTACTATACCCTTCAAGTTGTCAGACTACGTTCTCCTAAACCTTTACATGAGAGACACGCCCTTGTGTGTTTTGATCCCCTCTCGTGTTTCCTAAAAATATTATATACAAAAACAATATAATTAATTGAATTCTGGCATAATATAACTAAAATTTAATTTGATGATTTTTTATTTGAAACATACCATTAGTAATATTAATTTGTTGAATGCTTGTAGACAGGGACGGACCCATGTACAACTACATTGGGGCATTTGCCCCCACCAAATATTGGAACTTCTTTAATATTATAGGTGTTTAGCCAGATTGCCTTTACGGTTTTATTACAATTTTTCAATTGCCCCCAACAAGTGTAGTCCTTGTTACTCAACTACAATACCGCACAATGGTAGCAAAAGCTCAATAGTATGCAGTAGATAATATTAGAATCCCCTCACCCGCACATCAATATATATTAGAAAAGAAGAACTCTCATCAAGCTGATTTAGTGACGTGTCGTTCTCACGTTAATTCTTAGTGACGTGTCGTTCTCACGTTAATTCTCATAAAAAAAATTCATGTGTCATTCTCAGGTTAATTCTCATAAAAAAATACATTTTTAAATTTTAGATTTGATTAGGATTTAGGTCGTTAATTCTTAGTGACGTGTCGTTCTCACGTTAATTCTCATAAAAAAATTCCACGTGTCATTCTCAGGTTAATTCTCATAAAAAAATACATTTTTAAATTTTAGATTTGATTAGGATTTAGGTTGATTATTTCTTGATTTTATCTTAATTTATTTTTGATTTCTCAAGTTAATTCTCATAAAATAATATCTATTTAAATAGAGATAGGTTTAGATAGATTTAATTTCTTTTTATCCCTTTGTTAGATTAATAATAAACTAAATCTTAACAGATATTTAATAGGGTCCTTATATATCTTTGGCTTCTATGCATTTTCAGGACTTCTGGGTTAAAAAACATTTGTGATTTTTTCTCCTTGATTTGTAGGTTGAAGAAAGTATTCGTAATGACGGGGTTAATCCCATGACAGAGCGGTGTGATTACCTTTGAGACTCACGATATTGCTCAGGTTGATGCTACGATCTATGATGGAAAAATTGATGTTTGGATTCTCATCATTTATTATTTTTTCTCTTTTTTTAGATTTATGGTTCTGGAAAGTGATATCATTTTCTCTTTCTATTTTCAATTTTTTTTGATGGCTCAAAGACAGGTCAAGGTTGATGGGGATATCTAGAAGAAGGAGCATGGGATGCTATCATTGAAAGGTTTGGGGTTTAGATGACATTTATTATTTAGTTTTTAGATTCATGTCATGCCTTAAAAGTAGTAATCTCCTTAGGACATGTGAGAGAGAATTTGATTTGGGTTTCTGGATTATGCTTATCTGTTTCCCTTCTTTCATTCCCCTATCTGTTTGACTGTAGTATCTAAAAAGAAAAACTTATCACTCCTTATATGTTTCTCAAAGAATAACATGATTATCAAGTAGAAAAAGTCTATATTGTTAGCTTCTCAATGAAGTTAATTTGAAAGTTTGATGCATAAGAAGAAGAATATATAGTTGATTGCTTAATTTCGTTGTTTGTCTCATGTTTTCATGTGTCCAATTGTCTAACATTTGTGTAGCAACGATCTGATCTTTCAGTTCCTATTGAAATTGTTATTATTGATTCTTATGTTGGGGGATGAAGGATACTTATACTTCTCATTCATCTGAAAGTTTTGAGATCCATTTATAGGCATTTTTTTTCTATGTTTCTGGCCACATTTATATTGATTGATTGTATGTTCCTTTCTATGCATCTTCTATAAACAGTCTGCAAAGTGTTTAGTTAGTAATTATGGGTGCTAATGTAACATATGTCCTACTATATGATGGGTGTCTGATTCAGATTGTAGGCTTAGACTTAATGTAGAACACCGATGTTGTTATTTGGTAGAACATAGATGAAATACCAACCATATTGCTGTGTTTTTGGATGATTTTTTGATATTTTTCTTGCATTCTTACTGGGTTTTCTTCAACACATTGAATGCATTATTTCCCTATGAAAAATAATTTTAAATTAAAAAAAAATAACTTTCAATTTTTTTTTAATTCAAACAAAAAATTAAAGTTAATTTTTCATCCAACAATTTTGTATTGAATCTAAAGGAAGAATTTATGTCTGGTTTTCTCTTCTGTTGTGAGTTTTTTATTTTATTTTTAGATTATTAATTAATTTTTATGATATTTTTATTGAATTTTCATATTTTTATTTAATTCAGGATTTTATGAATTTTTATTTTTGATTTGCTAGATTTTGGTAGTTTTTATCTATCCTTAATTAGCACCTTTTTAAATTTTAGATTTGATTAGGATTTATGTTGTTTATTTCTTGATTTTATCTGTGGGTCTTTTATTTTATTTATTTTTAGAGTATTGATTAATTTTTATGATATTTTTATTGAATTTTTGGATTTTTATTTAATTCAGGATTTTATGAGTTTTTAGTGTGATTTGCTAGATTTTGGTAGTTTTTATCTATCTTTAATTAGTACCTTTTAAATTTTATATTTGATTAGGATTTAGGTTGTTTATTTCTTGATTTTATCTTGGGTCTTTTTTATTTATTTATTTTGAGAGTATTAAATAATTTTTATGGTATTTTTATTAAATTTTTGAATTTTTATTTAATTCATGATTTTATGAGTTTTTATTGTAATTTGCTAGATTTTGGTAGTTTTATCTATCTTTAATTAGTACATTTTTAAATTTTAGATTTGATTAGGATTTAGGTTGTCTATTTCTTGATTTTTTCTTAATTTGTCTTATTTTTATTTAATGTTAATTCCAGGAAAAGAGAATTGATCTGATGTTGAGGGTCCACAGAGCTACCATGGACACGCAGAGATTTGATGGTTGCTAGGTGAATTTGGCATAATTTCTCATTAGCTGCGTACTGCGGTTGTTTCTATAATGTTTCCATTTATCACTTAAGAAAAGTGTGTTTACTTAAATTTAAACTCATGATGTAACATAAGGGGAAATTAATCTGGGACTGTAAGGTTAGTTAGATGTTATTATAGTAGTTACGTAGTACTAGGACGAGATGAGCTATAAATAGAGGGAAATCAAATTAGAGGGACGCATTATGTAACATTATATATCTCTCATTAAGTATGTCCTTTAGTATTTGAAAATTTTGCTAAAGTATGGTATTGAATATGTCTTAAGCACAAGAGAAAGTTCATCGTGCAACGCACGGATAAAAAGTGATTGTTTGAACTCATAGGTCGAAATCTAATTCCTCTGAGTTGTAAATAAAAAATCAATATAATGTCATTAATTTGATTTTTTATTTACTTTTCATAACTTGGGTGCTATCTCTCCTGCTTAAGTTAATTAATGACATTATAATGTCATAAATTTATGACCTAAATTTATTAGTGCTAACACATTAGAGTTACGAGATGTCACAGGGAGGAGCATTTTACATGAAAAATGAAAATTTGTCCGAATTAAAAAAAATAAAATTTCATTTTCCTATAACTTAAGTGTATTTTTAATAATGTAAACAATGATTACATATTTATGTATTGTTACATATTTAAACCACAAAAACAATACTCTATATGCCAGGTATACATCTTCACAAACAAAATTTAGTTATACCTCACGTATGCCAAAATCTTAAAGATTTTGGCCTATTAACTCCTTTGTTTTTCAAAATCTTTATATTAGTTAATTCAGTGTATGCTTACAAAACACTAGAATTGAGTGTCTGAATTTATGCTCTTTAAATATCTGCATCTTTATTATGATTGTTTTTACATTCTTAGTATCTTAAATTTTTTATAGTTTAAAATATTAATCGATGTATCAAATACGATAGACAAATTCCCCGTGCTACGCGCGGGTAAAAAACACTAGTGAAATGTTATACTATGCTATACATTTGTTTAATATACATATAATGTTAGTTTTTATATATTTATGAAACAAAAATATTTGAAAAAAGTCTTGGATGAGCAACTCTTGGTTTTGCCATGGGATTTGTGCTTGTATACTATCACATAAAATTAATTTGGTTTATCGTTAGAAAGTATAAAAATAAGAAAATAATGCGTTCTAAATTGATTTTTTTTTAAATAGCTACCAAACGGACTCCAAGTGATGAGAATTACCTTGATCATGATGCCATGGCAAAGTCTGCACTCTGCATGCACCCAGCACCCTAGTGGATTAATAATTAAGTAGTTTAAATTGGTCTTGAAATGTGCAAGAATTTTACTATTGCAAAATATATATATATATATATATAAATTTTTCATAATAATTTAATATATTTTGGGTGGAACCTACAATATTATAAAATTATTTATGTATTGCCCCCACAACATAAATTTTCTGGATCCGTCACTGCTTGTAGAGGCTCCTTTGCTTCAAGGATTTGATTCTCAGATAGAATTGTATGTTATGTCAAAATGGTGAATTTTGAAATATTGCAATTGATAATTTGAAATGTGAAATTTAATATTGATATGAACTAAACTTACTTGTGTGGTTGGAAGAAGATCACGACTAAATGGATTATGCGTGCAAGCTTTATCTTTAAGTCATCTTCCTTAAACAATGTAAAATATCTTTTTGAAATTTGGGCACATGCAACAACGTTAAAGGCTAAGAAATAATGTCAAATTTTGATGAAGATGTTGGATTGATACATAGTTTATGTGAGATAATTTTTTTTTAGATAGCACGGAATTCATACGTACATTGAGATGGATGAACAATCACAGTCATTTATATAGTAAGCAAATGGAAATGAACAAGGCTCAAAATAGCAACAACCTCTTTACCCTCAAAACCCCATAGAAACACCCATCCAATCATAAGAACCGCACCAAACAAACAAGCAATCACCTACCAAGAAAGCTAGCTCTATGATTCTCCACGCGCCGAAATCTAAGCCGCAATCTGATTCAAGGTCACGTCATCAGAACAAGAGTATACAAGGCCCCAACCGTTTCCCCATCAAAATGACACTCCTTGCCCTAGTCATAACGCCTCGCGGTTCTAAAAATTCCGCCAGCAAAAGCATCAATTGGCGCCCTTCAGATGAGTCCTCTGGAGGCAAGCTAAAAGAGGTTGTGCTCGTGCTCAACTCTTTGTCTCTGATCTCACCCTTCCTAGGCCGACCTCGACGACGGGCACTCTTCGACTCTGGTCCTCGATCACCATCTGCACAGCCAACAATCATCTTCAACCGGGCTTTGCAAATCAAACTTTTGGGTCGCCCCCGCCCCCAAGGCAATAGCAAAGCCGCCCCCTCTTGACCAGGAAAGGTATCCTCCATCTCCTCCCCAAGACTGGCTCCAGCATCAAACGCTCCATCCTCGTGAGCATCAACAGAAGGGAGAGAGCACCACATAGAGGAAGATGCAGGGGAACTCTCCTCCTCTGAACCAAGAAGCAAAGGGACGATCTCTGGAAAAAGGAAATCCACAGGAGTCCTTTGCACACAACCATTGACATGGACCAGACAACAGAACTCATCAGAAGTAGAAGAAAAGGGACCCGAGAACTTCCCCTATAGCCGGCCCGTGCACCCTTAGTTCATAATATGTAACCACTCTTTTTTTGTGGGCAAAGTAAAGAAAACTTATTTATGTTTATGATAATGATGTGTAGCCAATATATATTTTTTAGATGAATTTCAAAAACATTTCTAGCTATTTTTAATTTTAAATTAAAATTTGAAATTAATTTATTGTTCAATTTTATTTTTTAATTCACAAATAAAATGAAGTACCATGGTAAGGGTAATTTTTAATTTTATAAATTACATATAATTGTAAGCACATGTAAATGAAATTGTAGAAGTGGAAAAGTTTTTACCTCATGAATTTATTTGTTGAATTGTGTCATGATTAAGCACTTTCAAGTTGGATTTAAATTCAATCCTTAAGATTTTTACCTTTTGAGCTTCTACTATATAACTATAATTTATATGATTATATTTTTAATTTTATATATTATAATCAATATATATATATATATTAATTTCTACGACCTTCACAATTTTAAATTTTAAGACTTATTTAATAATATTCTGATGTATTTTTTGTTTTTTACTTTGCAAATCATAATTTATAACTTTTTCTTTTTTTATATTTTTAGTTTTATAATTTAGATTAATCTATCTATCTATCTATACTATACTATATATAAAGGGAAAGTTTTGGCAACTTGGAGGGTAAAACAAGAATTCAATAAATCATTGTACATGAACTAGAGTTTACCCATGGATATTTCAGTAAATCTCGGTATAATAATCAAAGATGAAATCTTGGCTATCTATTACTTTCAATCTTGACAATTTAATTCCTCTTCCTAGCTTCTTCCTCTTCCACATTCAACAGTTACACATTGTCATCAACCTTTTGAGCTTCAACAATCTTTCCACCATCCAACGAATTTACTTTTATTTAATGAGCATTCCTAAGATCAAATAGGTTGGCATTGTTTCTTCCTTTTCCACCTTCTCAAGTTCCACCTGATCATTTATCACCTACCTCTTCAACTTCAACTATCACCCTATAAAATCTCTTCAACAAGCTTTCCTCACATCAAAGCATACGCACAACAGAGAAACACAATTCTACCAGCCCTCCCCAAACCTGAGCCGATTTCGACATAAAGGTATGACTCAGTCACTTTGCTTCAGTCATTTGATTATTCGGTCATTTTGTTTCATTTTTTTTATTCATATTTTCAAGTGATTATGGTTTTCTTTCATTTTTGTTTTATTCAGATTGGTTTAATTGATTCTGAGTTCATTTTTTAAATTGAATGTCAGATTATGATATTGTAGGTGAAGAAGTATTTTGCAAAGAAGGATCCATGTAATCCCAGGTGGGAGAAAAAAGCTCAAATTCACAGTTGTGTTTTAAGAAAAAAAATTGCTTGAGGATAGTTACAACCGTTTTTGTGCAACAATTTTCTGAGAAATTTGTTGAGTCATTTTCTTTCAGTTGGTGAGTTCATCAAATAATATGTGAGCCCATAGCTGGATACTATGTTTAAATTATGACTTTTTTAAAATTAAATTGCTTATAAATGGGGTTGTTCTTCATGGTTTTTTTTTTCTTATAAAAGATACACTGGCAATTTGAAGCGAGTGAGGAAAGTTAGAAAAGTTTCATTTGAATCTGTTCACTAATTCTTTCGAAAGATGGGTAATCTCCGGAATAGCTATTTATGATACTATGTAATTTGTACAGACAATGTGCATGGGATTAACCGCTTCAATGAGATCTTTTATTTTGGCATCCGGAAAAATTACCAAATGTCTAGCATTCCCTCATGCTTGGTGCCAGTAATTCTTTTTTTTTTCTGAGAAAAAAATGAAAGACTGTGCCTGCGCCGTATGAATATTAAGTAATAATAGCATGACACTTCGAGTTCAATATGCAAAAATTATTTTTTTTACATTCAATTGTGTATCAGAAGGGTAGTATGAACAAGGGGGTATTTACAATTTTATACATATTATTTCATATGTGATTTTTCAGAACCGTTGGATCCTCAACAGACTTTTAATCTTAGTCGTTCAATATTTCCCTTGAACTTCCTTCATCAATGTTAGTCTATAACTTTATACTATTAAGCTCAAAATTATTTTAAATAAATTTAGGCTTAAAGGGTCCAAAGTGTTGAGAATTCAAGTGCGGAGTTGGAGTCCCACATTGGTTAAGTTTGGGTGAGGAGAAGACTTTATAAGAAGATGGACCCATAAACCTAATGCCTTAAGGTTTTGGGTTAAGATGTGGCGTCGAGATCTCTTGGTGTCTTGCTCCTCGGCCCATGGGCTCCCCTGTCTCCCCCAACAAGTGGTATTAGAGCCGATGGTTGGTGTAGCCATAGTTACGGCTTCTTGTGTCGAAAGTCTTCCTAGCGGTGTGGTTAGGCGGCGGGTTCCGTTGACGCGGTGAAGCGAACGGCGGTGCAAGAGTGGATAAGTTTCCGCGGAGGGGGTCCATGATAATGTGGAGGTGACTCGCACTTGAGGGGGAGATTGTTGAGAATTCAAGTGCGGAGTTGGAGTCTCACATTGGTTAAGTTTGGGTGATGAGAAGAGTTTATAAGAGATGTGACCCATAAACCTAATGCCTTAAGGTTTTGGGTTAAGATGTGGCGTCGAGATCTCTTGGTGTCTTGCTCCTCGGCCCATGGGCTCCCCTGTCTCCCCCAACACAAAGGCCCCTGAAATTACAAAGGGAATCAAATCCAGGACCTAGAAATTGTTTGCATCAAATTGGGTCCCTAGAATTTTTTTTTTTAATTCAATTAAGATCAAAGTGTGCCAGAGCTCAATTTTTTCCTAGTCACCTTTACCACGTGGCTTTTTTAATTTTTTTAATTAGAAAAATTAATTAAAAAAAATTTAATTCCAAATCATTTATTTAAATAGAAAAAAACATAATAAAATCCCTAATCTAATAATAACCTAAACAAAAACTAATTTAAATAAAATCCATTATCTAATTAATCTCTAACCTAAACTAAACCCTAAATTTAAGATCATCTTCTTTCTTTCTCTCCAAATGGCAGCCACCATGCAAAGAATGAAGTGTCACCGCCACCACCCTCTCTCCGCCGCTTTCAAGGGCGTTTTCCGGCCAAATCCGGCCATCAATGGGAAAACGAGTTGGACCACGATGATCCTTGCCACAAGGAGAACAAAAGCCCTCAATCAATTTCTGTTTTGGACCACCTTTACCGTTGTGCACCACCGTGTCGTCGCCACGCTGATAAGTGCCAAATTTACCTGATTTTCTATATTAATTTGGGTACTTATCTGTTCTAAATGTGTAAGTTATATTTCAAATTATCCCTCAAATAGGTTAATTTAGTAAGTAGATAGTTTATATATAGATATTATGTAAGATGTGTTAGTTTTATCATTTAGACTCTTTGGTTTTTATTGTAGGAGAAAAGTCAAGAAGATCCAACTATTTGAAGATCAAAAGGGGCTAAAAATATTGAAGTTCGCTTAAGCCAAAAGTTGGCTCGCTTAAGCCAAACTACATGGCAGTAGCAGTGGCAGATATATTGAAGTTCGCTTAAGCCAAATGTTGCCTCGCTTAAGCCAAATTACATGGCAGTAGCAGTGGTTCTGGAAGACAATTCGGCTTAAGCGAGAAATGGTCTCGCTTAAGCCAAAGACCTTACCTGAACGTGAAGAAACCTGCTCGCTTAAGCGACATCTTTATCAGCTTAAGCGAGATTGCTGTCCTGTTTTATAAAAAGCTCAACCAAATCAGAATTGGATGATCTCTTGACATATTTTGGACCTCTTAGAGAGAAAATTGCAGAGAGAAGGAGGAAAGGAACTTTGGGAGCTTTGATCCACCATCCATCGTGCTGGAGACACACCAAGGACGGCACGGGTCAGCGCTTTCACCTTAGTTTCCTCTTGTAAGCTTTGTAAGCAATCCATGGATATGGGTTGCTAAGTTTCTTTGTTGGATTTGGATGTAGCCTTTAACCATGATTTGTTCTTCTTGATTTCTATATGAAAATATAATTTCTATTACATGATTCAATGGTTTTCTCTTGTTCTTAATGCTATGTTTTAGTTTGCGCACCTAGAACATATCGATTGATTCGGCGTAAGAGCGGAAGCTACGGCGTCTAGAGTCCGACCTATAGTTAACCATCTAATAAATCTAATTGCTAGGAATAGAGTTAGGTTTGTTAGTCCCTTAAACATCTGAGCTTAAAGATAACTTAGCTTTTCTATGCATGTGAGGAATCAATGTTTAGGAAAGTAAGTTATAGATATCCACTCATGTGAGGAATCAATGAAGTAGGGTAGAAATGGTGTAGATGAATCATGGATAGGAATGAATATTCATATAGAATCATAGGACACTAATAGTTAAACGGTGAACTCCAATTCCAACAGCTTTCTCTCTTGATATCAATCGTTTTACTCTCGCTTTGTTTAATTTGAATGTGCTTTGGTCACCGAAATAATTATCAACCTTTTGAAAATCTATTGCTTGGGTAATTTTACTAAAGAACGACATTTGTGTTAGCAATTCCCTGCGGATACGACAAAACCCTATGCTATACTACAATTGAATCTTGAGGATTTTGAAAGTAGTATCAGTGTAGAAAAATCTCTCAACACACGCCGCTAACTCTCTCGCTACCAAACAACCATTGCCTCTCCATGGAATCACGACTGCTCCTTCTTCTTAGGTTATTGGGTCCTTTTTGGATCTGGGTGATTCCCATTCTGCTGGTCATTGTGCATCTGAGCAAGCGCAGCAACGACATGGCTCTTCTAGCCCACTGCATTTCAAGTGAAGCTTGCAGAGCAGAAACAACCCGCAGGTGAGTAGAATTATAATGCAAGTGGGTCATAAATTATGACCATGGGATTTTGAAGTGGAAAATGGTGCCTTCTCCATGTTGTGCGTGTTGAGAAAACATGGAAGAAAGATCATGGCCAACAAAGATGATTTGGATTCCACAAATTTTGATGGGAAAATAGAGCAGACCTTTGATGTGCTTGAATTGTGTGCAGAGACTCATGTTGTGCGTGTTGAGAATATGTACCTTGTTTTCACACTTCTTGATTTAGGATTTGAGCATCAATGTGGCTGGGTAAATTGAGTGTATTGTGGGTGCTTCTTGCTGGTTTTGGGTAATCGTATATTTGGGGTTGTTTTTTTTTGGAACTCATCCGGGGTTGTTTCCTCTGTTTTTTTTTTGTTTTCTTGTTTTCTCGTGTTGGTGGTGTTGTGGTGGTGAAGAATGGCAGTGTGGGGGAAGAAGATGTTGGGGTTAAGAAAAGAAGAAGAAGAGGCTGAAGATTAGTGAAGAAGATGAAGACCATTTTATTTGGATTTTGTTCTTGAGATGGAGATTGAAGAAGAGTGATGAAGATTATGTGTTTAGTTTGAATTTAGTTTAGGGATTTGTTTAGATTAGAGATTTTATTAAGCTTTTTAATTTTTTTCTGCTTATATAATTGAGTTGGATTTTAAAATAATTTTTCTAATTAAAAAAAAATCAAAAAAGCCACATGGTAAAGGTGACTAGGACAAAATTGAGTTGTGGCAACATTTGGCCTTAATTAAATTAAAAATTTTTTTAGGGACCCAATTTGATGAAATAATTTTCTAGGTCCTGGATTTGATTCCCTTTGTAATCTCAGAGGCCTTTGGACCCTTTAAGCCATAAATTTATTATTATTCAATTTATATGAGTCATGGAATGTCATAGGTCAAAATTAATATTAAATATGATATTAGTTGTGAATTCCATAAGACACAAATTATTGGTTCAGATTTGTTGAAATATTAATCAACCAATAATTAATATTAATAATAAACTTTAAAAGTTAAAGACACTCAATAAAAAAACTCATATCTTTTCATTTTGAACTTCCTTCATCAATGTCATTCTATAGACTTCTACTATTAATTCAAAATTATTATAAATAAATTTATTATTATTTATTTTATATAAGTTATGAAATTCAAAAAGGTATGCTGAATACTAAATAAGATCTTACCAAAAGAAAAAAAAATTATAACTAACCTTTTTGCCTGCAACTATATAAATAAGTGTCAATACTCATTCAACATGTGTTACATATGCTTTGTTGAGGTATTTGCTTTTATTTTCTCAAAGGCTCAAGCTTCAAGACATTTTCCCAAGAACATATATCCAACGACTAATTATTGATGTACTAGACATATGTTATAACATGTTTTTTATTTCATGATGATCTTCAACTTGATTTCATCATGTAAAATTGAAACACCTAAAAAATTATTTTCTCTTTGATTTGCTCAACTTTTTGAACATGTATTTTTCTTTCTTTGTTTTCCCCACTTTCATGGTACCGAATTCAAACTATCTATTGTTACCATAACAAACGTGAATTTTTTAAATTGTAGTTTTTCATTTTGAAAATAAAACACAATTGAAGATCCATGCAACCATTAACCGGAGTCAAATGCCACAGTTTAGTGACACACTATGTGTAAGACAAGTTTATGCGATTCAGAATTTTATGGTTCAAGCATCTACTAGGAAATTTAGATTTACAAAGCACAAATACAAGATTACTTAAATGGGCATCTCAAAAACTGAAGAGTCTACAAGTGACACTACTCCTACAGCAAAATATGATTTTGTACTATTTAATATAGTTGACATCATTTTCATGTAGTCGATCATCCCTGAAGAAATCAAGGTTTATAGTGCTAATTTATTTTTTAAAAGAAATGACATATAATACCACAAGACAACTAATTGCATCTTCTAAACAACAATAATCCATATGACTTACCTCTAACATTGCTTCCTTAAATGGATTACCCTAATACCATGTTGATTTTTACTATTTTTTCCATTCTTCATTATTGTACTCTGCATTGCATCGTTCTCCTCAATAGCCACAGACACTCACAATCCCCAAAATGCCTATTGCATATATGCAAGCTTTCTTCTGAATTAACTTTTAGATGTCCTTTTTGACAAATAAGTATTTATAGCTTACTACTTCTCTGATTTTTTTCTAAAAAAAGTGGGAAGGTCTAAATTTACTTAGATTGTGGAAATTTTATTTAGACGGGTTTAACTTGATTTCATCCTATTTTATAATAGGTTTAATATGAAGAAATTATGAATTATTTGTAACCAAATAAATTAAAAACTATGAATTATTTATTTTTTAGGCTTAATTCCAATTTGGATCCCTGAGGTTTCAGGAATGTGCGATCTGCACCCCCCGTATCTAAAATGTGCGGTCAAGCTCCCTTATGTATCTAAACTGTGACATTGATGCCCTTCCGTCAATAACTGTTTGGTTCTGTCAGTTGACCAAACGGTTCTCCCTTCATTAACTGACATAGCGTCCACGTGTAATAATAATTCATTTAAAAAAAATTACGAGGACACTCACAATATTTTCAAGAAAAAACAATGGGTTCCAATACTTTTGCATTTTCACCACTACCCCATGTTTTCACAATTCTAATTATCTTCAGCCTTCTACCTATAGCTAACAACGCTTTGGCTTGCAACAATACTACCAATCCTTCATATAATCATCACATCAAAACCGTTCATGAAAACACCACCACCGAAAGAACTGCACCCCCAATTTTAACCCAAGTTTTCCCCAAATTTTAACCCTACCAGATTCCCCCCCCCCTAATTTTTCCCCCAATTTGAACCCTAATTAGAATGAAGAACAGGGAGAAGGAAAGATATTGTGCAGCTTCAATCCCTCAAGTTTATGGGTTTGTAGCTTTCGCCACCATCCCAACCCCATCTTCACCCTCTGGTTCTTCACACCACACCAACCCCACCACCATCCTCAACCACATCTTCATTGTCTGGAAACCAACCAAAAAGTTACACAACAATCCTCAAAACCCCAGCTTTCAACAACCTATTCCCACAAATCCCAACTTTCAGCCCTAATCGCACAACCACAAACCGACCAACAGATCCAGCGCCACCCAAACCCTACCGGCCTTCATCGCTTAATTCTGAACCTCGTCTACCTTGGCCAAGCCCAACTGTGGCTACATCGACCCTTCCTCGAATTGAATCATCATGCCAGAAGGGAGATGTGCCTCGCTCTCTCTGATCCCATGATCTCTTTCTCCTCCCCGAAACCTGAGTCCAGCCCTGTGATGAGGATGTAGATCTGGTAGATGAGTGGAGTGAAATTTCTCTGGCTTTGCATAGGGTGGAAGGTAGATGGGGGTTTGTTTTTCTGATTTGGGGTTAGCATTTGGGTCATGGGGTTGGGATAGAGAAGAGGAAGAAGAATAAGGTTGGGTTCTGGTTTTGCTGAAGATGAAAACGTGAGGGAGGAGATGAAGAAGAAAAAGAAGAAGGAGATTGAGGGTTTTTTTAGTTGTTTTATTATTATTTTTTTATGTTTTATTATTTGTTGTAAATTAAATTATTTTTCTAAGTTAAATATGTGGACGTGGACGCCACGTCAGTTAATGAAGGGAGAACCGTTTGGTCAACTGACGGAACCAAACAGTTATTGACGGAAGGGCATCAATGTCACAGTTTAGATACATAAGGGAGCTTGACCGCACATTTTAAACATGGGGGGTGCAGATCGCACATTCATGAAACATCAGAGACCCAAAATGGAATTAAGCCTATTTTTTACATATTTATTACTTTCCAGTTTATATATCAACGTTAATATAATTATAATTTTTACCAATACTTAATTTCTTGATAAAGAATAGAAAAATCTAATACTAACAAAGTACAAAATTTGTATTTAGGCACATATATTATTGAATTCATGAGTTATGAACTTTCATAGGAAAAAAATTAACATTAAAACTTAGGAAATTTTCTAAGACACACTTTATTAGTTTAAATTTGTTAAATCATTAATCAAGTAATAATTAATACTAACAATAATTTTTTTTTTCCGAAAGCAATAACTATATTGATGAGGAAATTGACAGGATATACACCATCCTCCAAAGGGAGCAAAAGTCAGCAAATAAAAAAAGAACCCCAAAAAATATAACAACCAACCCAAGATACCCAAGGTCTATACAAACCTATCCAAAAGCCCTCACAAATCCTCAAAAAAACCCCTAAAGATATCCAAGCTCCCACCAAAACCCAAGAAACACCATATGCTAAAGTCACAGCCACAATGAATATAGCGCTTAACTTGTTTATATGTAAATAGGATAGATATGTTGTAGTGAGAAAGAGACGTTGGCACTTGATACTACAAAGCTCAAATATTTGAGTTTTTTTTATAAAAAAATGAATGAATGACAAATACTAAATAAATTATGTGACAAGAGAGGTAAAATAATAGAATTAAAAAAATATTAGAAAGGAAAGAAATATGTTTACTTGGGTTATATGATTTGAGAATTATATTTGAAAAATTATAAAAATAAAATAAAAATATAAGAAAGGATAATATAAGAATAAAAAAATTATAATTCATTCTGCTCTGTCCATTATCCAAACAATGAAGTGGTAAATTTGTTCCGTTCCATCATAACATACCCAAACAATGGAATGAGATTTTCATTCTATTCTGTTCCACTCCATTCCATTCCATTATATTCCACTCCGTTCCGCTCCATTATGTTCCATCAATCCAAACATAGCCTAAGGATAATTACGCGCCATGATTTGAGCTGCAATAAACTTCCTCCATTCAATAAAAAAAACCTCCCCTCCTATATATTTCACTTTGAACTTCCTCCATTAATATTAATTAGTCTATAGTTTTCTACTATTAACCTCAAAATATTATTTTAAATAAGTATATTATTATTTATTTCATATGAGTTATGAAACTAAAAAATAAGATCTTACAAATAAAAAAGACTTCTTCTATCTGTAAAGTAAAATAAAATTGTTATATCAAAAGAGTAAATCTGAAGCATCAATTAGATAAACAAGGACAAACAACAAAATAAAAAAATCAAATACACTCATAAAAAAACCTACGACAAAAAAAACACAATCAAAAACATAAATTAACAATTTGAAAAAAAAATATAATTATCACAAAAAAGATATTATTTTTTCTCCTTTACTTACGAATAAATAATTTTAAAAAAACCATTAAAAAACACAGTACAAAATAAAAAATAATGTCCCCGAGCAACGCATAAGTAAAAAATACTAGTAGATATATAAACGATATGCATTTTATATTTGTTTATCCACGAACAAAATGAAGCACAATTTTAAGAAATTTTCCTATTTTTAAGTTTTAAAATGAGATTGTTAATTTTTAATTTGTTAATATTTATTTTTTTATTTTACACTCATAAGAATGTAATGCTTTTTTATATATTAAATTTATGTAAATGTTACACATGTTTTACACATATTTAATTGAAGGACAATTGTCCTCTAGGTTGCCAAACTTCTTTCACTGATTGAATTAGCGATAACAACATGCAAATTATGAATAAACATTGAATTTTACCGTAGTGAAAGATTAGGAATGAGAAGAATGAATGAGAAAAAAGAAGTCGGCTGAAAAGAACATAGCTTGAGAACGAAATGTGAAGAAAACATGATAGTGAAATTAGAATAAATAAATCTAAAGGGAGAAAAAATGGGCTCTTACAGGATGGACGAAGATAGTTGAGAAGAATATCAAAGCCTAAGACTGAAAAGTGATGAAGAAGAAGTGGTTGATGAAGTAGAAAATACGAAGACGAAATTTTTCTAACCTGATGGAAGATCTTCTTGTGGAAGGATCATGCTATTGGAGAATCCAGACGGGAGAGATTTCTTGCATAGGAATAGAGGTTATGGAGATGAAGATAGGAAAGATGAAAAGAATTTAAAAGGAGAATGGAAAGACGTTTCATATATGAGAGAAAAGGAAGAGACTCTTGCACTTATTTTTGTAACCACAATAAAAAGTTACAAAAGCAACAAAGAAAACAACTAAGAATGTGAACAGACAGAAGATGAGAACTTGCAATGGAATGGACAGCTGTGATTGCATCTTTAGAAAATAATGTGTACTTTTACTTAAATACTCATGTAAATAATTAGATTATAGTGTTTTTGGTTACAATTAGATTATAGTGTAATAACTAATGAATGACAATATTTCAAAAAATAAAAAATAAAAACTAATGAATGACAAAGTTGCCCTCAAAATTGCAAGAACTTCTCTTTTATATAGATTAGATGTTAGACATTAGAGATTAGAGATTAGAGATTAGAGATTAGAGATAGATAGATAGATAAAACTTTGGTTAAGTTTAAGCTTCATTTGTCAAAAAAAAATTCACAAAATAGATACCCTATGAAATACTGACCACGCTTTCACAAGTTTACTGCCTACTAAATACTGTAATAACTAATAGCAAAGCTTCCTCCTTCAAGATTACACTAATTTGAAGGGTTTTAGATTCAAAAATTTCCACACAGAAATGGTTTGATTTATTAGTTGAGAGTGAAAGTCAAAGATGACTCTGCTAAAGAGTCATAATTCAAGTGAGATGGGGAAAATGGTTTGGACTAATTTTCCTCTGGACAAAGTATGCTACAAGCGAACACAACTTGCAATATACTAGAGAAATGCACCAAATTAAGCCCACATCGTAAATCCCAGCCAAAGTAACCTGGAGTATAAGATATAAATATGAGGTGTGTGGCACTATACAACTTACTTACCTGGATGGGGTCAATGGGCGATCAATAAGGTCCATGGCCTAGACTTGTGACCTCCATTGCACTTTGGAGGGGTGCTTGGCTAAGGTCTACCCAAGTGGTGGAGCCTACATCATAATTTGTGGTAGTGGGGGCCTGCGTTCGCGCGGCCCCTCTCTAATTTAGTTTAAATTTTTTTAGTTCTATGTGTTTAATTCCTTGGGATTGTTCAAGCAAATTGAGCTAAGTCATGTGGGTAGTAGGCTTTTAATTGTCATTTGTTATGTAAATTGAGTTGGCTCAAATGTTTGTTTAAAATATATTTTTGTAACACTGTTGAGAATTCATATTCAAATTCTTTTAGGTTTGTACTTTTGACTATGCATATTATTATTTTTCTTGTATTCTCTTTATAAAAGTAGAGATGAAGAAGGGGGAAAACAGTCCAGTGAGATTTGTGGTTCATTCATTGAGGTGGGTATCAGGTTTTGCAGAGCTGAATTGAGAGTTCACACACACCATTGATATGTAATTAATATTAGATAATGAAAAGTTTTATGTCTGAATTTATTTTATATAAGACTAATTTTAGAAATATAAAAAACTGATACAAATAAGACAACAGAAGAAAGAAAAGAGAGATTCTACAGCAAAAGAGAGATTCTGCAGCAAAAGGCTTCATGCATTCACCAATTTCTCCAGTTGTACATGTCAAAGATTTTTGCGGTATGACCAGTTAGAGTTGATTTTACTCAAAATTAAACTACCCATAAACTCTGCCTAAACATACTCCAACTGAGATTTTAATTGAAGTGGTATAGCAGAAAACCAAGCTAACTTGAGGTTTAGAAAAGTCTCAATTTCTAACAATCCTCCTTGAGAGCTTTGACTTGAAAAATAAATGGACACAAGGTAATTGGAGCTTATGAATTAATTAACTTTGATATTGTACCATACATAAAAAAGAAAACAAAAAACTAGGCCTTAACCACAAATACATGATAACAAACTCTCAACAATGTAATTTAAACAGTTGATCCAATATGATTTAATCATGTTATATTATATGACAAGGAATAGCCAGATGTGGATGGATTTCAATCTGGCACAACTTCTAGTATCCATGCATTTTGATGGGAAAACAAGTATAACATTAGGATGAAACATTGATTTTAGGAGACATTTTACCAAATAGTTGTTTAAGCTTTATAACTTGATAACATATCTTATTGGGTACTGTGATTTTTGTTAAAGCTTATGGTACTTGATTAATAAGGAACACTTAAGCAGCCCTTATTGATTTCTAGCTTTGCTTGTATTGTTGTTGATTAAGTTTATTAACTCATTCTTCTGGTTTCTGGACAGGAAGAAGTGGTTTTTGTGCTATCAGGCTTTGACAATCGGGAGGGGCATGTTGAGATCACGAGGAAAATTTACAACGAGACATGTTCTGCATACAATTTGCAAAGTGTTGAAACAATAGAAGTTCCACATTGATGAGTTTGACATAAAAGCTATGGTACATATTGGACTGTTATGTTCCGCCTGACACTTAAGCTTTATCGGCTAGACTATCACTCTATCTCACAGCCATCATTTTGGCCCCTGAGACTGAAGTTTATTCAGAGCATAAGCCACACAAACGACCTCTGAGCACAATTTCAGACAGAACCAATCTAACTCGATATATATATATATATATATTATATGAGTGTTGTAACAAAGAAGTCCCACATTGGTGAATTTGACACAAAATCTATGGTTTGACATAAACTATCCCTCTAACTCACACCACTTCACTCTCCCCAATTCATAGCAAAATTTGGACCCTATGCACCAAGCCCAACACAAAGACACCAAATGAACTCTATTGTTTGTAACACCAAATAGATATATCATATATGGTATAGAGATTCATGATAAATTGATAATGATATAGCCATCACAAATGTAGGCACATTCATTAGGAAGAATGTTCACAGCACACATGTATAGCCTCCGAATCACCCCTAATAAAGCCCACATCGAAGAGCTTTCAAAACATTATACGAATATTGAGATATAAAAATCAAGTGTGTGTGACCGCTGACAACACACTTGTTGATCTATAGGACACGTGGAGCTATAAAGCTTTTTATAGAAGTTTTAAATGTAAAAACTGTTTCTACATAAGTTTCTAGATAAATTATTTAGTGAAATAACTTATGTTGGAACAGGTTTCTTATTTAAAGCTTCTATATACAAAACTATTTTTTAAACTATTTTTTTTATAAGAGTTTATGAAGAAGTATATTACAAAAGTAAATAACTTTTAATATAAATTTGAGTTCAAAAGAAAAAACATAACAAATTTAAATACATCTTAATATAAATAATAATTTAAACACAACCGTGAACTGCAAGGGTAAAGGACTAGTATTCAAAAAAAATTAGAAATCTCATTTATTCTCATTTTCTTATCTCACTTTCCACTCTTTATTTCCGTCCTCTTCATCTCACTTAGAAGAGATGTTTCTTTTGCCCTATATCTTCTACGCTTATATGCTAGAAGAAGGGTCTTCTTCATTTTCTGCATCCATTTTGATTAGTTCCATCTCCTCCCTTCCTAACCGTTGCTTCGAAATTTAAATTTTTATTTCCTCTGTTATTCATCTCTTTCTCATATGGCCTACCATTTGTCAGGAAAACAAAAATCAGGCCATTATTCTTCTTCCTCGATCTTCTACATCTCAGTAACACATCAAGTTTTTTTTCATGATATTCCTCTTTTCTTCTTCTTCCTCATTCTCTTACCTTCTACCGCCAACTCTCTCCTTTTTGGTTTGAGATTTTGAAGGCTTCAATTTTGAGCTTATTTGCGTTCTATTAATTAATAATGTTTTACTTTTGCTCTCACCATTTTGTGTCCGAGACATAGTTTGTTACAACTTCTTTGAATACAAAGCTTTGACTTTTTTGTATTTCTATTAGATTTTGAAGACAAAGCTTTAATCTTTTTTGCCTTCTATTTCAGATTTGACCTATTTGTTTATGTCAAGATTTTATCTTTTTATGTTCTATTTATATCATATTCTCTCTCTAATCTCTAATTTGTTTTTCTTTTCTTCTAGGGATCATAGATATTTTGAATCCAAGGAAATGATGTCTTATTTTACCATCGGTCTCATTAAAATCGCACAAGTGTCAGTTCCAATATCACAATATAAGTGTTGTCCTTCTCTCTTTTAGGTATAGCTCGTAAAGCTAACTCAATTGTTGAGGTTGACGAGTCAAGAAACATGAAAATTTGGAGTCAGAATAACAAATTTTTAAGTTGTTGAAAATTAGGAGTATCTAACATGATATCTATGGAAAGTTCAAACAACATTAATGTGCTCTAGGAGCATTGGAAATTTGAGTAATAAAGTAATATAGTTTTTAAGAAACTTTATTAATGATGCAAAATATGCTACTATCTTATAATAAATTTAGATAAACTTAATTACATGATAAGGTACTCCCAAATGAGTACAAAAAACTTCTTCCGCAATATGTAAGCGCACCTAAAAGTGGAAACATGAATATTAATAGAGAAAGTGCAAACTACATAACGTTGCTATGGAAAGTTCTAACAAACAACCAAAGTTTTGTCTCCAAATAGCAATGATGCAAAAAAGTAGCAAACTTATGGATAATGTTGAAAAAAAAATGAACGAGGCTTGCAAATAATAGAGACATGTAGTAAATATTTTATCATTCTAAATTAAAGTAAATATAAGTAAATATGGTTATAACCAGGGCCGGTCCCGACATTTTGGAGGCCCTGGGTAAATAATAAAAATGGACCCATAATTTTTTTTTTTGAGAAAGTTGAATCGGAACACTACGCCAAAAAATGCCTTTTACAGCGGTTCGGACCCGCTGTAGAGCTCGCCGCTGTAAAAGAATATATAGCGGTCCGAACCGCTGTAAAAGATAGATTATTTACAGCGGTTCTTTAAGAATAACCGCTGTAAAAAAAATTTTTTTTTTTTGAGCTCTTCTTTTTGAAGGCCCTGGGTTGTATGCCTGCTTGCACAGGCTCAAGGCGGGCCCTGGTTATAACTTGTTATATTAACACAACATTCACACCAAGATGAAGTCTTATTATGAAACAAAAATAAGTCTATGTGCTTTATATTGCATCATAACGCTAATTATTGTAAATGACCATTGGCCATTTTGATTATATCAGTTTTTTTTTTTTAAATAATTGTTGAGCCGGGCAAATAGCATTGTTATATCCTCCTAAGCTTCTACTTCATCCTTCTACACACTAAATGGAAAAAGAATTAAATGTTTTTTAGCACTTCTAAGATACCAAAGGCAATAACTTCTTGCTTCATTTAGTGTGTAGGAGGATTTGTAAGATGATTAGTAGATAAATGATTTTCCCGTGCAAACCATTAAACGAGGTAGACTTCGGATCTAAAGAATCATCATTAATTAATGACCATTGTTCTGGGAACTTGGGAAATAGCCAGACTTGGCCCCACATTTCTGCAAATGACAACAGCGGGACCTAGGGGCTAGGAGTTGACTTCCCTCAACCACCCTAGAAAGCTAAGGGGTAGACCCACTTCATGGAAAGCCCAGGACCGTGGGATCTCTCTGGCGCCGCAGGAATAGCAGGAGATATAACGGCTGGGAGGCGCCCGCGCGCAGGACATGCATGACGTCGCATGGCTCAACCCTAGCTCCAAGGCAGGTATATAAGGGGGGTTCCCTTCCTTTAGAAGGTAACTCATCTCTTCATCTCTTTACTCACTCACTCTTATCCAACTTCTTACTTTGACATCGGAGTCCCTTGCAGGAGCCCCTCTCGGGACCTTCTTCAACCGTCCGACGTCACGTGCCCCTCCTCTTTCCTACCCCTGCTTCATGGATAGTTTGGTCACTCCCCGATCAATTACGTATCAGAACCTGATCAGAAGATGCAACGTTTTCCCCCAACACTCCTCTGAGCAAACCTAAGATTGGCCTGAAGACTTGAACTAGATAGCCTATTATGGAGAAATCTTTGTGAGTCATTGATTTGTTTTTTCCCTTAAAAAAACTTAGTTGAGACAAACAAAAAATGATGTCATAGTCACATAGTGAAATGAATGATCAAGTCTCCAACATCCCTATGGCACACAAATCTTTTTTAGGTCATGAACCGATACCATTTGAGCTTTGAGACATGTTACTTTATATATCATAACCAAATTTAGTATTGTCTCTTTTTCCTTCAATTTATCCTTCATTAATTTCCATTCATAACTATACATTTTTTTCTAAGTTATACCTCATTTGTTATGTCTAAAAAAAATATGTAATTGAAAAAGTGTTCATGTACTTCTTTTCTTAAATTTAAAGATGAGCTGTTCTCTTAATTTGAAATAATATTTGCATTTTCTTTCTAAATTTAAAGACATGGTCTTGCTCTTGCCCTGCCCCCACCTAGATTGCTCCAACACATATTTGGAGGTTTAATGAGTATTGGACTTCATGACTTTGTTCTTCCTTATTCATCTTGATTTTTTGGGGATATTTTTATTCTTGACTTCTATTGAGATTAATTAGTGCAACTTAACCAATTACACTTTTTACATGACTTTATCGATAAATTTCAAGCTAATGTTACTTATGCCTATATATAGTATATAATATTGGCCAAATCATTTTGGTACCAATAGAATCCCACAAGACGAATCTTAAAAACCAGCATCTTCTGAACAAAAGGTGATCCCACAATTGATATCTCTCTTTGGCATCTCTCTTTGGCCCTTAGAGCATCTCCAATGCATAGTTGTTAGTTGGGTTGCTTAAAAATTATTTCGGTGGGTCCAGACTGACACATAGGATTTAAGCAACCCAAGCATAATTCGTTCCAACCACGGTTGCTTAGTTTACTTTTAGTTGGGTCCCATTATACCTCTTATATTTATATTATTTCAAGGTAATGACACTATATAAGTACATGAATAAAAGAGAAAATATGATTTTTTAGTCAAAAAGTAAGGAGAGAGAAAATAAGCAACCGTTGCTTAAATTTAAGCAACCCGACTGCCACGTCATGTTGCTCCAGTGGTGCTTCAAAATAAACAACGTTGCTTAAATTGCCAACTGGATTTAAGCAACCCCATTAAAGATGCTCTTAGTACCAAAGAAGGCATTATTATGCATGCAGAATTAAAATAAACAAAAACGACATCATGCGTGATAACAAGCCATTAGCCAACGTCCAAAACATTATAAGTATCATCGAACTTTGGTCAATAAATTTTTTAATTGAGAATAACTTACCATATTATATACGAAACTACAATACTCCTTTTTAATATTTTCCATCATCACTCACTCAGATTTTACTTTTTTGAGCTTTTCCCTCTACATAATACTAATAATAAACTTAATTACAAAATCTCATAGGACAAAAAAGTAAAAACACTTCTTCGGGCCGCGGGAAAATTCTTACAAGGGTAGTTTCGGAACTCCACGACCACAACGTAGATAAGCATGCCACGTAAAGCTTGAGATAATTACTGAATAGTCCCCTCCTTTTAGCAAAAAGACACTTAAGCCCCCAGGGTTTTAGGTCAGGTCAAGAACTCGTCCGGGTTCAACTCGCTGAACTCGTCCTTCCCAAACCGCTGACTAGTCAGCACCGAGTTAACGTCCGTCAAACTTAACGGCGCGTCGATATCGAACCCGAAAGCATCCACCGCGCCATGACGGAAACCGTCAAACGCCGTCGAGTCACCGTCGTAGTAGGCCAGAACAGACGTCGGAGACGCAAAGTTGGTGACGGCATTAGGGCCCTTAAACTTCAAGGCGGCTTCATCGTAGGCAGCAGCGGCTTCCTCCGCCGTGTCGAACGTCCCGAGCCAGACCCGTTTCCCATAACGGGTCGGGTCTCGGATCTCAGCGATCCACCGGCCCCAGGGTCTCTGGCGAACTCCCACAAATTTGCTCCGGCAGCGAGAGGTAGAGACACGGGCAGGGGATTTTCTGGGTCTCTTGAAACGGGTCGGGTCAGGGTTGGAAGATGAAGAAGGAGAAGGTGATGGGGTTGAGGAATCTGAGAAGGGAGGAAGATGCATGTTGATTTGGGTGATTTTCTTCTTCACTCTTGGAGGCTTTGATGGGTTTTGTGGCGGTTTATCGTCGCCGGAAGAGTCAGAGTCAGAGTCGGTGGCGTCGTGGTCGGTGAGAATGATACGGAGGAGCTTCTTCCGGTTTTGGGTTTTGGCGGTGGATTTGCATGGTGGGTCACCCTCAAAATGGGAACTTGCAGTGGATTGTTTGGGATGGTGGAGCTTCAGTGTTGATTGTACGGACATGGGGGTAGGTGAAATAGAGAGAAACAAGGAAGGGTTGGTGTGTGTCACTCAAAAGAGTAAGAAAATGGATAAGTTGGTGTTTTTTGGTGACTAAGCAAATGGAAAAGAGTATATATCTCAATACACCAAGAGAGGAGAGAAGGTTTGGCGGGAAAACAGGGGAGAGCAGAGGGAAAATGGGGGGAAATGAGAGAGTAAAGGAGAGAGTGAGAGGTTTAGGAAACAAGATGAAAGAGGAAGGATTAAAGGGTATTTATGGTGGAGGGTGAAGAAAATATTTTCCTCGTGAGTGGGGAAATTGAAGGGAATGAGAGAGAAGGAGAAGAATGGAGGGAAAATGGAGTGATGGCGGGAGGGGAGTGTGTGTGAGTGGAGGGTCATGAGTGAGTCACTATTTTGTGTGTGTATGTGTGTCATTGTCGGCAGCAAGAAATATCCCCCACCTTCAAGCTGCATCTCTTGACACGTTCCTCCTCCTCTTTCTATGTGTCCGTTTCTCTAACTTTGGTCTTGGTATTGAGGTTTCTACCTCTTTCTCAAGAATTTAATTGCTCTACAAGAAAAATTCAGAAGCAAGTTATTACTTCTACCCTCACTTTACATAATAAGGGACACACAGAGAGTAGAAACAGATAGTGATTTGTAATGTCATTGATTCGAATCAAGATCTCGTGTCTTAAAATGGTGTGATACTTGATATGTTAGTGATTTTTAATTTATGTAGCATAATTTCATTTTTAAGCAATCTTTAAGTTGGATATAATTGATTTTTAAGATAATTTAAGTCTATGTGTAATCAAAAGCCTCAGTGACACTCTCTCATCTGTGGCTTCATGAATTGTTGTAAACTAAATACTAATGGAGCCTTTAGTCCCACTCGAAGTTGCATGGGATATGGTGGCGTGGTGCGTGACTCATCTGGGCAGTGGGTGCACGGTTTCTTTGGCGGTTGCAATGGTGGAAGTCCCCTTTTGGCAAAGCTTCTAGCTTTAAAAGCTAGCCATGAAATGACCTGGGATTGTGGGCAGCGAATGGTGATTTGCGAAACGGATTGCAAAGAGATTGTTGATACCGATCGTGCAAGGGAATATAATCCACTTTCATGCTCTTGCCTCAGAGTTTCTAGAGATTAGGAGCTTGCTTGACCGGGCCTGGCATGTGCAACTTATGCATATCCCCCGGAGTGCGAATGATGTGGCGGATTGCCTTGCAGGCCTTGGTGTTGCTAGCACTTGTGCTTTGACTCGACTTGAGGTGCCCCTTCAAGAGGTTCAGCCCATCTTGGTTAGGGATTTGTTAGCCTTGTAGTTTCTTTTTCTTGTCCTTTAAGTTTCCGATGTACCAAAAAAATATCATAAATAATTGTTTTTTAAAATGATTTAAGTGACCCTTAAGGTGAATAATTGAGTCTTAAGATGATTAAAGTGACTCTTAATGTGACTAATTGATCCTGAAGATGAGTTAAGTGGTCCTTAACATAAATGATTGATTCTTAATTAAGATGATTTAAGTTAGCCTATTACATATAATTGATTTTTGAGAAGATTTAGGTGACCTTTAAGGTGAATAATTGATTCTTAACTTGATTAAAGTAATCTTCAAGATGAATAATTGAGTCTTAAAATGATTTAAGTTATCCATATTATGAATAATTGATTTTTAAGATGATTTAAGTGATTCTTAAGGTGACTAATTGGTTTTAAGTATAATAAAAAAGAATATATCCCACACACACACACTTGAGCCCACAGGCTGGAGAAGAAAGAAGAGGAATGGAGGGTTTTTGAGTTCTCCATTGTTCTTGAGTGATTCTTGAAGGAAGATGGAAGAAAGCATTGGGTCTCCTTCTTGAGTCAAAACCGACACCATCCTTCCACCGCCATCATCTTCATCTTCTTTCTTGAGTCTTCATCTTTGTCTTTGAGGTAAGAATCCACCCAAAGCTTAAAGTTGATGGGATTTGGGAGTTTCTTTGTGGTTCATTAATGCTTTTGAACCATGAGTTGACTTGGAATCCTTGTTGATGCATGAAAATGGAACAAAACCCTAAGTGTTGAAACTTTGTAGAAGAGTTTTAGTGATATACCATGCTATAGCTTAAGTGTCTTCACATTAAGTGCTTATACAACCTTTAATTTGAGTTCTATGGAATCAATTTTGCATGAACACAAACTTTGAGTTTTGGGGTTTTGTTAAAGTTTGGTCCGTAGGGTTTAAACCTTCATGAAAGTGAATAAGGATGTCTTTAACTTTCTAAAAATAAAAACACTAGCTATGATGCATGATTTTGAAGTTGAGGAAAATGGTAATTCGAGATAAGCCTTGTATGGAAGTTTGGTTGATGTTTTAGCCATAGAAATGTCATGAAAATGCTAAGGATTAAATTAGTTTTGGAAGAAAAAGTTGGGTTGCTGATGAACCCTATGTGGCCAAGACCTAGCTCTATGATTTGGGGGTGAGATTCTCATTTTTGAAGCCTAGAATTAGTGCTCGATACTTAGGTTGATTAATAGGAAAGTTTGAGTTTGGAGTTGTTGAGAAAATTGCTAATTGTTACATGTTTCTTGCGTTTTAAGTAATTGAAGAAAGTTTTAAGTGTAAGTTGCATGATTAACCTTATATGAGGTTACATGTCGAAGCATTTCGTCGCTTACTACGCCCCTCCTCATCTCTGGGTGCTTTCAATAATTAAAGAAAATTTTAAGTGTGAGTTGCATGATTAACCTTATATGAGCATAAAAGTGTGTTGTAGTAACTTAAAAAGAATTGAAAGAAAAATTTGGGCCTATGGCCGAGAGGAAATTGGAAGAGAAAGTTTCTTGAATTCACCTAGAAACATGCTTAGGGATGATCCTTGGAAAATTGCATGATATCTATGCTTGACGAATGCACTGTCCCGGGTGCGTGTCAAAGTAACCTTGCAGTAAAATAAAGTAGTGTAGTACAAGGTATAACATCAGGATCGTTTGGACTCAAGTGGATTATAAACAAAATTTAAGGTGAAAGCAAGTAAAGGGAGAGAGGTTGGTTGATTATCAAGAACCAAAATAAAATGCTGGATTATAAAATAAGAAAGCGTTAGTCCTCGGGTTATAATAGTCAAGTGCAGCAAACCTTCATCAATCACAGAAGGTTAATTCAATAAATATTCAAGTCTCTGAGTAGAAACTCAACTCACGATCATAAGTTGGAATCCTAGATCCTCTATCGGGCGATCATCCAGAATTTGATTTGTTCAAGTTAAGAAAGAGTCATCACCCCGTCAAAGTTCAAGAATAATCCTAAGTGACAGGACTTAAAAGTTAACAATCAATCAGTGTTATAGATCTATGTGCCTTTGAGAACAACATTCATAATCGTTTCAACAGACTCACCCGCTTAGATAAAGCAATTAGAACGGAATAAAACTTTGAATTCAGATGTCATGAACAAAAAATATATTCAAGCATGAGTAAAGACCACAAATCAAATTTGAATAAAAGACATAATATTATTAAAAACCGTATCTCAGGTATGCAAACACATAAAAATTAAAAAGACTAAGACTAAGAAATAAGGATTAGATGAGGTGAGGTCCTAACAAGAGCCTCAGCTAGCCTATATATACTAATGAACAGACTTGTCCACCAAGAAACAATTCCATGTTCTCTAAGTCTTCACAAAACTAGACCCACACATAAGTAAGTTGTTGAATACTTCAGGTATCTTCGATTCTCACAAAAGGCCAAATCTTAAATTGAGGTAAACATGACATTTGTAGCTCTTTAAGTCAGCTTTGTGGGCATTCTGATTTTTCCTAATTCCGAGTTTTGTAGCCTAAGATATGATTATTTTAGTGCATGGTGGTCTAGATTCGCAGGATTAGCAACAACAACTTTTCAAGGTAATTATGACCAAGTTAGAGATAAATTATTTAATTTTTTAAAACCTGAAAGTTGTATTGCTTCGAATAAGCTTTCCAACGACTTATTATTCACCCCATTTGGATCTCTGCAGCTCCATATTCAACATGCTCTAGTGCAAAGGGACATAAAAGCTAAAAATAAAGAATTAAGCATGTTTCCATTAAAAACCCAGATAGGCGTGAAAGGTTAGAATTGAGCCCAGTCGCAAAAATTAGTGCTTAAAATTAATTCATTCAAGATCATAAAATCAAAAATAATTTGCATCAATTATGCATATATGCATGCTTAAATGTGTTTTTGGAGCATTAGGAGACTTGTTTAGCAAATGGATAACTTGAACTTGTAATTTTTTGTTAATTGTCTTGTTGTCTAAGTTATATGTTGTTGAGTGAGTAAAAGTAGCCTTAGAACCTAGAAAACCTTGTCTTGAGCTTGTTGAGTTGGTATAATATTGAGAGTCGACTACTGACTATGTGGGTCAAATCCCCCCCCCCCCCACATAGCTCTACATAGATATGTGCATGTGTATGTATGATCTTATTATGCATAGCATGTTTGGAAATCTCTTTCGAAAAAGAAACGAGAAAAAATATCTGCAATTACGAATTACTTATGAAAGTTGTTGCATATTTATTTCAAGAAAGGTTTCTATTGTGACCCCCGAAAGTTGAGGCGTTACATATAGCAGAGTTTTTACCACATCAAAATGCAATTTTTCACATCACCAATGTCATCTTAAAGTACTTTCAAAGTGATAACCAATTCTCTTGCCATGATTGAGTTTCTATTGACAATTAAAATAAAACATTCATTCAATGTGCACTTGTTTTTACATATATCATGGTCCCGCTACTACATTGAACAACAAAGAGAGGGCAAAATCATCCCATAGCATACTTCTGGGTCCATTTGCGAGCCATAACCTCAAACTTTTCCTTATCTGTTTTGTAAATAAGTGCAATTTCAGGCAAAAGTGGGTCATCAGGGTTGGGATTTGTCAACAATGAGCAAATTGATGAAAGGACCTAAGATAATGGATATAGATGTTAGTTTTTAAAAATTCAAAATAACAATATCGTACATAAGAGGAGAATGAACAACACACATTTCTTATTATGAGATTTCTACAAATCATATGATCACCTTATCGATAAGGTGATCATATGATTTCAGTATATAAATTACTACACGAACTTCAGTATAGTAATATGAAACTATATCTCAATTCTCAAGTCAAAATATGGCTAATTGATACTAAGGTGATATGAAACTATATCTCAATTCTCATGTCAAAATATGGCTAATTTTAGTATATAAATTACTACACGAACTTCTCATATAAACTAACCTTTAAAAATGATTGAAAAACTATGAAGCACAAACACTTCTTCTTCTTGAGGTGAACAAGTGCTGAACATTTATTCCACACCAATATCAACACCCTTCCAACAAGTGTGTGACACTACTCATGAGGCTTACTATTAATTTTTTTATCCACTTGGATACTTAACCAAAACCTCAAGCTCATACTCAAATAAGGTTTTTTTTTTAACATGAATGATACGACTCTTATTAAAAATCATTGTTTTTAACTAACTTAGGAGCAGTCAAATTACAAATAAAAAAAATTAAAGCTGAAAAATGTTGTGTCGCTACAAGACTTTATGTGAGAATGTTACTTCTTCCTATCCCACATTGTATTACCACATTATGTATATAGAAATGTAAATCCAATTAAAACATGACATGTGTAAAAATCTAATTTACCATATAAATCATATAATGTATGAATAACTGAGAATGAGTACAAGTCTCATATATACACATGCAATAGTTGTATGAGTATAAATATGGGTGGATACACACACACATTGTTCAAATGTAATATATTTTATGCATTACTCCTTTTAGGATGTCAATGTCATGTTTTTTTATGCATTACTCGTTTTATGATTTCAATGTCATGTTTTTTTTATCGGGGATTATTGGTTAGTATAAATTATCTTAACGCTTCTAAAGCCTAATTTATAAGATTGAAAAAACCTAGAATTATTTTTTGTGCTAGACTTTCAAATCTATCAATGTGTGATTTTCAAAGAAAGCGGACATAATAAAATAAAATCGTGATAATACACTAGAACATACACAAGACATATAAAAAATCATGGAGACAACTGTTCTACAAGAATTGTGTCTCTATGGTAACTAAAAAAGTAAACACTAGCAGAATTAAGTTTTGGATGTGAAAAATCTATTACATATAAGAAGAAAGTCCAACATCTTGATTTGAGAATAAGATCTAATTTTTAACTTGAGAAACATCTGTCATTTCAGTAGATAGAGACATTAACCAATAAAAATACATATTTATCAAGTAATCCCAATTAAAATCTAGAAAATGGGCTTAAAACATAATAATATATGTATTTATCCATTTCTTACTCTTGGAATGCCCAAGAAATTTGAAAATTCAAACACGCATGATAATTGATCTATCACATTTAGCTACGATTAGGATTATATATATAAAGAGAGAAGTTGAGTATAATAAACCTTGGATATAGTGAGTGTTGGAATCCATTCCACTTTCAGAATGTCAAGACATATATTTCCGCTAGAGTTGATGTTTGGGTGGTATATTCTAGTCATAAATGTTACCTGCAATATTCAAATATGCTAGTTTATTATTTGTAAACTGTCATACTTTTTATAAGTTCAATGTATTAACAAACTCAACTATTATTCAGCAAAACCACATTTGTATCATGATAGGAAATTAAAGTTCATAGTTCAACTATATGTATCAACATATATAGATCAATCTATCTCTTCAAGAAAAATAGTAAGATTAGAAAAGAAAAGAAAAAAAGAATGAAGTAGACAAAACAGAACAAGAAAAGTAATCTAAAAAAAAACACAATCAAGTGGAGGGATAATATCAATAATATCCAAGCATATAATTTCCAATACTTATCTTTAGTAATTATGCAGTGTGTGCATGCAGTGTGTGCATGTAGGTGATATGAAGACCAATTATGATTATCAACTACTACACACTAGAGTTAAATAGTGGTTGTTGCCTCATCCATGCCAACATTAAGGTAAGAAGGGTTCTGACTTTGCAACCAAGATAACAAATTTATCACATCAAAATGTAGCCTAAGTTAGAAAACACCAACAACAAGAGAAGTCATATCATAAGGAAAACCTAATTTAATTAAATATACACTAACAAATTTACAAAGATCTCTTTTACCATCTCAATATTGTTGAATCAGACCATTCTCAAAAACCTAATTATCATTTAATCTTCATAGGCTTATATGTTCAGCTATTCATATTTCATTACTTGTCATATCCAGTACCAAAGTGAAACATTGCAATAATTATGGATGTAATTCGCTTGATTTTATGAAATAAGTCCTTATTGGGTAGAGAAAGCAGCACCTCTGAGTAAACATTGTGGGGTAGAGTTATATCTAGCCCCAATTCTATATCTATTTATTTGACCACCAATAAATGAGTCACTCATAGATATCAAATCCTACAATTTCATACTGAAGATTGTCCAACACTTCATGTGCGAGGTGTGTGTCAAGGTCGCATATTTACTAGAGATATAACTAAATAAATTATTATATAGAATAGAATAATCCTTGCCCTTGGGCAATCTTTTCGGAGAGTTAGATCTAGCTTGAATTCTAAGAATACCAATCCCTCTAAAAAAATATTTTGACATGAAAGGTAAAAGATTTTACATGAAATTGGTACATGGCAGAGAATAGAACAAAACAAGGCAAGGGTACTCAGCAATCATTGTGAATAACACAATCAACTAAACCTGGAAATATTCAATACAAAATATGCTACAAATAATAATTATGTAGCTCAGTCCTACACATACATTGAAGATTGGATGAGGCTTAACAATCTAAATCTAACTATTACTTTGTTTGCACTTTGTACAATCTCCTAATACAACTAAATTTTTTACAATGAAAAATAGGAAAAATAGATTTAAGAGGCAATGATGAAAACTTATTTCTGAGCAATATGAACAATAACCAAACAAGTCTCAACATCTAAAGAACACATGATACAAGAAACTAAAGTAAGCAATCAAACAATGTTTTGGTTTACCTTCGGTGGCTTGAATGGATACTCAGCAGTAAAATTCATTTCAATTTGGAACACACCACCTTCATACGGGCTATCAACAGGTCCTTTGATTGATGCTTGCCAATGAAACATATCATCTCCCACAGGACCTAAAATCGACAACACCAAAATCAACATTATACACAATTATTAAAAAGACATATCTCATAGGTAACATGTAATTAATGTAAAAATATAGAATTTATGTTAATAATCTGGAACCCTAAATGGTCATTTATGGTTCTGATCGTCCCTAAGCTCTTTCGATAAATTATCTTTGAAAATCAGCGATAATAATATAAAAACATCTTGCGAAGTATAACACTGAAGTAAACACAAGGATACAAGGACAAACTGAGTTGAAATCTAAGAGGGCACGTATAACTACACTGACCTAAATAACATAATCAAGATGACAATTATCGTAGAGAAAAACAAATTTATGATTGAGAGGTTCAAATTCAATTATTAATAACCAAAAATCAAATATTTATTAAAAGAGGAAAATGGTTCACCTGCACTGTATGGTATAGGAGGATCCTTCTGCAAATCTTTGAGCTCCTTCAAGAGGCGTTTCGATGCCATGCCCAAACTTCAAAACAGAAAGACAAGAGGGGAAATTAAACCTAGATGGAGGCTGAAGAGAGAAGTATATAAAGGATTGAAATTGAAAAGGGGTTGATTGAAGAAGGAACGAAATCGTAAAATTAGGGTAACATGCATAAAGAGAGAGAGAAAATGAAAAGGTTGTATTGGTTTCTATAATGTCATGTATTCGTATTTCTCAAGGATTTTAAAATCGGATGGTGGTTAAACCAGACCATATTTGAACTATGGTTGAGCCGGTATTACCACTATAAATTAAATAATATATAATGTATAAGGTAATATTGAATTAAAACAATATCTGTAAGTTCATACTAATAATAAAAATTACACAAAATTACATAACCAAAATAGTATATTTAAAGTAGATAATTCAAGATTTTAGAGTTAAAATATTAATTTTATTATAAAGTGGGTAGTTATTTTCGCTGGTCATTAATTTTTTATTCTTTTTGGGAATAACCAAATCAATAATGGATGAGTGTTAGGCCTAAACTAGTTTTTAAAAAGTAAAAGCCCAATAACAAGCCACCAAGGAACCCTAGTCCACTTGTATACCCCTTTAGAATCACATTATCTTCCATCAGTCTTGAATAACCGCACTGTGAACAAAAGCAGGAGAAGATCCGAATAGTTCAATGTTTCTTCAAAGTTTTCTTTTGGAATGCTTCTTTAGCCTTTTTCTTTTTACAATTTCATCGCGTGCAGCATTTAGTGATTTGATATGGCCACCTACTTGCATCTCCAAAGATGTGAGGTTTGGGAAAGGGAGTTTGAAAAATGACAAGTTTTCACCCCGATTGACCAGTTGTTGACTGGTTTATCTGATTGTTGACCGGTTTTCAAATGCTTTGGTTTTCTGATCATTTTAAATGTTACTACGATTGCCTATTGAATCGTCCAGGCCGGTCCGGTTTAATAATCTTTTTTTTGGTAAGCCAAAGTGATGTATCAAAAGGGTATTAGGTGGGGTACTCCAACCCTTAATACAAGATGAGAACAAAAAGAGACAAAGGTGTCAATGTCCAAAGTTGGAAAGGGACCACATAAATTAATAACCATCAACTAAAATTGAAAAGATTAATTCATAAAAATTTAAAAATTAAATTTTAAATTTTATATGTGTGGTGCTTTGAATTTTTTGTAATTTTATTTTATTTATCCAACTAAAAAAGTTAAATCAAAATAATGTCCAATTTTTATTTCCTAACAGACTACCTAAAATTTATCAATATTTTAATTATTTAAAATTTTCTTTTATTTCAAACGATATGTCTTCACAAGAAATCAAAATGATGACATGATTTCATGAGAATTGAAAAAAAAAAATTTAAAATATATATAGTAATAGATACCCATACGAAAAGGTAGAGAAAGTTTCCCTCTTTCTCTCATGTGCAACTCAAGTATCCTCCTAGTGAGGCAATATTATTTGAGCTAAGAATAAGACCTTTTTTTTTTAAATACAAGATCCCATTTTGATCTGAAGAGAGTATCAATTAGTCCTTTTAGTCACAAAGAAGAAAATTCTTCAAAATATTAATGAGAATGTAATTTATATGTCAATTAAGGTAAATGTTTATCATATTCATTAGAATTTGTGCGAAGTTTAATATTATATTTCATGATCTATAAAGTATAAATTTAAGTTTTCACATTACATTAAACGCTTGAACTAGGGTCAAAATTAAGTGTTGTTTAGCGCCAACTTAACCGATGCGAAGCCGACTCTAAGCATTGAAATTTAACTATTGTTCCACTCAACACAAGCTTAAACTAAGCTAAAGCTAATTAGTATCGACTTGTGTCTAATTAGTGTCGACTTAGGTCAACGGTAAATTCACCGGTCAAATTTGCGTTTGATCAACATTCATTAATGTTAGTGTTTTTACTTTACAATCACCAACCGATTTAGAGTCGGTGATAACCGACACTAATTTGAAATTGAGTCGGCCCATGAGTTAGTGTGGGAGGCCAATTCTAACTTTCGATAAAATCTACATCATTTCGTCTTTATAACCTTTCTTACTATAACACTCTCATCTCGAAACCCTATCTCACTCTCACTATAACTCCCTTCGACACTCTATCACCTAGAAGTCGCCCCCGTTCCTATGCCCTCACCACAACTTAGCCGCAGAACGCCCCTCCCTTACCTCCATCACTACCCAAAACCTTGTCTCACTCTCACAATACAATTTCTATTACATGTTATCGAGAATATGTCGATACTGCTTGTTTCCAGGAAAAGGAGTAAAAAAACAATACTGAAGGCTATAATCATCGGTGAGTGGCAGAAAGATGTAAGTAGCATAGGTGTATATGTTTATTAATATATGATTTACATACTTAGTAATTATATTCATAGGTGTATATTTTTATTGGAAAAAGTGACTTCTTATAGTTTATTGAAGTTGTATACATGTATTGCAACATGAAAAACTGATGATTACCTAGTAGTTGAGAAATGTAAAAAAACGGCAACATGCCACAAAGAGAGATTAAGGTGTTGTCTTGTGGACTAGCTAGGGGCCGCTCATATGACGTTGAGATGTATTGAGGACATGGTGAGCTATGAAGATACACTTTGCCTTCATACTTTAGACACAATGTTTTGTGGACTGGACGAGTCCTTTGGAGCTAGAAGCCGCCCGAGAGAAAGATGGTGTTAGACGATTTATGTCAAAATGGCCTAATATGGTTTTGGTGAGTGAGTGTATTCGGGCGGTTTGTCGCCCTCATTAGTTAGGATTTGTTCTTCGTGTGGACGACTCAACTCATGTTGGGCAAGTGACACATTTATTAGTGGGGTTCGGTTTGTTCCTTATAGATACTTGACCCATGTTGGGCGAGACATTTGTTATGTCCCCCTTTTATAGATTAGCTTGTGAGCCACGTGATTCTAACTATTTCCATATAAGGCCCAAAACCTAGTTGGATTAGACCAAGGGTTAGCATCTCCCCACTATAAAAGGAAATAGTCTATTGTAATTATGTCTGTTCACTTGAATAATAAATACGACAATTAGACTCTAAGAACTCTTCCAATAAGGGTTTTGACTTGATCTCCGTCACTGTTTCACTCAACGTGAACAAAAAGGAAAAAACAAAAAACAAAAAAGAACATCTCTTCATATTTTCGTCCTTGAATATACGATTAAATTTAGAACACGCACAAGACAAAATTTACACCACCATCTAGTTTCAAAATGCACACCGGTATAGTTGAGAAGAAGAAGAAGAAGAAAACAGTTTCTTGGAGGTCCTAGGTTAAAAAATAGTTATTCCCTAATCTCCCTTTCTTTTCTTTTTTTAAATTCTGTATATTCTTGAACTATGTAGCTGCAGTACTGATAACCAGATTTTTTTGAAATTACGCCATATATACTAATACATGTCCACACTGAAGAAAACAGAAGTTTATCTACATTGAAAAACTTCAAAAATGTAAATAATGTCTCTAATGGCTTTTGAATGCATGGCTACGAATAAAAAACTTGTCATGTGATGAAGGATGCGAAGAAATGCTGCTCTGGCAAAACTTGCTTGTAATTGATTTAATCAATTAGATGAAGGCCTGCAGCAAATTGAGGAAAGCCATTAGTATATCTGTTGGAACATCATCGTTTGGTATTAATTTTTAGAAAGAAGTCTCCAAAATCAATGTGAAAGATAATACATGCCTACATAAACGTATGTGTTTATTAAAAATTGGGAGACCTATACTCAACCACAAAAGTTAGCTCAGAGTTAAGGTTTTCACTATCCTTATAAAAGCTATCTATATTCTATTTCTAGCCAATGTGGGACCCAAATATGGGATATCTCCACAACAAATGGATCTAGAATAGGCTCTGATACCATATTAAAAATTGAAGGTCTATACTCAACCACAAAAGTTAGCTTAAGAGTTAAGGTTTGCACTACCCTTATAAAAGTTATCTATGCTCTATGTCTAGCCAACGTGAGACTTATAACAATTTTCATGTTATACAAAACATCAAAACAGGGTTGATTCCTCAAATTAAAGTCATCTATTTAGGCATGGCAAGCATATGCATGGTTTTGGATTTAAAAAATAAAAAAGCATATGCATGGTTTCTAAAAGAAAGGGGAACTTATTCATTTAGCTATGGGCAAGGATGACGATCATCTTTCTCCATTTGGTATCTGATTTCATGTCTCATTAATGAAATTGTGTTACGTGGGCATGGAAATGACAGTTATAACCTTACATATGTTGTTTTCAAATAACAAGACATAATTTAATTAGTATGACACATAAGAGGACATCAAATAGGGTAGAAGATTTTATTGCAGACAAAACTCCTACATAAAAATATTCATGGCCATTGTGCCCCCTTTTCCTCTTGATTTGGAAACAAAATATAAACCAGATCTCTGAAGGATGATTATCCCCTTTGTTTTTCAAATAAAAGGATGTGGTCCTATCAAAGAGATAAAGATATAGCTTTTCTAATATAATCAGTAAACCTCAACTAGTCATCAGTCAAAATTATATCTAGCTTAACCAAGTCTTATTATTCAAAAACAGAAAAATATCCAAATCTGAACTCTATATACTTTTCTCAAACATAATGCACATTACCTACAAACATACCCAACAACATACATATTGTTCAAGACATTTTCCAATAAATATTGCATATAGAGTTCTCATCAACCTTAATCATCTTTCTGGAGTACTCTTTCATCCCATAGTGTCTCAATTTTCTGCCTTACCAATTACATTTTTCCATATCAACTAAAAGCCACGATATTAGTTTGTAACAGACATGTTCGTGTTTTTTCCAATTGACATGGAAAGATTCATTGGCGAGACAGGAAATTAAGACACCATTGCAAACAGAAGATCTTGATACACCAATTTTTAGAGCATGTTAATTAATGACAAAAATTTGTGCATGCAAATGGCATGGTATAAAAAACATACACACTTTTTTTACCTGAAAGCAAACATCTTGACATCACATTCAGGTCTTCTTCCAAAATCTACATCCATCTGTTTGATTTGATGACAAGATGCTAGAAAGGGGATATCTGTCATCTGCAAACTCCCAACCTTCAAACCAATATGTCCACTGACATACACATCAAACACCATCTCATTTGCATTGATGTCTGATTTCAAATCATCAGCAGCATACTTATCAACATCAGCATTATGCAGTGCCATTGTCATATCCAAATCTGTGTCATTCTTTGGCATCTGAGAGAAGCCCTTAAGTTTAGCCATCCCCAATGGCACATCTTCACTTGTGACATCAACAGAAAGAGGACCATACAAAAGCTTCAGCTTCTCATTCTTGTTTGAGATCCTCAATCCTAAACTTATATCTGCATCCATCTTCTGTGAGCTATCAACCTGCAATGAGTAAGAGGGAAGAAATTTAACACGCTAAAATAAATCAAGAATGACTAATTGGAAAAGACAGTATAAAATTTTGAAGAAGGCCAATACAAATAAAATTCTTGGGGGAGCTACCACCCAATTTTTAGTACACCAAGGTCCGTCCCTACCTGCAACCTGGTTATGTTGATTGACCTGACATTAACCTTTGGCATCCCTGCTTTGAGGAATCCCAAGTAGGAGATCCCGGCAAAGAGAAGAACGATGATGAAGATGAAGACCAAGATGCATCCCCATGCACAGCATGCAAAGCAACATGGATGGTGTCGTCCCTTTTCAAGGTGGTCTATAGAGGAATGAATATCGCTGATGTCAGAGGAGCGGCTTTGCATGATGCGGCTGGAGGGGACCTCGAAGGCCACGCGCCGGCCCATCTTGCGGGAGCCTGTGGAAGGATTCTTCACCAGCGCTGGCTTGGTCTGTTGCTCCTCCATTTCCCAACCTTTGACCGCCCTCTAAGGAACAGCACACCTACGTCCAATGTTAGTTTAGCAGAAACCAAGAAAGATAGGTAATGTTGTGTGTTGGCTTTTGTTTTCCCATAGGCTGCAAAGGTTTTGCCACCACAAATGCTCAAATCTATATATGGTAAATCAAGGTTGGCGGATAAACAGAGTCAACAAATGTCCTTGAGGGACATGCCGTTTCCCCTAGCTATAGTTGATATGAATAATGTATATGTCAATTTATACTCGGTTTATTATTTGGAGCTTAGAAGTTATAGAATTATACTATGATTATAATTAAATTTTTCAAAAATTACTTTCCTTCAACAAGTTTCATGAATAGAGGAAATGGGATATGTCTAATTGCATGTTTGATTATGCGGTTGAAAGTCTTGACGTATTTTGGATTGTGTACCAGAGCCAATCCGACCACATTATAACATGGTTTCGACCAATTAACTCATTTGAACTTCGCAAATCAGTCTCTTTTTTTAGCAAGTTGAGGTGACAAGGTAAACACAATTGGGTGGTTAGTTTTTTTTTTGAAGGTCAATAGGGTGGTTAGTTCAAACAGTACATACTTGATTCTTCTTAAGCAATGTTTCAAGTTCAAGATCTTGAGATTTCAAAAAAAAAAAGTTCAAGATCTTGTGAATAAAAAATAAAAATAAAAACTCTGATGTGAGATAGCCCCATCAAAATGTGCTAGATATGAAGGCAAAGAATAAATAAGGATTACTAGAATGGTTTAAGAATTATGTTTTTCAGCTCAAATTTATAACTACAATTTATTTTTATTGAATAAAGCACCAAGCATCCAATAAAAATGTAAAGAAGGGAGGAGGGCTAAAAAAAGAGCTAAACTGTACATTGCTTTGGAAGCAAGTATTAATATACTGCCATAATATCATCAAAGGAACAAGAGACTGAACACGGGTAGTTTTTTTTTTTATCAGCATGACCCAGTCAAAGCATTATAAGGTGATGCCACACAAACAGCACAACATCAATTCAAGTTTCCAGGGGACCAAATGTGCTTAAATGAAGATCATCAATTAAATCATGATGTTAATACATAAGAATTCATGCAAAGCAACCTACCTATAGAAGGAAATAACTAAAGGAACTCCGTTTGGGAGAAATACTAAACAACTGGACAGAAAGGTTTGAATACAGTTTGAGAAACCTTCACTAAGCATGCAATCTTCTTATATGCCATTTTATGTCACTTTATGGTTAAGCAAAAAGCCAGAGGTTAATCTATGGAGTTTGGACATTTGAGTCTTTAGATTTATTCTCTTCTGAAGATGGTCGGTTCTCTGAGTCAGATTGCCGGATCTCTTCAATCATTCTCACTACTTCATCCATGCTCGGTCTCATATCTGGCATCTTCGCTACACAGGCCATGGCAATTTGCAACATTTGCACCATTTCTTCTTCAATGTTTTGGTATTTCATTAGCTCCACATCGAAAACCTCAGCTGTCCACTCCTCCCTAACAACAGACTGAACCCACCTGGGGAGATCAACCATATCATCGCGGCCTGGAGATTGCAGAGGAGCCTTCCCGGTAAGCATTTCCAGAAGGAGGACGCCAAAGCTGTACACGTCTGATTTATGAGAGTGCTTGCGCGTTTCAATCACCTCAGGAGCGCGATAACCTGCAACTCTAGAAGGGGTTGCAGGAACATTCATAAGCGGGGTCAGGCCAAAGTCAGAAATGCAGCCATCATTATCTTGGCTGAGGAGGACATTTGAGGACTTAATGTTTCCAAGGGTGAATTTGGGACCACCAACAGAATGGATGTGAGCAATTCCTCTGGCAGTTCCCAGGGAAATTTTTACTCGGGAGTCCCAATCTAACGGTGTTCTTCCACCTGTCCGGCTGCCTGTAATCAAATTGAGATCCAATGTAAGGGGAAGTGAAGTGTTTGGATGGTCTAGGACTTCAAACATATGAATGATCTTAAAAGAAATCAAAGAAGCCCACAAAAGGATCAAAATAAAACAAGTTTTTGTACCAACAAACAAAACTTTACTTCCAGAAGATTTAACTGAAACTGCTAATAAGAAAAGAAATGCATACCATGCAAGAGAGACGATAGGTTTCCAGCTGGGACATAGTCATAAACCAAAAGCTTTTCATCTTTTGAATAATAGTAAGCACGAAGCGGCACAACATTTGCGTGCTGTCCAACCCTTCCCGTAATCTCCATCTGCTGTTCAAAGTCCTTCTTGCCTACCACAACTTCTTTCAACCTTTTCACCACAACTGTCATTGACTCCTCCAATATAGCCTTATATGCAGTGCCATAGCTACCCTTTCCAAGAACTTCGGCTGAAGCTCTCAGCAAATCCTCAAGATCAAAATTATAAGAACTGCCCTCGAAGAAAACCAACTTGTTCTTCTCAGGTTCTTGCACCCCGCTCCCAAACTCTTCTTTTGGCTTCTCACCCCTGCCACCGCTAGGACCTTTGGCTTTAATTTCGTCAGAACCCCTGTCAACGTCCTTCTTTAAACAGCAAAGAACAATCACAAGAACTACAAAAAATAGCAGCACACCTCCTCCAACAGCAATTGCAATGATAGCTACTTTACTCAATTTATTTTTGGAGCTTGGTCTTCCAGGAGCTGGTGATGGAGCAGGAGGTGTCAGGGGAATCACAGAGCATGGCTTTAGAGGCAGACCGCATAAATGAGAGTTTCCTTCAAATGACGAACTAGCAAAATTCTGAAGAGCTTTAGGAATAGAGCCATTCAATTTGTTGTAGCCTAAATTCAAATGCCTGAGGTTGGTAACATTGAGATTTGGTATCTGTCCAGATAGGGAGTTGTTCTGGAGATTCAAACTATTTAATTCTGTCAAATTTTGTAGGGTCTTTGGAATGCCACCGGTGAAGGAATTATATGACAAATCAAGTACAATTAGTTGGGGTGACAATGAGGCAGGTATATCACCAGAAAGGTCATTATTTTGAAGGTAGAGATACTGGAGAGAAGGAAGAGAAGCAATGTCAGCAGGCAAATTACCACTGAGTAGATTGGAGCGAAGGCTAATAATTTTCACCGCATCAAGCTTGCCAAGTGTGTTAGATGGGATAGAGCCAATTAGTCCAACTCCAGGGAGCCGGACATAAATAACACGAGTTCCATCTTGATTGCAAGTGATGCCTACCCAAGATGTACAGACAGAGGTGGACGGATTCCACATAAGGTTCCGACCGTGAGGCACAGCATTAGCGAAATCAAGAAGAGCTTGCTTATCTGAACTTAGGTCAGAAGAAGCCACAGTAAAATGAATAATCATGACAAAAAGGAAATAAGCCGCTGAAGTAGAATAGAAGTTCATGGAGGGTAGCTTGCTTAAAGGAATTGGATATTGACAATTAGAGTGGGTGTAAACTTTGTTGGCCTTCATATTTTCCTGGTTTAGCACCATGAACATAAATCATAGTCAGGATCCATCAGCATCAAGAAATAAATAATATCAAACAAACATAGTCTGTAAAATAAATTAAATGCAATGGCAACATGTCAGTAAATAATAGTTGAAATGGAGTTATCCCTAGTAAACAAAAAGGAAGCATCCTAATCAACTGAGTAACAAATAGTCCATTGCAAGCCTCAGGTACGCTTTGGAAGTCTCTTTCCATTATCAAAGGAGAAATTATGGAGGAAGACACTCTACCTGATTATAAGATCATAAAAAGTTTACAGATCTAGTTTTACAGCTACCAAGAGACATAATGCAGATTTGGGTTCTCTGCAGTAAGAGCAATCCTACATTCGCATAGTTAATGAATCTGAGCTGTTGGATTAAGATCAGCCGGCTCATTTGTTTTATCAAGATAAAATATTGAGCTGTTCGTAGATCGAACGAACAAACTACTCAGATTCTTTGACTGCGTAAATATAGGAATTATCTAACCGCAGGAATCCGAATTCAACCAACAGACCGTTAAATACAGATTAAAAAAGAAAATTCATTTCATTTCCAAGAGTTTATCAAGTTAAACCTAGAAGTGTCTAACTGGAAACAATTAACCTAAAATACCAGAAAGGGAAAGTAAGTGTTTTTAGAAGACAAAAGAGGAAGTAAGTGTTTTTAGATTTGTGGTAACTTAATAAACTGTTTAACAACTGGAGCTAAAACTTCTGCAGTTTATTCTCCAAAACCAGATAATTTTTTACCCAACCACCAACTATGCAAACTTTCCTCCTTGTTTTGGCTTCTGAAGACAAAAGAGGAAGGAACTGAATTTCTACAATGATTTAGTAAAGAACAAAACAATTCTTCAAATGCAAACACCATTTAATTGATTAGGAAGGAAATTACAGGATAACAAACAGTCAGAGTAGTTCAACAACTAAATTTGCTTCATGAATGAAAAAAAATTGAAAATTTCTCCAAAAGTATCTTCAGATCCCAAACAAAACCCAAAAACTCCAAACATGAGAATTTGGCAATTTGCAATAGGGAAAACCCCAAAATGGTTTGAATTACACTCCAGCCTCCAATGTGGAGTTGCATTCTTGAATAAAAACAAAAACCCAGATCTGCAAGCTAAATTAGGAGCAACACTACTATACCATTGGAAAGCAGAGAGTGAAAAAGGATAAGCTTTTGCATGAGCAAACAATCACCTGAAAAGAAGCAAGGGAGGGCTCAGAATTCAGGTGCTAGTGTCAGAATTCAGAGGTGAAACAGCAGGTGAAGTAGCATTTGTTGAAGCAGAAATGGCAGCTAGGGAATTTGCTAGTAGCATTCATAATCTGGAACATGGAGGTAGTAGCAGCCTCAAATTGAGAGCATTTCAACCTGGAGAGAATAATGGCAGCTAGTATAATACAGTAACTGAAGAAAAAAGAGGCTTCATGGGGAATTATATATAAATAAATAAATAATCAGGATCTAAGAAAGTGACTTCATTTTTAGAAGTTCAGAGATATTTTAAATAAAGAATAAGCAAGGGAGTATAGAGACAGCAGGGCAATGCAGAATTGACACTAACCTTACTTCAGAAGAATTAACCTCCTTTTCTTTCTTGACCTTGCCTCCAGTCCTAGAGAGAGAGAAAGGTTGAGACTTTATGGCTTTATTGAATCTGGGGTCTCAGTGGGGTGAGAAGAGAGAGAAATCATTAATGATAAATCACATTTCAATGCACACTTAATATGATTATGTTTCATAGTAACTCCTTAAATGGTTATCATGAATTAATACCCTATTCTCATTAACTCCTTTTCTATTTTTCATTTTCTAAATTTAAAGAACATTTAGTTTTCATTTTATGTTTTCATTTTCACAATCATTGTGGCTGCCGTCACCACTACCACGACCACTATTATCATCACCACGAGTACTACCCCACCACTGCCTTTGCCCCTATCGTCGTCATTGCTGCCATGACCACCCACCACCACCCCAAACCTCCATCATCAGTGTTTTTCATCTCATTGGTTGTTGATGGCAGCGATAGGAACATAGCTCCTGTTGGTGGTAGCATATTTTGATTTTTACTGAGTTTTTTATTTTCTATTTTGATTATATTCTAGAAAATATCAACCAAAGATTTTAAACTTTATTTTTTATTTTATTTAAAAACTAAAATAGAAAATACATAGAACAACAAACAAACCTAATTTTCTCAATCTCATACTTTGAATTTGTTATTCGTCTCCCTTGTTTTTCATCCTTAACTCCTATCAATTAATGACTTTGGACATCTTTCAAAAAAAACAAATTGATGACTTTGGACGGTTACTCGAGACTGTGAAAGCCTTTATAAGAATCCTAAGAGAAAATTTATCACCAAGTCACATGCATGATGGAGCAACTAGCAAATTCCATGGAGGCAAGCTTGCCTTAATTTACTGACTTGTATATTAACGTGAGGCTTGCGCAAATCGCTTTCATTTCATATCACCTGTCATGAAATTAATGTCTTTTCTTCAAGATTCCTCGTATTGTACAGTAAATATTCACTTTTACAATTAATAAAAAAAAAGGTATATAAACACCGTGGATTTAGAATAAGAAGTTATTATGAATATTGTAAAGAAAATTTGACCCCAATTTCAAAAAAAGAAATGCCAGTTTAATGTTGAATTAAATGTTTAATATATCTGCAATATTCGGTCAAGGAAGTTTTATGTATATACTAGAAATAATACCCGTGCGTTGCACGGGTTTATTTACACTATTTTTTTAATATAGTATAAAAATTATTACAGTGTAATTAAATTTTTTTTGTATTAGTATTAAATTAATTTTAAAAACTTTGGTTGTAATATATTTTATTGATTTGGGTTCTCTATTTTTAGGTCTATTATTGTGGTTTCAATTACAGATGTGCTGATTAATCATATATCCGGTTGTAAACATTGATACTCAATTATTGTCCCCATATGTTATTCTATTTTTCAATCATAACTAATTTTTTAAAACCAATTTAATAATTTGAAAAATCCTTAAGTGAATTTAAAATATTTTAAATCAAGTAATAAGGTTTTAATATAAGTTATAATAACATATTTTTTTATCAACAATAAAATAATTTTAACTTTTTTTTGAACTTGAAATAATTTTAACTTAAAAATTATAATAAGTTATAATTCTAGTATCGTAAAATATTATTTAGTAAATTTAAATTTATTCAACTTTTGTTATAATTATTTTTCTCTATTATGCTTCATCAAGTTATTTTTACTTCTATATAATAGATCAAAAATCATATTTAATTTTTTTAAAAAATAATATACACATTCGATATAGTAATAATAATATCTTATAGGGACATTTTTTTTAATTTTCAACCATTTTTTCGACATTAATTATTAATAAATATTTTTTTATAAGTAATAAATAGTAATAAGTTTTATTTTTTATTTTTTTAAAATTTCTCAACTTTTGATTAGTAACTAATAAGATTTATAATTATTATTAACAATAATGTAAATAATATAAACAAATTATTATTAACAATCTATTATTGTCATTAATGTAAGGTAGTCAATTTCAATTATTATTATTTTTTAAAAATTCACCTCAAGTTGTAATGAATAATTAAAATTTAAATAATTTAAATATTTCATTTTAAATAAGAGAAATTGAAAAGTTTTAAATTTTAATATTTACTTTTAAATGTGAGAAATTGAAAAGTTTAACAATTAATAATTAATATAATGAATAATAAAGTTGATGTAGTTTTTATTTTGGTTTTCAATTTTTTTATTTACTGTTTTTAATTCAAAATAAATTTACTATTTTTTGTGTTTAATGTTATTTTTTCAAGTATGCTTTACATATGTATATAGTTAGATATATATATATAATTTTTTTTTATTTTAAAAGTATTTTATTTAATTAATTATTAATAATATTATTTTGTTTTTAATTTTTATTTTTTAAATTTGTTAAATGCAAAGCTCAAGTCAATTTTAAGTCTATGAATGTTGTTATTTAATATAAGTAGTTGAATAGTTTTTTATAATACAATTTTTTTTCAGTTTTTAATTTATTAAATTATTTATTTTTTAATGTATTTAATATAAAATTATGTGAGATTGTATGATTTAATGGATAATTAAAATTTAAATAATTTAAATATTTCATTTTAAATAAGAGAAATTGAAAAGTTTTAAATATTAATATTTACTTTTAAATGTGAGAAATTGAAAAGTTTAACAATTAATAATTAATATAATGAATAATAAAGTTGATGTAGTTTTTATTTTAGTTTTCAATTTTTTTATTTAATGTTTTTAATTCAAAATAAATTTACTATTTTTTATGTGTTTAATGTTATTTTTTTAAGTCTGCTTTACATATGTATATAGATAGATAGATATGTATATATATATATATAATTTTTTTATTTTAAAAGTATTTTATCTAAATTAATTATTAATATAGTTTTTTTTTAAATTTGATTTTTTAAATTTGTTAAATGCAAAGCTCAAGTCAATTTTAAGTCTATGAATGTTGTTATTTAATATAAGTAGTTGAATAGTTTTTTATAATACAAATTTTTTCAGTTTTTAATTTATTTATTTATTTATTTTTTAATGTATTTAATATAAAAGTATGTGAGGTTTTATGATTTAATGCATTTATTGCATGCAAAAAACACAAGTGTGCTTTACATATATATATAGACTAGAAATTAAACCCGTGCGTTGCACGGGTTCGTTTTTAATTTGTACTTTTTAATTGTAATATTTAAATTTGCAGAAAGGTAAGAAATCTATTATTTAGAAGAAGATTTAGAATATATGTATAATTAAATATAATTGAGTTATGATATTCTCACACTTTCTTTCTCTAATAAGGGAAAAAAGGATCAAACAGGTAGATTTTTTTTTTTTGCTTCATCGGAAGAAAAAATAGGTAGATTTCTATTGAGATTGAAATGAGAGTAGTTTTTTTTTATATAAAATAAATTTAATTACTTAATTAGATTAGTATTGAAATGAACGTGGTAGTCTACTATTTTTTTTTCTAATATTGATTTAGTCATTCCAGTGATGTTATCAGTTGTGCTAATTTTTTTTTTTATCAAGATTAATGTGTTGTTTACAATTGCTGGTGGCATAGGAGTTCTTTTAAAATCACTTTCACGAACATAAAAATAGATTCTATCTAACTGCAGGATGGACGTCATTTGTTCCCTTTGAATGATTAAGTTGCTATTTTTTTTCCATAATATGATAATATTGAGGAGTGAAAGATTTCTATTTCTTATCAAGAATATAGTGAGTACTACATTTTACACTTATCTTTCTAGTGCAGTATATAAATTTATGTGGCTCACACTTTGTTACTGATTTGTGTCATTTAAATATAGAAATGATGATGTATTTGTATGATTTCAATTGAATGAGAAGAATTGTTTAGTAAATTACCATATATGTGAAACTCTCAGTTTTATTTTCCAATCATCTGCAACGGGGATATATATCACTAAGTAATGTGTGTTTCTTGTTGTTGTTGATGATCTTTCTCCTGCAATAAAGAAATAAGAATGAGTAATTAAAAAAAAAACAATTTTGAAATTAAATAAAATAATTAAAAATGACATACTTGTTGAAGTAGTTAGAGACAATTGTCATTTTTTTCTCACCAGCAGCTGAAGTCTAAGAAATATGAATAATTTGAGTTTGTGAGTGATTTCACTGGTTTGTTTATATAGAGATATAATATATGCATGGTTCAATATAATACATTTCATTTTTTATTTATTGAATGTAGATAGTTGAATGGCCTCTTGACATTAACAATTTTATTAAGTTTTTGACACTGGTATTGCCATCATGCCACTATTTTTAATTTAATGTTAGTTTTTCTTCGGAGTTACAATGTTCAGGAATTCTAAGAGTTTGTGAGTTTAAGAAAAATAGGCATATATTCCTGCAGAAAATTGGACAGCAAACTAAGACCATTGCATATCAAGATTAATTTAGGCGGAAGTATGCTTTATTGTTAATAGTTTTTTTTTTCTTTGACTAAATTGATATTAGTTTAAAATTAACATTAAATTTGATTTTAATTTAAGGTACTGTGCTAAAACCATTTGTAGATATAACTTTGTGGCCTGTTACACTTTTGTAATGATTTTACTCTTTTGCTTATACATTTGATATTTAGTAAGTTTAAAACTGAAATCATTAGTGCACAAGTTTCTACTACCCGTTCATTGACTCACTAAGCTATCTCATTAAAACACCAGTTTTTTTACTAATGTATGTAGGTTCTCATGTGTATTTGTACTTAATACTTAGCTCAAGTGAGCTTTACTAATATATAAGCTATCTCATTAAAACACCGGCTTTTTTACTAATGTATGTAGGTTCTCATGTGTATTTGTACTTAATACTTAGCACAAGTGAGCTTTACTAATATATATAGATAGATAGATAGATATTTTTTTTTTGGAAAAACCAAATATATATATATATATATATATATATAATTACTTTGGGAAATAAGAGCCCCAAGTACTCTATAGATAGATATATATTGATAGAAATTTTTTTTATTTTAAAAGTATTTTATCTAAATTATTTATTAATAAATATTATTTTGTTTTTTATTTTGATTTTTTAAATTTGTCAAATGCAAAGCTCAAGTCAATTTTAAGTCTATGAATGTTGTTATTTTATATAAGTAGTTGAATAGGTTTTTATAATACAATTTTTTTCAGTTTTTAGTTTATTAAATTTTTTATTTTTTAATGTATTTAATATAAAGGTATGTGAGCTTTTATGGTTTAATACATTAAGTGCATGCAAAACACAAGTGTGCTTTTTATTAAGTTTTTGACACTGGTATTGCCATCATGCCACTATTTTTAATTTAATGTTAGTTTTTCTTCGGAGTTACAATGTTCAGGAATTTTAAGAGTTTGTGAGTTTAAGAAAAATAGACATATATTCCTGCAGAAAATTGGACAACAAACTAAGACCATTGCATATCAAGATTAATTTTGGCGGAAGTATGCTTTATTGTTAATAGTTTTTTTTTTCTTGGACTAAATTGATATTAGTTTAAAATTAACATTAAATTTAATTTTAATTTAAGGTACTTTGCTAAAACCATTTGCAGATATAATTTTGTGGCCTGTTACACTTTTGGTATGGATGTTACTCTTTTGCTTATACATTTGATATTTAGTAAGTTTAAAACTGAAATCATTAGTGCACAAGTTTCCACTACCCGTTCATTGACTCACTAAGCTATCTCATTAAAACAACAGTTTTTTTACTAATGTATGTAGGTTCTCATGTGTATTTGTACTTAATACTTAACTCAAGTGAGCTTTACTAATATATATAGATAGATAGATATTTTTTTTTTGGAAAAACCAAATATATATATATATATATATATATATATATAATTACTTTGGGAAATAAGAGCCCCAAGTACAATATAGATAGATATATATTGATAGAAATTTTTTTATTTTAAAAGTATTTTATCTAAATTATTTATTAATAAATATTATTTTGTTTTTTATTTTGATTTTTTAAATTTGTCAAATGCAAAACTCAAGTCAATTTTAAGTCTATGAATGTTGTTATTTTATATAAGTAGTTGAATAGGTTTTTATAATACTATTTTTTTCAGTTTTTAGTTTATTAAATTTTTTATTTTTTAATGTATTTAATATAAAGGTATATGAGCTTTTATGGTTTAATACATTAATTACATGCAAAAACACAAGTGTGCTTTACATATATATATAGATAGTAACATAATGGTTCTACTATCCGTTAAAAATATAATCATTAAAAAAAACACAAAAGTGATTATACTTCTTATACGTTCCCTCATATAAGAGCTCATTAAAAAAACTAAGGATGACAATGATTAAATTTTATACAATTTTCTTATGAAATTATCTTAAAATCGATCTTAAATCGTAGAGTGAACATTAGAATAATTAAAATTCTATAAGAGTATCTTCAATGCAAGGTTCTTAGTTCTTATTTTTGAGTTAAGAACTAAGAACTTTACCATTGGATGTGCTGACATAGAGCTCTTAGAGCAACTCCAACGCTGGTTTCTTAACCCAGCTGGAGTTGCTAAGAAACGTTTCTTATTTTGTGGCTGCATTGGAGTTTGCCTACTTGGCAGTTTTGGTTTCTTAGCAACAGTACTCTGCTTTTTGGTTTCTTAACATTAAAAACTAATATTTTCTCTCACCAAAACCCAACTGATTTCAGTGGGAAAACAACAGAATGAAGATGAAGGAAAGAAGATGATGAAATTGAACATAGCACAGAACACAAAAATGATAATCAAGATGAACATAATTTTTTTGAATATTACAGAACATGAAATTTACAGAATAGAACACCAGAGGTTTACATGAAAAAAATCAAAAAAAACATAATCTTGATCTTGACTGAGAAGCCCTGATCTGCAAAGAGAGATGAGACAGTTTCAATAGAAGGGTGGCGCTTGAGGAAAGCTTGCATGTCTCCGATCCAGGTGCTTGAGGGGCGAGCTGGGTCCAGATTGAAGCTTTGGTGGCGGCTGGGGTAGGCTTTGGTTGCGGTGAGGTGGGTTTCGATGGCGGTGGGGTGGGTTTGGTGGCTGTGAGGTTGCAGACAGAAGGAGGAGCTGGAGGAAGACAAAAGAAGAGAAAAGGAGAGGAAGAAGAAGAAAAGGGGAGAAGAAAGGAGGAAGAAAGGGAGAGAAGAGGGACTTTTTTACTTGGCTGGTGTAATTTTTAAAAAAATTTACCAAACTAGTGCAACTTTTGATTTAATTACACAATTGGTGTAAATCGCCACTTAAAGCGGCGATACCACTTTATTTTTAAATTTTTTTTTTGATAAAATCGCCACTTGGAGTGGCGACACCATAATTTTTTTTTTTTACTCTGCTCATTAGTGACGGACAAAATTCCGTCGCTCATAATTTTGCGACGGAAATATCTACACTCTAATATCCGTCGCTAATATTGTTTGTCATTATTCACTAGGATTTTGTGACGAATAACTTCGTCGCAAACAAATTTGCGTCGCTAAAAAATTTGCGACGGATGTATTCTCTCTTTACCTTCCGTCACTAATACCTTTCATATTATAATACGCTAGGATTTTGTGACGGATTTCTTCCGTCACTAAAAATGAAAGTGAAAAAAAAAATTTTGGTGTCGCCACTGCCAGTGGCGATTTCTATAGAAAAAAAAGATATCGCCATTGAAAGTGGCGATTTACACTAATTGTGTAATTAAATCAAAAGTTGCACTAGTTTGGTAATTTTGTTTTCAAATTACACTAATCAAGTAAAAAAGTCGAGAAGAGGAGGCGTGAAAGGAGAGAGGTTGAGGATTCCAGATTGAGAAAGGGAGAAGAGAGGAAGAAGAGGGTGCGGCTAGGGTTATGGAGAGTGAGGAGGAAAAGAAGGTTTATATAGTGGGTGACCTGCTTAGCAGGTCAGCCCACCGTTATTGACCGGTTATAGCCGGTTTCTGCCCGTTTGGGGGTGGTTTAACCGGTTAGACCAGTTTTTGTTTTAAATTTAATTGTTTTAAATATTTAGTAAAATTAAATTTAAATTAAATTCGTACAAATATTAATTAAATTATTTTTAAGTTGAAGGATTGATTTAATATTAAATTTTAAATCTTAATTGGGTGAAAATAAATATTATTAATTTATGTTGTATGGTGGGACACGGGTGGGACCCTTCAAATAGTAATTTAAGAAACCATGGGTTGGAGCAAAATCTGCTTCAGTTCCTTAGGAGTTCCTTAAGTCTAATGTGACAGTACGAGCCCACAGGAATATTGTAGAATAGTGTCAAATAGTGTGTTAAACCAAATAAGGAATGGTGGGTTGGAGTTGCTCTTAGTTCTTAAAAATAAGAACTCAGTTCTTATATAAGGAGTTTTAATTTTTGAGTTCTTAGCTTAAAATATTAATTATTTATCTCTCATCCAAATTACTTTATTACTTTATGAGTTTTGTTTTTTACTTTATGAAAATAAAAAGTATGAATAATGTGGTTGATAGGACCAAATGAATAGTGGTAAGAACTAAGAACTCATGGTTGGAGTAAAATTGTTTGAGAGTTACTTAAACACATATGGCAATACGGGCCCACATAAATAATGTTAAGAACTAAGAAATAATAACTAGATGATGTCTCCGACTCCAACATGCATGAGTTGAGAATATTGTGGTTGAAACTAAAAAAATCTTTTATTGTTGAGTCCACATCATTGCTCGTGATGATATTATTGAGGAACATCAAACTAACAATTAAAGTTACTATTCAATTGACCTATTTTTTTATTCCTAACTTTGTAGGGATCTGGAAGTGGCAACACTTAAATAAGTCAATGGAATCTACCCCATTGATATTCAAATTGCACCATATAAAAACAATCTCTGGCCCCATATCGTCGTTGTACTTAATGAAAATAAAATTTGAGGAAAAGAGAAGGAAAAACCTTTATAAATTTTAAAATTTTATTTTGCTCAAGCATAGTTTGTCTATAGTTGTTGACTTGTTGTGTATCGAATATCATAAAATTTTATTCTATTATGCAACATATTCTTCATTTTATTTCGGTTGTCATGAGCATTTGTAACCGAGCGATATTAACTGCTGGCAAATGAATTATTTACTTTTGATTTTTGAAGGGAGGTGATGGTGCTATTAGAGTAAGGGAAGGCACAAGCGAAGCTTCATGATGATACACATGAAAGATTAATTAGGAGAGAAATTAAGAACAAGACAAGCAAATCCACATCCAACCACTCTCACTTTTCATCTATTTTCCAACCAACTTCTACCTTTTGCTGTGTCTGGATCTCCATTTTAATATAAGTACAATTTTAGAAACTTCTCTAACAAATTCCAACTAATTAGAAATAGATAAAAATAATACACAAATGGGCTACACAAAAACTCAATTACGTTATAGACTAATGGAAACCCACATAGAAGACAAAAGCATCCTTGAATCAGCTCACAAATATTGCAATGACATGAAATGCCAACTAATTAAATAACCCCAATGTGTACGAACAAACTAAATTAATGTAGTGTAAAACCAAAAATGAAGTTAAATAACACAAAAAGCCAGGAGCAGACATAAATTATAGGCAATGAAGTATTTGAATGGCAAACAAGCAACAATGATTATGGAATGTGAATTGCAACCATAAATTTAATTTTTGTGGTAATTTTGTTTCAAATTTTGAATAAAGTGAGCTTGGAAACTGCATTATGGTCAATACATAAGAAATCTATTGAATGTGAAGCTTCAACCTTCCATATCATGATGTCTCAACTTTAGCCAAAGAGTACATAATTACTATTAATTGTGGGAGTACTCAACTATATAGGGACACCAGTTTGTGGAGGTTGTGATCCCAAATCTATCACAAGGATAAAAGAGGAGACTTTAAAAGAGCCGTGAGGAAAACACATAAAAGTCATATGTTTAACATTTATATATCAGTCATAGCACATGGAGTACTACACCAAAAAAGTCATAGCATGGAGATAGAAGTTCAAAACTTTGGTATTTAACATAAAGTTTGCTTAAATATAGAACCTACTATCACATAGCTGACCATAATTAAACGTAACAATATAGGAGGACCACATGCGTTGATGATCAAGTTTATTATCCAATAATAGAAACATATTCTTCTGTATGAAACTTCGTCCTAAGTAGCATATTAAAGTATCTTGGAGTTTTCCTATAAGCTTATGTATTCTAAGTGTCAATTCCGGTTTATATAGTACTATATTTCTTTAATTTTCAACTATTTGATTTTCTTGTCACTCTCAATATTTAGTTCAAAACGAAATTGACTTGTTTAAATTTTTATAAAGAAAAAACAATATTTGTATGGAACTCTGTGACAGAATTTTTTAGTCCTGCCATGTAATTAAAAGTGTGAATTCATTCAATTTGTTTTCAATAACTAAAATATTACTATAAGATTATGATATGAGTGAGCTAAATATTAATAATAAGAAAAGAGTACCGTTTGCAGTAATGAAAAATAACTTGGAAAAAAATTCCCCATCTCGAATCAGACTTGATTACAACTGATCTGTCTTTTAAGTGTTCTGTATTAATTTCATATAAAAGTATTTGTCCTGTCAATTGGCAGAGAAGTAGAATTTTTGTAGCACTCATATATTGATTACTTTATATATAGAATCTAGATACAATAGTATTAAGTCTGACACACCAGCGCTATATATAAATAAGGTTTACATGGTTATGATTATTTTATTTTTTGAAGTATACATGGTTATGATTGTTAATAACATGCTAGTTAGCTAAACTGCAGGGTCAATTTTATTATCCCAATTTTCATGGATCTGTGTAAGAAGCAAGAACTTTCCCAAAGTTATGTTTGAAAAAATATGAGTCAAACACTCAGAAGCTTAATCAACTAGCACTTCAAATAATAAAATGCAAATTCTAAAAAGATACCCATTTATAACTGTTCTGTACTAGGGCAAGCTTATGTAAGAGAAAGACAAAAAGTAAACCCTAGCAGAGCACTAAAATAGCAAAACTACCATAAAAGGAATATTCTCATTAATGCTGAAAAAGTTGGTCTCGTACAAATGGATGACCTCCCCTTTTATAGAGGGGGTGGTCATGATATGGATCTTTCCTATATTTGGGCCTGACAATCAGGGCCCAAATCCCCGTACACATAAGACAAATCCAAAGGAATCTTCCAGCTGGCTTGTGGGTCCATCACCTAAGGGAGGGCAATGAAGCTCGTCATGTTGCCTTTCCCGCCTTGGCTATCGTCAATGGTTTATTGTTCATTTTGGGCGGGACATAATCTTCTTTATGTCCCGCCCAGTCCACATGCCCCCAAGACATGAGACTCGAGTAAAGAGTTGAAATGTCTTCATCATGTTACCTAGTAGTTCGCCTCTATTGTTTATTCGTTCATCGCCATTTTACCTTCGTTGTTACATCGCCATTTTCACGCTTCGCCACCTTTGTTGCCGTTTCAAAGATATGTCGCCATTAATCATAACCGTCAACCACGTCTTTTCAACTGACGCACGTATCCTTATTTTCCGGGATTTCGTCATCATTTGTTATAAATGCAATCTTCAGTTGCGCGTCTCGAGGAGTAATGTCTTTTCGCTTCCTAACTTTTCGAATTTCAAATCCCACGATCCCACGATCTTCCCCCACTCATTCTCTCTCTTCCTTTCTCTCTATAAAATCCCCTTTTCACTTTTCATTTTTCACTTTTGCTCTGAAAACCCTTTTCACCGCAGCTTTCATTCTCTTCTTTGAACTCCGGTGAACCTTTTCTTCCTCCGGCCGTCGTCATTGCGCGGTGCTCCCCTATCGCCGACGTTCTCCTTTCTCAAATTCACGTTTCTCCCTCTGGTTAGTTTTTCTCTTTCTTGAGACTCTTCGTTTACTTCTTTTTTCTGACTCTGTTCATCTTCTTTCTTCTTTTAACTCTGTTCATCTTCTTTTTACTTTTAACTCTGTTCATCTTCTTTTTATGAAACTGCCTCGCATGTCTTTACCAAACGCTAGCCTTTCTTCCCTAGAACTTTCTTCACCCTCCACGGAGGAGGAAGTTGTCGCCCCTTCTATAATTGAAATTCATTCCTCGCCTTCTACCCATGATGATTCCGGTCCCGCCGGCTCTGTAGACTCAATTCTCTCCTCTAACGGAGATTTGTCTTCACCTGAATGGCGCTCTGACGTGCATTTAGTTGAAGATAAATGTCTGTTGCATTCTATCTGGAGCAGCGTTGGGAGCATTAGTTCGCTTCGAATTTCTGCTCAAGGGTTCACGAAGATAGATCCCGCCACCTCGAATAATGAAGATCATCTGTTGAATGTCCTCCCATGTGGCGAAGATGACTGTGTTCTGTTGCGTAAAGAACCAGACGATGGATCGCCCGATTTTTTCTTTGTTTATGGCTATTTCTTCTTAGATTTAAACATTAAACTTCCTTTCTCGCCGTTTATATGTCACGTTCTTTCTTTTCTGAATGTGGCGCCTTGCCAACTCCAGCCCAACGCCTGGGGTTTCCTCCGCTGCTTTGAAATTCTTTGTGAACACTTGAGTTTCACTCCAACCTATCCCTTGTTCTTCCTTTTCTATAAATCAGTCACCACTAAACCTACTTCTGTGAAATGGGTTCCACTATTAGCCCGTAAGAACATGAGTCGGTTTACCGCCCTTAAAAGCCATTACAAAGTATGGCAGAAGAAATACTTTAAAGTTGTGGAGTCGCCCGAAATAAAGAACTTGTTCCGAGATTCTGACAATAACCCCCTCTTCCCTTTTTACTGGACAAAGAACCCTCGCCGAAAAATATCTGTTTCATACGACGCCTTGGATGAATCTGAACAAGGCGTCGCTGATTACCTCCGCACACTACCAGTAATTTCCGGTCACGACTTGATTGAGGCGTCGAAATCCGGCACTTTAAATCAATTTTTTAGTAAGTTTATAATCTTTGTACGTAACTTCTTTTTCTTTTTGTTCATGTATCTCGTCTAATTGATGTTTTCCGTACAGCTACGATGGGAAAAGGCAAGGTTGACGCGAACCCACTCAAGATGAAGGAGTACCTCGCCCAGTCTGCTGCGGCGGCGAAAAAGAGGGCCGCCGAAACTGAGCAGAAGAAGAAGAATGAAGGTACCTCGGGTTCTGACAACGTCAGGGACCCTAAACGTCAAAAAACTTCAGGTGCTGCTGGTGGTAAGCCTCTCCACCAATCAACTCTTGATTCAAAAAGTCGTCCCGCTGAGAAAAAGAAGGGACATGACAATGTCCCGCCCCCTCAACAAGATTCAAGCACGCTGATCAACCGCCCATCAACTCCATTTGGCCAGGCTGGCCCTAGTTCAGCCATTGGTGGCGAAGCTCCTCCCCCCTTGCTGAGCTTGTCGGATCCTCACTTCAATGGGCTGGAATTCATGACCCGTACTTTTGACAACCGGATTCACAAGGACATTTCCGGTCAGGGTCCCCCCAACATTGCTTCCATGGCGATCCATCACGCGCTTTCTGCCGCCAGCACTGTGGCGGGAATGGCTCAGTGTGTAAAAGAGTTGATCTCAGCCAAGAACCGTTTTGAGAAGAAGGCAGCTGATTACAAAACAGCCTATGAGCAGGCTAAAACTGATGCTGAGACTGCCAACAACAAGCTGAAATCTGCTGAGGAGAAGTGTGCTAAGTTAACTGAAGACTTGGCTGCTTCGGACCTGCTTCTTCAAAAGACAAAGTCTCTTAAAGAAGCCATAAATGACAAGCACACTGCCATTCAAGCCAAATATCAAAAGTTGGAGAAGAAACATGATCGCCTGAATGCTTCCATCCTAGGGCGTGCTTCTCTCCAATATGCTCAAGGCTTTCTGGCGGCCAAAGAGCAGATCAGTGTAGTTGAGCCGGGCTTTGATCTTTCCCGCATTGGGTGGCTGAAGGAGATCAAGGATGGTCAAGTAGTTGGTGATGATGACATTAGCCTCGATCTCCTTCCCCAATTCAATGATGAGAGTGAGCCTGAAGAAGATGGCGAGGATGGGAATGAGCAGCACAGGAATGAGGATCAAGGGAAGGAAGATCCTCAAGCTGGGACAAGCCAGGGCAACAACGCCAACAACGAGAACCTGGCTTGAATTTATTTTATGAAGTTGAAATTTTTCTTTGGGCATTGCCCCGTTTTATTTTCATTCCAAATCATGTATGGGCATCGCCCCCTTTTCTCTACTTTAAATGGATATCATCTTAAGTTCATTCGTTGTTTTTAGTTGTTCCCAACTTTCGTTGTTATATACCTTAGCCGATTTTTCGACGAGGCTTGGTTTCTAGTGGCCACTAGAATTGCCAAGGCTTTTAACTTTTGAAGGCGATACTTTCTTATTCCGAAAGGTTTACTCGCGGTATTGCATACCTTGATACGATTTGCATTGCATGAACTCGTAATAAAATTTCAAAACATATATGATTCTGTTGAAATGATCTTTTCATTAATTTTCTTTCGTATGGGAACAATTGTCCCTTCATTACAATTGTCGCCTCATTAAAAACCTTTCCAAAGAAAGGGAAAAAGAGTGCGACTTCGTTCACATTTGTTGTTTCTACTAACTAAAATACTGCTTTAGATGAGAGGCGTTCCATGTTCGTGGAATCTTTTGACCGCTTAGTTGTTCCAACTTATAAGCTCCTCCTCCAACATCGCCAATAATCCTGTAAGGCCCGCCCCAGTTGGGTGAGAGTTTGTTGTGTTTATCGGGCATTGTATTTTTTCGGAGCACTAAGTCTCCTACCCTCATTTTTCTTGGCACCACTTTTGTTGAGAATTTTCTTGCCACCTTCACTTTTCCCGCCTCATTTCTTATGTGGGCCTCTCGTTGTTCCTCGGGCAGCATAATTAGATTTGCTATTAAGTTTTCTCCGTTGTCATTTTCATTAAACCGAGCCACTCGCCAATTTTGGTTTTCAATTTCCACTGGGAGCATGGCGTCAGTTCCATAAGTTAGACGATACGGGGTTTCCTTTGTGCTTGACTGCTCCGTGGTGTTGTATGCCCAAAGAACGCCTGGTAGTTCCTCCGCCCAAAGCCCTTTTGCTTCATCCAGTTTCTTCTTTAAACCCTTCAGGATAACTTTGTTAGCCGATTCAGCCTGCCCATTGGTCTGTGGATGTTCTACAGAGGCAAATCGCATCTCGATTCCCATTTCTGTACAAAATTCTCGGGTAACACTACTTGTGAATTGTGTTCCGTTATCCATTACTAATGCCCTGGGAACCCCAAATCTACAAATAATCCTTCGCCACAAGAAGCTCCTGACCTTGGCGGCCGTGATAGTTGCTACTGCCTCAGCCTCTATCCACTTAGTGAAGTAATCAACCGCCACGATGATGTACTTCATTTGTGCCTTCGCCACAGGGAATGGTCCTAAGATATCGGTCCCCCACATGGCGAACGGCCAAGGCGACATCATGGTTGTTAATTCTTCTGGTGGAGCCTTGTGTAGGTCAGAAAAGACTTGACATTTTTCACATTTCTTAACATACTCCAAACAATCCTTCTTCATCGTTGGCCAATAGAATCCTGCTCTTATCACCTTAACTGCCAAGGATCGCCCGCCAATATGACTAGAACACACGCCTTCGTGGACTTCCGCCATTATTCCGAGGGCGTCCTTGATATCGACACATTTGAGCATAGGAGACATGATTCCTCGCCGATACAACTCTCCACCCACCAGTGTGTAAAAACTGGCCTCCCTTCGTTTTGCTCTCGTGTTCAAATCATCCTCCTTTGGTGGGCTCTCTAAGAAGGTTTTAATCGATTCCATCCAAGATATCTCGCCCTCACTGACTGACTTTACAGCTTTCAACTTTATTTCTACCAAATCAATGCTCGGGCGAGGCAGGGTTTCTTGAATGACTGTCTGGTAGTTGCCCAATTTCCCTGTGCTTGCCAACTTCGCCAATACATCAGCCCTCTCATTTTGTCCCCTCGGGACATGTTCTATTTTGATTTCTTTGACCTCCATCATCAATCTGCGCACCACTTCCAAATATTTGGACAGTTGCGGATCCTTCACCTGGTACTCACCTTTCACTTGTTTAACCACTAACTGCGAATCTCCTTTGATAAACAACTTCTGGACTCCCAATTCAATGGCCAACCTTAAGCCGGCAATCAGAGCCTCGTACTCAGATTGATTATTGCTCGCCTTGAACTCGAACTTGAGAGACTGTTCAATGATCATTTTATCTGGACTTTCGATTGTTATTCCCGCCCCACTTCCAGTGTTATTAGAGGATCCATCCACAGACAGGACCCATTCTCCTTGAGTCTTCTCTCCTTCAGTGGGTGTTAATTCCGCCACGAAGTCAATTAAACTCTGGACTGTGACTTGGCCCCTTGGCTCATATTGTAAGTCATACTCTGACAGCTCAACTGACCAGCTAACCAATCGCCCTGATAAATCAGGCTTCTGAAGTACTTGCCTTAAGGGAACATCAGTTTTAATTTTGACTTGGAAACTTTGGAAGTAAGGTCTGAGGCGCCTTGCAGTTTTCAGAATCGCCAAAGCCGCCTTTTCAATTTTTTGGTACCGCAATTCTGCCCCCTGTAAAGTATGGCTCACGAAATATATAACTTTCTGCTTTTTTCCTTCTTCCTGGAGCAAAACCGTACTTACCGCCTTGTCAGTAACCGCCAAATAGAGCACTAATGGAACGCCTGGTGTTGGCTTGGAGAGTACCGGTAATGTGGCCAATGTTTCTTTCAATTTGGTAAAAGCTTGTTCGCATTCCTCTGTCCACTGAAACTTTGAATTCTTTTTTAAACATGTGAAGAACGGGGCCGCTTTGTCACCCGCCATTGGCAAGAAACGTGACAAGGCGGCCATTCGCCCTGTCAAACGCTGAACCTCCTTTACACTTGTTGGGCTTTTCATTTCCAAGATCGCCCTTCCCTTATCTGGGTTTACTTCTATTCCTCTTGATGTTAACATAAATCCCAAGAATTTTCCTCCCTGGATCCCAAAAGAACACTTCTCAGGGTTTAACTTCATTTGATATGTTCTTAACTGATCAAACGCTTCTTTAAGGTCGCCGCCATGATCACTAGCCCTGGCGGATTTTACAATCATGTCATCCACATACACCTCCATATTCCTGCCTACTTGCTTTGAAAAAATTTTGTCCATGAGCCGTTGGTACGTAGCTCCTGCATTCTTCAAACCAAAAGGCATTGTCTTGTAACAATAGTTCGCCTGATTGGTCATGAATGCTGTACTTTCCTCATCCGAGGGATGCATCATAATCTGATTATAGCCCGAATAAGCGTCCATGAGACTTAAAAGTTCATTCCCTGAAGCTCCATCCACAAGCTTGTCAACATTGGGAAGTGGGTACGAATCTTTGGGACACACTTTGTTCAGGCTCGTGTAGTCCGTGCACATTCGCCATTTCCCATTGGCCTTCTTGACCATTACAACATTGGCGAGCCACGTTGGGTACTGTACCTCACGGATGAAGCGGGCCTTGATCAATTTTTCAGTCTCTACTTGTACAGCCTTGTTCTTTTCTTCACTCATTCTTCGCCTTGGTTGGATGACCGGGGTCGCCCCTGGTCGTATGGCTAGTTTGTGAGTGATCACCTTGGGATCAATCCCTGGTACATCATTGATGGTCCATGCGAAGAGATCTAGATTATCACCCAGAAGGGTGATTAGTCTGTCCTCTTGTTCTGTTGTCAAACCACTGCCAATCTTTAGAAACTTGTCCTTGACTTGCACCTGCTTGGTTTCCTCCAGCGGCTGTGGGCGAAAATCATCAGCATCATCTCTTGGGTCCAAGCTAAATCCTTCTTGTGGGAAGATTTCTGTAATTCGGTGGCTCTCCTTGGCGGCCTTCCGCCCATAGAGCGCTACGCTCCTCAAATAGCATTCCCTTGCTGCATTTTGGTCTACACGCAATATCCCGACCTTCCCGTTGCAGGCGGGATATTTAACAGTTAAATGAGCAGTTGAGATGACCGCGCAGACCTTGTTGAGGGTGTCTCGCCCCAAGAGTACGTTGTAATTGGCTCTACACGCCAATACTAAGTACTTTACTTGAAACTTCTTGACAAACTCTCCTTCTCCAAAGGCAGTCGGAATTTCGACGTATCCCCGCACACTGACACGGTCTCCTGTGAATCCCACCAAAGTTCCCCTGTATGGTTTCAAATCTGATTCCTTTAGTCCCAGGCGATCAAAGGCGTCTCCATAGATGATATCTGCCGAAGATCCCTGGTCTAAGAATACCTTCTTTGTCACATAATTGTTAACCCTAATTGTTACCACAATTGGATCGTTGTCATGGGGAATTACATGCGCAAAATCCTGAGGGGTGAATATAATAGGGGAATGATTCACCCAACACTCGCCTTCGTTGGACTCCTGTACTGAGTGTACTGCCGCCACGTAGCGTTTTCTGGCCTTACTTGAAATTGCACCCCCGCCAAATCCTCCTGCAATAGATGAGCATTCCCCAACAGGATCGCCCAACTCTTCAACTATCTCTTTACCTTTACCTTTGTCCCCTTGAGTGATTTTAGCTACCTCCGGCGCTGCTGTGTCTTTGACAAAGTTTGCCAAATGGCCAGCTTTAATCAAGCGATCAATTTCCCGCCTTAAATTCCAGCAATTATCTGTCGTATGCCCCAACGCTCTGTGGTACTCGCACCACCTATTGGTGTCCACGTTAGCTGGCGGCCGCCGTGGGGGTGGTGGGTACTGCACAACGTTGGTCTGTCCAACCGCCCTTAAAATGGTACTTAAGGGTGCATTCAACTTTGTAAGTGGGATTGGCGTTGGCGAAGCACCAGGCTGACCAGCTGTGGCAGCAGCGGGACCTTGTGAATTTCTGTGCCATGTATTTTGAAAGCCAGGTTTAGAGTTGTGGTATGGTCCCGGTCTTGGTACGCGGGGGGTTTGCGCTATCCTGGTTTCCTTCCCCGCCTTAGATTTGTCTTGTGAAACACCGCCAGATTGAGACTGCTTACGTCCTTCCTCTCTTTCTTGTTTCTTCTGGTCATCTTGCTCAATCAATATGAACTCTTGAACACGAGCGCGAAGATCCATCATATCCTTCGCCGGTCGCCTTGTTAAGTCTCTATTCAAATCTCCCGCCCGAAGGCCATTTTTGAATGACGCCAAACAGACATCTGGATTTTCATCCTCCAACTGCACCGCCATCTTGCTGAAGCGTGCCATGTAGGTTTTTAATTTCTCGCCTGGTTGCTGATGTATGCTGATAAGATCAAACATTGTTGCTTTTGTGGTTTTATTGGCGGAAAATTGAGTCAGAAACTTAGTGGACAGATCAGTGAAATTATCAATGGAGAAGGGCGGTTGTCGAATGAACCACTGCATCGCCATGCCCTTGAACGTGGAAGGCAATAATCGACATTTTACCGCATCCGACGCCCCGCCGATCACCATTTTAGTATTGAAGTATCTAAGATGCTCCATAGGATCAGATTCGCCCGAAAAGGCGTCTAATGCCATGGTTTGCAGGTGCTTTGGAATGTCCACCCTAGTGATGGCTGGAACAAAAGGTTGGAATTCAACTACATCCTCCGCCTCCAGGCGTTGTTCTTGCTTAAAATTCTGCCGCTGAGTAAGATACTCAACTTGGGCTTGCAACTGCTCGTTTTGGGACTGCACCTTCTGCAAGGTATCTAACATTTGTTGCAAAGCCGCAGGCGTGATACCTGTCACTGCCTCTTGCGCTCTCCGTGGAGCAGTTGTTTTAAGATCTTCCAAGTTCACGTAGTCAGGCGGCGTTGAACGCCGCCGAACACCTGGATCTGATTTAGCGATCAGATCTGAAGGTCTTCCCGGAGCTGCATTCACCAATGACGCCGGCGACGGCGCCACTGAGTGGACCCCCTCCGAGGAAGCTTCCTGCTCTCGGTCGTCCAGTACGGGACGGTTGTTGTTTCGTCCGCCGGCGCGACCGCCGTGTCGACCACCACCGCGCCGGCGATGATCGCGCCGACCTACGCCGTATGAACGAGTCTCCATGGCTCGCGATTCCTCCTTCTGTCACCGGAAGAGCTGAGTCTTCCCCACAGACGGCGCCAATGTTCTGTACTAGGGCAAGCTTATGTAAGAGAAAGACAAAAAGTAAACCCTAGCAGAGCACTAAAATAGCAAAACTACCATAAAAGGAATATTCTCATTAATGCTGAAAAAGTTGGTCTCGTACAAATGGATGACCTCCCCTTTTATAGAGGGGGTGGTCATGATATGGATCTTTCCTATATTTGGGCCTGACAATCAGGGCCCAAATCCCCGTACACATAAGACAAATCCAAAGGAATCTTCCAGCTGGCTTGTGGGTCCATCACCTAAGGGAGGGCAATGAAGCTCGTCATGTTGCCTTTCCCGCCTTGGCTATCGTCAATGGTTTATTGTTCATTTTGGGCGGGACATAATCTTCTTTATGTCCCGCCCAGTCCAATAACAAATTAAGAAATTGTTAACATATACTCTAATTAACATGCTCCCTTTGAAACCTTAATTTCCAACTCCCAGTATTCAGCACCACCCACTCAGCTGTAATATAGTACTAGTACTACTAATTGGCAATATAAGGTGTCCCTAGTAGCTTAGGGGCATTTAAATGTTGCAGTTGTGAGTGACCAATTGTTTCCAAAACAGAGCAACACTTGAATCTTCTCAGGTCCCAGCCCAGAATTAAATTGTCCAAACAAGCCACACACAGAGGTGTCCATTTCAATTTCAATGGGAGAACCAATTAATAGAGGGACATTTCTCGTGCAACTGGGTCTGTTCACTAACGGCTAATGCAAGTTACAATAACTGTCACATTAAATTTAAAACACTAGAGGTTCATTTCAGAGTTCAAACTGCTCAAGAGGGACACCATTTAATGATTTCAATTCCATGGTCCTCTAATCTTTATGTTCATTATTAGTCGTAGTTTGTGTGGGGACTGGGGAGTAAGAAGGGTTTTCCTCATTAATGAATGGGCTTGAAGAGTGTCCCAAATTTGGTATAGGTCCTTGTTCTGGTCCATTGATATAAGATTTCAGTTAATTATGTCCACCAAAGTTCACGTGAGGCCCAGCTCATTGTATTTATGGACTCATCAGCTACGTCTTTCAAAATATACGAGGTTTGTAAGGATATTAATGATTTTCTAAATTTAGAAAATTAGAATTTAATTTATATACACTATTAATTGGAGCAAAGAGTTTTACTCAAACAAACAAAGTTTAAGTTTGTTAGTAGATAGTTCCTTAAACATGCTGACAAAAGAGATTAGTCTCTCGCTACCTGCGGTGGGATTAGGATTCCCTCGTGTGAAAATTTTCGCATATTTCCTTCATGTTGAAATTTCATGTTTATCTCTCTTTTTTGTAAACACTTAACTGGATTCACCTATACTTATTTAATGTATACATGTGAAAAGAGAGATGAACACAAATTTTCAACATGAGGGAACATGAGACAACTTTCACATAAGAGGATCCTGATCCTCGGCTGTGAACACTCAAGGTTGAAAAAAAGGTTAACATTTAATTATATCTTATCATATTCATTTAACAAGGCTTAGCCTAAGTTTGGAACTTACTATAACAATGTTGATCTCTCACAAGAGAAGTTTATCAAACCCGTGTTATTTGGATTTTTTTGAGGTTATGAGTTTATGCTTATATTCATGTTTTTGGGTTTCCAACAAATATTACCATAGAGTCGTCACTGCAAGCATCCATCCTTATTTCTATAAAGTGGGCTTTAAACCATTGTTAGCTCACTTTATAGAAATAAAAAACGAAGCAAAAGGTGGTGTTTTTTTGTTGAATGTAAGGTGGTGTTAATCATTATGCAATTAGGGATGAAAACCTTTTTCTTAAGAAAGTATTTTTTATCTTTTTCTTTCTTCTCTATTACTCTCATACCAAACCAATTATATAAATCTACATTTTTGTCATCTCTTTATGTTAAACTTCTCTCTTTCCATCATCTCTCATCAATTTCTCTTCCTACAACCAAACAGAGCATAAGGGTTATGCAACTGGGATTTCTCTCCTCATAAACATTAATATGGTCCTATCTATTTAGCACACATTTAATGCATATGGGAAAGTTTACACATGAGATGATCCAAATCCTCATAAAAATTTACTTATCTAATCAAGTTTAGCAAAAAAAATCTCAAAGTACCAACTAAACCTCCGGTAAATTAGATCTGCACCATTGGAAATCAGACACAAATTGGCTAATTTAAGGCAGAAGCCACTCATACTAATTTTGAGAGTGCTCAGACTTGGTTTTCCAAACCCTAATAAGACATGCAGTCAGTAAGTACTCAATATTAAGCTGCCACAATTAATCTATTCGGTAAATCAAATAATGTACATTACATAGTAAGATGAAAAGTTTGCCAGAATCATAAATGTTGCAACATTTCTCATAATCATAAATATCGGTATGGCCTACAATTACACTAGATTTATGCATGCATTCTCCAGTCCCACGCATAATCACACAAATAAAAAAGCTATGCAAGAAACCCTCATCATCACTTGTAAAATTCGAAGTCAGTATCGGGCTTCTTCACGTTTGTCCTATAACCCTTCTCAAAGTCCTTTGGCAGTATGACATATCTATTCTTACGAACAGCGTGCATTCCTGCTTCTTGGCAAATAGCTTGTATCTGCAGACACCAATAACCAATACCAATTATACCAAACAAATAACTGCTGAGATGATAATATTCTATTTCAAAGTGCTACTTAGTTCCATTTTTGTCTTTCTTCACAGCTACCTCTATTAGTGTAAAGCTGAAATGATTACTTTTGAGGCCACAGAAAAGGTAGTAAGGTTGATTTGTTTTTCATCAGCTATACATCTTATTCATGAGAAGATCATGTAAAACAACCCTATGATTCAATCAAATAGTTATGCCTTTCATCATTTTTCCCCATCTGCTAAAATCTAAGTTTGCTAAATGTATAGAGCATACGGAAATCACTTTTTTTATTAGCTGTCCGTCATTCCAAGGTTAGAACAACAGATCATAATCCTTCTCACAAAAATAACAATTCATCTTCCCATAATCCAATCTATTTAAACAACACAAATTTTGATTTCGAAAACAGCTACTAAAATAATAACTTAAACTTCCGCGATATCCCATGAAGGAATGCCATTCAGCTAATATAAAGTGTCTTTATTAAATAAACATAATAGTTTTCTTTTAAATAACAGTTTTCAGTTCAAATGGAACTGCTAAAAGCAGCATCTTATATCACCCAAATCTTCAACTACATATCTCAAAATGGAGACAAAGAGCTTCTGAAAGAAGCTGGCCAATCACTCCCAAAGTAAGTATTTCATGGTTGATTTAAGCCGGCATGATGGAAGTGTGAAACGATAGGTTTTTGAAAGTCTTCAATAGTTGGATTAATTATTTATGATCATGACATTAATACCACGTAAGCTTACGTAACTAATTAACATCATGAAAATTATCAGATTAGATATGAACAAACCTCAGCAGCACTGATTTTGTCAGGTCGAGAAACATAATCCTCAAGGTCTACTTCATCACCCAAGTTCATTTTGGCAGTGCAAACCTGTTAAAAAATAAATCATCAAATAATAGGCTGGAAAGTAGCTGAGAATAAATGATTAAATGAATATTAAAGCAAATGAAAATCTGCAAACTGAAAATTGTCACTCATGAAATATAAACATGGAATTCTGTTGATACTTGATACAGCTTAAGATTACAATATATAGAAATGCAAAAGACTTGCCTGAAATACAAGCCTCTTTTGGCGCCTATCAGGTAAAGGGAACTCAATTTTCCGATCAAGCCTTCCAGGACGCAGAAGTGCAGGATCCAAAGTGTCAGCCCGATTAGTTGCCATTATGACTTTAACATTCACAGTTTGGTCAAAACCATCCATCTGAAGAAAAGAACAGGTAGTTAAACCAGAACTTTAGAGAATATCTAAACCAATGAGGAGGTAGTCGATCTAAAGAGCCAGAGATTAAGGATATGGGAAGAAAAACTCAATATGGCTCAGCAGAGCTTAGTATTGGTACATTGAAATGCATTATGAATCACATTCACAGCACCTGATAGAAATATCATTTCAAAGATACCTGATTCAACAGTTCCATGAGGATACGCTGTACTTCTCTATCAGCTCCAGTTTGGGCATCAAATCTAGCAGTAGCTATCGCATCAACCTCATCGATAAATATAATTGCAGGGGCATTCTCCTTTGCAAGACGAAATACATCACGAACCATTCTAGGACCCTGAAATATAAATAGCAGTCAAGATTACAAGATGTTGCGTAATGTGAATTTTGAAACTCCCAGCAAGCTTCAGGAACAACAGTATTTACAATCACGGAGAGGAAATAACCCATTAATGAAATCTCAAAAAAATAAATATATGATCCACAAATTTGAAATAAAATTAGTAAATATAAAGAGCACAATAACATCAATAATCATGATCCTGAAAGCCATAATATTCAAAAGCAAACAAAGATAGCAGAGTAAGTTGCAAAACATAGTTAACACCACTTCCCATGTAAATGTCATAAAATTCATACCTCACCAAGATACTTCTGCACAAACTCAGATCCCACAACCCTGATGAAGGCCGCAGTAGTATGATTTGCCACAGCTTTTGCAAGCATTGTTTTACCCGTGCCAGGGGGGCCATATAGTAGAACACCACGAGGAGGATCAATACCAATCTGTTTGTATAGATCGTGATGTGTAAGGGGTAGCTCCACAGCCTCACGAATTTCCTGCTTTTGAATATCACACCCTCCAATGTCCTACAAAGATCAAAACCATATTAAGGGGGAATTATGCTATGGCCAGCCCATATGAAAAAAATAGCTTATGATGACAAACAATACATACTACACACAAGGTCTAACAAACATGCTATAAAAGTATATTTTGTTAATACTACTTAGTACCAGTGTCATTGACTTAACCAAGATAAATTATACCGCAGAATTGTATGAGTAATGTGCCTGTATTACACTTCATCACCTCTATCGTCTTCCTCATTAGACACCATCACATTCCTTGGAAGGTCAAAATTCCCACCCATCCACAATGATAGTCCTATAGTCTGAGTTTCACTGCTATCACCCTACAACCTCCTAGACTCAATACAATCTAGCATATAACTTAACGAATATCTAATCAGCAATGTTTACAACCTCTGGCGTGGCGTCACAATCCAAGATTCCAAGCTACAAATAAAGAATTAAGAGAACTTCCCAAGCTCATTCATCTATGGCTCCCACTCTAACTCTAGAAGAACATACTTCTCTAGCTTATATAGCAACTACTAACCCAAGAAGCTACATAAAATGAAACGCGCAAATATAATCACTTCCTCATTTTTTCTTTAACAAAGTAATCATTATGTTGCACAGCATTATTACTTTCTTCAAATCCAAAGAACTTTCCTTTCCCATTTTGATTTCATCTAAACAGTTCAAACCACAACCACCAAAGCTAAATTTCACTTTTGCAAGACCTAAGCATTATAATCAAACCGCAAACCATGATTAAATAAAATGAAACTGTTGCATTCAAGTTTAACCCTAGATTTTGTGAAAAGAAATCCCTAATCCAAAACCAAATTAAGAAATTACTGACATTGTAAGTGACATCAGGCTTCTCAGATTGGCTAAGCAAAGAGATACTGGAATCAGCCTCCGGCGGGAGAACATCAACGAGGGCGTTGGAGTGGCGGTGGAGGGCGACGGAGGCAGAAGGCTTGAGGAGCTCACGGTTAATAGTACTGAGGATCCGAACGTAGTAGTTGGATCCCGTTGTGGAGCCAACGATGCCGTTGTTCGTGTCAACCATCTCCATGAACTGGCCGATGACAAGGGGAACCGATTGGATCCTCTTGACCTCCTCCTGCGCGCGGAGAAGCTCGCGCTTCAGATTCTTCTGCTCCTCCTTCACGTACTCCTCTTGGATATCGATGAACTCGAGCTGGCGCTGCAGCGTCTTCAGGCGGCTGTAGAGGTCGTCTTCATCGGCGTCGGCGCCGGAGAGGTAATCCGATTTCGCTGACTGAAGGGACGGTGGTGGCTCCGATAGGGGTTTTGGGTCTAGCACCATCGCTGAGGATCCCATGGTTGTTGGTGAAGAATTGGGGAAAATCGAAGGATTTTGAGGGAATAGGGTTTGGGTTTCGGAGTGAGTGTGGGATTGGAATTGCTTTTGATTTGATTTTCTTTTCTTTTTCTTGTTGATGAAGAATAGATAGAATGACGAAAACAACCTCGTTTGTGAAATTGATCTTTATTGAAATAAATTCAAAATAAATTATCGTGGATGTGAAAATATTTCTTATAAGTTAAATAAAAGCTTATGAAAATAAACACACAAAAATTAAAGTTAAGTCATGTTATTTTATAAGCTTAGTCAAAACTTTGCGAATGTTTTCATGTCATAAAGATAAATTTAAATAAGCTTATCAAGTGCATATTAGTTAATTGCTTATGAATGAATTACTTGAAAAATATGAAACATTGGTGGAAAATTAAAATATTACTATTATTATATAATTAATATTTAAAATTTAAAGATATTAAAAGTTAAATTACAAAAATGTAATCCTACCTTATCGTTCTCTCCCTTCATTGATCATTAGTTATCATTACTCTTTAGATTATTGTGATGTGAACGAACTTGGATCTTTTCTAGGAGTTGTATGTTGCAAGCTATATAAATGGGATGAGGGTATAGACTATAGATGTGTTTAAATCGATGGTTGTAAATGGGCTGGAGGGACCGAAGAGGACCAAACACTTGTAATATTGGTCACCTCTTACAATGTGTTTGTTACAAGTGATCTTGAAGAGACGGATAGGAAGGGGAGAGTTTGAGGAGAAAAATTGATATCCCCAGAGTCAGCCGCTATGAGATTCCCTAGGACCAAACACTTGTAATAATGGTCACCTTGTCTGTTCTTTTTTAATATGTTGTACTAATCCTAAAACGCCTAAAAGAGAAGACCTTAAAACAATAGTAAGAACATGGTGAGTTTCAAGAATTTATTGAACTGTTAAACTTCATATTGCTTCATCATTTATAATATGTTTGGTATGAGAGAGGTTGAGAAGAGATTGAGGGAGAAGAGAGAGATAGGAGAGAGATGGGTTGTGTGTGGTTGTTTGGTTGTGTATTAATGTAGGGGAGAGAGAGATAGAGGATGGGTTTTTTCCACTTTTTACTCTCTTCGCGTTTTGCGAAGAGATTCCTGGCTGACACCTTTTTTTTTACTTTAAGCGTAGGTAGTGGCAGTTCCAAACCGCCACTATTATTTTTTTTGTCCTTTTCTTAGCATTTAGTGGCGGTTCAGAACCGCCAGTATCTGCTTTCTGACACCTTTATTATAAAAAAATATTATTTTAATCAAAAGTTAATTTTTCTCTCTCTTCCACCTCATTATTTCTCATCTCTCTCCTTTATCTCTACCATACCAAACAACCTCTAAATCTACTCTATCTCTCACATATTTCTCTCTACTCAACTTCTCTCTTCTCTAATCTCTCTTCTCTATCTCTCTCTTCACAACCAAACATAGTGTTTGCGTGTACATATGACAATGATGAGCCTTTCACCATAAGAGGTTGAAAAGAAACCGGAGGACCCACTTAAGAAACTTACATTTTTATGAGGTATGATCCTAAGAGCAACTCCAACCCCAAAATTCTTATCTGGTTTCTTAACACACTATTCAGAACTATTCAGCACTATTCCTGTGAGCCCGTACTGCCACATCAGACTTAAGAAACTCCTAAGAAACTGAAGCAGATTTTGCTCCAACCCATAGTTTCTTAAATTACTATTTGAAGGTCCCACCATACAACATAAATTAATAATATTTATTTTCACTCAATTTAGATTTAAATTTAATTAAAATTAATACGAAAACTTAAAAATAATTTAATTAAAATTAATACGAATTTAAAACAATTTAATATTTAAAACAATTTAAAAAAATTCAAAAAAAAGCCCAAACGGGCAGAAAACCGGCTCTAGCCGGTCTGGACCGGTCCACAACGGTGGGATGATCGGCTCAGCCGGTCACCCACTATAAATACATTTTTTTCCTCCCATTCTCTTTAGAAACTAAACCTAGCCGCTCCCACCCTTCTCCTTCCTCCTAACCCTCAAGCTCTCTCCTTCACCTTCTTCTTCCTCAAGCTCTCTCCCTCACCTTCTTCTTCCTCAAGCTCTCTCCTTCACCTTCTTCTTCCTCAAGCTCTCTCCCTTCCTCAAGCTCTCTCCCACCCACCACCGGTCACGATGCAACATCCACCGCCACCAAAACCCACCTCACAGCCATCGAAACCCACCTCACCACCACCAAACACCCACCACCGCAACTAAAACCTACCCCAGCCGCCACCAAAGCTTCAATCAAGACCCAGATCGCCCCTCAAGCATCTGGATCAGACATGCAAGGCCACTGCTTTTTTTTTCATGTAAACCCAGATCGCTCTCTCCCTTCCTCAAGCTCTCTCCCTTCCTCAAGCTCTCTGTTCTGTAATATTGAAAAAATTAATAATAATTTTTTTTTCAATTTCTTGTATTCTTCTGTTCTGCATATCTGTGTTATGTTTTCTATTCAATTTGATCATCTTCTAGCCTTCATCTTCATTCTGTTGTTTTCCCACTGAAATCAGTTGGGTTTTGGTGAGAGAAAATAATATTTTTTAATGCTAAGAAACCAAAAGCAAAGTTCCTTGTGGAAGAAACTCTGGACACTGTTCAGAGAATTAAGAAACCACTAAGAAACTGCTCCAATCTTGATTTCTTAGCAACTCCAGCTGGACTAAGAAACCAGCGTTGGAGTTGCTCTAATGGCTTCTATGCAAAGTTTGCCTCTAAATTTGAAATGGCCTACTAATTACTATAATAATCATTGTTATATTCACATACATAACAATTAGGAAGGGATAAGGTCCCTGGGTAAGAGCTGTTGTAATTTGTAGGAGATGAAAATGGCAATATCATAACAGTACATCTAAATTGTATGACTGCGCGCTATGGAGAACCAAGCTTAGTAGAAGCTACATGTGTTGTTTGGGCTTTATAGTGGGCAACTCTACAATACCTTGTTAAGTGATAACTGATACTGATTGCTTACCTTTTTCACTGTTTGGCATAAACCTCACTGGCCCTAACAGGATATCATGTATGTTCATGTGAGTTTGTTTTGGTAGATGCTTTGACGAACAATCAAAGAAGTGAGCTTTTTAATTACAACATGCCTCTACTATAACTAGGATGTCAATGGGTACGGGTGGGTATGGATAGTATATACCACCACGCGCTCTACATGTAAATATTTATATTCATACCCGCTCCATACCCATATGAATATTCATTTAAACTATCTTCGAATATCCATGGGCACCTGACACCCATGAACATAAATGAATTCACATATATTTGTTCAAAAGAAAATTATGTTAAATATAAAATTTAACATTGGACTTTACAGTCAATCAATGTGTAAAGGAAAATACTTCTTTTCTACTCTTTTTTGGGTCTAAGGGCTTCTTTTTACCATTACCATTGTATAAGTTTACTTGAAAGATAACTATAACTCAAACACAAATTCATTAGATATTTAATATACATCTATGTATATACATATAAAAGATATTTTAGTATTTTATATATCGGATGAGTATCCGTGAGTATGGATACATCAATATCCGTACCCGCCCCATTAATAAATGGATAGTGAAAATATCCATGAAATAAATTCGTGGATACCCGTGGGCATGGATAATTTTACCCATAGCGGATTTTTATCCGCGGGTATCCACAGGTATGGGTAATTTTGACATCCCTAAGTATAACTGTCTTGAAAATTTTCTAGTAAGTGTTAGAAAATCTTATTCCAACCCGGTCCCGTCTTGCATGGATTTAGTTTTATGTAGACCCGAGCATTATTCGGTTGCTTCGGGTCTAAGGACGAGTTAAAGTTCACAAAATAGCTCGATCAATATTTAGGGTCGGGTAAAGAACAACCATAATTTGCCTCAACTCATCTCGCATATACTCCTAGTCCAAATTAACTTACAAAACCACTTCGGAAAGAAATCCCACAGAAATCATAAAAGAGAAGCCTTAGTGCGTGTTTGGTTGTGCGTCTCAAACGCGGATCTGAGGCTCAAAATTGGATCTAAGGCTGTAACGTGGATCATTGATGCAAAATTGATGTTTGGCTACTCGCGTCTGAGAACCGATTCAAGGATGGAACATGGATCTGGCTGAAGCAACCCAGGGTTGCTTCTCCGTCAGAGGAATCGCGTCTCTCCAGATCTGAGAAGCATCTGAAATCCTAATTCCCTTTATACCCCTTCCCCTTCTTGCACTGTGGTACAGATAAATTGCAGAGAAAAAAAAAAACGGTAGAAGAAAGGAGAAGGTGGCTGCGCAGGGGAGAAGAAAGGATAATGAATGTATTAGGTTTTATTGTGTGGGGCCATATATTATTTCTTTTTTTTACGAATTTTTTTTTGACATTAATAAACTAAAAGTATTAATAAACTTGCTGGGGCAAGAAACTCAGATGGGCCAAGTCCAGAAGCAAGTGATAACTGATAACCATCAACTATTGCTGGACAAAAAAAAAAATCCACCACTTTCATATTTTCATCTAATCTCATGTTTTTTTATATATAGGCATCTAATCTCATGTGATATTGCAAAACTTTCAATTTTTTTTCATGTCATGACTCAGTTTTTTTTAACGTCAATGTTTTATCATCATATATGCTTTTTTTTTTTCAAATTATAGATATCATATTTGTCATAAAATATTATTTAATATACTGTATTAAATATTTAAAATTAAATACTATTTGATTAAATACTAATTAATCACTCTTGTAAAATATGTAAACCCCTTTTGGTCATTTCACATTCAAAAGCAATTCTAATCCAAGATATCCAAACAAAATTCTCTTAATAGAATCACGTTCTTGTAATTGTATCCAAACATAAATCACGTCACTCAAACTCACGTTTACTAGATCCAATTCTTCCAGATCCAATTCTGGTCAGATCCAATTCTACTAACGCTAATCCAAACACACACTTATACACTATGGAGAAGAAGTCTACAACATCCATTCGAATTAGCGACCCAAAGATACAACATACTATGTTCCTTAACAACTAGTTAGGACTTACGAGGCATACAGCTAAGGATTTATGCCACTATATGACTATATCCAAGGTTTTGCTGCGGAATCTCATGGTCATATACTGTCTCAAGATTGTACCAGAAGCAAGCCAAGTGTCCCCCAAGAACCTAATCAATGTACCATCTCTCATATTCCATTTGACATTTCACACCAAGCATAACTCTTTCCCAAACATGGTTTTCTTCCTGCCTATAGCAAAAGAAGTTAACAGCACAAACACGTTCTAAGTTCACAAATGATTTTATTTCTTTAATTCTTTCAAAACAAATATAGTCTTAACATTAAAAAAAAAAGGAGCTGCAACCGCTGTGAAATTATACAATCAGATGAGAGGTTTGCAATTATAAGAACAAACATTGTAACATTTCGTCCATTAGAACATTGTAGTAATGCATATGATTCCTTACAAAATGTATACTCAAACTGCACAAATTCTACAAAATACACAACATAATTACGAAAAAAAATCTCAAAAAAATAAAAAAATAAAATCAAACAGCATCAATCAATCAGAAAGCTCTTGAAGAAAACCCAACTAAACCTAAATATAAACTACGAGATGGAGAACCTTCTTCTTCTGGGCTTAGTCAAATCCACAGGCCCATCTTCTAAATGGGTCGTATCCTTCGACCCGTTTCTAAACGGGTTCAAGTTCCCAAGCTTCTTCGACACAGAGGAAAAGAACTTAATCTTCTTACTCGACGACGGAGCAACGCCCTTCTGCAAATCCGAAACCACCGTCTTCATCCTCATCAGCTCCAATCGCAGCTCCTCGTTCTCCCTCACCAACGTCACATCCGTCTGAAGCTGCTCCCTCTCCGCCACGGCTTCGCCGCCGTCATCCGCCCCACTCCTCAGCCGCAACTGGTCGTAGTACAGCGCGTGTAGCACAATCTGCACTGGTAGCCTCTTGTTCTGCGACGCGTGCACACGCGCCTCGTACGATAGCTTCAGTGGATCCATCACGCTGCACACTTTCTCCCTCTCTATCTCATCCAGATTCGGATGCGCCTGAAAAAATCAACAAAATCGCGTTAAGCAAAGTCGTTTCGATTCACCAGAGTATACGGCGCGTGTTGTTAGATCTAAGATCTTAGTTTCTTACCTTGAGATAGATATCAACGGCGCGGTACAGATCGTCGTCGATCTTACGCGCGTGTTTGGGGATGAGGATGGCGATGCCGTTGAACTTCGAGATGCTGAGTTCGGTGTAGGTAGCGATTTCGGCGAGGTACGCGTCGACGGTTTTGGCCACGCGCTGCGTCGCGGCGGAGCAAGATTCTCTGGACTCGCCGGGGGTGAAAACCGCGCCGCTCTTCTCCTTCTCAACGAATCCTGATACGATCTTTCGCACGCTTTCGAGATCGAACAGTTTATCGCCGTCGTAGGAGAACGACAGCACGAGGAGGTCGTCCACTGTCACGTGCTCCAGGATCAACGAGATCCGCTTCTCGAGGTCGCTTTTGCAGGTGGCGGAGGCGCGGAGTTGGATCGCGCAGCGGAGGAGGCAGCAGAGGAAGTGGATCGGGAAAACGGTTTTCTCCGAGGGGAAGAGTTCCACGATCGACTCCAGGAGCTTCCGTTGGTTCACTCTGGAGTCGGTTTCGCTGGAATCTGATGACCTGATTCCTTTACCGGTAAGGTCCCGGATTGCTCGCTCTGCGTAGGTGATCAGCGCGGTGGATAGCGTCATGGATTTGGCGCCACGCTGCTTCATGCCGGCGATGACTCTGCCGAAGAAATCAACATCGAGAACGGCGAGCTCCTCCGTCCACCAATTCGGCGGCGAGCGGCTGGGGAAATTGGCCTCGCTGCAAGCCTTAGCACTGACGGCTTCCACGCAGCGTTCGACGATGCTGAGGTCGTCGGCGATGGGGAGAAGGTGGCGGCAGGATTTGAGGACGGTGACGGCGCCGGTGAGTGTGAAGAAGGCAACCTGAGATAGAAAATCCTCCGTCCGGCCGGCGAGGCTGTTGTCGCAATACTCATCGGTCATCTCTAGGAACTCGGCGGCGCAGCGCAAAACGGCGACGTTGTGGACTGTGATCTCGAAGTTGACACCATAGCAGAACTTGGCTGCTTTCTCGAAGGTTCCAGCACCTCCTGGTATATCAGAGAGGTTGATTGTGGTGAGTTCACTCTCCTCTGCTTCCCATATCAATTTTCTGATGTAGTTGCTTTTTTTCACTAGCATGAACTGTAACAACAGAATTCAAAATATTTAGTAAGCAATTAAACTCAGATATTAATGGATGAAGTTATATCATTGTTAATGTTTTGGGTACCTTGTGGAGACAGAAACTTGCTTCTCCAACTTGAACTATAACATCAGTCGGTATTTCTTGGGAGAAAATCCTGCAATAATCACAGTACAGTACAGAAATTAGTTCACTTAATAGATATTAGAGAGTACAATTAATTATGTGCATGCATGGTGTATGGTTTTGAAAATAGAGGATAGTGGAGTTGAGTGTGGCCGTGTGTACCATTGTCCAGTTCTCTCCATGGCAAGAGAGAGTCTATTGGGAGCCGCCATGAATAGCTTGTGGTTTTTGTTGAGGGAGCTGGATAGAAACTATAGTCAAAGAGAATGAAATAGATGTGGTTGAGAACTTGAGAATTGAGATGAACAATATTGGGTAATGCCATGAGGGCTATTATAAGGACATTTTGAGTGGTGTAGCTTCTTCACCTTTGTTATTGTGATTAATCATTAATCTGCATGGATTGAACTTTGTGATTGTGGTCCCAGTTTATGACTTTAATTGGAGTGTTATATTTGTTATCTTTTCTGTATATGGGGCCCTTTTTAAGGTAAATCCTAGTAAGTCATTTTCATCCCTTGGTCCTGTCCATTTTAACCTGCTTGTAATAGTGCAGACAAGAAGTTCCCATTGGCTCCGCTAGATTTCAATTTCACCCAGCCAGCACAATGATGTGGCTACTGGCCATGTGTTTACACCAAATTTTGGTAAAACAAATAGAGAATCCAAGGATCAATCTGGGACTGGATTCGAGTCCTCTTGGGTTCTTTGGTGAAAATAAATTAAATTTAGTCACTCAAAACTAAAGAGATTTAATAACAAATTAGAAACAAAACGAATACATTCGGTTTAAATGATAAAAGCAATAAATGAATTTTCTAAATCTGAATGATAATAATGAACTATAAGATGCAGTGTTACACGAATCCCTACTTTTTCACTCTAACTTGGCTTGTAATCATTGTGATTGATTGTAAGCACTTGAGAATTTTCGAGTAAAGATTGTGTACCCCTATTCTTTCTACAACCCTGCTATTTATAGACTTAAAAATGTAACTGACTTCTAACGGTCAATTGATAAAACCATTACAAGTGTCTTCTGAATATGTCTTCGTCCTACACGTGTCCTTTTTTGCTCCTTACGTGTCTTTCGCGAACTGTCTTCAAAACAACCGGCCTCCCGTAATGGATTCTTCACATCTCGAAAAAATACTTTCCAGCCGAAGTCACTTAGCACTTGGTAAATTTTCTTGAGTCTCCTTACTTTCGACTTCATAGGTCGAAATTATGCAACATAGGTCGAAATTATATAAAATTGTGTAGTCAACAGATGCCCCCCAAAATATCATTTATTCGATCAGAAAAAATGATATTTTCGTCTCACATGATTTCGACCCAACACTAAATGTCAGTTTTTTCCTTTTCCATTCCTGACAAAACAAAAGTCTCTTTTAACCTTTAGCAACTTCCACACTCCACTATCATAAATGTCTAATCATGTCAGACACGTCCTTCAAGAGAAACCAAAAGGTAGAAACTGCCATACCCCACTCAGAATTCAAACGGATTGAACTAAATTTCATTGAACAAAGTTTTGGCATCCGGTCTAATCTCAACCGCTCATCTTACCCAGACTTAAGTCTTATAAATAGGTGGAAAAACCTTCCCACTTCTACTTCATCTTCAACCTCTAGCTTTTCTCTCTGAAAAAGAAAAACCCATTTCCAAAACCTTGCAACTCCTTGATATTCCAAAGCTCTACCGGAACCATTTCGGTTTGCGCGAGCTTTCACCATCTTCATCATTGCATCATCATCATCTTCCAGTTCGCCGGCCACCATCATGACTTCCACATCCTCTTCTCAGGTTCCGTCTGCGGTTTCTCTTTTAAAACCCATTGAAGTTGAAGGGAGGACCTTTGTTCCAGAACCTCCCAATGAAGAAGAAAAGATTAAGATCTGGAATTCCCAGGTACTTATTCCCTTCTCCATTGGTGATAAGTTGCATGCATATCTAGGACCTTACCAAACTACTTTCCCAAGAAATGCATCTGCATTCTTTCCTTCACCTTTACCTGATGAGAAAATCTTGGCCTTTAGGGATTCCTACAATCTGTCCTTTTTAGGTGACCCCCCTCGAGCTTTCCGTTCTTCACCTCCAGTGAAAACGAATCCCTACATTGAATGGTTAAACAAAGTCGAGAAAGTGAAAGGAGATTTCTGGAAAACTTTAGGGATTTTTGACATAATCCAATTATCTAGGTCGAAAATTGTCTACCATCCAGCAATGTTAGCCAGTTCTTTCTTCTTTTGGGAGCGTTCGACCAATACCTTTCATACTCCTCAGGGAATGATTACCCCTACTCTCTTAGATGTAGCTGCTATTGCCGGTCTTCGACCTACAGGTTCTTCTTTTACATTCGACCGGCCTGTTAAGAAAGAAATCAAATTAGACTATAACCATCTAACTTACAAAAGCTTCATTCTGAGAAACCACGACAAGACCTCTGCAAATGTTTCCGACTCGGAACATGTAGCTTTCTTGTTGTTCTGGCTTTCTGCTTTCTTCCTTTGTTCCAAGTCTCTTCAAGTTCCTCAGAAATTTGTGCTTCTTGCTCAACTTCTGCACGAAGGTACCGACGTCTGTTTAGGTAAAGTTTTATTAGGCGAACTTTACCTTTCTTTGAGTCAAGCCATCACTTCTCTTCAGAAGCCCTCTGGAGCCGAGAAAAACATCCTTTTTGCTGGACCTCTATGGTTTCTTCAACTTTGGCTAAATGCCATATTTGAGACCAAACTCTCAACTCCAAGTCCACAAAATGTCTCGACTTCTATTGCTGCTTTTCGACTTAATTGCTTGACTCCTTCCAAAGATAAAGTCGATCCAGAAACCACTTTCCGTGAGTTTTTTACTGCTTTTATGGAAATGACCTCTTTTACTCCCGACCTTGCTCCATTTGCTGCTCCAACTACTGGTCCCAAATGGCTTGTCCGACCTTTCCCATGCGAATCTCCGGGCGAACAACTTGAAAGTATTAGCATCTGGAGGGAATTTTTCCGACCTCAAGTTCTTCCCCTTGGTTTCAAAAAATCTGAGGTGAACGTGTTGGGTTACCAGCCTCAGCTTGTGGCTAGACAATTCGGCCTATGTCAAATCGTTCCTATCCCTCTTTTCTCAAAAAAGGATGCCATTTGCAACGAAGGGTTTTGCGACAAAGATGTCGACTCTTTTTATGAAGCCCTCAACTATTATGACAAAAAGACGTCTGCTCTTCGTCTTGAACCTCTGTCTTTCGAACCATCCTTTTATTGCACTAAAGAATTTGAAGTTTGGTGGTCGACCTACTACAAGTCTATTCAGACCACCTTAGGAGTTTGTATTGGAAAGATGACTGAAGCTCTTCAATCTGTGCAGAAAAAGGCTACAAAGAAAACTCGAGGTATGCTCATCAAAGAAATCCAGTCATTTCAGAGATTCTTCAAAACTGTTTATCTTCCAGGTCGATTGAATTTAACCCTTTCGGAAGCGGCGGAAGTTTTAAAAGAAAAGGTCAAAGCCAAAGTTTTAAAAATTAAACTTTTTCCCCCTTTTGTGGATAAATATGTTTACACTCTTCGACATTATTGTCCAAAATTTCCAGCTTTTCCTACCAGTGACATGGCTTTGGCTTTACCTGTTATTTACCCAAAGTGGCTCGACCATTTTACATACAAATGTTTTATACAAAGTCTTTTACCACTTCCGAAAAGGGTTACTTCGACTAAATATTTCTTGCACAACTACCCCGGACACATTCATATTAACTCATGTCACGTCCAAGTCCTTACACAAATTCATCAAGGTTAGATAGACTCGTCTTACTTTTGTTCTTTTTCCTTTACTCTCGCACTTATACCCCTTTTCCTTCAGCCGAACCAATACCCAAGGTTCCATGTAAGGAAGACGAAGGTTCCGACAATTCAACAGGCATTCCAGTTCAACAAAAGAACGTCCCTAAGGTATATTCGTTAATGTGTTGTTTTACCCTTTATTCAACTCCAAATCCATATCTTATATATTTTCCAGGCTCGAAAGAGAGGTTCTCAAAGCTCGACTTCGGATGCTCGAAAGAAAATAAGAATTTCGTCCGAAAAGGACGACTCAGAAAGAACTTTGGTAATCTTATCTTCTACCCTTCTCATTTTTTTTTTTTTTTTTTTTTTTACTCATCTTCTTTCCTTATATTTTGCAGGTAGACCCAATTCCTGAAGACGAGAACATTTCTTCCAAGACTGTCGATCCAGATGAAGCTGCACAAGACAATGCTAACTCTAAAGCCTCGGACATTAACGAAGAGAATCCACCGATCTCTTCTGCAAAGAAACGTGCCGGGGCTGAGCCGAATCAAGAGGAGCAACAAGCAGAAACTGACCAAGAAGATTCTGGCTCCTCTCAAAGCGAAAGTTCGGGAGCTTCTTCTCCGACCAAAACTCAGCAAGAACAAGTAAGTATTTTTCGTTCAACACTCTTTTCTTGGTTATCCCTTAATCCTTGTACTTACCTTTTGCATTCTTCTTCAGGACAATTCCTCGCAACCAAAGCCCCCTCCTCAAGTAATCCATTTGTCTTCGAACTCTTCTGATTCCAGTTCTTCTGACTGCCAAAGTCTTGATGACTTTTTAAACTTTCAACCATTACGAATTCAATATCCTTCTGGTCGAATAGTTAGTTATGTTTCATCTGACAATGAGTCCTTTACGCAGGACCTTGGTGCTTCGGCCGAAAAGTCAGATACTGATGAAGACCGTCAGCCTATCCCTTCACCCATTGCCAAAGTTTCGAAGACCCAAGAAAAAGCCCTTGAGGTTTCGAGCCCTGTTGCTGGCAAGAAATCTCCTCAGTCCATTCCTATCGAAGACTTTGACGCTCTTGCTATGGATGACCCAGTATTAGCCCTTGAGCAACTCATCAGCGGTCAAGTCTCTCTTAGCACCAGTCGAAGCCAAGAATCATCTATGCAAAACGAAGGCACAAGCACTCTGAACACTGCCACCACCATGATCAACAAGCTGCGATCTCTTACGTTTGAGCAAGATCTATTCTCTGCCCTCAACTCGAATCCTAACTTAGGCCGAGAAATTAAGCAACTTATCGCTGACCTTGGCAATGAGGACCTCACTGATCAACAAGAAAAGGGCATTCAAGAATTACAAGAGTTTCTTGACGAATCACTCTCGACCCTTGATCAAGCCAAACTTGTCGGTCAAGACTTAGCCTCCAAATTCACTGAGTGCACACAAGCAGCTGAATCATTCGACCAAGCTAAAACCGAAGTGGATTCCATCAAATTACTCGAAGAAGCTGACTCGATGCAACTGAATGAAATTTTGAAACAGATTGCCGAACTTCAACAACAGGAAAAATCCCTCAAAGCCAATCTGGCCAAGTTCAAGAAACAAAAAACCGAAGTTGCTGCCAAGGCCATTTCTCACGTGAAAGACAAGAATCGGCTTGAAGGCGAAATTTCTGAGCTTCAAAACAAGAAGGCGAAGGTTGACAAGCGACTTAAGAAACTCAAGGGTCGATATGCTCCCATGAAAGCCACTCCACCATTTTAGTCTTCTTATTTCTATTGATCATGTTTTTTTTTTTTACATGGCGCCTGTGCCACTTTATTTCCCTATGTACTCTCTAATAGCGTTTTCGCCATATTTATTTTCAGCTTATGCACTACATTTCTATATCAATCTTTATCTCATGAATCGCTGGCTTAAACCTTTTTAAGTATTTTCCATTTATCGTCAATATTCGAGCAATCGTTCCAATTTCCTCAATCGAATACGCGTTGTTTGAATAACACTTAATCACTTTAAATGGCCCTTCCCATTTAGGGGCCCATTTTCCGTATGCTCGATCTTTTTTGTCCATTGGAAGGATCACTTTCCAAACTAAGTCTCCAACGCTAAATGCCTTAAACTTGACTTTTTTATTATAACTTTTAGTAATTCGTTCTTTTTGTCGAATCATAACTTCTAAAGCATTTAATCTTTCCTCGTCCAATTCAATTAACTCGTCATACATCATATTCCAATAATCATCACACGGAATCTCGAATTGCCTTTGAATTCTAACGGACTGTAAGCATATTTCGATCGGTAAAACTGACTCATGCCCGTACGTAAGTCGAAAAGGAGTTACTCCAGTGGCCTCTTTGGGCGAATTTCGGTAAGCCCATAAAACTTGACTCAAAGTTTCATGCCACCTTCTCGGCTTTTGACTAATGTGTTTCTTAACCAAGTTAATTAAAACTTTATTAGCTGCTTCGACTTGTCCATTCGCCTGAGCATAATATGGCGTTGAAGTTAACAGTTTTATTCCAAAATCCTCAGCAAACTGAGCCATTTTCCTCCCAGTAAATACTGACCCTTGGTCAGTAGTTAACGTCTCAGGGATCCCATATCTAAATACTATGTGTTCTTGAATAAAACTAATAACCGTATCTTGGTCGACGCCTCTCAGCGGAATGGCCTCGACCCATTTAGTGAAGTAATCGATAGCCACTATTATATAGTCATGTTGTTTAGACGAAGAAGGATGTATTTGACCTATCAAATCCAACGCCCAACCCCTAAATGGCCAGGGTTTCACGATCGAGTGTAACTCACTTGCCGGTACATGTTGGATGCCAGCATGCTTCTGACATTCGGCGCAAGATTTGGCATATTCAATGCAATCTTTTAACATACTTGGCCAATATACTCCTTGTCGAAACAATGTCCACTTCATCTTATGGCCAGCCTGATGCGCCCCACACATACCATCATGAACGGCCTTGACTGCCCGAAACGCTTCTTCTTCACTTAGGCACTTTAGTAAAACTTCATTCACCCCTTTTTTAAACAATTCGTCATCCAAAATCAAGTAACTTAGAGCTCGATACTTTGTTCTTCGATCTATTGGTGCGTTTGGGTTTTGCAAGTATTTCACAACAGGTTTCCTCCAATCACTGTCATCCAAATTACTAATAACCAATACCTCCTGCTCGAACTCCACTTTCCTTTCTTTAAAACTAGGAATAAACTTTCTTTTGACCTTTACTAGCTCTTTAAACTTTTTCCGAGGTAGCCGGTAACCTGACGCAATTTGTGCCAAAACATTCGCTTCAGCATTCTCGATCCTAGGGATATGACATAATTCGACTTCATCAAAACTTCTTAACATTTTAACTGCTTTCGAATGATATTTCATTAAATTCTCACTAACGCATTGGTATTCACCAGTTAGTTGCTTAATAACCAACTCTGAATCTCCACGAATTAAGAGCTCTCTAGCCCCCAAGTTTAGAGCCGTTTCGAGCCCAATCAATAAAGCTTCATACTCTGCCTCATTATTCGAACACTCACCTTCGATGCCCAACTTAATTTTTGTCGGGATTCCTTGGGGTGAAATTACCAAGATACCTATCCCGGTCCCCTTCTTATGCCTCGAACCATCGAAATACATTTCCCAAGGTTTCAACGTCACCACCGTCTCCTGTTCTCTCGACCCACTATGATCAACCAAAAAATCAGCTATTACTTGGCCTTTCATAGCCCTTAAATGTTGATAACTTAAAGAAAACTCAGTAAGGGCCAACGCCCACTTTCCAATTCGACTATGAAGAATGGGCTTGAACAGCATATGCTTTATTATATCATAATGGGAAATAACGGTTACATCAATAGGTTTGATATAGTACTTAAGTTTAGTACATGAAAAATACAAACATAAACACAATTTTTCTACTAAACTATATCTAGTTTCGGCATCATTAAGGATCCGGCTCAAATAATATATAGCCCTTTCGATTCCATCTTCATCATCTTGAGCCAACACACTGCCAATAGTTTCCTCTGATGCCGAAATGTAGAGTTTCATTGGTTTTCCACGAATGAGAGGAGCCATGACTGGTGCCGTTGTTAGGCTGGCTTTTATTTCCTCAAACGCCTTCTGATGTTCTTCCATCCATTGAAACTCTTGTTCTTTCTTAAGTCGAAGCAATGTGGAGAATACCTTGGTTTTCCCGCTTAGATCCATGATAAACCTTCTCAAGAAATTGACTTTGCCCAACAAAGATTGTAACTGTTTTTTATTCGACGGTGGTTGAGTATCGAAGATTGCCTTCGCCTTATTCTGGTCGATTTCAATGCCCTTCTTATGAACAATGAATCCCAGAAATTGCCCCTCTGATAAGTTGCACCGGCATTTTTAAGACCGAACGGCATCACCACCCATTCATATGTTCCTAGTGCCCCTGGACACCGAAATGCAGTCTTCGACACATCATCCTCTGCAATGTAAATTTGGTTATACCCCGAATATCCATCCAGTAAACTTAAATATTCATTTCCTGCGGCAGAATCTACCATCATTTCGGCCACAGGCATGGGATATTCATCTTTCGGCGTAGCCGAATTTAAATCTCTATAATCTATGCAAACCCTCATTTTACCATTTTTCTTAAGTACAGGAACTACATTAGCTAACCAATCGACATACCTGGCTGTTCGTATGAACTTTGCTCCAAGTAAGCGCTCCACTTCCTCTTTTATCTTTGAGAACACCTCCGGGGCGAATCTCCTTGGGGCTTGCTTCACTGGTTTCCTACCAGGCCGAATTGGTAACTTCAACTCCACTAACTCCCGGCTTAAACCCGGCATTTCGTCATAATCCCATGCGAAACAATCTTTGTATTCCTGCAACAAACTAACAATCCGATTCTTAAAACCCGAATCGATCAACGAACTTACATACGTCGGCCTTTTCTTAGTCCCATCTCCTAAATCAACCTCCTCCAAAGGATCCTGAGCCTGCATTTTTAACATGGGATCTAAAGATTGCTCGAATCCAAGGGGTTCATCATCATATATACAATCAAGAACCGGTTTTGATCTGTCTTCATTAAAATGATCCAAATCTAGGCACTCCTCCGGTTTGCAAATTTCTTCATATTCGGCTTCCTTTGCCGTTCCTATATATTGTTCGGCCTCCAAGGCCGTCTTTATTCTTATCTCGGCCGCATAGGCCGATATTCGAGCTATGCTCGACTCAATCATCTAATTCAACGATTTGCCACTCTCCAGTGGCATTCTGAGCACGAAAGTTTTTATTCCAAAGAAATCCGTACTCCGGATGGAGATTCATCGCATAACTAGTGGAACCTTCCATGCGTTCTTTTCCTTCTGATTCATACGGAGCAATGTTTGCCATCCGCTTCTCGAAATTCTTTCGGTCAACAAACTCCACTTCAGTTTTGTAATAACTCTGGTCAGCATCAACATTTTCGACCACCCCATCTGGCCTCCAAATTGACAGCTTTTGATGAAGGGAGGACGGCACAGCTCCCACCCCATGAATCCATTCTCGTCCTAGCAACAGATTGTAGTTTGCTTTCGATGGCACTACCACGAACAGAGTAGGTCGAGAAACAGTACCAATTGTGGTGTCCACCAATAACATTCCCAAAGACTTAGAAGTTTTTCCCTCGTAATCAGTCAACATCATGTTATGAGGTTGCAAATCCTCGACAGATTTCCCAATCTTCTTAAGCAGAAACTTTGGCATCAAATTTATGGCGGCTCCGCCATCAACCAAGACTTTATTGACGCCTACTCCTTCAATGCGGGCCCACACAAAAAGCGGTTTCAAATGCTTTTTCATCTCCATATCTGGTTTCTTGAAAACAGCACAATCATCTTCGATTCCTCCTTTAGTCATCACATAATAGCACAGTGGATTGTCATCATCCTCCTCGACGTAGTAATCCTCTTCATCATCAGTGATTTCAGTTTTCACATCGAACTCTTCTGGAAGGATCGAGACTAAGCTGCACATGGACTCAAACTCAGACTCCAACATTTCAAAGTTGTCCTTCATTTCGACATCTTCAGACTGTTCCTCTTTCCCTTTTGCCTGGTTAGTAGTCACCCAATTCCCAGCATTCTTCATACTCTGCTTAATCACCTGAATAGGAACCATAGGAGCCCCACCACTTTGGCCCAAAAGTTGGTACTTGACTGGCCTTTCAGAACTGGATTGGCCTGCCTCGAAGGCTTTCTCCCTCTGGTGACGCCTCCATTGAGTTTTTGTCATTGGGTTTCGACCTAGATACGGCCTTGGGACATAGGTATAATTCTTATGATTTCGAGAATTATCCATATAGGCAGACCCACTTCCCAATTCGACCACCTTAACCTTAGGGTGAGGCGCCTGACCCCTTGCCATCCACTTGTTGAACGGAACTCGACTTGGTGGCATATAAGTTCGACCACGCCCTCTTCCGAACCCAAAAGTTCCCCTTCCCCTTATGAAGGGAGAATCAGCTCGTCCTCTGGACCCAAAACTAGGAGGCCTTTCCGGTATTACTGCGCGGCGTTTCTTGATTTCAGCATCTTCTATAGCTTGAGCAGCCACCTTGTCAAACACGACACTGCACCTTGGGCACAACATCACTTCAGAGTAAGACTTTTGGCAACGCTGCAGGAATTCCAACAGGCTTTCCTCCGACCGAGGGTAAACCACCTTCTTAGCGGTTTCGACATCTTCTTCCACGGAAGGAGCATCCATTCCCTCTTCAGACAATTCGACCTTCTCCATCCCTGGAGTAGGCCCCACAGCTTCGATATCATCTCCTCCAGTAGCAACCTGATTCAAATCAGACAACTCAACCATCATTATCCCGGCTGGCTCGACGTAATTGGCGTTGCCAATTTGCATTGGGTCAGAATCAATCTTCATAGCAGCCTTATCCTTTTCCTCGAACTTGAGCCGTCCTTCTTTGATTGCGGTTTGCACCAGATCCCTGAAACGTACACAATTATTAGTCCAGTGACTGAATACATTATGAAACTTGCAAAACTTTTTTCCTTTCCTTTGGTCGAAAGGTACTTCTTTTTGATCAGGAGATACTTTAATTTGACCATCTTTTAACAGAATATCATAAATCGCGTCGCATTTAGTAACATCGAAATTATACGCTTTCACAGGAAATTTACCAACACCTTTGTTTGTTTCCGCATTTTTAGATTCATAGGGTTTTAACATCCTACAAACATAAGGAGGTCCTGATACCAATTCGGCCACATCAACCTCCTGCTGTTCGATATCATCACAGTTGCCTGGATAAGAGTCATAATCGACTTCATATTCGCAACTTTCGACGAACGCAACTTTACCCTTCTTGGGAACTCTATTAAATTTTTCTTTTTCGAGCTTCAAATTTTCAATCTGTCTGACCCTGTCAGCCAATTGAGCCATGTCCCTAAGATGTTGGGTATCTATCTTCTTACGAATTGAGTAGTCTAGGCCGCCAGCCGCCATTTCGACTAACTCATGTTCTGGGACCTGAGTGAAGCACTTCGACTTCATTTGTCTGAACCTATTCAAGTAATCATCTATGGTTTCTTTGAATTTTCTTTTCACGCTGGCCAATTCCTTCAGACTGACTTTCGACTCACCCCTGAAGAACTGTTCGTGAAAAACTCTCTCTAACTGAGCCCAATTATGGATTGAATTAGGCAACAAAGTAGTAAACCAAGTAAAAGCATTTTTAGTCAAAGAGCTCGGAAAATATTTCATCTTCAGGTTCTCATTATTTGCTATATCCCCTGCTTCTATTTGGTACCTAGCGATATGTTCGACTGTCGACTCTCCAGTATCCCCCGAGAACTTGGTGAACTTAGGAACTTTCCATCCTCTAGGCAATTCTGTTTGCAGGACGAATTCGGAGAAAGCCGAAGCAAAATGGGGTCGATTTGCATAACCCACATTGAATCCATGTTGGTTCAATAACTGTTCGACTATGCCTGCTATATTTTGATGCCCCCTAACGTTATTTTGTCTAACTCTCTCGACTACCCTATCTGCATCCATATTCCGATTTATTAAGATAGGATTTTCAATGTTCAGAGGCATTTGGCCACCAAGGTTATCCAATTGATTTCGACCTTGCACTACCGCCACCTCGGCATTTGCTTGAAACGGAACATTCTGAGGAACCGCATTTATTTCGACGGCATTATTCGCCGCTACCCCCACAGGATTCGCCACCTCGTTTCGAGGGACTCCAAAAGCGTCAGCAATTCGACCCATTTGTCTCGTCAACTGCTGATACGACTCATTTGTGTTTTGGATTAAAGGATTAAACACAGTTCCTATTTGTTGGGCCAACATATTCACCATTTCGTGGTTACTATCATCCATTTGTTGCCTCAATACGTTAACAGAGGTATTTGTCAACGAAGTCCCTAAATGGTTGACACTCGCCCCTGCCATCCCCTGAGGATAAATATTATTTCGACCCCCGACGTTGGAGGCCGAAGCCTGGTGTTGATTCCTCGGGGATCCGACTGACATTACGTTATCTGAATATATGGCAGGAAATGTCCCTACTCCAGCCATTAACCCTGGAGGCATCCCAAATGGCGGATTCACCGGCATGTTCACCGGTTGAGGGCGAGATGCCCCAGCAACCATTTGTGATACGACTGGAGTCGTCGGAGAGGGCACTGTAGCCGCTTGCGTCACCACAGGTATAACATTTTCGGCCACATTGGTCGTTGTTGCCTGTGCCGTTCCAGAGTTCAAGGCATTTCCCTCAACATTCACTCCAGCACCGGGATTTCCGGTTTGATTTGCCGAAGGTCCAGTATTCGCGGGAGGGGAATTACCACTTCTCGATCTACCATTCGCCATACTTACTAGTCTTCCACTTCTTAAACGCATAAACGTGGGTTAAGTAAGTTTGAATGATAACCGAATTCAACAACTATTTTCACAAAGAGGTCCCACCAGGTGTGCCAATTTGTTTACACCAAATTTTGGTAAAACAAATAGAGAATCCAAGGATCAATCTGGGACTGGATTCGAGTCCTCTTGGGTTCTTTGGTGAAAATAAATTAAATTTAGTCACTCAAAACTAAAGAGATTTAATAACAAATTAGAAACAAAACGAATACATTCGGTTTAAATGATAAAAGCAATAAATGAATTTTCTAAATCTGAATGATAATAATGAACTATAAGATGCAGTGTTACACGAATCCCTACTTTTTCACTCTAACTTGGCTTGTAATCATTGTGATTGATTGTAAGCACTTGAGAATTTTCGAGTAAAGATTGTGTACCCCTATTCTTTCTACAACCCTGCTATTTATAGACTTAAAAATGTAACTGACTTCTAACGGTCAATTGATAAAACCATTACAAGTGTCTTCTGAATATGTCTTCGTCCTACACGTGTCCTTTTTTGCTCCTTACGTGTCTTTCGCGAACTGTCTTCAAAACAACCGGCCTCCCGTAATGGATTCTTCACATCTCGAAAAAATACTTTCCAGCCGAAGTCACTTAGCACTTGGTAAATTTTCTTGAGTCTCCTTACTTTCGACTTCATAGGTCGAAATTATGCAACATAGGTCGAAATTATATAAAATTGTGTAGTCAACACCATGTGAGCATTATTACTTGTACTAGAAAATAGAAATCAACCTTTTTCTCTTGAGAGGGACATTAAAGGTTAAAAGTTACATTATCTTATTTTGCATCTCATCTTTTCCTCCACATCTTCATGAATTTTCTTATACACATTAGGCAAGGTATGTTTTATCATCAGTGATAGCAGCCATATGCATATTTTGAAGACATGTTATTATTTTCAGCTATTTTAAAGTTCTTATTATTTTGGTGGCAGCGAAACTTACAACCCTCCAAAATAATGCTTGTTAGCAACGAGAGGAAAATAACTCATTTACCGCTCTAATTCATCTCCTCTTCTAGAGAGAAAGAAATAAAAGAGAGAAAAGTAAGCGGTAGTGTTTCTGTTCAAATCTCAGTTTCATATATTTGAGTGAGCACATACATTGTGAATACCCTTACGACTTACATATAGGTGAGGTGAGTCCCCATAACCCTAATTTAATCGCCTCCCCTCTACACATAGTTAACAAGTGTCGTGATTATGAGAATGTTGACAACAGGCTAAAAATAAATATCTCCAACCCTAATTTACATAGTCCATAACAGTAAAACCATTTTAAAATTGCAAATCCTAGAGGTCGTCAGAAACGCGAGGTCGCCTCTGGCCTTCATTAAGGACATGAGATTGCCTCTAAAGACCTTTGATGAGTCTAGATTGCCTTGAACATATCCGACACAAATTCTTTAGCCCATTTTCCACTGATGAACCCCCATAATGCGATTTATCCGAGTTGCCATATTCTAGTCCAAAAGTCCACAAGACATCTCGCTTGAAGTATGAAGGCTAAATGTGTCATCTTTCAACAGTTGTCATTTTCTCATTGCTCATGATCATCTGGTCCATCCAGTCTAGATATGATATGCGAGTTGATGTGGTATGAGTAGAAGAGCGAGATATGAAGAACAAATGAGTAAAAATGTGATAAAAAAGGAAATGGTTGCGAGGCGGTTTTGGAGGTTGTGATGTGGTTATAGTCGTAGAGGAGGATGCGTGGGAGAGGGACAGTGAGAGCGGTGAAGCAGGATGAATATAAATTTACCATTTTATCATCTTTTCAATCATAACTACCCATCTAAAAAATACTCATAGTTTCTAAGATCTAACAGTGTTCAATGGTGGTCCACCATTGACCTTCGCCTCAACTATACATATATACCTGAAAAAATATTGATATGCACCTGGAATGTATGCTTTCTAAATATAATGAGAAAATACAAATTTAATATTTGTATGTTTTAAAAAGGACTAAGAATGTGATATAAACAAATTTATTATGTTTAACAACAAATATTATTACAAAATCAAGCGAAATGCAAGAATGCAATTGTAACCATCCTATTTTTTCATCAATCTCATGGTTATTGTTCTGAGGGTTATTGGTCTAAGGATGAAATCGAGCGCCTTATGCCAATCGAACATGTTTGACCGAATGTCCTCGCAATTGCTCATGATCAATTGTCAAACCAATGATATTAGTTACCTTACCACATCACCTCACGTGGTTGTGCACAACAGCCAAGATAGAGGCGCGGGATTGCACTAGACAATCATGACAATCTAGAATCTTACAATGTTAACCTCTATCGAAGACAAGTCAATGAGAACATAAGGTGCAGATGATCTATTTCATATCTCAAGTTCCTTAAGCCCTAGGTTCTAACTTGAGCGTCGTAGTCTCATCACATGGACTCTCCCAAACACGATGGAAGATGGAGCTATATGGAGACTATCACCTTACCGCCCTACCTCACCAGAGTTTCATCGATCATATTCAAGCAAAACCCTTCTTGGTGATTGAATTCCTCCCATCAGTTATCAATTGAGTGTTTCTCCACCTGCCAAACATATTTGTAAATTGTAATTCTTGCATTTCACCTCATCATCATGTTTCATACTGTTTAACATTGTTGTATATTTAATTGGATAAGGATATTTAATGTTATAAATTATTATTGTATACCTCATCATCATTTTTCTTCCAATTGAGTTTTAATTTATCTTCTATTCTCCCACTTTTATTTTAACACCAAATAAACCGTGAGTGATTTGGTTAAGATGTGCGATTATCCATTCCATCGCTAACTAATGAGTTACGTACTACTGTTTGTAATTGACTGAATTGAATAAAGACATGGTTTCGGACATAAAAGAAATAAGGGAGACATGATTCAGTGAGGGATGGGACGTGAAATGTATTGGTTCAGGCTAGAGTGTGTGGCTAAGACGCGTTCAACACCGTCGGACAGCAACTCAGGCAACATATCCACCTCACAAACTTAACTAGGTCTAGGTTCCGCCATGTCACACTAACATTCTGGACTGGTGGGTTCGACCATATCGTAACTGGATGAATATCCTGAGCTACCCAATTATAGCTTGACACGTTCCTCTTAGCTTCTTTTAATCCATTTCCTTTTCAGGAATTGATAGATATGAGATATCCTATCCTAAATTGGAAATGTTTTCGGTGGCCCCACAAAGCCAGCTGTTTATAGCGTTTTTTTAAGGAGTAACATTTTGTGGGAAATAAATTATTCACATGTAAATTCCACATCCACTTTAAAATGAGATAAAAAAAAGGTGAGAAATTAAATATAAGATAAAATTGAAAAATCAAAGAGATTCAAATGAAAAATTAATGGAAATGAAATTGAAAAATGTGGTTGTGAAATTTTGAATGTATAAAAGCTCAATTTTGTTTAGGCATTTACATCGTTATTTGTTTATAGTAATTCATTAGGTTATTTGATATTAATAATAAGAGAAAATAAAAAGTAAGCATTTCAAAAAAAAAGTAAGAATAAACTTTGTGTTAGTCTTTATTGAACAAGAGGCGCCAATGGTCCCCAAACTTGAGCCTATTTGTGTTAGATTTCTTCCCGGAAAACCTAACAATTTGGCTTCATACCGTGAAGCACTGGCTAATGTACCACATCCGTGCATAATAATTCTTCAAGAATTTGTAAAAATGCAAAACATACAAATGATTAAATTCTCTTTTTTTATACATCGGAAAATGACAAGAAAACAAAAAAGCTAAATGACTCCTATAGATTCTTGGAGTAGTAAAACTTCCAGCTCCTTAGGAGGAGAATCCAAGACAGTGAACGACGACACACGATCTTGAAAGCTCCGCTTTGCAATCCAATCCGTCGGGCCATTGATCTCACGAGGAATCCAAACAAGTTCCACTCTCCATCCTCTGTTGAGCACAAATGATTAAATTCTCAACCAACTATAGTATTTACTTGAATAGTAGAGAATTTTTTTTTTGGTTAAAGAAGTAGTAGAGAATGTAGTTAATAGAGAATTCTCTTATAGAATGCAACTACACAATAATTACTCCGGTTTAATTTACGGTGATTTAATATAACTGCAATATATTACTTTAAAGTTTTGTGGATTCAACTAAAATTATTATAAATATAAGTAGTTGTTTTAATTCATTTAGAATTTAACTACTTACTCTTTTTGTTTTAGAAAGATTGTTGTTTTTTGCACTCTTTTAATATTCTAAAATGTTTATTGTTTTAAAAATCAATCTAGTTATTATTAATACATGTTTGCATTTGTTTTTCAGTAAGTGGATGTGAATTTCAATAATGATAATGTGAAACAATATTTCAATCCATCTCAATAGAAAAACAAATACACACTCTAAACAAATTGGCAAGTGTCATAAAAAACTTTGAATTGTTTCTTTTTCACATGGATGCCGAGGTATTTAAAATGTTTGTGGGGTGCCTCTTGTCCAATATTTGGTTCTCAACCTCAATGGTCCCTGCCCTTCTTTCATTTTCCAAGTTGAGTGGATGGTCTTGTAGCCTCAAACACATCAATACTGACGCGACTTTAACTCCACATTCTTCCAAAGGCAGCACGCCATTTTCAGGTCCAGCTCGCATTAATTGAAAGAACTCTACCCTTACAATTGAATGGTTATTTTGGTTGTGTAGTATTGGTCAAGTTAGTTTTTGGACTTTAAAAATATGTACCTCACGTATAATTTTTTATGTTGTAAATTGTCGGCCACGTTAGTCTTAAAAGTCTTATACATCAATTAGCTTTAAAGTTGGAGCTGATGTTAAACATCACTTTAATGTTAATTTAGTCTACTCAATTGTCAACTTAGTCTCAGCGAGTCAATAATTAATCACCTTCTTCCTCTCTTGTTAAGCCAAGGATCGATTGTGTGATGTGTTGGGATCGAAATGGGGATGAGATCTTGAATGCACAAGTTAGTGTGAAGTTGGATGAGGAAGGTTGGGTCAAGTCGAATCTTGAGTTTTGGGATGGGTGTTTATACCTGACTCACATAATACCACCTCAAAACACTCTTTTTTGATTATGAGGAAAATCAACGAATTCGGAACGCTCTTTAAATTTCAATAACTAAACGCAAACCACACAAAATAATAATTATTAATTGGACAATGATAATAATAGTACACGTATGTTTCATCCTTATAAAATGCTCCTTTAATTATGTGTTAGAATTTTTGACACTCCTACTTCTTACGGTTGAAGCAATTTATATTCATTAATAAATTACTTTTCTTATTAAAACAATTTTTATATTATATATTTCATTACATTATTTTGTAACAATACATTTCTATTTTACTAATATGATGATATTTCAAATTTTATGTTTATTAATTTTATTGTGTTTTTTTTGTCAAACTTTTATTGTGTATGGCTATCCTATTCTTTCTTTTTATCCGGCCCAAGCTAATTCTAAGATAGCGAGAACCTTCTGTTTCTAGCTTTGCTAAAATCCCCAGGCCCATCTTCTACATGGGCTGTAAAGTTAGACCCACTTCGGAAAGGAGGCAACTTTCCAAGCCTCTTGGTCACAGAGGAGAAGAAGGAGTTCTTCTTGGTTCAGTTTCAGTTTGGTTGAACTTCTTTATAGGTTCTTTTCCTATTTGGACCAAAAATAACTATTTTTTCTAAAAAAAAGTTCTCCGTAGAAGCTCACAATGAAAAGTAGGGGTGCACATGGGTTGGGTTGGATGGATTTATAGGCTAATCAGGATCCGAACCAATCAAAATTGTTTGGGTTGAGTTGGATTGAATTTTGTGAGTTTTCACCTTCTGACCCGAACCAACCCAATCCGACGATCTTCGGGTTGGTTCGGATGAGTTGATTGGATCTATATTAAAATATTAATAAATTTGGAATATTGAAAAAAAATACTAAACCTTCAAAAAAAAATCAAGAAGAATTGGTAAATACGTTATAGTACCAAATAGCATAAAAAAGACACAAAACATTGTACTAAATAGCATTAAATAATATTACATAAATGACATAGAGTCAAATACCATGTAAAACAACTGCGACAATAGAATCAAGTTAATCAATACGACAATGACATGACACTTGAAATTTAAATATCTCAATTCTCCGACATGTCAAATATAATTTAAACAAAAAGTGAATAATGTGAAAAGTAAAACTGTAAAATAAAATAAGGGTTTTAGAATTTACATGTATGTTAGGTAACACTTTTAAAAATATATATTAATAATATATTATTATTATTGTATGTTTGGATTTCGGGTTGGATTGGGTGGATTGTTATTAAATTCGATATCCGATCCGAAGTTGATTGGATCGTAATAAAATCTGTCTGATTGACCCGTTTGCCCAATCCAACCCGCATTTTTGTCATTGAATTGGGTTGGATCGGGCGGGTTCATTGGATCTACCCGACCCATGTGCACCCCTAATGGAAAGCTCCTCTATAAACGCTATTTAGTGTTTGGATGCTCACATGCATAAATAAGTGCTTATTCAAGTAGGAAGTGATATTTGGATATATTTGTATAAGCACATTTATTTTGTAAAATTACAAAAAATGGCATGATTTTAATATTAGTAGATTCAAATATTCATGATAAAAAAATTATTAAACTATTTATTATTTAAAATATTTAATTTATTTTATAAATGAATTTCTATTGACTGTTTTTAAATTATTATATTTATAGATTTTAATAAAATATTCTTGAAAAAATATATTTAAACATTGTTTCTTTTTTAAAATAACATTGAAATATTTTATTTATGTATGGTAACATTATGATGTTATTGCATAATTTTTTTATGTTAATGCTCAAAAAAATTAAATACGTACACTAAGAGCATCTCCAATGCAAGGTTCATAGTTCTTATTTTGGAGTTAAGAATTAAGAACTAAAAACTTTACCATTGGAGGTGCTGACATGGACTCCTTAGTTCTTAAAAATAAGAACTCAGTTCTTATATAAGGAGTTTTGTTTTTTGAGTTCTTAGTTTAAAATATTAATTATTTCTCTCTCATCCAAATTACTTTATAAGTTTTGTTTTATTATTTTATGAAAATAAAAAGTATAAATAATGTAGTTGGTGAGACCAAATGAATAGTGGTAAGAATTAAGAACTAAAAACTCATGGTTGGAGCAAAATTGCTTGAGAGTTGCTTAAACACATGTGAGAATACGGACCCACATGAATAGTGCTAAGAACTAAGAAATAAGAACTAGCATTGAAGATGCTCTTTGTGTGCATATTTTTTTTTTTAACGTTCTTAAATGTATTGTATTAATCCGATAAAAAGAACAGAAAAGAAGAGCTATGACAACATCCCCAGATTTAATTTTTCTTGGTTAGTGATAGAATTAGGGAAGGAATTGAAAGCATTGCAACCCATAAAACTACTCCTATTAAAAGGAAAACCTGTCACTTTATAATAAATACATATAATAAATGAACAACAGCCATTATGTCGAGGGCTGTGAGTTGTGAGGGACCACTATAATATAACTACGTTAAGTCCGCAAATGAAGAATAACACAAATTAAACATTTGAACCAAGTTGGACACCATTGCTTGTACATGCTTGGCAGCATCAGAGTATGACAAGAATGAACTCCTCTAGCTAGAAACATTTAATTTTGCTGTGAAATTCAAACATGCCATCAATTTAATTGTGACATGTAACCAAACGGGGATAGAAAAGATCTTGCAAATTGCATTATTCAATATTTTTGTATGTTTTGTGTGCAGTGAGAGACTCGGATTAAGAAAGACCACTTAGTATTATATATAACCATGTTGATTTGGATATTCTTGTTGGGAATATAATGACTCTTTTGAATCAGCCGGCTATGTGAAAAAAGCTTGTTGTAATTATTCAAGTTGGCAATGATCACATGTGATGGTAACAACTAATTAAGATAAAAATTTGACAAAGGAAGATAATTTCTCCTTGATGAAGTACTGATCTAGAATTTCATATAAATTAGTTAATATTTCTCCTTGATGATGTCCTAATCTATATTTATACTTTTTTATGCATCTGCAATTGGGTACCATCCATTCACATTACATTCATCTGTTTATTTAATTTGAAGTTTTCAATATACTTCATTGATAAGAAACTCTGACCTTTAAACTCTCTAATGCTTTTTTTAAGCTTACGATTGGATTTGTACTTGTTTCAAATCAATATTATTCAAGTTGGAAAGTAGACATATGGTTTGAACTTTCCAAGCTCAAGATCGACCTGGTGAAGCTTGGGTAGATTATATTTGAATTGATAGGATGCCTCATCTCAAATCCAAATATTATATCCAAAAAAGCCCGGTTGTATCCCTCAGTGTACTTATAAGGACCTCACACTCTCCAATCTAGGGTTTGGTGCCGTCAAGAAGATAATGATAAGATTAGAATAGAACTTGTTTCATTGAATGAGGGGTTTTGCCCTTTATATGGGGCTAAGCCCTAACCCTAAGACTATTACATTTGGGTTCAATCTCGTCCTAATGGACCTTTAGTCAAGACGAGGTCAATTCACTAAATTTCGGTCTAGGCCTTAAGGATTCGATCCGCCCAGATCGATAGTGGAGGTCATGTCGCCTGTCCCGGGGCGAGACCGTTCCACTCCAGTAAAAGTATATATTTGATACATGATCTAGAAAGATCGGTAAGTAATTTTTTTCTCCTACCATATTAAGAAATAATTTAAATTGATGCCAAATGTTAATTAAAATTATGTTTTTATGCTAGGGCATTGATACTAATGTCATCCCGACACATCTTAATATCATCTTGAATGAATTCCACCAAAAATATGCATACTGAAACCAAGCCATTTAGAAACATCTTTTTATTATTGTATACGGTTAAATATGGTTTTTACTCTCTAACTTATACACCCAAATTTAAAATAATCTCTGAAAAAATTCCTCTTTCTTTGTCCCTATTTATTTATTCGATTTAAAATAGTTCTCATAATGTCATACATCATGCCCAATGTTTTCTTCTCAACCCTTTGGGTTGGGAAAACTCTTTTGTCTCCTTTAATAAAAGTTCTTTGACTTATAAAAAAACATAATCAACCCGAAGAGGAATCTCGAAAGCCCGCAGAGCTACCCTCATCATACACGGAGGGCCCTTCCACAACCCTAACAACATCCAAAATGCCATACTCTAGAGAAAGATCAGCAAGATGCAAGACCTTCCCAAAACTCTTCCTTGAGTCGGAAATTCAACTTGCATGTTGAAGGAAAACTCAGACCCAAAGAAGCCACATAGCACCAACAAAAAAGAACCTTCATCTCACAAAAATCCCTCATCGAACGATTCGAGTTCGAGGGAGAAGAAGCATAAGCCAGCCACACGGTTCTTGACAACCCTCCCACAACACTTAAGAGAAGAAGAATCCTCTAAATACATTTTTTTACATAATAATAATAGTAATAATATTAAGTGGTAAAATCATTTAATGGAAAAATGGAAAATTGAAAGACTTTGATACATAAGTAAATTAAAAGTCAGTTTTGTACAGTTTTTCTCTACATTTTTCTTGCAGTTTTTCCAATTCATTTTGCTATAGATAAATACCTTTTAATTGCTATCGGTTTTGCTACTATACTTTTTTTTTTCTAGATTTTTTCGTTCAGTTCTCTCCTGCATTTCTTTCTATAGTTTTTTCCAATAAAAATACCTACAACCTCTCCTGCATTTCTTTCTATAGTTTTTTCCGATAAAAGTACCTACAAACTAATACCAATTTGGTTCCTGGATAATTTCATGTTGATTTTCCTACAAGTTACTTACTCTGAATTCACGTGTAATATTTTTCTTCAAATTTCTAATTAAATCCTAAAGTTTTCCACAAACAAGTTTATATTTAATCTCTGAATTTTAGGAACTTTTGACTTTGGTGGACAGACTACTCAAGATTGGCTATGAGTGGCATTTGGTATGCTTTCTGCAATTGCACGTTTGACAAAACTTAGAACTTTCACACAAATTGCACATTATAAAAACCAAACCCATTTTACTGATAATGTAACTGCTCTTTATTTTTTAGTTGCTTTCAACACAAGTAAGTTCACCTTAATTGACTTGGTGCACTCCATAGGCTGACAAGTATTAACCATTTAATTAATTACTACGATTCGTTGTGTAAGCCAATATGAACACATCTCCGTGATGAATTTTGAAAATTGAGTTAAAGATTTCTACGGGTGATCATGGCGTCGTGCTTGAATGATCTTATCTGTAAAGATTATTTATATGTAAAAATATGGACCAAAGCCATAAAATTAGATGATAAGGACCAACATCAAATTTAAATACACTAGTGACTAAAAACTTATCTAATCCTATTATATGTGTGTAAATACTCAAGTGCAATTATTGTGTAAATATAATTTAGCAATAATGAATCAATAAATTGATAGAGCGACGTGCAACATGATCTTGGAAAACCTCCTTGAGGCTCCGCCGACCCACACGACTTGATTGGGACCGTGGGAGGCAACTAGAATAGCAGTCACCAAGACCTCTTGGGTAAATCTGCAAGGCAGAATGTTAGGAAATAGATAAACCTTCCACCCCGGCCTGTTAAGTTCAAATGGTAGAATTTTTTTTTTTTGGATAAGCTATAACATTGCATTCAACATTCAAAGTATACAATCAGAAGTGGACCAGTTAAGAAAGACTAGAACCAACTAGAAAAAAAGGAAACAAGAATGAGAAATACCTGAAAAGCATATCATAAGCAAAAGAATGACAAAACACTAGATACATCGTTTATCATATTTTCATGTGTATTATATTTCTAGAAATAACACTTATAACTCACATCCCTCATTGTCTAATGATTAAGTGCAAGACAAAGTCATAAGACAGTCCACACAAGAGAAGAATGGTCAAAGCTACAAGACAGTCTACACAAGCGAAGAAAGTCAAATCTGCTAGATCATTTGATCACGAGAAGAATACACCCAATGAAGATTTTCATCGTCTATCTCAAAGCTGACCAATGAAAACAATGTCCACATAAATTACGTGATACTCTACAAAGCACATAATTGATCAAGGAAACAAGTACAACAATGTCAATATCATGTTTCCTCCTTCTCTCACAAGGAATGGAATAAAGCTTATCGTCTACGCGACTACACCTGTTATGCTCTATCTTAGTCAGGCAACACACTTTCAAGACTATCAAATTCCTAAGAAGAAGTTACAAGCGATTGGTCAAGGAATATCGTCTAACTCCAGGTGACAAATGGAAATAAGGAAAAAAGAACTATTGAAGCAGAAGGACCATCTGAAGAAAGGAAGCTTATCACATAAAGGAAGTTGCAGTGTCTGAAGAATGTGCATCACGGTCTAATTAGAAAAGATTTCATAATAGCCTTGTGAAGAAGTTTTAAAGCAAGATCACATGATCTGACAAGGTACAATGCACAAAGTGAAAGTACAATGGTGACACTACCAAATTAGCATATCTTTATACCAACGAATAGAAACAAATACCAATGCTACCGACTAGTTGACAAACTACATCCTTTCGGCAAAATGTCTTCATCAAACAATATCATGCATTTAATGCTTCTGACACAAGTACACATGACGCCGTTTGATCCAACGACTAGAATCCTTGTGAAGAACAAGCTCCAACGACTATAATCTCTCCCATAAGTTTCAGAAATGTAAAGAGAAAGTTCTGAAGACACCACAAGCCAACTTTTGTGCTCCCAATTAAAAAGGTTTATCAACACCTTTTGCTTCAACAAACCATACCCAAGAGTCAAATCCCTTTATCCTGCTCTCTCATGTATTAGAGCATAAAGTATATTTTTAGAGTCAAATCTCATCTTTATTAATACTTTATAGTTCATGAGCTTAAAACTCCTCTACTAACACTCTTGTAAGAAGAGATCTAAGAAAACAATCTTGGAAAAGATTATTAGGAGAAGTTTTGTATAATACTTGGTTAGGAGAAGTCTTGTTTAATACTTGTTAGGAGAACTCCTAGATAATACGTGTGGGAGAAGTCCTGGTGAATACTTGTAGGAGAAGTCATTTATACTTGATTAGTGAAATTGTGGTATAACCAAGGACTGGACATAGCCCTACCGTTCTGGAGGTGAACCACGATAAAAACTATGTGTGTTCACAGTTAATTACTCTGCTTGATTATCCGCTGCACCAAACAATATTGAAGAACTAGATGAAATTGCCAATTGTTTGGAAAACAAAAATTTTGGATGACACAATTCAAACCCCCATTTCTTATGCTACTTCTAAATATCTCAAGGCCCTCTTCAATGAAGTGGAAAAAAACACTTATTTGTTAATATCTTGTTATACTTAATTTTAATTTTAGAAATTTAGTAGATTAGTGAAACTTAGAAAAGTAAAAAATATTTACTTGAATAATTAACTAATTAATAATATTCTTTCTGATGTAAAAAATATATATATAGCTTATAAAAAAACATAGAAAATATATCTGATATTTGACTAGAGAAGATAAAATATGATGTCAATTGAGTATCAACTTTAATAAATGAAATTCAACAATGTGGTACCAGATTTAATACCCTCTGGTGGACGTATTCTAATAAATGCCAAGAAGAATAAGAAAACCGCCAGAAATTGGAACTTGGAAATTGTCCCTATAGGCATTTTTGTTTGAGTGATTGTCTAATTCCATGTTACTAAGTTCATCCGCTTAAAGTCAAATACGCCAACCCCATTTCTGAGCTTCTTTAATTTTCATTCATCAACTTTTTTTTTTTATATCATTTCATATTTTGAAAATGATGGCTTCCCTCATCAATGTCAACACCTACCTTTTCTACTACATTTGTTGTAGCGACCCAGTCATATAGACAAGACCAACGAGGCTTATCACCATCCTGTTTTATTTTCCAGCTGATGATTCACTCTCCTGGTATATTAGCTGTAACACCCATGTGCTAGTTTATGCTCTGTTCCTGTTTTTTCCTTCTGAGTTTGAGTCTTTTTTCATTTTGGCTTCAATTTTGTTGTCTCAGGTATTCTTCTTTAGTTTTATAGATTCTGAGCTTCTGCATTTAGATGCATGAAGGAGTTGCTTTTTAAGAAAAAGGGTTTTCTTCTTTAGTTTGATAGCTGCTTGGAATATGAGTTTTATTGATTCTGTTCATGTTATTTTTGGATTCACATCAATGGATGTACCTTACTTGATGTTTTGTTAACAGGGAGTGAAAAAGTGCCCTGCTTAGTTCATGAGAGATAGTTTAAAGTTCTGGTGATTTCAGAGTTCCTGGGATGTATCTTTCAAAGGGTCACGTCATCTTGTGGTTCTGCTGGTATTTGCTACTGGCTGCTGCGCAGGATGCTATCACCGACCCAACTGAAGGTAAGCTCTCTCCCTGTCTCTTGGTTTTCCATGGTTGCTTTGTTTCTGTTAGGGATGTACTTAATATGAAAATCCATTCTGCTTATTGGGATAGTTGGCTAATGATAACATGATACATGAGCTTAGGGTTTAATCCTTGCCACCCCTGTTCTTCTAAATAAAATAAAATAAATGTTGAATTTATGCTGAGTTTGGGATTTAGTGAATGGTCAACTTGGTCCATGAAATATTTTTCTGCTGGCAAGTTAGTCCTGGAACATGGAAATATGTTCACCCTGAATGTGTTAGTTCACCAAACCTAACGTAGGGACTAACTTGACCTGACGTTTTACACATTCAGATATTTTGGAGCGTATTTCTTTCTTCGGACTAACTTGCCAATGGCAGAATCTCTCAGGACCTAGTGTGAGGGGACATGTTAAAAAATATTCATGTGCTTTCATTAATAACTTAAGGTTTTGGGAACCTAGTTCATGATAACTTCTCTTTGTTGGTATATAAGTGTTTCTGAAGTGGTAGTGATACAATTTGTATATATAATTCTGTATTTAGTAACTTTGTTAGGTAGAGGGACTCAGCTGTATAGTAAGCCTTAGATGGAAAAAGATAGAGTCTTCTCTACTTGATTTGAAGGAAGGATAATTTCATGTCTTATCAAGTTGCTATCCTTGAAGAGTATTTTATGTATTATTTCATTGTTCATTTTACAAATGAATATGTCCAGATATTAGTTTGCTTGTGAGTATAACAACTATCCTTTAATGGATCACAAGTAGAATTATTACAAAATCTGCAAGTACATTATTCATATGTCTTTTGCAGTAATAATATCCAGATTAATTACAAACATTGAAAACAGAACTCATCAAAGAGAAAAAGGGCATTGGCTGTAAAATATTGCATATGATGTGTAATTCTGTTTCTGTTAGTTCTATTGATAATATGATAATTTTGTTTTGGATTAACATGCAGTTGAAGCATTAAAAAGGATAAAGGAAAGTTTGAATGATCCTAATAGAAATTTAAGTAATTGGAACCGTGGCGATCCATGTACATCTGGCTGGACTCGAGTTCTGTGCTTCAATGAAACATTAGTGGATGGCTATCTACATGTTCAAGAATTGTATGACATCTATCTTCTACTCGAATTTTTATTTCATAAAAGGCGTAATAACATTTAGAAGCTTCCATTTCTTTTGTCTCTCTTTTATTTGCTTATCTCACTCTCTCTCTCTGGGGGATCTGTGAGGGTGAAAAGAGATTCACAACCATTTATGTGGACCAAACACTTTCTTACTAAATTGTTTGTACTTTTTACACAAGATATTGGTATAATTAACTAAAGAGAATAGGAGCTGTGAGCCACAAGTACAGTTCTTTATGACGATCTTCACAATGTATTTTGATATATTTACTTATCTTGAAGAATTATCTCCATTTGACAAGCAGTTGATTGATTTTTATTTTTATTTTTAGAATTATTCCTATTTATTACTTAATGCAGAGCTAATCATTCTTTGTTTGAGAATTGACAACTTTTTGTTGCTGCTCCTCATTTATTAATTTTGTTTTTCTTGTCTGTAGGCAACTAATGAATTTGAACTTGTCTGGAACTTTGGCACCAGATATTGGGAGCTTAGGTTATATGGAAATATTGTAAGATTTTAGTTGCATTGATGTTTGAAATGACAAATATTTCAAATGATTTTCAATTGAGAAATTGCTAGATGCTATTTTTGCTTATGTAGTAGATTTGACTCATTTGAGTGTTTCCACCCTGTTGTAGTTGTTACCTTCTTTTGATGATACATTCTTTTTTTTTGTATTCTAAAGGAACTTCATGTGGAACAATTTAACTGGAAGCATTCCAAAGGAAATTGGGAATATCAAAACTCTAAAACTCTTGTAAGTTGAACCTTCCCTTTTGACATGTATGTTGGTTTCCATATAACTAACTCAGTGGTTTTATTACCTCCGTCATTTTAAACATATTAGAACATAAACATCCTTGTCATTCCATGAAATCAGAATTATATCTTCTAAATAATTTGAATTTAAATACAGGTTCCTACAGAATGAAAAATAAACTAAGTGCATGATTGATACATACATGGTGGAAAACCACAGTGAAGCCAAAACACGGTGGACTCTTCCCTTAGCTTTTGCGACTGTCCACCATGATTTTGGCCTCATTGTGGTATTCCACCGTATATCCAAATATACACTTAAATGGTTGTAGAAATATAGGAATGGTGTTTTAACATAGAGAGCTATATTGGTGTTTTCAGGCTCCTGAATGGAAATCTATTAACAGGTCCACTGCCTGAAGAGCTTGGCTATCTTCCAAACCTTGATAGGATACAAATTGATCAGAATCATATATCAGGACCTGTACCTACATCTTTTGCAAACCTGAACAAGACAAAGCACTTGTAAGATTCTTTACGATGAAAATGTAGTTTAAGAAACTCTTGCTATTTTTATTTTAATTGAACCTTTTTTCATTATTATAAAAAACGGAAGGATAATAATGTTTCATTTTTCTTCCAATGGAGCAGTCACATGAACAATAACTCACTTAGCGGACAAATCCCTCCAGAACTTTCCAGATTACCAAACCTTGTTCATCTGTAAGTTGGTGATTTGATATCATTGACATGATTGCATCCATTAACATATTGTTCTGGTTTTTATTTAATCCTTAATTATCATACTTATATCTTGTTCACAAGATGTCTCTTTGGACCTGCAGCCTTCTTGACAACAACAACTTATCAGGATACCTTCCCCCTGAGCTTTCCAAGTTGCCAAGCTTACTTATAATGTATGGTTCCTTGCTCTCTGTAATGTGTTTGTAAGCATGTATACTACTGTTCACGGTTTTAAATCAAGATCTGCGACTACGACTATGGCTGTGACATCATAATTTTGATACATAATACTGGAAATTTTCTTTTATTTTTCAATTGTAGATAATTTTAATCCTTTTTTTATGCTTACTGCTTAGATAGCTGTTTTGATAAATATTCCTTGTAGTATATTCAGATTTTAAAAGTTTTTATGTGGATTTTCTTGATCTTGCAGTCAACTTGATAACAATAACTTTGGCGGGAATACCATTCCAGATACTTATGGCAACATGTCAAAATTGTTGAAGTTGTAAGTGAATTTCAAGATTCTTGTCTATGAGTAGGTTTTGCAAGTAGAAGGAGTGGAGCCGAGGGGCTAGAGCCTTTATTTTAATTTTTAGGTGTGAAGTGCCAGTTGGAAATTCTAACATATTTGTGACTGATTTCATATATGGAAAAGAGAGAAATGTAAGCCAGGAACTGTAAAAAGGCAAGCAGTTAACAAAAAATACCTTCTGGAAGTCATGTGTAAACAGTTAACTACTTGATGGAACACCATAAATGAACATAATGTTTTACACATACATAGAGTTGTTTGACTTAATAAGATTGACATGGTTGCATCATATTTCCTTAAAATGAGTATCATATTATCATTGCATTTGTCTTGTTTTATTTTTCTGTCAATTTTTTTACTTTGATCTGTTCTCTTTTGCTTTTATTTGAAGGATAGCACCTAGTCCCTCTTTGCACTTTCTCCTCTCCTCAACTTAATAAAATTTCTCATCCTGATGGAATTGTTTTAGTAAGATTAGGAGATTAGGAGAAGAGTTTGACTTCACGTTTGACAATCTAAACGTTGTTTTTGGTTTCTTGATATTACCAGGAGTCTCAGAAATTGTAACTTGAAAGGCCCAATTCCTGATTTAAGCAGGATACCTTCCCTTCTTTATCTGTAAGTCCAGTTATGCTATTAAGAGAAGTGATTGTTCTAGAAAAAATGAAGATTCTGATGTACATTTTTAAAATAAAGTCTAATGCAGTCTGTATTGTACTTACTGAGTACTGACCATTATTGTGTACATTCCAGGGACCTCAGTTCCAATCAGTTGAATGAATCAATTCCTCCTAATAAGCTTTCTGAAAATATCACAACCATGTAAGAATCTCTATCATTTAAATAATTTGTACTCTTTAGATTTTGCATTTAACTATTTGGATTCCATATGCCAAATATTTCCCTCATATTTTATTGGTTGGGGGTATATCTACTGAATATGAGAATAATTTTTAATTTTTGACTCCTGGGGATATTTGCAGTGATTTATCGAACAACAAACTTACTGGAACAATTCCATCTTACTTTTCTAGTCTTTCAAATCTTCAGAAATTGTAAGTATCTTCTATTTTATCTTTTCATTCTACAGCAAACTGTGTCATATACTATTAGCAAAACAAGATTTACTAGGAATCACCTTATTTCTTGTGCTCATTGTATATCAGATTTAGTAATAGCTAGAGAGATGTTAGTTTTTTTTTTCTTTTATATTTCATACGGAATCAATCATGTTACTAATTAAATGGCTTTTTACTCATATCCTCTCTGGCAGGTCACTTGCAAACAATTCATTGAATGGCACTGTTTCTTCCACCATTTGGCAGGACAAGAATTTCGACGCAGAAAGATTTCTCTTGTAAGAGTGTGCGTGCGTTCTCTTTTTTGTTTTTTAATAAAAGGGCGAGAGTTTTTTTATTAACTGATTGTATGTGTGTGCACATGAAGATAAATATTTGCATATTTATTCTGAGGTATATGATGGGTACTTTTATATGCTAACATCATTGATTCATTTGTATTAACTGATTGTTTTTAGATGCTACCAAGTACTTAGTAGTACTCTTTTGGTTTTCTGAGCCTGGATTTCTGATATTGCAGGGAATTGGAAAATAATAAATTTACATCCATATCTGGAAGTACTGTTCTCCCTCCAAATGTCACAGTCTTGTAAGGTTTCTAAACTTACTGCGCAGTTTGTACTGACATCATTGTAGTGCAGGCTAGAGATTTCCATATATCTTGTTGTTATGCATGTTCAAAAGACTAGTTTCTGTTTGCTGAAGTTCAAGAATTGAACATTAGATATAGCATGTATACTCCATTTGCAAATAGCTTCCTTTGTCATCATTTTAAAATCACTGTATTTCAGGCTTGATGGTAATCCTCTATGCTCAAATGAAACCCTGGGTCAGTTCTGTAGATCTGAAGGTGTTAATGACACAAATGGCCTATTTCCAGCAAACTCCAGTGACTCCTGTCGTGCTCAATCATGTCCACCTCCTTATGAATACTCTGTGGATTGTTTCTGCGCAGCCCCATTGCTCGTTGGTTATCGACTAAAAAGTCCTGGATTTTCAGATTTTCGTCCATACTTGAATGCATTTGAGAAATACCTGACTTCTGGTCTTAGTATATATACCAAGCAGTTAAACTTCACATTTCAGTGGCAATCGGGACCTCGACTGAGAATGAACTTGAAGATTTTTCCATTATATGTTGATAGAAATAGTTCTCATACTTTCAATAGAAGCGAGGTCCAAAGGATCAGAAGCATGTTTACAGGATGGAAAATTCCTGACAGTGATTTGTTTGGGCCTTATGAACTGAATAACTTCATTCTCCTGGATCCTTACAAGGATGGTAAGTCTCATGAACTTCTTATGATCTGCTAGAGGGCTTGAAGGAATTTGGACTTGATGCATATTTATAAAACCAAAAAGCTTGCATTTCACGTTTTCTTTAGCCGGCTGACCATTATGTATTTCAAACCCAATCTATATTGATTCATTCATTCATACAATATTTATTTTTGCATGTTTTGAGCTTATGGTTTTCCATCTTTCAGTACACAAAATAGCTTTCTCTCCATATGCATGCTTGAAATGTAACAGTTTGAGACAATGGTATACTTTTGCTTTACCTCTCATAAAAAAAAGCTGGCTAAGCATGGAAAGCTAATGTCACTAGAGCTCATCAATTATAAGCTGCTGCATAATATGTGCCATAATATCTTATTTGCTAACTGTCATATGATTGTCCTCATACTGCTCATTATTGTTGCAGTGGTTAGCGCCTCTTCAAAATCTGGGATAGGTACAGGTGCACTAGTTGGCATAATCCTAGGGTCAATTGCCTGTGCAGTGACGTTGTCTGCAATTGTTACTCTTCTTATATTAAGATTAAAAATGAGAAATTATCATCCAGTTTCCAACAGACGTCATGGTGAGTACCTTATCACAAATATTTTGAGTGTATTGTTTTGCTCTCTCACTTGTCTCAAGTGCTCTGCTTCTGTCATGACGAGAAGTTTTGATGTTATGGTGTGCTTTTTTTAACTGAGTATTTTAAATTTAACTTCCCTTTGTTATCATTCAAAATTGTCTAAAACATTTGGGGGCTGTTCCTGCTGGTATGTTGCCAGAATAAATGGCTTTATGGGAAGAAGGGTAGGATCCTTGTTAGCATTCACTGGTTTATGTCACTTTGGTTTTGTGAAATTGGCTCTACTTGTATTCCTGTTTTGAACTTGCAATGTCTACAGATGCTATGAATCTACCATCAGAAACCATATTTGATTGGTTATCTAGAAAAACTTTATTCAAGAATCTATTAACATAGGTTTATATTTATTTACAGCATCTAGAATCTCAATAAAAATGGATGGCGTGAAGGCCTTTACTTATGGAGAATTATCCTCCGCTACAAACAATTTTAGCAGCTCTGCTCAAGTTGGACAAGGGGGATATGGGAAGGTTTACAAAGGTATTCTTTCTGATGGCACAGTTGCGGCCATTAAACGTGCACAAGAGGGATCACTGCAAGGTGAGAAGGAGTTCCTCACAGAAATATCATTACTGTCAAGGTTACATCATCGGAACCTTGTGTCTCTGTTGGGATACTGTGATGAAGAAGGGGAACAGGTACTCATTATGTCAAATTCAGAAAATTTAACACTAGTCAGTTAGACTTTACCCTAGTAATTTTTATAATTATCTTGGATTCTTGATGCTGCTTTTGGACGTTTAAATATCTATAAAATATATTTATGTTACCAACTCCCTCTCAATCTTCTTTCTTTCTGACTATTGGATTTCTTCCATCTGGAATTTTGCGTCATGCTTGCAGATGCTAGTTTATGAATTTATGCCAAATGGCACGCTAAGGGATCACCTTTCTGGTACATCTCATGTTCTTATTTTCTGATTTGCTGAATTTATCTATTAACTTTTAGATTTTCATTGCATTTTACTAATGATGTGTGCCTTTATATGTTCTTACATATGTGCTTATTGTTTGACAATTGACACTTTGACCACAGCTTCATCAAAAGAACCTCTGAGTTTTTCCACGAGATTGAAGGTTGCACTAGGGTCAGCTAAAGGTCTTGCGTATCTACACACAGAAGCTGATCCTCCGATATTTCACCGCGATGTCAAGGCCACTAACATATTATTGGACTCTAGATTTTCGGCAAAGGTGGCTGATTTTGGACTTTCCCGGCTCGCCCCTGTTCCAGATTTAGAAGGAATTGTGCCTGGTCATGTATCTACAGTTGTAAAAGGGACCCCGGTAAGGCTTTCACGACTGAATTTGGTTTTTCTAGAATTATGCATGCGCACAGGAAGTACAACATTGGTAATCTTATTGATGAAATATAGGGTTTGATTTTATCCTATTCAACCCAAAAGAAAAAGGTTAGCTGGAGAAGAGTATGAGAACTCAATAATTTTAGGTCAGATATATCATTAATGTGTTTCACTATATAAAAAAAAATGATACCAATTTATACTCTAATAGAGGTCAAGTTCAAGTACCTACTACTAGTACAAGCCAGTTCTGTAAGACTACTAACATAAAACGACTCCTAAATCATGAATAACCCTAATATTCCAACACTTGTTACCTACAAACTTGTCAAGTCTCTCTCAGCCTCTGTACAGGATACCTATTCTGAAACAATTATTGAGGAACTTCCAATTCTCATTATACTGGTAATTTTTTCATCGACACTGACCTAATAATGGGCAATGTTTGGAGTGCTTATTTTGGTAAAAAGAATGGGTGTTGAATCCTAAGTCCGAATGGTATCAGAGCTTGCTGTGAACCCTAAGTCCTACATCGGATGGAGTGGGGATTAAATTACGATATAACCCTGTCCACTTGAAGAAAACGGGCTAGCGTTTTAGCTCATATTCAGCGTAATGGTAGTCTTGGTTTGGTTTAGAACCCCTTTGGATGCAAACTAGAGAACACTTATTCAAGCTTATTTAGTGCTTTTTTAGTAGGTAAGCTCCAGTAAGTCTGTATCCAAACGGGCAGTTAGTTCAGCACAACAAATGGTATCTTAAAGAGCAATGACCAGTCAGAAGTGTGTGCGTTTGTGTTGGAAGGTTGATTTTATTTATTCAGTGAATTTTTATCTTTATTGTTTTTTACTGTTTAAATATGCAGGGTTACCTTGATCCAGAGTACTTCTTAACTCACAAGTTGACTGACAAGAGTGATGTTTATAGTCTTGGTGTTGTACTTTTGGAACTTTTGACCGGGATGCATCCTATCTCACATGGCAAGAATATTGTTAGAGAGGTAATTTCTTCCTGCTGGACTTAATTTCTCTCCCTATTCTCTAACAAGTGTGGTTGAATCAAACTGGGATTAACAGTCGGAAAGTTTAACATTTGTTAATTTCTTTTGTCCATTTTTTGAGTAGAATCTGAATAATACAACAGGTTAATGTTGTGTTATTTGACATTACATACTACATAGGTTGAATCAAATTATGTAATTTCCAAGTAATTTGTATCCTTTTATCATGTAAATGTTCCTTTGTGCATTTCCTATCTCAAGATATCGAAATAAGAGTGCTTTGACATGGTCACTTTTCTATACATTTCTCAGGTTAATGTTGCCTACCAATCTGGTGTGATATTTTCAATTATTGATGAACGCATGGGATCTTATCCATCTGAGCATGTGGAGAAAATTTTGACTTTGGCCCTGAAGTGTTGTAACGACCAGCCAGATGCACGGCCTAAAATGGTAGAAGTGGTTAGAGAGCTTGAAAATATATGGTCTATGATGCCGGATTCAGATACCGGGGCAACTGGATCTATAACCAGTGATTCAAGCAAACCACTAAGCACACCATCTTCATCCTCTGCTATGAAGACTCCTTTTGTATCCGGCGATGTGTCCGGTAGTGACCTTATTAGTGGAGTGATACCAAGCATCAAGCCAAGATAAAACTACAGAAGTTGAAAAATATTAGGTATAGCAATTACTGATCTTTATGTTACTACCCTGTGAATTGGATCATGAGACCATATGTTACTTCATTCCATCTTCACCCTTTACATTATTTTTGTTTGTATATGAGAAACTGATAGAAAACTAGCTGGTATACAACATTGATTTTGTACATCATTTATACCGAGTTGTTTATGTAGTGCAATTGAAGTACTAGGAAAGAGAATTCCAAGGTAGGATATTCAAATCTTTGAAGTTCAGCAACTTAATATAATTTTAAAGCAAGAACTTCTGATTGAAGCCCCTCTTGGACTATTTTTATAAATTTAACTTATTGACTTACATTTATCTTGATACTATACATAATATCTTCATAACATGCGCCCCCCCCCCCCCCCAAAAAAAATTTGGAAAGGCTTTAAAAAGTTCTGGATGATTATGAAAACTTAAGAAATGATTCCTCAAAAAATACTTAGTAAAAGTCCTCATACAAAGAATAATTTCTTTTACCTTTCCTTCTCATTTGACATCTGATATGTTTCATATAAATATACACTATAAGATATAACTTCTCTTTCTAATGACATTATTGTAGATACCTGGGATAAAATGAATTTGTATTATTTGTAAGTGAGATATGGTTGAGCTTATTAAACACAAGAGTGACATATTAATTGGTGGAAGTAAGGGCACTCTTATGCATGATCTTCAAATGCTAATACAGATCATGATATTTAAAAAAAAAAACAGAATATGGTTGATGGTGGAAGTAAGGACATTAAATTCAATAAATGAGAAGCATTAAATAGCAACCCTCAGTTTTACGTAGGGATGACAATGGGTAGGGTTTGGGTATGATACAATAGTACTCATTCTCATACCTGCGTTTTCAAAAATTATCCGTACCCAAGTTCCCACGTGGGTAGCAACTTCAATGCTCATCCCCTACCAATATGCTCGTACCCATGCCATTACGCACAAAAGGAGTAAGCGATTGAGTTAACCAAAATATAAATTTCACTATTTTCATTTCAATTGTAAACAAAAATACAATTACTATTATGGAATAAAATACATAATTTAAAAATACAAAAGATCATCCAAATATTTGACAAGTAAAATCATTTAAGTAAGTATAATTTTTTTGGAGGGAGTAAGCGATCGAGAAAGTTATAAGTTCAAATTTATAATTTTATATTTTTTAATATAATCATAAAGTTAAAAGTTATTCTGCTTTCGAAAAAAAAAAAGTTAACAACTTACTTATTTTAAAAATAAGTAGAGTAAATTATCAACGAAAAATATAATACTAATACTAAGACGTAAATTGCTCACTTATTTAAAAAAAAAAAAGAGTAAGTTAGAAAGTTGCCTCAAAAGATGAAGTTAGAAAGTTGCTCACTTATCAATTGATTGTGCATTTATTTTAACCATTGGTACCAACTGTTGCTATGCTATACAAGATATCTCCATCAATAGAGGTACTATCAACACATCATTGAGATGTACTTGCCTCAAAAGACTTCTCACCATTCTTCTTGTTGAGCGAACAATCGTTATTTAAGTATCCTTTCTTGTCACAATTGTAGCATTTGAGGCTTATCTTTCTTCAAGATTTTAATTTACCATGATTTTGACTCGCATTTTGGGGACACGTTTCGTTGATCCGCCTCTCACCACTATCAAGGCTTCTAATTTGAGCTTTCTGGATGATCTTTCTTATTTTTACGCCTGAATTCTTTGTAGAATGATTCATTGACATATTATTTTACCACTTCCGCTAAATGAAGATAAAGACTTGTTTGTTGTAAATCTCTGGTTCCCCTCGTTCCTTCTCTCTTGGACACATTCTAGGAGAGGGCTCGTACTGATCTTTGAGAAGATTACAAGGTGTTGGAGTGGCAGGCAGGATAAGGGGTCTTTAAGAATAGCTCTTACAACATCTTAAAGGATACACATTCAATATTGTTTGTAATATTGATGACAAGTTGATCATACGAATCTAGTAAACTCAAGCTTTGCACGTTTATTTTCCAGTTTTGAGAAATTCAGGTAGATAGCTAATAAAATAATGTTTCAGGTTGTTGATGTGATCTGACACCAAAGTGAATTCACTCATTTTAAGAGTATAGAACTTTCTCTGTAGGAAAATTATGTTGTGACATGACTTGAACTCGTACATTTAGATGAGAGTATCCTAGATCTCCTTCGTAGCTTTCTTTTCTGTAATACTGAAAATCGAATATGTCATTGCTAGATGCAAGTTGGCATATGTCATCCATTGATTTCTACTTTTTATCAGCAATCTCAACATGTCTACCTTCAATTTCTGCTAAGCAATTACCCTTCCTCAGGAGTTCCTCTATCTTCAATTTTCATTGGGAGAAATGACTCAAATTGAACTTCTCGATCTTAGTTTTTTTGCTGAAATGGTTTTACACCAAATAAAATTGTAACCAAACCGCCTAAAACAATTTCACCATGAATAACACAATATACATGAACATTATTATATATTATGACAACACACTAAAATGAATCTAGTATACGTTAACAATCACTGCAAAAGTCATTGAGAAAGCAAAAAGAGAATCTCAACGCCTACAAAGAGTCTCAAAGTTTCCATAATGAGTAATGTGTATGTAAATAAACGACTACACATGCATTTATAGGTTCAATGTCCATCATAATAGTCTCTCAAGGCCCTTAAGAAGACTTACCAAGATCCTAGCCTCCCTCGGACAACCCTGTGTGGTTGTTAACAAATCGGTTGGCATCTCGCCGATTAACCTTAACTTGAACAGGATGCTCCTTAAATACGTCATCACGTCCGCCTCTATAATACTCACTTAATTGCAAAATCTTTGACCCGACTGAGATGCTATTGGTCCTTTTATGCCGGCCGAAACAAAAAAAATCCTCTAAAATGGTAGGAGAAAAACCCCATCTTTGTTTTTGTCCACTTTTTTATGTTTTGAGTCCAACCAGCTAAGCCACCATCTCGAACATTCTGGGCCGCGTGTGAACCCACTGTGAAAAGATGACGCAAGCCCACACGCACACACCAAAAAACGCGCCATTGCAAAGGTATATATACCACCACCTCCCTCTTCACCTTCCCACCATTTCCATCCCATTTTCAACAACCACAACCGCCATGGGAAGAAGTAAGCAACTCTCTCTCTCTATATATATATATATATATCACATTTGAGTAACCAGCTCTGGTATGAATTTCAGGACCGGCGAGGTGTTACCGGCAGATAAAGAACAAACCATACCCGAAATCCCGCTTCTGCCGCGGCGTCCCGGACCCAAAGATCCGAATCTACGACGTCGGGATGAAGAAGAAAGGCGTAGACGAGTTCCCCTTCTGCGTCCACCTCGTCTCATGGGAGAAGGAGAATGTCTCCAGTGAAGCACTCGAGGCGGCGCGGATTGCCTGCAACAAGTACATGGCCAAGTTCGCCGGAAAAGACGCGTTCCACCTCCGCGTGAGGGTGCATCCCTTCCACGTGCTCCGCATCAACAAGATGCTATCGTGCGCAGGTGCTGACAGGTTGCAGACTGGGATGAGAGGCGCGTTTGGGAAACCGCAGGGGACTTGTGCGAGGGTTAGTATTGGGCAGGTGCTGCTTTCAGTGAGGTGTAAGGATGGGAATGCGGTTCATGCTCAGGAGGCGCTGCGTCGCGCCAAGTTCAAGTTTCCTGGTCGCCAGAAAATTATTGTTAGCAGAAAGTGGTTAGTTTCATGAATTGTTTGCTCTCTGTTCTTCCTTTGAAATTTTTGGATTTTAGTTCAGGTGAAGCAAATTTTTATGCCTGGTGTGCTTGACTTAATAATTGTTCTTCCAATTTTTTTAGGGGATTTACTAAGTTGAGCAGAAGTGATTACTTGAGGTTGAAGTCTGAGAACAGAATTGTGGCTGATGGGGTCAATTGCAAGGTTTGTTTCTAGCATGATGTGGTGGTGTTTATGATGGTTTTGAAATGAATTTGAGCAATGTGATGTGATTCATGGTTTGTTTGTTGGGTAGATTTGATAATAAGGGAGTTTGGAGATTTTGACTATGAGCTCGTTTGGATGCCTATTAACACTGATTGAAGCTTATTTAGTGCATTTTTTAGTAAAGAAGCTTCGATAAGTGCTATTTAGATATCATTCAAACGGGCTCTATGTTTTGGATGGATTAGGGGAATGACTAAATTTGTTTTTTCTCTTCCTTTCAGGTTCTTGGGTGCCATGGACCTTTGGCGAATCGGGCGCCCGGAAGAGCTTTCTTGCAAGCTGCGGCTTAGGCCATTTAGTTGTAGGAAGCTAATTGAATGTATGATTTGTGTTTTCACCTGATGAATGGGGATTTCTGTTTGAATTTGAACTGTAAGAATAAAACTGTGTTTAGTCATACTAGTAGGTATTTGAATTATGTATCTAAATGTCTTCCAAGATGTTATGGGGCATGAGAGATGCAAATTTGATGTATCTAATTTGATTGTTCTGTAAAGTTTTCGAAATATATAAATAAATGTGTTGTTGTTTCATTGTGTACGCATTGTTCTTAACTATGATGTTCCTACTGTTACCCGTTGTGTTCCTTTAGTAACATCCATTTGCGTTGCTTTTCTCCTATAGAAATAACACCTTTTAAAATAGGAAAACTATAAGCAACATATACTTTTATCGTGCATCCTTCCGACATGTTTGCAGCAGAGTAATTTCTAACCGCTGCAAACATTGGCTGGGTTATTTCTCTAAGCAACATATACTTTTATCGGACCCCTAAAAAAACACTTAAACATTCGCCATTGAAGGAAATATTGGTTTGGGGTTTTTTCTTAGTCATTCTGCTCACTAGACCGCCTACCTGGACGTGACAAAGTTAGCTTATAATTTGTATTCTGATCTCTCAGCTTCTTCAACAAGCAATACGGGATATGTGTTGCACCTTGATCGAAGAGTTGACTCAAACACCCGAGTAGCCAAATAAGTCAGACTACTTGATTGGGGGCCTCCTATTCTGGACCGACGTATTTGACCCAATTTTAGGCCAAAGGAGCGTCAACTTAGTCCACTCGGCTTGAGGCTTTATCACATGGTTCAAATATTTAAGTCTCTACTACTCTATAAGGATATGGGATTGGGTCAAGCCCTAACCCCCTCAACCTCAATAACTCATCTCACAATATCTTGGACTCTTGGTCTTCACGGATAATAAGATATCTCCTTCATGACAGCCATAACAAACATGGGCATATTGCAGTATAGCCTACGACAACTTTTATCACCAACTATATATAAAGGGTCGCCCCACACAATTCAGGTACCGACACTTTCTATGAACTTACACTATGCTCAACTATTTACTTATTTGAGTATCATAGTCTCTTTTACAGGTGACCCTCTGCTGATCCAATCATTCGGAACATCAAGAACATCCATCCATCATTCGAGTCTGAAGCTCCGTCACCAGGCCCACTCACAAAGCTGTTCAAATCAATTAGCATGCCTGCTGTCAATTTACTTGCATTACCATATTCATTGACTACCCATCTCTACTTTATGTGACAATGACAATATTTACATGTATCCATCTCTGCTAAATATATCGTAAATTGCACATTCTCATGCTTTCAAAATCTCATACATCATCCTCCCTCCACCCAAATCACATCTTTCTTTCATCATTGACTCAATACTATCTTAACCTCTTGAAAGTCCCTCTAAATCTACTAAATAATGAAAAACAGTTTTTACGAGGACTTTGAGCATCATTGCAGTTCAATTAGTCCCCTAATGTGGCTGTTTGGTGCTACATTGCGGAATTTTTCACGATTTTAAACACACTGTAATTGCAAACACCTCCACAACAGCAAAATACTGAAGCTCTGTCACGTGATGCAGTTCGTAATTTGAATCCATGATTGATCATCAAGCTCTGTGATTTCAAAATGAACTATAAACTAATGAACATTATTTGAAGGTTGGTGGTATATGGTAATTTGCCGATAGAACTACTCAGAAAATGTGTTTGTTTTACGAGGTAGTAAAATTTTGCAAACAAATAAGCAAAAAGCGGGATCCTACTCTTTCATGAAGGAATCATTGCTAAAGACTCAATTACAATTGCTTGGACCTGTAATATGTGCTTGCTTACGGCTGGTTGTTGGGCAGTTTGCTGAGAACTGAGTGCTCCGGTTTGTGATCACACTCGAAGTCTAGATGAACAAATGCCCGCTCAACGTCTGGAAGCTTCTCAAGCTTTATCTGCAGAGTCTCTCCAATCGTATGCGCTTCTTTTAAGGGTAAATCTTCTGGCAGTTCAATGTCAACCTGCCCCAAATCAAACCCAAATGAAGAGGCATTGAATCTTATCTTTCTGAAGAATATATAATAATGTCTATACTTCATATCTCCCAAACTCTAAGGTTGACTTTTTTTTTTTAAAGCAAAGATAGTTTATTCATCAATAAAATTCTGAGATTATCTCTCTCAGATAAGAATAAGATAAAGACAAACTCCCACCAATCATAAAAAAACCCTACCAATGAAAAACCATTACAAACACCCACCAACTCTAAGGTTGACTTATATGAACGATTAAGAAAAAAAGTATAGTGGGATCAAGGTGTTATTTGAACACAAGGGTCAGGTTTGTGAGAATAAACCCTGTGCAAGTCTCATCATTTTTTGTCATGATAAAATATAAGTACTGACATTCAAAAATAGTCACAAATATGTTGAAAATGTAATATATCCATTTCGAATGTTATTTTCCAAAGAGAAAACTAACTGAAATTAAGAGAAACTTGACTGGATCCATTAAGCATATTTCTCCATAAATGAGTACAGGGTTAGATTCATGTAAGCATTTTGTCATTACTAATGCAGAATGCCAAACTAAAAATTTAAAAGATTAGAGATTGCTTTATATAAGTTTTAGTTTGGCAATACAAAAAAAAGTGTGTATTTTGGTGAACAAGGCTAATCTAAAAATGAATGCTTCTATAAATTAATCTGGTATAACATAACATACCTCCACAAAATATAGAACGCCAAATGTGTATGCGCGGACGGTGTCAACACGCTTAATTTGCGGGTGCCTTATAACGAGATATGTCAGCTTCTGCAAAACTTCAGGAGGTGCAGTTTGTCCTACTAGTGAAACTGGGCATAGGAAGCAGTCTCAGAATCAGAATTGAAACACAAATTTGTTCACAAATAGCAAATAATTTTGCATCCATTTTATACAAGATAATGCAAAGTATTAATTCTAAAACCATTTTAGAATTAATTGCAGAATGATTTCCATACACGCTATAGGAGGTGAAAAAAATCTACTTTTTAGGACGGATATGGCTTGTCCTTCCAGGAAAACATTCATTTTTCATCTCATTTCCAAATCAAAACACTTCATAATTGAAACCAGATATTGCTAATGTGCTAATAATTCTCATTTCAAGGTTTTTTTTATTTATTTCTCTCACTGGCATATACACTTATTGTAACAGTATTCTGTTTGAAATTCTGATAAGGGTTTACCTGCATTTTCCATGACAGTGCGAGACCAATTTGAAATCGTATAAAGTGCAAGCACAATAGCTCCAACCGGGTCAATCCACCAGTAAAATTTATCACCAAGAACAGCCGCAACTAATCCAACCACATTTGTTATAACATCAAAGTGGTGATCCTGCAAGTTGACAATTCTAAGATGGTTCAACTATTTTGTGACTAAATTGATAATATAAACATACAAAGTAGAGCACTAACATCTGCATAGGCACGGACAATCTTGTTCCCTGAGCTTCTGCAGTAAAGCCAGAGAATAAGCTTCACCACCGTTGCTAATATCATAATAGAGTACAACCATATTAGCTGCTCTGTAGACATCTTTTCACTTGGGCTGTTTTGTATTAGTTGCTGTACGGCTGTGATTAGCACCTGAAATCCTGTAACAAAATGGACTCTATGTATCATGGAATCTTATGAATGTTCAAAACTATAAGGTAGTACAGTCTTAGAAGCAGTACAATTCTAACCATTAACACATTTCAACATATACATCAATATGCTGAAGTTCACTTTTTATCCAGCACTTCATTAATAAAATTGAGTTCAAGTTCTCTGATTGAGGCTAATATGACTGATACTCTGTGCTGTCAATTTTCTGAGGCAAAAAGCCAAGCAATCTATGTAAGGTATAACATTCTTTGTTATAACAGAATCTTCTGATATATGATCAAAAAAATTAAATAAAACTAACGCATCTATCTTAGTCCCTAAAGGTGTAAATATTCTGTCATCAGCTATAACCAATAGTTGAATGCTAACTTCATAAGAAAGCCTACTCATTTTAGAAATTCTTTTCAATATTTGTTCTCAAAATGATATGGCCTTCCAAGTTTACCAAAGAACTTAGAATTTAAATAGAAGCAACAGAGTGAGAGTGTGGAAAGTAGGAAAAGTTGAGGTGAGTTTGACGCACCAAGTGTTGCCATGATGGCCGCAAAGACGATTATACCCACAGGCTGCACCCTCAACTTTCCAATGGGGTACTTGTAGATATTGATGTTCTTCATTGAGACGTGAGTGAACCAGAGTATGCCACCAGCCATGAGATCAAGCAAAGAATCCAAAGTTGATGCTGCAATAGCTATTGACCCACTCCTTAATGTGGCATAAATCTAGACACAATATGGATATGTATATTGTTATTTCACAGAAAGTACTATGATTGACTTAACTTTTTAACAAGAAATTACAGGAAAAGAAAAGTTCAAATGATGTTACAATAATGATAACTTTTTTAAATATTAGCTTTTTGCAGAAGTTAAAATCAACTTTTACACACCTTAACGGCTTAACCTTTTCAGATGCTCTCTGCTTTATAACAACATATAAGTACAAACAAAATACTCATGTCAACTAAAAGCTCCTATAAGCTACAAAGTAGTTCAACTTTGCCTATCTATCAGCAAGTATAATATAAAACAACAAATATGAAAGAAGCCAATCAATGATTGAACAAAATGTTCAAATATTCGATTCTCACAAGTCACTAGTTTCAATCCAGAATTCATTATTGATAGAATTGATTTTGGTAAAATTGAGTTGAACTTAAAGAGATTTATGTTTGAATTTATTTATAAAAAAGTGATTTCTGTAGGATATTGTTGAGAAGCTCAATTGTAAAATTTCACGATTGATTATGTTCACCTAGAAGCTGTTTTTTGGAGCTAAAATTGATTGTGAAAGGTAACATCAAAACATGTACAAATTGATTTTGACATACCTAGCATACACATGAGCAGAGCAGCATAACTAAACTAGCTACTACAAAATGAAAACATGAAATTCAAATGAAATATACCTTCAATATCAAGAGAGCAACATTGGCGTAATTTGAAATCTTCATTGCCCACTCTTGTTGAGCCTGTTCTTGATTATCCTCGTCAACATTATTGCAACTATCAGATTCCTCAATGCAATCCACTTCCTCAAACGATTTGAGAGTAGCAAATTGTCTCTCATAGTACTCTTTCTCCCCTACAAATCAAAATTCCAAACACGCCATTAATTCATACTTCACAAATCACATATAAATAGAGAGAGAGAGAGAGAGAGAGAGAGCTCTACCTTGGCTTAAGGCGGTGGCGTTGGAGAGATCAACGTCGAAGGGAGACTCAGGGTCAAGAACAGAACGGACCTTATCGGGAAGCGTAGACAGAAAGTTGGATCTGAGCGAGTGAATCGAGTTCCGGCGAGCGAGTCCGTCGTGTTCGGAGGCGGCGGTGGTGGTCCGGCCATTTTTTATTAACAGCGGTTTCGTGGGATCCGAACCCGAATCTCCGTCCATGAAATGAAATCAATGAAATAATAATCAGCGGCGGTGGTGGTGTATCATATGATATGGTGAGTCACCGGCGCGCATGCAAACAACAACAACAACAACGCTCGCGAGCGGGGGGGACACAGATAACGAAAAGGAGAACGCCCATATCTTGTTCATATATAATAACTGCAAATAAGTCATAAGAGACAGAAATTAAAAATATTCATTTCGAATTGAATATTCTTCTTGCAAGTTTTTTTTTCTCCTACTAGCTAGGTGTCTGTACGTAAGTTTAATAATTTACTGTTTTGTTTGACTACCAGAAACAACTTAAATAGAAAATGCCACCAATACATTTTTCTTACACCAAATTGTCACGACTCATCCTTTAAGTGTATTCACTCAATTCAATAAGTTCAATCCAATAAGTGCATTCTGTTGGCTGAATGTGCATTGAAAATCGTGATTTCGAATTCCAATGCTTTAAAGTTCAAACAAACTTCCTAACTGAAAATCAAACAGATACTAAATGTTTAAAGCAACTCCCGACAGTATAATATTTTATTGGTAGTAGAAATTATTTTGAACATATTTGGTGTATGATGAGATACTTTATGTTGTGAAAACTAAAAAGACAACTGACTTTTAATTTGTGTCTTTTAAAAAAATAAACTAATCAAATAACTGTGATTAAAAGAATGTCATCACACATAAGTTGTTGGTATGTGGTAATGAACACATACATTCTGTGAGGAGAGTATAAGTTTGAATTTTAGGAAAAATATTTGTTGGGATAAACAAATATATTACAATTTCTCGAATAGTGAAATTTGTCAAAAGGTAAAAAAAAAATTAAAAAAATAGTATCATCAACTGGGCTATGGGAATTGAGCGCATTTTGTGGCTAACTCATTTACCACTTGATAGGAATGTGTGGATACTATAGTGAAGGGTTAGTCACCAGACGGTTATAGTACTTACTCTAAAATGAAGAGTGTTATCAGCTATATATATATATAACGGTGGTAAAATCTTTGTCTGTGGGCATGAAAGAAACCATAATAGTTGTTATCAAAAGAATAAAAGAGCTAGAAACCATAATTGTTATTTTTATGATAATATTAATATCATATCAAGGCTTTTTAGATAGTTTCTGCATAAATGTTTAGGAAAACTGGTAAGCGTGACAAATGGAGGAACAAGCTAGATATATTTCGAAATTGGTATTTAATATACAGGAATAGTTTTTTTCATAAGCACGAGTGGAATAGTTTATTTATATTATGTTAGGGATGTGTTAATTTGACAAGAATATTATGATGATGACTATTAAATTGTATTTGAAGTTGTTGATGATTGATGTTTGCAGTTAAAATATAAGTTCCCCTAACCCAGTAGTAACCTACCATCGATATATTGGTTAATTGGTATATATGTAAGGTTCCGGCCGGAAGAGATCATGTGAAAAGAGATGATGAGAAGGACAAATAGCTTAAAAACTATATTTTCCAAAAAAACTATATTCACACTTCATCTCTCGACAACACTTAAGGACTCATTTAGTACGCTGTATAATATAAGACCTAAAAGTATAAGACATGATTCTATTAGACCTGATAGGATAAGGCCTGATAAAATTTTAATACTATATATCGTTTGGTCATACATTGTATAATTTGATAGTGACAGTGGTGAAAGTTATAGTGGTGGTATTGGAAGATGATGATGATGATGGTGGTGGTGGTGGTGGCGACGGTGGTGGTGCTAGTCGCGGCGATGGTGCACTGGTGGAGGGTGGTGGTGACAATGGTGGTGGAGGGTGGTGTTGGTGGCGGCGGTCGTGTGCTGGTGGAGGGTGGGGGCGTTAGTAGTAGTGGTATGACGATATCAACAATGGTGGTAGTGGTGGAGCGTGGTGGTGGTGGCGGCGACGACGGTGACAGTGGTGGTATGACGGTATCAACGATGGGGGAAGTGGTGGAGCGTGGTGGTGGCGGTAGTGGCGGCGGCGGTGGTGGAGGGTGGTGGTGGTGGAGGGCAGGGCAGCAGCAGCAGTGGTATGACGGCATCAACGATGGAGGCAATGGTAGAGCGTGGTGGTGGTGGCGGTAGTGGCGGCGACGTGGTGGTGGAGGGTGATGATGGCGGCGGTAGTGGTGGTGGTGGTGAAGGGTGGTGGCGACGGCGTGGAAAGTAGTATTAGTGGCAATAACGATGACGGTATCAACGATGGTGGCAGTGGCGGAGCGTGGTGGTGGTGGTGGTGGCAACGACGGTGGTGGTAATGATGGCGGCGGTGGTGATGGAGGTGGTTGTGGTGGCTGTTGAATATATTAAATATATTCATGTAGTTTATTATACATCACACTCTTATCATGCTTTATCCATCATCTCTATGGTGGATTAAATAGTGCATCATTTAATGTATAAGAGGGGATTGATGTATAAGCTTATACAATACAATGTGAACACCAAACAATGGATAAGTTCATAATGTATTGTATAAGCTTATACTATCATGCCTAATATGGCGTACCAAACGAGCCCTTAGAGAGCAAAAGAACTACAGATTCTCGAGGGGAGAGATATGAATTTGAAGAGAAATAAAAGATATGACGAGTTAGAGGTATATAAGATACGACCTTGTCTGTTGACCTATCTCAACCCAAGTATTGAACTCGCACTTCATTGTGTTTCATCGTGTCTAGTGACATGTTCGAGTTTAAAACTGATACCCAATAAATATTTAGGGTCGAGTGAAAGACAGGTTCAACTCGTCCATGATGAAATGACAAACTTAAGCCTTTTTCGTCTCATGATTTATTAAACGTTTCTTCTTTGAATGAGTGAAATTCAATTTTTTCCAAGGGTGTATGTATGGGCTGGTCCCATGACACCAGTGGCGGATCTACATTGCTTTGAGGGGGTTTAGATGAACCCCCTAAAAAAAGGCACTTACCCCCCTATATAATTATTTTTGAACCCCTTGAAAATTTTAAATTATACTAGTAAACCAAGTTTTGCACCTATTTGCATCAAAAGACCCACACTCACTTACTCCTCTCACTCTCTCTCACTCAATCACTCTGTCTCTCTTTCTCTCGCGTACGACATACCCTCGTCCGTGGATCTTCACGGGTTGTTGTGCACTGTATGTATAATATGCCCCAATTTTTCATACCAACACCCCTTTGATCTTGTTTTTCTTTTTTTTTTCACTCTCAAAATCGGTTTTTTTTTCTCCTTCAAAGTTTTTCCCATTCTGAGTTTTTATCTGAATATTGAATGAATTTAAACTATGGAAGCTGTGAAATAAATTGAGTTCTAAACTAATTGGATATTAATTGACCAATCTGCTATGAATATTGTGAAGAATAGGTTGTGTAACCAAATTGGAGATACATGGATGAACGATTGTTTAGTTACTTACATTGAGAGTGATGTATTCAATAACATTGACTCTGAGCTTATATTGTTGACGATTTCATAATATAAAATCACGTAGAATACAACTATGACTTGTATAATTTTTTATGTATAAACATATTAAAGTTGTTTTTAATTATATTTTTACCGATTTGTTTATTTAAAAAATTTGAACCCCTGACCCCGGGGTCCTGAATCCGCCACGGCACGAAACCCAAAATAATTTAATTTCTTTGCACACCAAATATGTTTATATACTCTATTGAGCCCCTTCACAGATTTTGTGGTTTTGTTATAATTTTATTCTGACCGCATAAAAAATTTCAAATACGCCCTTGTATGAGATAACTCTTCCAAACCAAATAAAAAGTATGGTTGCAATGAAAGAGAGAAGAGAAATGAGAAAAATATAGATTCCATATATTTTGAGTTTTTTCATAAATGAGAACAAGATATGGAATTTGAACAGAAAAAAACAAAAAATTTAACCTAACTTTTTTTAACCAGAAAATTATTTTGATATAAGAATGAGGAAATAAATAGAGACGTGTACCCTTCTCATAAAAGATAAAAAATCAACAAGTTCAGGAATCAACACTAAATCGGAAAAAAAAAAGCTACCAGCCTAAAAGAACCAAGGAAAAAAACCCTAAAGCCCTCTAAGACCCCAAAAGCACATTAAGACCCGAACTTCATGCAATACCCAAAACCCCCCTAGACAAATCTAAGGATCCCTACGCACTCGAATTTGAGCTACAATCTCGGAGTGGCACAATCATATGAGCAATTATACTACATGCCTAGATGCTTCCCCATCATAACATAGCATTGAGCGCTCGCGTAATGTCGCTTAAAGGCCTAGAAAGGTCCTCAGACAACACATCAAATTTCAATAACTTATTTCTAATCGATTTTTAATATTTGATATTTGGAGCAATAAAATATGACATTTTATAAATAATTTTTTCATTCTCTATATAGCCAAATAAAATGAGAGTTATGTTTCTAATCTTTCTTTCTTATTTTGATTTTATCAAATAGGCTTAAATACTTTGGAGGTCCCATGAATTGTACCCCGTACAAAAATAAGTCCCTGAAATTTTGCTACATTTTTGTCTTTACTTATCTTCACTCTTTTCATTGTCTCTTTACTCACCTTTTCTACAAAACCAAACACAATAATGGTATGTGAACAAAATCAGCTACATAATTATTATTTTTAGAAGTCAAAGATGTATTAAAAACTAGAGTACAAGGGGTACTCGATCCAACTCATAATACAAAATAGTATAAAGGAGAAAATCAAAGGAAAACAAGAAAATAAGCAGATAAAGCCAGTAGAGAGGCAGCAAAAGACAACAGAAAAACAAAGACAATCAGGTAAATATGGTTTGTATTTAAGAGAGTAAACTGCATGAAAAAATTTAGTAGTTTTACTACATTAAAATATATAGATAATAACTTATAGTTTTATTAGAAAAACCGTCTAGCTATATTTTTTACTTAATTATTAGCATTTCTTATTACATTTTATATTGTGCATATATCCTATATTTGAAAATGTAGAAAATTTACTCGGGCCACTGTCCTATTCTGAAGATCTGTTCAGTTAAGCTGTAATAATAACTAAAGAGAGAAATAGAAAAGTAAAAAGCATAAGCATAACTCAGAATATTCTTGTTTTTTTATATAAAAAAATCAGATAATAACATTCAAATATAAGGATCAAAATAGGATAAAGCTGTCTCTAGTAATGAGATAAGCACCAAGTTGGTTCTCCCCACCACCAACTAGAAAACTGAAAGCATGGGCAGAATATTCAGAGTTGAACACACTAAATAGGAGAGTACAACATAGAAATATCGTAAAAGGCATTACTGATCGATAATGACTTCCTTTCACCGGTGTGATCGGATGGCACCGAGTTGGTTCAGATTCAGAATGTTTAAATGTCTGAATCAATAAAATATATTTGGTTTGAATTGGTTTAGATTTTCTAATTTTATCTTTTAAACTCGAACCGAACCAACTCAATCTCAAAACCTCAGTTCGGGTGGTTGGATTTGGAAAAAAATATTATTTAAGAATTTGCACGAAATTTACACTAAAAAAAGTGAAAAAAAAATATAGGAACCTTATATAATTCAACATCTTCTGAAAAATAAAACATTTCATAATCCATATAATCCAATATAAGCAAGGTAAAAAGTAAATTTGTAAACGTGTTAGGGCGTAAAACCTAAATGAGTAAATGTAAATTATGTATCAGGATGAAAATATTTGAGTTGAATGGTAAAAAATAAATCTCAATATTATTGGACTGGTTCGAAATCATCAATTACTCAATCTCCAAATTTAGTACCAAAACCGATGGCGATCAGATTCAGTACAAAAAACCCAAGCCGAACCAATAACTTAATCCAACTGTACCATAATGTGTTTGATTTAGTTTTGAAATTCTGGTTCTCGCACAGGACAGATGTCGAACGCGATGCTGGGACAACTGGTTCGACAACTGACTAACAGTAACAACTGATGTGCAGCACAGTATTAAATCAACAAAAACAATAAAGAACACAGAGAATTGTTAACCCAGTTCGGTGCAGCATCACCTACATTTGGAGGGCTTCGCCCAAAGAAAGGAAATTCACTATATCAAGATTTAGGAACTACAGACACTCATGAACACCTCAGTTCATAGTTCTTTTCCTAATCTACAAAGTGTTTTTCTACTTAGTATATCGACCTAAGTATGAGAGCCCCTCTCACTTTCTCTCAATCACTGCCACAGTGATTGGTAACAACAATAAACACATGTTTGAAGAGATTACAACTCAACTAAAACAAACCAACTCTATGCCATATGAAGATCAATGGAGGCAGTAGAGTGGTGTACAAAATAACAGAACAAGGACTCACAAAATACAATCCTAAAACCCAATCATTGGGTGCCCAAGGCACACTTTGCAACTAGGGTTAAGCCTCCTTAAATAGTTTTTCTTCTGGTCTTGATCTTCAATGGGTTTGCACGAAAATAGAGTCCATAAAACAGATCTGGAACAAATCTTTTAAACCAGTAACAAATCTTATCAAATAAGATTTGAACAAAAGATAACATCTTTCACAATTTAAACCAAATCAAATCTTCTTCAACCTATTTGATTCCACTATATTATATTCCAGATAACAAATAGAAGCTTCTTCAATAACCCTAACTTGATTATTACGAAATCAATCCAAAGCTTCTAGAAAAACCAGTCAAACACACAGCAGATCCGCAGGGACAAATGTCACAGCACGATGATACAACATCTGCTTCGACATCAGGTTGTTTTTGAAAAAATGCAGACAACCAAAAGTAACAACAAGTTTGGTCGGTCTAATTGAGTGAGCGAATCAGACCTTACCCGCAGGACTACTTATAAAGTTTCGAGATATATGAGTTTCCTAAAGCAAGCATAATTTCATCTCATAATTGATAAAGAAAAGCGCACATTTTGAAAAAGAATATAATTTTAAAGTGAATAGTAAAGGGGATTTTATGGCTTTTTGATTCAATACTTCATTCCTTCCACAAAGATTATTGTTTTAGCCTCTCTTCATATTTTCTAAAATGTTTGTTGTTTTATAAAATTAAGACATTCCCTTTTCGATGAAGTAAAAAAAAATTAAGACATTTTTTTTCTAAATCTTTCACCTATATACTGTCAATAAATAATTTTTTTCTCACTTATCAGTTATATCACCTTTCATATTAACTAATTACAACTCTTATCTATCAACTACATTCTTCTCTATCTAAGGTAGAATTAATAGTTGCACGTGACACTAATAAAACTAAATAAAGATAATTTAGTAATATTGTACTATCAATAATTGATTGTCATCGCTTAGTCTTGTCCCTCGGGAGGCAAACATGTTAGCTGATTGTTTAGCTAAGAGTGCCCATGTCTTTAACTTTAGGGTCCATATTTTACATTTTCCATTAGTGGAATGTCGTAGTATTTTGTGTCAGGACGTGTTAGAGGCTACAGCCGCTCTTAATCGTCCTGTAGGTTAGCGTCTTGTCGCTGTTTGGGGCTCCGCCCCGCCATGCTATCAAAAAAAAAAATTGTCATCTTACTCTTTATGTCACAACCTTCAACAATAATTTTACTATTAATATTGTACTAGCTGACTCTATAGGTGTCTCATATGTGAGGCCTTAGCTCGGACTCTCCCTGTTTTTCATTCCTTTTTTTATGAATTATAAAAAAAAATAAAAATCTTTATGGAATAGAGAGTGTACACTCTTAATCATATATGATTTTTTTTTTTGAAATACTCTTAATCATATATAATAAATGATGTTGTATATGGTAGACCATATAAAATACGGAGAAAACCTACGTACAGTTAAATAAAAACTCATGGTGTTGTTGCTAAATAAAATACTAAGTAACCCACTTTTTAATGATGTATTAGTTTTAACTTTTCTCTCAACTACTTATTGAAAAACAGTCAAAATTGTACCAATAGAATTTATGTAGGTTTTGCCTATAAAATAATGGTTCACTTGTGCATCACTATCGAAAGTAAAAAATACGCTCTACCACACTCACTCTCCTCCCTCCGCATCATCCTCTGTGAGATCGTACGAGAAGGGAAGCGAGCATGGACGAGTGATTGTGGTAAGGGGAAGATAGGACGAACATAACTCATGTCCAAGCTCATAGAACAAAAGGCTTCACACAATTTTTCTTAGAGACAAAGTCTACGATGTGGTTCCAGCCACTAGGCCGAAGAGGGGGTAAGGGCATCACGGCTCCAAGGGATGGTGTTAACAGAGGCTAGAGAGGATGGGACCATGGGACCGTGATGATCAGTTGTGGCTAGAGCTACATCGAGACACAGAGAATGGAGAAAATTACAACTGATTTTTTTTCTTGATAAGCGAGAAAAAAACTGATGGTTTGTGTTTTGAAAAGCCAGCCAAATTTTAATAATTGATAGAAATGTGTTAACTTTTAAAAAAATAAACGAATTAAATGTTAGAAAATTATTTAAAAGAGTGTGTTAGTAACACTGAACAAAATAGGTGGTAAACCTCAGTTTGTGGAGTGTGGTGGACGGGCATGAAAGAAAGGTATTGATATATTCACCCTATTTTTTTCATCCACCTTATAAATTGATAGATATCATTTTATCACTATTTGTATTTTTTTAATTACAGTTAAATATAATATTAATTGAGTATTTACTTGTTTCAAATCCTTTCATTTTTTTATATATCGGAAGACATTTCAAATCCTTTCATTGTCAAATGTGTTTTGAGTTTGACTTATATTTATCAATTTATTCATTACACTTTAAATGCATTGACTGCCACGTGCTGATCATGTCAGCTTAATTAAACTGTATCGAGATCTTCTTAACAAGGAGTATAACAATGTTGAATGGTTCCTCCATTTAATTGTTACAGGTATATATGCATCATCATCACGCCATGCATAGTATGTGGCTGACAATCTTTTAATTATGTTTATAATCTTTTTTATATTAATTCAAATAATCTGAAATATTAAGCTCCTGGTTGTGTGTTTAGATCCATTATGTTAAAATATATGCAAAAGCTAAGTCAAGTTCATATACAAACGAATAATTAGCCTGTATCATGCAGTTGTTTAGTTCATAGTTGACAATTTTGTTTAATTACGTACATTATAATTTATTTAGTAAACAAAAGCACTCCAATCATTAAGATGCTATATAGTTGATTAATTAGATTCTCATATTCATAACTGCGTTCAATAAACACCACTTTAAAAGTAGAGTGCTTATACACTATAAAAATGATCCTTATTTATCGCGCCGATTCTGCTAAGAGATTGTATTCCATAAACGAATTACTTATTTCCAGTCTTCACAAGAAAGATTGTACATTCCCTAAATGGATTACTTTACTTTTCGCTTGGTGGACTGCATTCATTGTCGAATTGCTAATGCCCAATCTTCGTTGAGACACATAGACTATATTGCTTGAATGAATTCCTAACGGTGTCTATTCCACCCCAGGGAATGCATTGCTTAAAAGGATCGCTTGTGTTTGGTGTTAGCCCATATAATAAAGATTGCATTTGTTAAATGGATTACTTTGTTTTACGCTCGATGGACCGCATTCCTCATCGGATTGCTTATATCCAATCTTTGTGGAGGTAGATAGACTGTATTCCTTGAATGGATTACTTATCACATTTATTCCACCTAGGACTGCATTCCTTAAAAGGATTGTTTATGTCCAATCTTCGCTAAACAAGATAGATTGTGTTCCTCTAATGGATTACTTATCACGTCTATTCCGCTCGGATGGTGGATCACGATCCTTTCGTGGATCACTTGTCTGAATAGTTTTATCTGCGAATACAATAAATAGACACAAGAATCTTCGTGTAATTTCTCGTCAACTTTATTAAATTCAAATATTCAAACGTGAAATTAAGGCAAACAATAAACAACTTATGGAAGACAAGATTCATGAGTTTTTTATATAAAGGAAAACTAAAGCTCACATCCCCATGGTGACGTGAGAAAACTCCCTAGAGCATGTTGACGAGTTCCTTTGGGTACTTTTTCCTTCGAACTCGGCCCTTTATTTGAGCCTCTTCCATCATCACTCTCTTCAAAAGACTAGGTTTCCTCATATTGAAGATGCTCTTTCGTCTATTGGTAGTTTCTCTGATATCGTCATCATGACTCCACTTCGGCTTCTGAAACTCAACCAATTGTTTCTAGTCGAGACAATAGTTTCTAAGTTGTGTAAGGTTGGTTACCCTTCACGCCAGGCCATATAGCGAGCCAACATAATTTAAGGTCGGGTGGAGTTAGGCTAAAATAAACGGGACCTCGTGATTTCTAAATCCAGCTCACCCCTCAATGGTCTACGAGCCAAACGAGTTAGCCCATGAGACACTTTTGTTACAAAATATATTTACTTAACAATAATATAAAAATTGATTAATTAGCCAACGAATTTAGTCTCAATTTTTTAGAAAAATTCACTTCCCAACTACAAAAAAGTTACTTATAATATCATCAAATGAAATCAATAATATTAACATCAATGTTTAATGATATATATAATATTTAGATTAAAAAGAGTATATTTCCTATATATGAAAACAAAAAAGACATGAAAATATTAAAAAAGTGACAAGCATTTTATTGTCATTTTTACCATTTTATGGGCCAGCTGGTCAGCCCACATCGGGTCGACATATTTTCGAGTTAAGATGGGCTGAACCAAATTTTTTGTGGGCCTATATTTATTAGCCGAACCCATGCTTTATCCCGGGTTATTCGGGTCAGGAACATCTTGAGGTCTCTACTTGGTAGTGATAACAATTGAATACATAAAGTATAGCAGCTTATTTAGACATATGTAGTGTCTCTGATACCAGCATTTGAACCCAGGACATGAGGTGTTGAGATCCAATAAGTACCATATAGGCCACCAATGCTGGTAGACATATGTATTGTCTGAATATATTGTTAATCGCAACCAAAAGAATATTGTACAATGATGATGATAGATCTGCTTACCTTAATTCTTGAGTTTAGCAAGTCATAAAACATACTTTTAGCTCATCTTTATCCCCACAAAGAAAAGGCTTGTCTTTATGATCAGTAAAGGGTTAGAGAACTATTGATTAGACCAAGCAAAATCAGGTCACCTTGTCTCATAAAGCTTCAGTAAACAACATCCACATCTGCATTAAATAGATCAAAGGCCCCACCATTTGATGTTGCACCTAATATATGAGCTTTCTGCTAAAAAAGGGATCTGCTAAAAAGTTCAACTAACTGTTTGTGCTCCTATCCATGGCCAAACTTTGTATAAAGAAGTGGTATATTGAGAAGAAATTGCTGTTATACTATGCTCAGTAAAGTACATGTGATATGAAACAAATCTTTCTCATACTATCAATAAACAGTTTATAAAATCCCAGCAATACCATAATTATACACATCACAGATAGATATATGAACAGGTCAAATCATAGTTCAAAAAGAATTCTGCCAGTTTTGCAACTCCACTATTGCAATAGACTGGCAGTGAATGTGTTTCTCCCCTTAGTTTGTTCTCCAAATCAGCAAGATTTTCTCTTTGCAGCCTTACAGAATTCATTAGTAGGAAGGAACATCAAGTGCAAGTGTGCAACAATCTCAACATATAACCATTATTGATCCGTTTTTGCCCGTTTTATTTCATTAGAAGTGAATGGAGAGACACTACCGCTAAGTTGAGGGCTCTCTTCTCTAAAATTGGAATTGAGCATTGCACGCTCTCTTAGTTGCTGTCTCTTGTAAAAGTCCTGTGATTCATCCTGCATATGAAAAAAGAGGAGAATCAGAAACAGTACTATTATAAGTTATAACAACACAAGAACCTCCTATTCCTAGAAAATTTGGCTCAAAACAAGGCCCATTATATACGTGAAGACGCAGGATTGCCTGCACCAATGGACCATAAAAAAGACCACTAAGAAAAACGGACACTGAATCTTCACCCAAAACCTTAAGGTGTTGAGTTTATAGATCATATATTTTATACTACTTTCACCTCACTCATTCTTAATTAATGTCGGACTCCAGACATCACACTCGAATTACTGATACATATGAGTGCAGATGTTAACAATGATTATTGAGCATCAGAGTTAGGAATTAGGATGAGATACCACGGGCTTAAGTATCTCTTCGATGATTTCCTGTGCTTGCCTCAACCTTACATCAACAATATTGGCAGGTAGTTCAGCTTCAATCAAAATGTGAAGCGGTTCACTCAGGTGCTCATAGCCCGGCCTTCCCCTTAACAAGTCTTCCTATGGAGTCAAAAAGGAAGAGAAAAGTTAAAAAGTTACAAACAACATATGTTGAGAAACATTGCCAACAATTTGATAGGAGAAAGTATGAAAATTTGAGACACTAAATGAGTAACTATAAATCCCAGGTAGTTAAAATTAGGCTCTGGAGAAACATGATAATGCAGCACCTTGTCTAGGTCCTTAATTGAACCTTTCCCTCTGATATATACACGGCAACCCGTGGTAGCTTCAACTCGCTTCAGTGAATTACCCCTAGGACCAAGAAGCCGCCCAACAAAATTAAGCTGAAAATTAAAATAGCCTCAGCATCTTAAAGATCAATAGAATGTAGAACTATCAAAACATGGTAGGAAAATGCACAGTTTATTGCTCATGATAAAATGAAAAAAGAGTTATAGACATTACATTTGAGTAGCTTTCCATAGGAATATCCAAGCGCAATATCTTCTTCACTATGTGAGAACTTGGAACAGCTGGTGGTGCTTGCCAATCCATGTTTAGTCCCTGTGCTCCAGCCAACCTCTGCTGTATGATGAGCTTAACCAATCAGTGAAAGAAACTAGAGCTTACCAAAACTGATCAAAGGAGAAACAAAGAAAAGCAAGGTAGAACTACATTGGCCAAATCAGGTTTTCTACAATACAGAAATGAATGGAAGATTTTATTTGGAGTGTTCAAAAGAAAGTAGAAACTGGTGATAGTGGAGTAGTAGAAAATTTCAAATCGATTAGAACAAAACCTCAGACACTTACTTCATGAGACAGGCTGTTCCATCCTGAGAAGTTTGGCGTTAACTCTGAAGAAGTCATATGACCGGGGCTTAAGACTTGCAATCTATCAAAGTCACTAAACCCTTGGTTCTGCAACATTCCATTCTTCCCAGAAGCCCTTAAAATCTCTGATAATAAGGTAAATGAGAGAGTAAGATCTTGTATAAAGACTACTGAATCAAGCAACATAGATGATATTAACGCGACCTTGACAGAAATTGTAAACTATGAACAGGCAGTGTAGTAGAAGACACATATTTTCAAGTTTTGACATAGAGTGAGGCAGATACTGTCTATAAGAACATCGTGACAATGAAAACTGTATGTTATAGAAAGAGTCCATATTAAAGTTGATCATCTGAACGTTTCCTCTAGTGAAACAATAGACTATGATATCATCTTAGAAGTTAGAATTCAGGTTAGGCCTGACTCTACCTCAAAAGCTAGCTCAGGGATGAGAATTGCGCTACCCTCTATAAAGACATACTTAGCCCTATCTCTAGTCAATATGCAACTTCTCAACAAATCAGTATTGCACCATCTTTTAGTACCTCATCGATTTTAAATGCTACATTTTGTGGTCATCCAAAACTTACCAGTGTTTTCCTTTTCATTGACTTGGACAACAGCTAAGAATTGTAGAGAACAATAGAGAAGTTTGCTTTGTCACCTAATATAGAAGACTAATTCTATCACTTGCATTGCATTTCAAAATATATTAGGAACTACGGTTGAATCAAACATGAATAGGTTCAGGCCAGCGCGAATCTCAGAAATTGACAATCCAGTGTATTTTAAAGAAGACTACAGCCCTTAGGAGAAAGAGTAATGACAAAATAATCAAAGTAACAAGAAAACTGAGTTTATCTTCTAGCTACGCATAATTCAAATTAAATTAGAGACGAGATCATTTGAAACGAGTGGAATAATAGTAAGAGCAAAAATTTCACAACAGAAACCTTGAAATCATAGAAATGGAATAAACAGACCTTGATTGAGAAGTCTGCTACACAAGGGCAGGACTTGCATGAAAGGTCTGAGTTTCTGGTGTTCAGCTAGCAGCTCCGCTAAGTATTGACTAGAACAAACACAAATAAGAACACATGCCCAGAAATTAATTGATGACAATACATGTATGCATCTGAAAAATCAAATCTCTCTAAACAAATTACCAAAGAGGTATCCCCTACTTACCTATCAACATCAAAATTGCTTCTCATGTTTATATTTGGAGAATTAGCCCTTTGGGATGAAGGTGAGGAAATCTGATTGTACATATTAGACATCAATTCTACAAGGGTATTGATTGCCTTGAAGATTGGAGAAAATTCAAAGGGAATAAGGAAGATGAGAGAGTTGGTTTAGATTGGATGTGGTTCAAAAATCCTCCTAGAAAAACAGAATCATCTAACCTGTGCTTGAAAGAAAAGAGGGAAAAAATAATAGAGTTGATGAATGAAAGGTACAAAACTACAATTACGAAGGAGGGCCACTTGTGTAGTAGCTCAGTAGTAAAAGCAAGCCATAAAGGGTGTCCCTCTGTACTTCTCTAGGTGAGTTTTCATTGAGTTTTTGTTGCATATGCAAGGTTTTATCATGTATGTATATTTTCCCAAACAGGTGAATTTTTTTGTTTAAACAGAGTAAAAATCAAGGACTATAATGGAATAAGCATTAGTAAGGATTTAAGATGATTGAAGAGAGATAGATAATAAAAGAATAGATATTCAAAGATAGAGGGGTAGTTAAGATGGTAAATATTCGTGTTGGCTTAATTCGTAAGAATGAATCACTTTCCCTCAAAAAGTTGTATGTTTGATTCTCGCTGCCGATGTGAAGATTGTGTTGGTGTGTGATCGGTAAAAATATCTATAAGTGACTTATGGTCTCAGAAGCATGTCTTAATTTAATTCATGGTGGTGATTAGAGTCTAACCCACCTAAATTTTTATTCAAAAACTAAGATGCTAAAAGCAATCATGCACACTCCAATAAGGGTGCATAGCATGGATATGAATTTCCTTCAATCAATTAAAAACAAGAAGCACAGAAAGAGGCCACCTCAATGACTAATGTGGGTCACAGGTTCTCTGTCACCAGATCATGAGCATGTAGATTGAAATCAACCACTCGCATGCTTCAAGCTTATATAGATATTTATTTAGTGTAATACTATAGTATATAGTAGGACACTATAATATGACCATATACAATAATCAAATTAAATACCTCCTGATCTTTGTTATACCAAGTCATTGACACAGCCACCACCAACAGCAGAGAAAAATATCTTCCAACTACAAATATGTTAACATTGAATTTTGTCCTATCTAGATTCATTTGAATATTATCTTCATTTAAACCATTGTAAAAAAAAAAAGATAAAAAAAAGTTACAGTGAAATTTTTGGGACCAGTTGGATTCATCTTTGCATGTGCATCATTTTCAAGACACACACAATCTTTGCATCCACCATCACTAACCCGTGTGTGAACCATTAATAACAATTCGTCGTGGTCCTCCCCGGAGAATCTAAGCTGTGTCTGTCTGAGCTCCATCTTCAATTCTTCATTTTCACGACGGGCCTTGTGGTTGCCGGAGGAAGGCCGTCGGCCATGGGAAGAAAAGCTCTGTCGTTTTGAAGGAGAAAATGGCATTATGCCCCTTTTTTGCATTTTAATTTTTTGTTATGTAATTACTAATTAACCCCTATCGGTCAAAGAAGATGTATTCGATAAGAGTTGCTTATTTTACTGACTTTCACATGGTAAATGAGATTAATTAAGTACGATATAAAAATGAAGGAAAAATAGTAAATATATCTTTAAACTCTTGCTCATTAAAAACCTTATCAAGAGAAACTTAGGGCTTGTTTGATTGCAGTTTTAGTTTTAGTTTTTATTTTTTAAAACAGTTTTCAGAAACAATTTTTAATAACAGTTTTCAGAAGAAGAAAACAGTTTAAATGACATATTTTCCAACATTTAGGGCTTGTTTGTTTGCAGTTTTCATTTTTTAAAAACTGAAAACCTGTTTGGTACGACCTGTTTTCAAAAACCGTTTTTGAAAACAGTACTCATTTTCAGTTTTTAAAACTAAAAAATCAAAATAGCTAAAAGATGTTTTCAGTTTCAGTTTTTAGTTTTCAGGTATCAGTTTTCAAAATGTTCAAAAACATGTCATTCAAACTGTTTTCTTCTTCTGAAAACTGTTCTTAAAAATTGTTTCTGAAAATTGTTTTAAAAACTGAAAGTGAAAACTGCAATCAAACAGGCCCTTAGAAACTGATATTTGAAAACTAAAAACTAAAACTGAAAACTTCTTTTAGCTGTTTTGGTTTTTTTAGTTTTAAAAACTGAAAAATGTGAACTGTTTTCAAAAACTGTTTTTGAAAACAAGTCGTAACAAACAGGTTTTCAGTTTTTAAAACTGAAAACTGTTTCGAAAATTGCAAACAAACATGTCCTTAATGGGGAAAAAAGACTGCAATGCATTTTAGATGATATATTTAAGTCGGTAAACTCTGGTTCTCAATATAAGCTTTTCAAATGTTGTAGTTGGAAGGGCATTCATAAATAAGCATTTATAATTATCACTTGAATGAACTTGTTGGATATCTATAACATCATTCTTTTGTAGATCGTGAGTAAAGACCATTAGTGATTTGTGATTTGTTCTATCTCTCTTGGCATACCCTCTATTTGTATGAGCTATACATTCTGTATTATCTTCATATTTAGTTGTTAACAACATTTCTTCATATGACATATAAACACGCATTAAATTACATACCTCAGCCAGACGTATTCTCGACTTGTCTCATGTAATGCTAATATGTATGCATATTTGTTGATGTGACTGTTATAGTTTATTTCATAGATTTTCATGAAATGGTTGTGGCGTCACATGTAAGAAAATAACTTGTTTGAGATCGTCTATTATGTAGGTCTGACAAATATCTAACATAAGCATAACCAATTAGATCGAACTTTGATATAACGGGGAAAACAAAATCATATCAATTGTTTCTTTAAGATAATGAAATATTTGTTATATTCCATTCATATACCTTCGTGTAGGTGATGAACTATATCTTACTAAAAAATTAATAGCGAATAATATTTTAGATAAGGTATTGTTAGCAAGGTACATTAATTCTCCAATAGCACTTAGGTGTGATACTTCACGACCAAGAAATTCTTCATCGTCTTCTCGAGGTCTAAAAGGATATTTATTTATATCATGGTCTTACAACCATTGGAGTACACATTGGATGTGATTTGTCCATGTCGAATTTTTCTAATACTTTTTTCTACATAAGTCTCCTGGTACATAAATATTTTATCCTCTAGATACTCAATTTGTAAGCCTAGACAAAATTTTGTTCTTCTCAAGTCTTCTGTCTCAAATCCTTTCTTTAGGCTATCTACAATTTTTAGAAGCACTTTTGGAGTACCCATGATGTTTAAGTCATTGACATAAATCGCTATTATGGCGAACTCATGCCCAAATATTTTCATAAATATGCATGAATAAGTTGGATCACTTTTGTAACTTTATTTAAGCAAGTACTAATTAAGGAGACTATACCACATGAGCCCAGATTATTTTAGAGCATGAATTAATTTATTCACTTTATTTAAAAAATCTCCTCGAGGCCTGAAAATGTGTGGTTCAGGCAATTTAAAGCCTTCAATGAGTTTCATATATATGTCATTCTCAAGTGCGTCATACAAATAAGTTGTAATAACATCCATTAAGCGCACATTGAGTCTTTCACATACTTCCAGACTAATTAAGTATTGAAAAGTAGTTGTTTCATCCATTACATGTGAGTATTTTTCTTCAAAATCAACTGCAGGCCTTCTTGAGAAACCTTGGGTATCAATTCGTACCTTATATCTCACAATCTCACCATTTTCATTTCTTTTATACATAAAAACTCATTTATATCTAATTTGATTTACAGCTTCAGGTGTACAAACTATAAAGCCAAAGGCTTTGCTCTTCATGCAATTTCAATTTAGCTTCAATTGGGTTTTTCCATTTTGACTGATCATTTCTTTGTTTTCATTCTTTAACATACGTTGGTTTATGATCCTTATTACCATTTTTCTATTCTATGTGGAAAGATATCGTCAATGTTGACTTTGTTTTGGTTCCATCCGACACCATTCATCACATAATTGATTAAGATTTTTTTAAGAGATCTTGTATATAGGTAAAAGAGAGGGGAATAATATTGATAAATGGATAATACATTTAAGTCATACACAATTTGTCTCTAATCATTAGGGTGATTGAAACACAAAATATATAAAACTTCATAGCATTTCTTAAAAATATTACTTATTGAATTTATTTTTATGTTTATTATTTAAAAAGGAATTTATTTATTTCTTTTAGGTTGTGTTTGGATGGGGTAATTTTTGGGGGAAATGTAATTTTAGAGGGTATTTAAAATGCTTTGCTATAAAATATCTTCTTTGGATATATTTTTGTAAGGAATTCTAAATTCAAGGAATTTAACTAGGTATTTTAACTTACTAGATTCAAGGGAATTGAAATGACCCCAAAATAGAAGGAATTTCAAATTCCTCATCTCTCTCTAAAATAAGTACAAAACTCAAATATCAGCTTAAAACATCAAAATTGGTCGAAAAACGTAAAATCAACACAAAAGCCGACTTTAACCTTAAAATCAGCCAAAACACCTAAAATCAACCGTAAAAACTAAAATCGGCCGAAACACCTAAAATCGACCCAAAACCCTAAAAATCTATGTAAAACCCTAAATTCGACCTTAAACCCGAAAGTCGGCCGAAAACCCTAAAATCGGCCGAAAAACTTAAAATCGGCCATAAACACTAAAATCTGCCGAAACACCTAAAGTCGGCACAAAACACTAAAAATCGTCCGAAAACCCGAAAGTCGGCCGAAAAACCTAAAATTAGCCATAAACCCGAAAGTCGGCCATAAACCTTAAAATCGGCCGAAACACCTAAAATCGACCCTAAACCCTAAAAATCGCCCGAAAACCTGAAAGTCGGCCAAAAAACCTAAAATCGGCTGAAACCCCTAAAATCAGCAATAAACCCTAAAATCGGCCATAAACCTTAAAATTGGCCGAAACACCTAAGATCGGCCCTAAACCCTAAAAATCGCCTGAAACCCTTAAAAAATTATCATTATTATTATATTAAGATAAAACAAATAAAATGAATGAAATTCAATTATATTACCCAAACAAAGAATTTTACAATTGAGGGAATTTCGTCTCTTTATCCAAAAATGAAATTTAAAAATCAAGGGAATTCAATTGAATCCTAGAATTTAAAATCTCTTGAATTTCTACAATCCCTCATCCAAACGCAACCTTAGAGTTTAATAGATAACCGATTACACCATGTAGAAGGAATAATAACTTCCAATGTAAATTTTAATTTAAAACAAATCTATATTTTTTATGTGGCGAAATTCAATTAGGTGACTATGTAAGTAAAGTTTACGCTGAGGGTGCACACATCTTTAAATTCAATCCATCACTTAATAAAAAATGAAGTAAATTTTTTATTAATTCTAGCCCATTTCCTCTCTCCTGGACCCTTGTTTCTCACTTCTCAACCCTTTTTTCCTCCTTTCTTGTTGAAACGAGGAGCCACCTCTCCCTATCGCGTTGTCGCCCTTAGTATCATTGATGAAGTGTTGGACCCTTTCTCTTTTTATTCTATCATGTTTCAAGTCCTGAAAATTTGAATACTTAAAATGAGACATTTGAGGGGCAAATAAATAACACCAGAAAGGGGGTTTGAATTGTGTTCTTGAAAATTGCTTTTTAAAACTTAAGATTGTGAAAAGAATATTAGTTCTTGAGAAAACATTTAGTATGACTTTTCATAAACTGTTTAGTGCAGCGGAAATATAAGCAAGTAAGGCAGAACGATCAACACACAGAGATTTATACTGGTTCACCCTAAACGATTGAGCTACGTCCAGTACTTGGCCACCACCAAGATTTTCACTAGGAAGTTTCAAGGACTTCTCCAATACAAGTATTCTCAGGGACTTCTCCCACAACAAGTATTCTCAGGGACTTCTCCCACCATGTATTCTAAGGACATCTCCTCCAACGTATTATCAAGACGCCTCCTTACAAGTATTATCAGGACTTCTCCTAAAATAATCTTTTGCAAGATATTTTTCTTCTACATGATCTCTTCTTACAAGAGTGAGGTAGACAGTTCAGCTCAAATGAACTACAAAGTGTTTTGGACAGATTTGACTCTTAGGAAACTTTGTGTTCTAGATCTAGAGAGGCTTGAGAGAGGATTTAACTCTTTTGGATCTGTGCTCTCTTTCTAAGATATGACTCTTAAGCTCAATACTTTGAGTGCTAAGTACTTGGAGATGATTCAAAGTTTGGTTCTCTAGTACATGGTTGAGAAGAAGAAGTGTTTTACTCTTAGCTTTTCTTCAAAGGATGAAGATCACTTGAAATGAAGGATGACTGGAATGCTAAGTGATTTCTCCATTCTAGTACATGGTTGAGAAGAAGAAGTGTTTTACTCTTAGCTTTTGTAACCGTTGCTCCAACAGCTCTTTTCTTGAGCATTAAATATCTTGTATCTGCTCCCCTTGACTTTTTGCTCAAAGTGGTACTTTCTCTCTCTTCCTTTTTGTACTTTTATGACAACATTGTAATTCGTGTATTGGAGAGTGTGTAGAGATAGAAATCACGTGAGCTTCTTTGCTTCTTCTCTAAGCTGATTTGACAAGTCCCCTTTTTGATCAGAAGATATTTTCAATTTGAATTTTCCCGGTTCGTTGTCCTGAAGGGTAGGATGATGACAGTACCCATCGGACAGTAGTCATCAGACGAATGAAACTTTGCATAGTGTAGTCTGAACAGTCTAGCTCTTCCTTCGGACAGTTTGTGATGATGACATGAAATATCTTTCATGCCTTTGCTTTGACTGTCTGGCTTAAGCTTTGACTTTCCTTCTCCTTGTCTGAACAGTTTAATGATGAGGCCGTGAAAATCCTTTCACGCTTTAACTTGAACTGTTTGGCGAGACTTGTCTTTGGCTTCATTTCTACTAGCTTGATCAGTTGACGATGATGATCTCATGGAAGTGCTTCCATGCTTATGACTTGAACTGTCTAGCTCAAGCTTTGTCACTATTTCTTCTTCTTCCTCATTTCACAGTGGCTTCGGATGATGCACTGAAATTTCTTCCATGCTTTAGCTTGTACTGTTTGGCTTGATCCTTGATCTCTTCTTCACCAAGTAGTCTAAGATATTTCCAAATATGAAGATGACACTTAATCTGTAGACTTCGCAGCTTGCTCCGTTGGATAAACTTTCTTTGATCCTTTAGAAGGTCCTCTTGCTTTAGACTGTCTTCTTTCCTTAGATGGTCTTCTTTCCTCAGACGGTCTTGTGACTAGACAATTGACTTTGGCCAACTCTTCAGGGTTTGAACTGTCTTGTAGATTTTGCATTTTTGTTTGGACAGTACACATAACGGGTATGGATGATAAGACATGATATTTCCTGAAATACACAATATATGAAATTTTTAGTATTTCATTTATACCCTTGAAATTGTTATCATTCAAAACATGATAAACGATGTAGATATGCGTTGGAATCTTACAATCTCCCCCTTTTTGAAGATGACAATTTTAAGAGAAAACAGGAGATTTCATATAGGAAAACTATGGAATGCTCCCCCTGAGTTCTATAAGAAAAGCCTTTGATTTTCAAGAGATAAAAATTTCATATCGTTCACTCTCTTCCTAAGCTTTCTTTTCTAAACTAGGTCATTTTTCTCTTTTTATTCTTCTCTCACTTTTTCTCTTTTCTCTCCCCTTTTGGCATTTTCAAAAAGAATGAACTAATATGCACAAGCAGTAAGCATCTATGCACCATGCATCAAATTATAATCATGCTAGGATCATGCATATACTTGCAATTAAAAGTAAAGCATTAAATAGTGAGAGTTTAGGAGAGTGGCTTAGCCAAGTTTCTTCAAGATCAACTCCAAGGAGCTTGCAATTGAGTCACAACGCCGATTGACATATGCTATGTGATCCTCAAGGGCTTGAGCGAGCAAAATAGGATCAGCAGCAGCAAGCATATTCTCCTCATGCTTTTCTTCTTCAACCAAGAGCTTAGTTTGAATCAAGTTCTTCTTGATGTTGAATAACTTCCAGATCCATGATGATAGATAATGAAGTCCTTGGTAGCATAGAACCAAGGTAATTGTGTGGACTTAGGTGGCATGTGATGTGCTTCACTTGTCTCCTCAGAAAATGTTATTTTAAGCGCTTGAGGTAGTGACCATTTAGGCACAATGTATTCATTTTCCTTGCCTTTCCTGCTATCGTCTTCCTCTCAGACTTAGACTGAAATTCTTCAGGAGCTTGAGAATCATCAACTTCAAAAATCATTCTCTAAACATCAAGAAGGTTGATGGGTTCCAAGGTAGGGAATGGAATAAATGCTTTAAAAACCCAAGTGTCATTAATGCTAGGTATGATAACTATTCTGCATTAAATGCGCCAAGGCCAGTCCTCTTCTTATCACATGAACTGATAAACGATGATAATTCCAGGGTTTGAGCTTATCCAAAGGTTGACAATCAGTAGATATGAACGATATCGTGCAGACAGTGTAAGCTTGATCTGGACAATACTTTATGAGATAGTGCATGTTGTGGACGGTGTTGGTGGACGGTTGAGTTCACTTTGCTGAACTGTGCTTCATTGGACGATTGCATCGTCTATCTCCCCTGAACTGTTCCTCCAACTTGCAGGATGCAAGCCAATACATTTTCTCAGATAGGCAGATATGTTTTCAAGTGTGAGACTTTGTAAGGATATCAACATGCTGATCATCTGAATCCACAAATGAGAGACCCAAGTGACCTTTAGAGACATAGGCCTAAAGAAATAAGCTTTGATCTCAATGTGCTTTGCCTTTGAATTCTGAGCTGGATTCTTTGGGATATTGGTAGCACATGAGTAGTCACACAGCAAGAGAGTGTTGCACTTCTGGATTTTGTGAACTTCATATTGATGTATAATCCAGAGAAATTGAGTACTTCATGATCTGGTGACGACATATTCCGCTTCAGCAATGAGATTGAGCCTTGTCACTTACTAGTCCAAAATATCATACCTGACCAAGGTAGTGGCTGTCTCCACTAATGTTATTTCTTCCAATAATGTCTCAAGAAGAACGTCGGATGGATGTTGGTCTTATTAACCTTGTGAATGGGCAGTAAAGAACCAAGAAAGTCTGATGCATGTGCACCGAAGAAGACTTCTTCCTCGCCCTCATCCTCCTCAACATCATCTGCTAGATTTTTCTTCTTAGGATAGCGAGGTTTGACAACCTCCTCAGCATATTCTGGGTATTGTTTTCTTAATCTTCTTAGCTTGATAGGAGCAGCTGACTTGTTGGTCACAAGAGACCCTTTGTCGGCCCGTGTTTTGGAAGCAATTGGTTGAGAGAGAGAGAGAGAGAAAGAGAGAGAGGTGGAAGGGGGTGCTCCACTCTTAATAATTCTGATAGATCGTCTTTGGTGGGACCTTGCCAGACAGTTCTACAACATCGTCACTGGACGATGAGATCTTCAGTCCTCTAGGAGAGACTTTTCAAGACGGTCTCTTCTCTGCCTTGCCAGAATCAACTTTCTGCTTTTTCTTCTTGTCCTCACCAGACGGTTCAGACATTTCATCTTTCCTCTTTCCTTCAGTACCCTTCTTCTTCTTTGGCAAAAACTCCTCAGGAACTTCAGATGCATCATAGTCAATTTTGAGTAATGGTGATATGCGTCGATTAACGATTTGAGGTGACGGTTTTGGAAAACTATGCATTGGCGGTTTCTTTGTAGAGAGAGAAAACAATAAGCCATGGGCAGTGGTTTGAATAACTGTTCCACATTGAATGTGATGTGACTCTTCAGAAATAAACTGTTGAAGCATGTGTCATAGATATGATGACGTTGAACTTTGACAATTACTCTGCCAGCTGTGACTGAACGGTAGAGAAATCCAGATGGCTATTTCATAGAACGATAAAATACTGAACGATTCACATAAGTTGATAGGTGATAGGGATGTTGACTGATACATGACTTTATTGAACGGTACCTGCAAAATAGAAAGATTTCGTTTTCGTACCTTCAATATGCAGATTGCATATTGATTCTTTTCCTTAGGTCAGTGAATCTGCTTTCCTGTAAGGGTTTTGTAAGGATGTCAGCAAGTTGATCTTCAGTGTGCACATGTGATATATCAATATGTCCTTTTGCCACTAGATCTCTAATGAAGTGATGTTTGATTTCGATATGCTTTGTTCTTGAGTGTTGAACTGGATTCTTTGCTATGTTGATGGCACTTGTGTTGTCACAAAGCAAAGGTATGTTGTTCTCATGGATATTGTAGTCTTCAAGTTGATGCTTTATCCATAGAAGTTGAGTACAACATGAGCTAGTTGCAACGTATTCAGCTTCAGCAGTAGATAGAGATATGGTACTTTGTCTTTTGCTAGACCAAGAAACCAGACTTCCTAGTAAATGACATCCTCCACTGGTGCTTTTCGTTCAACTCTATCTCCGGCATAATCAACATCACAGTATCCGTTTAACCTGAAATCACTACCTTTCTTATACAAGAGACCAAGATTAGCAGTACCTATTAAATATCTGAATATTCGCTTAACTGCACTAAGGTGTGATTGTTGAGGATTTACCTGGAATCTTGCACATAGACAAACACTGAACATGATTTCGGGTCTGCTTGATGTTAGGTACAGGAGAGATCCTATCATTCCTCTGTACGATGTTGGATCAACTGGTGAGCTCTCATCATTCTTATCCAAAACAGTGTTTGAATACATTGGAGTACTCATTTCATTTGAATTGTGCATGTTGTATTTCTTAAGCATATCCTTTATGTATTTGGTCTGATGTATGTAGATCTTGTCTTTCTCTTGCTTGATTTGTAGACCGAGGAAGAATTTCAGTTCTCCCATCATACTCATCTTGAATTCGCATTGCATGAGTGTGGAGAATTCTTTGCACAGTTTATCGCTTGTTGCTCCAAAAATAATGTCATCAACATACAGTTGCACAAGGATGTAGTCATCGTTCAACTATTTCTGAATAGTGTGTTATCTATCTTTCCTCTTGAGAATCTGTTCATGAGGAAGGAAATCTCATTTTGAAGACATAAGCTTTTCTGACTCTTCTGATATAGTAATCCTCATGGAAAGCCACTTTTCCAATACTTAAAAAAACGTTAGTCCATTTCCTCTATGGCCACACATCTACAAATAAATAGTTAAATGTTGCTCGGTTGTAATAGCTTGTAAGGCATGGGCAAGGCTAGTTAGCTAGATCTAAAGGCTCTAAACTATGGATTTGGATTTCATTACCGAATATCATACATTCGCGTAGTCAAACATTTTAAGCAGTCGAATCCTAGTCGAACAATTCACATTTTTAGCTTGTAGTAAGTAACTTGGAGTTGGAATAGTAAATCACTAAATCGTAATGCAAGGCTCTGAGTCTTGATCGAACATCTCTAAATGAGTGTGGACTCTCTTAACTTCTAAGAACCCAATACCCTGAACTATTGATAGAAAAGTGTCACAATCAACGTAGCATTATTTCCGGCGGTCGGTGCCCAGTTGGAGCCTGACCACCATAAACCATTTGTACAACCAGATACCCGCCAGATCACCCGGTTGAGGTTGGTTGGCTCAGTTCCGAGTCTGGTGATGGGTTTTAACATGATAAATGATTTCTCACATAATTTTGCTTCAAAACAATCACAATTATTTAATTCTGAAGTCTACTATTTTTGTTAGTCCCACAAAGAGCTAATTGCCTGTTTAGAAAATCTAGTGCCCTTTGGAAAAGTTAATTGTGCAGTGGGTGCACTTTATTGAGACTAGTGAAAAGAGAAGGTCGTATCTTCCTACAAACCATAGCTACATGTGAAATGTGATTCTATTTTATCATCAGAATGAGATTAATGTTTTGTAAATTCACTTATAAGACATTGTTTCCAAGCACCTATAAATTTCTTAACCTCAATTTTGACATTACTTCTTTCAAAACCATTTCTACAAATGAATAGAATGAAAGACATTACTGATAAAAGATAAGAGAAATGAGGGTTCTATAAAACCTTCTTTTGGTCTCATTATGTTTGCAGAGTAGATGAGATTCAAAGAAATCATATCAATGGAAACAAGGAAATTGAATTTCTGAGCATTGGCAAGTTATAACATTGTAACTCAACAATATGAACAGAAAAATTATGATCCCAAAAAGGGGAGAAAATTTTGGTTCTACAAGAATCCCTCAAAAATCTAAGCAATGTAATCATTTTCTATAGTTGGCCTTGTACGAGTTCCCAATGCTAATGGTGCTTTGGTGCTTCCAATTGATGCCATGAACAATGTTTCATTGCTATCAGCTCCCCATTCCAACTCCTGAATCTTCATCCTTCGCTTGGCCCTTCTCACCCTAACAACCAATACACTCAATAGAACCAACAACAAACACCCACCAACCAAAGATCCAACAATTATCCACACCTTGGACTTGTTCTTCCCACCAGTTTTCATAATATGAGCTGCAAAAGCAGGTGCTGGGGATGGGGCATTATCATCAGATTCCACAACAATGGAGAAGTGCCCTTGATGGTATGAGAAACACATGTTTCCTGGTAACAGGATATCAAACTGCACTGAACCATGAAGATCAAAGTACACACATTTGGGAACAGATCCATATGGTGCTGGTTTCACATCAGGGAACCTAATCATAATTGGCTTATCAGAAGCTCTTATATCCAACTCTGGCAACTCAGAAGCAGTCAAATTGGCACCACTGTAAGATAATAAACCCAAAACAGGAGCCAAATAAGAGTAACCAGGCAAAGGGTAAAAATCCTCAGACCAATTACCCAAATTGTGGTACACCAAAACAAGCCTTTTCACATAAGGCTGTTCAACAACCCCAATTGGGATCTGAAATTCTTTGTAGCTCTCAACACCTCTAGCTCTCATACTACCACTCCTGAGCCTCATTGCTGAAACTCTAACCCCTGTTAGGTTAGAAGGTACTACTTCAGAATCATAAGACACCCCAGTTTTTGGCCTCTGAAGTGCCTTGAAGGCACAATCTTGAAGAACAGCATCAAGGGCGCGTGATGAAAATCCAGCACCAGGTGGAGGAAGAAGAAGCAATGCCAATGAGAGCAATGCAAGGAAACAGGTTCCAACCCTCATCAAGATCTCATTTGTTCAGTCAAAAAATTAAGCAAAACCCCCTGAGAAATCAACCACAAAGAGACACAACCAGATGCTAGAATGCAGCAAAGAGAAAAACTTTACACTTCACACAGCATCAAATGCCCATGAATTGCTCCACATTCTGTTGGGTACTTCTGCAGATGCTAGTGCCAATGCCACTGGCAGAAACTTCACTTCAAGAAACAAAAATCAGATCTTTCTAGAGACCCACTTGATTTTCTGTGATGGGTTGGTGGTGGAATCTTGAAATTCTCATAAAAAACTGGTTTGGTATGGGTGAAGGTTCTTCCCTGAATCTGTTTGAAGAAGGAAAATGGTGGAAAAGGAGAAGAACATTGGGTTGGAAAATGGAAGAGAGATTAGCAAATTGGAAGAATGTGAGGTTGGAATGAGGGTGAGATGTTAGGTAGCGGCGATGCCGTATGAGATTGGGAGTGGAAGAAGACACACACTGTTGTGTGCATGCACATTGATTTCTTCCTTCTGCAATTTTCTGTTTTGTTGTGTTCTGCATAACCCCTAATTTTAGAATTTTATATATGGTTTTTTTTCTGTCTATATATGGTATATTTTTTACATGGTAATTTATGTAGTATATGGTATTTTTTTATGGGAATTTATATATGGTATTTACCAGAACATATATTGGTATATATTTTATACCAGTATATTGACTATATTCATTTTCATTAATCACTGATAATTGATAAATGTGATTTATATTTAATAAATTTGTGAAAGATATAGATTTAATTTGATTTGAAATCATTTGCTACAAAACTTTTACTAATTTCTTTCTGTTTTGGTAATTGGAAATTTATTTCAGTATTTTTAGGATGTATATTATATACTACCTGAATAAAAGTATGCAATTTATGTATTTATGGAGATGGAATTAGCTGGTAGTGGCAACTGGCAAGTGTGAATTAATGGGATGTTTGCATTTCAGATGTCAATGCCATAGCTAGGTGGACTCCTCTGCTGCCTAAATAGGAAAAAAGGAATTACCGGATTGGCAAAGCACAGCTATGATCAGAGTGAGACAGCTGCCTCTCTATTCACTTGATAAATCAAAATCATGGATACTTAATTTACATTTAAATTTTAAGGAAAAATACTAAATGGTACTTCATCTATATTTACATAGGATTTAGGAAAATGTAGTTTCACACTTCATATCATACTACACTAAGAGAATAAAAAGAAAAGAAATAAAAGGTATGATGTATAATATCATAGAAAAATAAGAGGGATAAAGGCAAATTAGTGGAAATGAGATTGATGAAAATAATGGATTTTTTGGTACATCGGAAAGATATATTACACCTTTTAGGAATTGATTCTTGGATTTACCCCTCCTCAATTAATACGTCTCTCAGCTCTTACTACTTGAGTTATCATTCGTAAATCGTGATAAGAAAAAAACGGATTATGAATGAATAATAGGGAATAAGATCTGTAGAATGATCTTTTAGAATTCAAATACAGACTAATTTTTAAAAAGAAAAAATTTAATAATATTTTTTAAGTTTACTTAGCTTTTTATTATTTATTACTTGTTACTAGTCAATTAAATTAAATTTTACCAATAAAATTAAAATTTACAAATAAAATAATTTATAATAGAAAAATTAGTAATAAAACATAGACATGTTTAGCCTGAGATTACCGAATTCAACTATTGGACACCCTTGTATTCAACTAGTGGTTTTTAATGAGTATGTGGTTTGACAAAAAAAAAATGAGTATGTGGTGTTTGGTTTTCTTGATTACTTATCCACTACGATGCACACGCGCAAATAATGAAAGAAAACTTGTAAAAGAGCACTACTTTTATATACAGAAACATACTTTTTTTAGGGAAAATATTGCTCATCCTCTTAAGAAACTTACTGGTTTAGGTCATACACGTATGTCAAAAAATAAATAAATAAAACTTACGTTACACTGATACAAGTTACAAACTTACATCAAGGTAATGTCACCACGATGCCCACAAAGAGCAATACATAAATAGCAACCAATCAAAACAGCATCAAAATGTGGTGCATCACCATCAAAACAGGGGAGTTTCATGTCATTTTGCATCATTTCCTGTTGTATAAGAAATACTTCTTGTGCCTTCAGAACTCTTAACATCCTTTGAAATCGTTTCAGAACTCTTTGCTTCCTTTTCGGATATGGGAAATGAGATACCTCTTGTTGATTCTGAACTCATGCTAAGGTTGGCTTCTGGAGGCAATGATGAGGATGCTGCAGATGGAGTAATAACAGGCCTTGGGGGGAAGTTAAGAGGGTTCACTTCCGTCACTTCCTCATTGGCCTCATCAAAGTAGACAACATCCTGCATTGTAAGCTGGTGGTATTCAACAACCTCCCTTAGAAACCGATTCTCACGGGCGTAAACTGAGTTCTCATGAGCCAACCGAGCTTTTTCAGCTAAAAGAGTTTCAAGTTGAAGTCGTATCTGTAATGAAAAAAATTATCACAAAAACATGGAAAACTTAGGTGAAAACTGAAATGAGAGTATTCAGAGCACATTTTCCATAGACAAAAGAGGGCAGAAATCTGAATAATCAAATCAAATGAACTGATTAGGAATTATAAAGCACAGCTGGGAAAAACTCAAATTCATCTGAAGTTGGGTGAAGTTTCATGGTTCCTTTTTATGATTAGACTTGGGGGGATAAGTTGGGCCAGAGTTAAAAAAAATTGGGGGTTAATTTTTCCTCTAAGAATAAGGCTTTCTTTGCAATTAGTTACGATTTAAATTTTATTAATTTTAGTCCTTAAAATCTATAGAAGTCATACTTTTAGTCCTTGGTGACTGGTGAGGGACCATAATTGAAGCTATGCAGAGAATATGGGGATTCGCCATATTCATAAAAGGCATACGGTGATTAGTAGCCAAAGGCAAAAGCATTAGTTGTGTTTACAAAATGGGTTGTGAAGGAAAGGGGCATGTATATTTTACAGACAGATAAAATATGTGAAGGTGAACATCAGATCACCTTCTATATGTCACTGAAAGACTAATACAAGTGGAAATAATTGAATTGAACAATGTAACAGTAGAGAGAGAGGCATACCAAATCATCATCATCATGGCTATCACCCCTTTCACGATTCTCATGAAGGATTCTATTTTCTTCCTCTAGCTGAGCACATCGATCCTTTGCAAAAGCTAGATCAGCTTTGACGGTCTTTAACTCCCGAAGAAGTAATTTAGCTTTGGCAGCCATTGCCATTGCAACCTGTGACAAAAACCAAATGGCGAAAATGCATCCCATTGAGAAGATTAAAATATATCATAGAAGATATTATCCTATGATGATACCAACCTACCATGTTGCAAATAAATTTGATATAGATATTCATGCTTTCTGATTAAGAAACAAACTTACTGGAAAATAACTTCTTTTCTTTAGGTAGTGAGGGAAAGAGGGAAACATAAAACCAATGATGTTAATGATGACCCTTTATATTGAAATAAAAAAAAACAAAAGAAATGTCTGTGCTCTTATTTCCATTGAAATAACCTAATGGCTAATAGCCTAATAGTAATGATCTTTATTTTTTCTTGGTACTCATGTTTTGTACTTTGATGTGTGATTATCTCGGTATCATGTGAATTTGTATCCATGTGTTTATTCCACAGCAGAAGCTAGTTTCCATGAAGCCTAACATAGAAGCTTTCATAAATGAACACACCCTAAATTCTCTATCTTAAATCATATCGCAATTCTCTGGATCTATGGAATTTAATAACACAAGATATTTTGGGTAAAACTGAGGGGGGAAAGGGAGATAAATTTCAAAAATAAACTGGAAGAATGTTGAAGTTTGATGCTGCATTACTTCAACTAAACCATTTTTTTTACCAATTACCACATTAAAAAATGATACATAGTTGCCACCTTACGTCGCGAGATGCCTTCAGTTGAAGTTCTTGGTCTGTTTGCATTGATGACATACGAGTCCGCCGCAATTGGGATTGTTCAGACATAGTTGAATGGTTAGTCTCCTGATTTTGTCCTGCAGTGTTTCCAGGCGTTTTCCTGATATGTTTACGTGTTTCCTGAATGATACCTGAAGTTCGACTCTCAACTTTTGTAAGACCTTCCTGCAAACATAAATTAGCATGGGTACTAATAAGATCACGAAGTATATCCTTATGGGAAGGGTAAGACCGTAAGAGAAAGAAAAATTTGCACCTCAAGCTTAATAACCTTACAACCTACTTTAATATATTCCCACCATCATCTTTATATGCCTTAGCCCAAAAGACATACATTAGTGGACAATCTTAAGTAGAAATAAAAAAGACCCACCTTCAATCCCAACAACAACTAAAGAGAATGCAAATATAAATCTAATACATTTTCAGAGATGGAAGATGCCCATGAAGAACATGATAATAATTACATCACAGAGAAAGATAATACATTAGCAAAAATCTTTACATAAAAGCTCACCTCCAAAGATTTACCAATGGAGCCACCAATATGAGTAAGAGAAGATGTGATAGCATCTAATCCCTTCATAAATGTTGGACCGTCTCTTTTGAGATCGCTCTCCTCTAAGTGATCCAAATTTTGGAACTACACATGGAGAATGACAATAGCATTCAATTTTAAGGCTCAAAACTGATGAACAACCAGCTAATTTACAGTCAACTGAAAGAATATGACAATAATTCAATTTTATGAACAGAGTCTATATGGTGTACAAGGCTCCTCTTTGGTCTTCAGCCAGTGTTATATGGTAGAAAATTGCACTAAAAATCTCCTATGCCATGCCATATAGCACATAGTGTCGCGGGCAAATAGCAGAAGTGGCATCGCAGTTGAAATAAAATCAAATATATATTTAAAAAACTAAGCTGTATGTAAATAAAAATAAGCTGCATAAAAATAAAACAAACTTCAAAAAAGGTGGCATAATATTAACTCAAAAGTTCAATTGTTCAAGACAAAAAACTATTAAATACTAATAAAATCACTAAACAAATTATTCATAGAAGACAACAAATCTAGAGAGAGAGAAAAAGATGAAAAAAGGGATAGGAAAGAAAGGGAAAAGGAAGAGGAAATAAAGAATGAAGAATGAAAAGGGAAAAGGGAAAAGACAGAAAGAAAGAAATAATAAAAAATGAACAGATGAAGAATAAAGGGGATAGGAAAAAAGAGACGAAAAGAAAACAAAGAACAGAGTGAAATGGGAGAAGAAGAAAAAACAAGAGGAATTAAACTTTCTAGACCTAAGACTCGCCGGAAAATGATGACAGTAGGAGATTGGAGGCTCTTGGAACAGAGGAGTGTGTTGGAGGCTCATTGGGACAGTAATGTTGGAGGAGTGAGATCTCTTTTGTTTACGTGAGTCGAAGAGAATCAGGAGGGAAAAAAGTCCGGTACAAGTCCCACATCCCCTTTCCAATTTCGTTTAAAAGAAAAAAAAAACTAAAAGCACCTATTTCTGCTATACCAGCAACGACCATACCACCAATGCTCATCGCAGACGCAATTGCCAATTTCACAGATTCTGCAACGTTATGTTACGTAGTCAAGATAGAAGTTTCATAATTTCTGCAACGTAATTATAACTTTTTTTTGCAAGATGCGCATCTCTTTCAAAATGCAAAGCACCATTCTTATTAACAACTAAAATTACAGAATTTACTAGAATATGATTATTTACAATGATTAATCCACATGAGCCTTCCAAAATCTTGACCATGATAAAAACTTAAGTTACAACTCAGTGAAATCATCAGACTTTTTTTTTATAGCATAACATACAAAGCAACATCCTCTTTGAGGACTTGAGATGTAATTATATACTCACCTTGCCCCTAGATGTTGAACCCGGTATTTGTGACCTCGTCGTCCCAGGCATTTCAGATTGCCGGGTTAAATTATCTTCCTCAATAATTGATTTGGCTTTTCTGGCCAAAGCACCCCAAAATCCACCCTTGGTCTCATTCAATTTCTTCATAGAAGTATATTCATAGGTTCTTGAATCCTATATTTACATATAACATACAATGTTTAGCAAGATGAGACTGTGATCTTGAATCAACAAACTGATACATTTAGCAGAATCCAAAGAACACAAAATGGAAGGAAACAGAATGAAAAGCATATGCTGACATGCATTTCCAATCTTCAATGAAGAATTCAGTGTTATAATTCATGCAACAATTGTAACAGATAGCTCTAGCAGATATTTCATCTGGGTTTTCGTATTATAAATTTATAATAAATGAGGAAATGGAATTAGAGGGACATTAACAATTAAAAGAAGCAGCAGCTTTAATATGTGGGGCCGTGAGCTACTATCTACTAAAACAAGTTCATCAAACGAGAGAGAGAAATACAAAAGAAGCGGTAAGGCATCCTCATAAAAATGCAGATATATACAAAACCACTAAGATCCTCAAGGCAGGACAATGCTGAGATAAAGGTCTTCTAACGATTTGCACGTGATAGAGTCTATAACAAACTAGGTTTTCAATAATTCTCTTAATGTCGATGTCATTTTCACATTCAGCGCAACCTAAAATTTACATCGCTAATGCCCCACAGCGCAACATGAACCTTGCAATGCAAGAGTGTTGTGGCAACAGTGTGCCATGAACAACTAACTATGTCCAAAGCAATGAACAATAGTAGTTCTAACCAGGCTTGTTAATAGCGCACAATAGCACTATAGCGTAGCGCCCTGAGGGTTCACCGCTACTCCACTATTCACCACTATTTGCCGCTATAGCGCCACAATAGAGCTCGAAATAGCACTCTTTGGGCTTACCGCTATGCTATGCTATCCGCCATTAACAACCCTGGTTCTAACCCGTTAGCTGGCTTGCAGTGCATTTAGTCAGACCATTTTCTATCAATTAATCTGCTCTGGGATATGAATAGTTTTCTAGTTCTCCAGGCATTGTGCTAAAGATATTTCAATTCAATGGTTTCCTTGAAACATAAACAATTCAATGGATATCTCAACTCTTTTCAAACTCAAGTTTTCTGTTCCTCTCTCTTAAGTACCATTCCTAATCCTCTAGCTCTGCACTTCTCTAATTTTCTTCTATTCTATGATAAAACTATACATCAATCTCACAGAAAAATTCACAAGCAATACAATGTAACTCAATACACAAATGCAATTTATGTATATACACTAGCATCTATTGAATATCAATGTTTTGCAGAAAAACAGCACAAGGAAAAAAAATCAGAGAGAGAGAGGGACCTTGGAGGAGGGAGGAGCGGTTGGGGTGGGTAGAGTACGAGAAGCATTGGAGAGGTTGGATTGACCGTAGAGAGACGAGAGGGAAGAGTCGCGGCGCGCGGAAGAAGCTCTGATGGCTTTGGCAGCGAGCGAAGACGACGAAGAAGAGGAAGCGTCGCCGAAGTCCTCATTCGACGAAGAAGAAGAGGAAGAAGGTGGATGTACGGTGGTGCTAGGGTTCCGAATTGCGTCGTTTTCGAAGGTTGAAGAAGAATATTGGTTCGGAATTCCCTGCTGTTGTCTCCTTCTATACGCCATCGGAATCAAACCAACCTCGATTGGATCGAATGGAACCGCCGCTAACCTCCGCTGTTTTGATCCCTACGCCGGTGGTTGTTCCTCCTCCGCCTCCGCCGCTGCCTCCTCCTCCCTCAAATCCGGATCGGATCGTGAACCACCACACAATCGATAATGACAGAGGTAGCACCGTCACCGGGTTTATGAAATTAAAACCCGTGCGATTTGCAGGGAATTTTGTCTTGTAGGTACTGTATTTTTTTTATACAGGTACTATATTATGTTATTATATTATGACACAGATAGTCTAGGGGTGCACATGGGTTGGGTTGGATGAACTTTGGTTAAAATAAAATCCGAACCGATCAAAATTGTCTGGGTTGAGTTGGGTTGGATTTCACGAATTTCTTTTTCGGACCCGATCCAAACCAACCCGACGAAGTTCGGATTGGGTTAGATGAATTGATTGGGTCACTATATTAAAATAATAATATATCTGAAATATTAAAAAATCTTCTAAATATTATTATAAATTCAGAAAAAGTTATAAAAAATACTAAATATGTTCTAATACTAAATAGCATGAAAATGACACAAAAAATTATACCAAATAGCATGAAATAATACCACATAAATGACATATAGCTAAATATCATGAAAATATAAAACTTCATTACCAAATGACATTAAACAATCTAACATAAATAGTACCTAAAAAGTGAAAAGCAACACTAAATGTCATGTCATGACACTTAGAACTTAGATGTCTCCAACATGCTAAATAATATATAAAGACATGTAGTAAATAACTACGAACAAATCATCTAAGTTCAAATATGACAAATAACTACAAATACTTAAGTCTCAAAGTTTCAAAAAGTCATCACTCCGACACTAGCACTCTAAATATGAGTAAAATTATAAAAAAAAAAAATTATTATTATATGTATGGATTCTGGGTTGGGTTGGATGGATTTGAACTGAATCAGAAATCCGATCCGAACTTGGTTGGGTTGTAGTAAAATCCATCTGATTAACCCGATTACCCGATCCAACCCGCATTTTTCCTATTGGATCGGATTGGGTTGGACGGGTTCATTGGATCTACCCGGCCATGTTCACCTCTAACAGATACAGGGAGTATTATTTTTTGTGTGTAAGAAATATATAATAAGTGTGATTTTTTAAAAAAAATTAATTTAAGAAGACGTAATATATAATTACCATCTATAGTTAGTTAATTAATCCTAAATAATTAAGAAACAAATATGCAGGATAACCCAAATAAATGATGTTTTTTTTTAACTCAAATAAAGATGTTTCTATCAACAAACAGATTTATGATAGAAACTTAAAGTACCATATTAAAATTTAAACATCTGACTCAACTCAAAAGTTAACTTAAGATTCAAGGGTTATTTTACCTTTTATAAATGTTATCTATGTCATATTTATAGAAAATTTAAAACTTCTAACTAAGGTGTGTCAAATCATGTTGACCGATAAACTTTCCTATATGTTGAAATTGATGTGAGTTTTATTAAAAAAAAAATGAGACTCACATAATTAAAAACGGGAGTCATATAATTTAATGAATCACATGTTAATTTGAATCAATAAAAAATTTGTTATGTTTAAAAAAAAATTGAAAATAGAGAATTGAAGTGAGCAGCATTCTTTCTTAGTATGGGCCAGTTTTGACAAAAAAAAAAGGTTTGCTTTCTAGGTTGTCACACTATTGTTTGGGCTTTGTGCTTCCCTTGAGTCTTGGAGTTGGAGGGAGATCTGGTGATACTTCAGCGGTCTGCTGATATTGCGTATTTCTCTCTTTATTTTTTATGTTTATTTTTTTGGTTACAAGAGGAAAACACTCATGCTTATTTTATATGTGTGCGTTAAAATAGATGATAATTAATTGTTATAAACCACTTTGTATCTAGTCATTTTTTTAAAATTTAATTGTAGGGCTTGGCTAAATAATTATGAGAATTACTAAACTTCAACCCAATAGATCAATATAATTATTTATAAATAAAATATAAAATTTGTATTCCACTTATCTTGAATGTGATTGGTCTATATAGGACTATGAGTTATTTAATCCAAACTTTTCTATGAGTCATTTTGTTGGAAAAACTACTCAAAAAAGTCACACGTTGCCTATGTGAGTCTTCTAGAGGTTTTGTATATCAAACTTCATATAGAGGTGGTAAAGAGCTTAGTTGAGTTTGATGGGTCTCGTTGGCCCCACACAGTGCAAATCGAAGGATTCCCCCACGCAGGAAAGAGCTTACCTTAAAACCCTTATTTTTCACATGTGTGTCGACCACACCGTCCAACTTGAATAAATTACCATAATTTGTTGTCCTGCCGTCCAAGAATTTAAGTCTTGCCGCTCATACACTTATTTCTGCTGCCTGACATTTAACATCTCACTTCTTTGTTTACGGTGCAATTTTCCACTATAAATACCAAGTCAATTTTAGTAGAAACTCATCCATCATAAATCATATTCCCTCATTTCTAGTAGTCGTCCGCAATATTGATAGTTTATTCTCACTAGTTATGGTATTCTGGTTTACACTGAAAGGGGTTCTTGTAGAGTGTTTGATTAACACGCGAATAAAACTCTCAAGGACAGTAAATCTAATTCACGACTTAGCTTATTGTTCTTCTCCCTCTAGTTCGTGCTCTTCGTCCATCAATTCCAACACATTTAGACAACCTCTTAATTGTTCTTATATTCGGGATTTTGTCACGGTTAAGAGGCTTTTCATCCCCCATTCTGCAAGTATTGTGTGAGATTGAACTTGAGAGCTATTTCCACATACTTAATTTGCATTGTCATTGAACTATCTCTTGTGGAAAGTAAGAAGTCAAGAAAGAAGTAGCTTCCATTCGAACTCTAAATAAAATTTGGTAAAGATTAGTGTACACTCAAATGGGTGAAGACCATCATATATAGAAGTAGAAAGAGAAGAGATATAAATGATAGATGTGATATATAATGTAATGTGATAAGATAAAAGATAGAGAGAAAAATGAGATGTATAAAACATGTCTTACTTTTCATATAGTTCATGAATCGGGACTAAAGAATAAAATTACTTTGTATTGTTCGGGATCTTTTTTTCCCAACTTGGAGTAATGATACATTCACACCTCACTTTCTCTCTCATTACACTTTTTTTATATCTCTCTCTACATTTCCTTTCACATCACAAATCATATCACCAATTTCTTCATTTTCTCATCTTCTTTACATAAGGTAGATGTGTAAATGAATTATCCACACAACATTATTGTTTTTTCGCCTCCCTTCGAAACTTTAGCTTATGGATTTCTTTAATCAAAGTCATAATCCCCATTTTCTGTTCTTCAACATTTAACTTCCCACTTCTTTGTTTCCAGTGCAATTTTCCGCTATAAATACTAAGCCAATTTTCGCAGAAACTCATCCATCATAAATCATATTCTCCTTCTTTCTCATAGTCGTGCGCAATGTTGATAGATTATTCTCGCTAGTTATGGTATCCCGATTTACACTGGAAGTGGTTTTTTAATCCTGGTGGAGTGTTTGGTTAACACGCGAATAAAACTCTCCAGGATAGTGAACCTAATTCACGACTCGGCTTACTGTTCTGCTTTCTCTAGTTCGTGTTCTTCATCCATCAATTCCAACACGTTTAGACAACCCCTTAATTGTTCCTATATTCGGGATTTTGTCACGGTTAAAAGGCTTTTCATCCCTCATCCTACAAGTATTGTGTGGGATCGAACTCGAGAGCTCTTCCCACATACTTAATTTACATTGTCATTGAGTTATCTCTTGTGGAAATTAACAAGTCAAGAAAGAAGTAGCTTCCATTTGAAGTCTACAAAAATTTGGTAAAGATTAGTGTACACTCAAATGGGGTCAAAATCGTCAGAGAGGTAGCAAGAGAAGAGATATAAATTATGTGATATGTAATGTAATGTGATAAAATAAGAGATAGAGAAAAAAATAGATGTGTAAAATGTATCTTACTTTTATATGATTCATGAATTGGAACCAAAGAATATAATTACTCTGTATTGTTCAGGATCTTTTTTCCCCTCCCTTCCACACTTAGCTTCTGAATTTCTTTAATCAAAGTCATAGTCCCCCTTTTCTGCTCTTCAATTACTTTTGATTTGATTCATTGCACACCTTTATCTCTTGCATGCATGATGCATTGATCCAATGTATTCGAATGGACATGATCAACAAGCAGCCGCACTACATATATATATCCGGCCTTGAAAACCTGCTTGTTTTAAGGTCCCAGTGAGAAAACTTGCTGATTAATCGGACACAATATTGTGTTTACACTCCTTTATGCGCAAATTGATCTCCACATGACATGAATACATTTGAAACTCGGTGATTGGTAGGTAGAGATGGATGGCGGTGCATGGCTACCCCTTTTCTAGACAACCCAACATCAACACGAGGGTCAGTACTGTCACCAAGCAATTGCCATTAATGCTAAACTATTGAATTCAAAAAGCAACTAAGGATTTAGAGACATTTTCCAAAATCTCCTCCCCTGAATTGAAACTGAAAAAATTAAAATAGTTTAGGAAACACAATTGTATCACTGACATGACATGTGTTAGGAAATAACACATCTGAAAAAGTAAAATAAATCAGAAGCGCAATCAACAACATACAAATATAACGTGGAAACTTTAAAACCGAAAAAAAAACATGATCGTTGTCAAAACTAACTACCGGAGAATAAACACTATGTAAAAATGTTACTACACATAGACTTTACTCTCAACCACCACATGATCCTAGTACACTCACACTCTCGAAAGCGAATATTTGAACTACATCTCACAATACTCTAAAACAAGAGCATAAGAAAAAAAAGAAACACAAATATAAACTTAAAGTGTTTTCGGGTGCTACTGTTTTGGTGTTTTGGTGTGTTGAAGTAAGAAGCTTGAGATCCCTATATATAGCCTTGGACTCCCTGATTCTTCACCATTCTAAGCAATGTGAGACTTCTCTAAGATGTATTCCTTGATCTTTTTTCTCTTTCATTAGCAATGTGAGACTTGCATTGCAATCAATCCCAACAATCTCCACCTTAATTGTAATGGTCTTTATTGTCTACACCGACAATCATTGTCTTCACCGACAAACATAATTCTCATCGTCTATATACCGACAAATTAAATTATCATACTTCACCATAAAGAGTACACTACACTTGGAAATAAACCATCCCAAAAAAATTCTCCACTTAGAGCTAAATCATTCCATGAATTTCTACATGCCGAAACGTTGCTGAAAATTTATGGTGCAACTTCCATGTTGGCTTTCTACGGAAGTTCATCAGCATCGACATAACCATGTACCTTGCATCAACGTCAAGGCAACCAATGGCCGCACGCTATCATCACACCTTGCATCTATATCAACTAATGTTCGTGTGTCACCTAGACAATTTCATGTCCAAAACACATTGTGTAATCATGATTGCATCAACTCCTCCATTACAACATCATCGCAACTGCACACCAACAGTAAACCGTGCACCAGGTTGGTTCCCAGGAAAGCAAAATCTCCCAAAACAACACTTCACAATGTCACACTGCTTCAGCAACTTCACAGTACCACACAAAGTGATATCCATCGACCCAGAAACTCTGGTACCACTGTTAAAAAATAACACAATTGTAAAAGTAAAATAAATCAGGAGCGCTATCAATAACACAAGAATATAACGTGGAAACTCCAAAACCGGTGAAAAAAACCACGATCGTTGTCAAAACCGACAACCAGAGAATAAACACCATGTGAAAATTGTTACAACACATAGACTTCACTCTCAACCACCCCCATGACCCAGTACACCCACACTCTCCAAAGTGAATATTTGAACTGCATCTCACAATAGTCTAAAAGAAGAGCATAAGAGAAAAACAAAACACAAATACAAACTTAAAGTGTTTTTAGATGCTACTTCTTTGTTGTTTTAGTGTGTTGAAACAAGGAGCTTGAGATCCATATATATAGCCTTGGACTCCTTCATTCTTCACTATTCTAAGTACTGTGGGACTCCTCTAAAATGCATTCCTTAATATTTTTTCTCCTTCATTAGCAATGTGAGACTTACATTACAATTAACTCCAATAATGTGCGCAGAAAGACATTGAGACACATGACATGATATATCAAGTCCTTAATAAGAAATAAAATGCTTAGAAAATTAAGGACATGATCATGTTTTAGGATCAAATGGTTGCGACAACTGATAAGGAATCCAGAAAGAGCTGCTAGGTACTCAAAGACTCACATAGTTTACATGATAATCATTAAATTACTTAAAGTACACGAATATTGTGAAAACTTGAGAACTTTAAATGCATGGGTATAATGACTACTTTGCATATGTGGGGTGTTTGCACTCCTTGCTACTTTCATCTGTCATTGTATATGTTGCCTGTGAATTTTATTATGTGTGAACCCTACTTCTCAAGTGCTAAATAAGTTGACAGGCTATACCTAAATGATACTACTTACCCATAACTGTCAAGCAGACGTGATTGATTGAATAGAAATTAAATCGGATCAGAGAACTAACTTAAGAGATATTTCACTATCTAATTGTAGACTAGTTAGTTGAGAGAAGAGATGGCAATATAACTCGCACTCGTGTTGATTTAATAAGGTAAAATCTAATATGATTGGTTTGAGTTTGATATTAGTAAAATCTGCACCCAAACTCAAACAATATATATATATATATATAGGATGTATCATATGAGAAAAATGTTCTTATGTGAGAAAATAAGAATAAATTGTGATCGTTAGATCTAATCATAAATGATCAAGATTAAAACATGAAGTCATGTGACATTTTAAAAAATTCACATGATCTTTTTAAGTGGTCATGTGAGCATTAATTTATTTTAATCTTGATCATTCATGATTAGATCTAACGGTCACAATTTATTCTTATTTTCTCACATAAAAACATAAAAACACTTTTCTCATATGATACATCCCCTATATATAAAATTACAAAATAACTCATATATATATATGTATATATATATATTTTGATGAATTAACTGAGTATGGAAAGACTTGAATATAAGAGTTTATAACCATAAATATATGATATGGTATATTGATTGAGTGTTGCTTTGTTCTATTATCTATATATAAAATTTAGTTGGTTCTATCTCTTGTTTTGTTAACAAAACGATCATATTTGAGCAACATCATGTTTTTTATAAAATAATATAAAACAGATTTTTCACAACAGAATAATATAAGATGGATCTTGTTTTGCAAAAAAAAAAAACCCATGCATCCAGTTAGGTTATGACGTGGGTCTGAGACTACAACAAGTTTCAGTAGACCCAATAGGGTTTTGGTTGAGTATGAGAGTTCAAGTTTAGGAAAGGAAAAACTCGAGTCTGACACGACCCATTGTCATCTCTAGTTGAAAGCATAAGAAAACGAATCCTTAAAATAACCTACTATTGATATGATTAATTACATTGTGTTAAATTGAGCGCAGGAAAAAGAAGAATACATCATTAATCAAACAGAATAGCAAACAAACATACATAAAAATGAGGTTCAATTCATCTCTTACACTAAAATCTTGAGATAGGGTGTTTAGCTACTCATAGTAATAAAGTAAGAAATCATACAGTTTCAAGTAGCTAACATCTTACAGAGAACTGAGACATTAAGTCTGGAATCATCATGTCTTTCTTCCTTTTCTTCTTCTCATCCTCAAAAGCTTGTCGGTTGTGTGTTGCACTCTAGCCTCATTGCCTCATCGCATGCCTGGCCAATCTCTTATTTTTTAGCCTTTTACCATCCTTTAGTTAATAGAAATAATTAGGTTCTGGAAAATAGATACAATCGTGCTACTTAAGAGAAAAAACCGTTGCTACAAAATTGGCCTCCATGAGCGTGTAGGGACTTGGACAAAGTAAAAAACTTGAAAATTTGATCGAGCACAACCGTACCAAGAGCGGAGAATGCTAAGACCGACGTCTTAGCTAACTGGCTAGCATTAAGAAGCCTAATAACATGCATCTAGGAGACTCTATCCTACCTTAGCATACAAAGGGGTTAAGTGTAATGGTCATGGATAAGCTCATAAGAATGTCAATGAGTACGGGTGGGCATGGGTAGTATATACCCACCACCCACTCCGCAGATGAAAATTCATATCGTTCCCGCTCCATACCCACATGAAAAATTCACATGATTCTTGAATGAATGATATTCTTACTGCTGGATATATAAAATCGTGCACTTGCGGTTGCATTAAGCTATTCTAAAGATTCAAACAAGGAATAAAATATTATTTTAAATGAAAATAATTTTCTCAATTTCTCTTATCTATTCAGTAAAATAAAAGAAAAAAATTCACATAATTATTTTTCTTCTCTATTTCGATAATATTAAACAAGAATAATTATATCTTCACACCTCATTTTTGAGGTGTGGGGAGGTGGAAAAGGAGAGAGATAGAAAGAAATGAGAGAGAAAATAAAAATGTGATAGTTAATTTGATTAATAAAGAAGAAAAAAATAAATAGAAATTAAGGTGGAAAAGGAGTGAAGAGATATGTATATATCATAACTCATTAAACAACGAACCAATCAAATTTATTCTTTTTCTTAGTAACTCTTTCTCTTCTCGATTTTCTACTCTAATGTAATTTTCCTAATATCAATTTTTTGAACAGTCAAGTCTTAAAGTAAACAAAAGAAATTAAATGCTTACCCCACCTTGAACAATCACCACCGGTCATTACCCTACCCCTCTCTTGTGGTTGTTAACCACAGAATTCCCTTAATTATTGGTTATGTTTGGCATGCCATTTCAGCTAGCTTATAGCTTATTTGACTAGCTTAAAGCTTATTTGAGTAACTTAAAAACTCTTTAAAAGTGTTTGGTAAAGGAGCTTATTTCAGTAGCTTAAAGCTTTAAGCTATAAGCTATCTCAGGTAGCTTATAGCTTATTAAATTTATTCTTATTTTTATCTTTATTAATTTATTAAAATTCTACCATTACCCTTATATATTTATAAAAACACTAAACCTATTTTTCATCACACTTAAGTATACAGTTCCCGCCAAACCGCTGCGCACCACAAGTATTAAAAATATTATATTAAGATGATAAATAACTTGAGTTAATAAAAATATTTAAAGTGATATTAATTTTAATATTAATATCATATAGATATTAATGTGAAAATAAAGTAATGCTAAATATAAAATTAATTATACAAGTATGTCCTTTTATGTCATTTTACAATTTCAGCTTGTTTAACCGCTAGTTTTTCCAAACACTTTTGTTTTAATCATGTAGCTTTTCAGCTTTCAGCTATCAGCTAGCTTATAAGCTTTCAGCTAGCTTTTTAGCTTTCAGCTAGCTTATCAGCTAAACATGCAAAACATAGCCATTATCTAGTATTTTTTTCGGTGTTAATCAGGTACAAACGGCCGATAACTATAAAAATAAAAAATTAAAAATAAAACTAATCTCTCATTTTTTTTTGAACTAATTAATCTCTCATCTTATTAAGGCATTAAGCGGTTGAAGATTAATCAATAATATCTTTCATTTGTTAGAATTGAGAATCGAACATTCAACTGATTGTTTAAGGAAATGAATCGCTAATGTGTCAATCTAGTTGAATATTTTAGTAACTTGAATGCTGGTCAAGTGGTCATGGTAAATGTATAATCTCTACAAAACGTGGAAATGGAAAGCTGGCGATCACAGATTCACAGTTGATTGCAATTGCGTCACCCAGTTGTAAAGCATGTAATTACAAGTACTACTTTGGTTCATGATTTTCTCCGCCAGACTCATTAGTGATCTCATCTCATACCCTATATATAGACCCACCAACCTCAGCACTACTACATAGATTGTAGTGCACACTACAGTAGAGTGAGGTGACAATTGAGCACATTGGAAGATAGATAGAGAGAGAGATTAAAGTGGTAACGACAACCCCACCATTTTCATCTTCATGACTCTCCTATTTTTTTCTTTCTTTCTCCCTTTGATTGACAGTACATACAATTAAGAAGCAGTGTGTGTGATAATCAGGAAAAGAAAAAGAAGAGTGCCCTTGTTCTGATTTTTCTTTCCATATCTAGTTTCCATAGAATTTACTTTGGTGGGAAAAGGAAAGGAAAAAGATGATTTTTTTGCTAACCTTTGTTTTTGATTGTTTTGGAAACAGTGCGGTTTGCCAGATTTGTGTGGTGGTTGGTTGTGAGATCTAGCTTCAATCGCTTTCACTCCCTTCTCTGACTCTCATGAAGACATTGACTACTCTTCCCTTTACTCTCTTTCCCTACTCCTTTGATACAGTTTTCTCTTCCGTGATTTCTGCTTCTCACCTTTAACTCTTTCTTTCTTTTTATTATTCACTTATTGCTGTGTAATGTGTATATAACTCCTCCGTTATTTTGTGATTAATGTTTTATGCAACCCTTTCCCTTTCCCAGCAATATATTTTTCATTCTGATATTTTTCCTTGGAATTTTGGTACACTTTGTGGAGAACGGGTGGAGCAGTAAGTTCAAGATGTAGTTATTTTGAATAATATTCTTGTTTATAGCAATTTCCTTTGATTTGATGCATCTAATGTTCATCTATCTGTTGTGCATGATAATCAAGAGCTGCGTTTTATTTTAATGATGGAAGGAAAATGTTTGAGGAGATCTTGTATTATCTCCATCGGTTTTCTGAGTTAGCTTTTGAAGACCTAGGGTTAGGGTTCTTGCATCAAGGATTTGGTTTTGAAAATTCCCAATATAAATTTAATTTGCTGTTTTTTTTTAAAAAAAAATCTGATATCGGCTGTATTTTTGCCATTATGGTCTGATTTGGTGCCATTTTGTTTGATTTTAGATCTGATTAGATATTAATCTTACACTATTGGTCTTGAATTTCTTTTACAATCCTGAGTCTAGGTTTTGGTTAGTTTTGAGTTGGATTAGTGATATTTGAGATGGCTCGATATGGATGGATAATGAATTCGGAATGAATGGTTTAAGAGAGCTTCCTTCAGTCCACTCATGGATGGGTAAGGGATTTGAATTAGCTGCTGACTCATTCATTCAAACACGATAGATCATAGAACAAGCGTTGCTATCGTGAATGTGTGAATGATGCGGGAGCTTATTTCATCCTTCTCTTGTCTCTGCTTGGACTGAAGGGAGCTCCCTTTTAGTCTTCATACCATTTATTATCTTACCCGTTTGCTGTTCATGTCATCATCTTCTCCTCTTGCTTTATATTTTATTTGTGATCATGCAGGCTGGTGATGCCATTATCAACAAGCACAATGCTGAACCTTATGGTTTACTAGACTAATCATTTCATTTTATGTGATTGTTATTATTCTCATCTTGCTCTGTAAGTTATTGTTTTGAGAACTGATTTAGTTCCTTAATTTTGTGGGTTGTTCTCTGTAGCCTTAGCCATATTGTGGTAAGAAACAATTTAGTGAATTTGTTTCTACTTCTTAACTACTACATTTTTTTTTACCTTTTTTTAGTCATTTAATTTTATGTAACTATTTTTTTTGGTATAACATGTTATCTTTCACATGGGACAATCCTCCTTGGTTGAGAAGCTCCATGTCCTGATGGGTTAACTCTTCATGTATAGGTTTTTTTCAAACTCAGTACTTCATGGGACAAGCAGCATGAAGTAGCCTTTCTTTTATAATTTTCATATGGATATATATGATGAGAGGTTGTTTGGTTAACCTAGGTGCACGTCTTATAGGTCAGTACTAGGAAATTCAAATATCCTTCAAATATCCTTGTGGCAGTGGCAATTAAGAGCATCTTCAATGCTAGTTCAATGCTGGTTCTTAATAGGTTCTTGCAGCTACTGACTATTGTTTTCTTTGGGATGCCCATTGAAGTAATATGGCATGGCCTTGCTTGTTGCTAAACGTTGCAATGGTTGCTAGCTCTGTTCTTAGGTTACTTTTGCTTAAAAAATTATTTTGCTCATTCATTAAGTTGAAAATAAAAAAATCTCAATATACGAGGTATTGTCGAACTCAACTAAAACTAAAATAAGTAATTGTAGCAAAATCTGCATCGATTTGTTATGAGTTCTTTATGTCATTTTGGGCCCACAAGAATATTGTCAAGCAACCCATATGCTAATCAGGGATGGAGATGGAGATGCTCTAAGAGGTGGGCAAGGTATTTCACCATGACACCTTGTTTTCAGACAGGAAAAAATAGCTATGACTCATTCACATTAATCTCTCATTCCACCGTAAAAAAAAATTCTCTCATTCCATTTCGACTCCATTTTCTTTACATCTTTCTTTTCTGTTTCAGTCACATCTCTTACTTTCTTTTTTTAACTTTTTAAATGCCTGCTTTTTTTTTCAGACATTTGTTTTCTCAAGATGGAGTGTTTAATCTTTTCTATGGGGATTGATCCCGGCTATGCACTTGTCATCTTATGTCTACCTTATGTCTATCAGCTCTTATCACTTGATTTATACCTTATTGACACAAAGTAACTATAACTGCTCGTGTGTAGGAAACTCATGTTAGTATATACAAATTTACCTCGCTCCCACTCAACTCAAGTATAGTTTAATGTGTTCCTTCATGTGGTGGATGCATGCAGCACAGAGTGGAATGTGGCGCATGTTTTCATTGATAGCTGGCTGGGGACTCACAGTCACATACGCCTCAGAAATCGATTGCTGTGTATTGTCGGTCACTTTATTCCAAAACACAACACAAAAGCAATAACTGTGGCCAGTTTCACACATTGGTGGTTTGCTTTATTAGTTGGAGGAGCTCAAATGCCAGCAACTTCTAAGACCATTTTAATTGGATGGTGATTGGAACACATCTGGGAGATCTGATTGCGATGTGTCAATGACGATGAGCCTCAACAATCATCCTAAAGTGTCATAAGGTGAAGCAAAGCAATCAACCCTGGAGGAATGACGATACAAAAAATATTTAAGAGTATTTATATTGTTATTTTCTTGAAATGTTCATTGAAGAGAATTGGTATGAGATGCAAGAGGCTGGTTGTAAAGTGTCTTTGGTGTTGTCTTTTTCACGTTTTAAACTGAGAACATTCTTTATCAAGTTCCAGTTTTGCAATTAAATATTGGACGTGCAAACCGCCACCAAAATTCCTGCCTTACTCTGTTGTGGGGTGGGGCCCAGCCAGAGATTGGAACTTGAACCCATAACTTACTTTTTCACATTTTTCAATTTTTTGCTTTTTCCTCTCAAATTACAGAGCATAAGACATTAAAAAATGTGCTTTGAATCTTGATTGATGCATGTATGGAGAAATATTTATTGAGAAATGTCTGTCTACTTAAAGTGACTTTTGAGCTTTGAGAGATTAGTCTCATTGCGTTTGTTGATGAGATACCTTGAAAAGAAAAAATTACATAAAAAATGTGTTACTGCTAGCATGTTTCAATTCACTATAAATTCTACTCATGGTAAGCAGACTATTTTAGAATACTTTGTCTAAAATGCTGTTTTTAGTAAACTGCTATCAGTCAACTGATTCCCCTGGAGAATTTTAAAAATAGTCACGAGGCTTATCATACAATATGCACATATATATGTCTTACAAATATATGCCTCATTTGTTTTAACATATTCATATAGTTTTGGTACTGTTAGACTTAGATCTACTCTGAAGCCTGATCTTATATTGTTTTTTTTTTTTGAAACCTGATCTTATATTGTTAAGAGTACCATTTTTAGCATATTAAGATATGATAAGATTTGGGTTTTCTAAACTAGTTGTCTTTGTGGCGGAAGTGCTATTCGTCAGAGTTCAGACAACACTTCCAATAGGATAATTTTATTTTAGTATTGCATTTGCATGTGTGTAACTGAACTAACTTATAAACTAAGCCAGTTCCATGACAAGTTCGAGATGCAAGTACACTTGAACTAGATCGAACTAGCTTTTTACCTATTATTTAATTTTCTTATGCTAGAGCTCGAGAACAGAGCATGTTGCCAGACTTTTGATGTAATTAAATTATAAAGTTCCATTAAATCAGAAGAAGATTATGCACAAACCCCAGTTCTGTGTTTATTTGTCAGAATCTGCCAATTATTTTGTTCCAGGTTAAATGTTGATGCCATTCTTTACATGCAGGATCACTACTATTTTCGATTTTTTTTTTGTTACAAGAGGAAGAATGGATTGGAATTCCCTGCTGTTGTCTCCTTCTATACGCAACCGGAATCAAACCAACCTCGATTGGTTCTTCCTGGATCGAACGGAACCGCCACCAACCTCCGCTGTTTTGATTCCTTTGCGTGGTTTCTCCTCCTCCGCCGCTGCTCCTCCCTCCTTTGAGTATATATTGCTGTCCCTTAAGTATCACGTTTGTGCGATTTAACTCCCTGATGTTCAAAACGAGCGATTTAGGTCCTGTCATTTTTATTTTGTGCAAATAAAGTCCCTCCGTTAACTTGTCATCCAATTTTTAACGGACGTTGCTTACATGACACAACTATTTACACCACCTTAACCTAGTTTTGCACCACTTTGCTAATTACACCACTTATTATGACACATAAGCAAATAAAAAAGAATAGAACAATTTAATTAGAAAACCAAATTAAAACTAATATAATTAAACATAACGTAAAAAAATTCCAATTAAAATTCATCTTCTTCCCCAATCTGATCTGAACCCCAAACCACCACCACCACCACCACCACCTTCACTCCCACCACTCCCTTCTTAACCCACACAACGTTCTTCACCATTACAGAACCCACATTCACAAAATCCAGATTCGGATTTGCCATCTCAGCCATCATAAACGTCTTCGACGCCATCGTCATGGTGCGGCCTCGTCGTGATTGAAGGGAAGTCGTTGTGTCCATAACCCAGCCACCGTGAAATCGTCGAACCCCCACCATGATGGAACTAGAAACATTGCACGTCTTCGGCGCAGTCTCCGTCTCCGGCGCTGCAACCGCTTCCCTCCCCTTCAATCGCTTTCCCTCTTCGCGATATAGGGTTTTGGAGTTTCTGATCTGAACAGGTTTGGAGAGTTTTGGTGTTTTTTGACCTGAAGAGATTTGGGGGTTTGTGATTTGAAGAGGTTGTGATTTGCTTCTCGCGAGTTCTGATATGAAGATTGCTTTGATTCATCTTCTTCCGATCCCTAGAAATCTCTCCCTAATTTCTGTCTCTAGGAAGTGCTTTTGGGTTGGGGAGTGATGGAGGAAAGAAGAAGACGAAGTAGTAGTGGTGGTGGGTGAAATTGAGAAATGGAAGAATTGATGTTACTGTGTCTCTGCGAATTGTTACTGGGTAAGGGAGAAATTGAAGAGAGAAGAAGATGAAGAAGGATTGAAAATGATGAAAAATTAAAAGAACAAAAATTATTTTTAAAAGAAAAAGAAAACATATGATATGGAATCCTAGTGGCACCCATTGTCAGATCCAGATCATTATTGAAGGCCACATAGGCGACGTCCGTTAAAAATTGGATGAGGGACTTGATTTGCACAAAATAAAAATGTCGGGATTCAAATTGCTCGTTTTGAACATGAGGGATCCAAATCGCACAAACATGATACTTTAGGGTCCAAAATTGCAATTAAGCCAAAATAAAATTCACCCATTATTACACGCACTTATTAGAAGGGTGTTGAATTATGTATGTGTAAACCTTATATTGTTTTTGACAACTTAAAATTTTGTTTTCAAAATTCTTCTTGCGTCGGCTAAACATTAGTCACAGCGGATAATTGCAAGAAAATAAAAATTGAGGGCTCACATAATTTTATCATAGTTCACCTAATTTGAGTTGTATCCCGTTCTTGGTTTTCCACCATGATTTTCACTAAAAATAGTATTAATAGGACTCCTCCAATCCTCTTGAACAAGTATTGTAGGGACTTCTCCTAAGTGTTCTTTAATTTAGTCTCTCCAAGTCGTGGAGTATTGTCATGTTCTCCTCCCAAGTGTTATTTAATCCACTCCAATTTGTTGAGTATTTGCGGGACTCTTCTCAAGTAATCTTTGATTCATCCTCTTAAAGTTGTTGAGTATTCTTTTGTTGGGGGAGACAGAGGAGCCCATGACCGAGGAGCAAGACAGCAAGAGATATCGACGCCACATCTTTACTCAAAACCTTAAGGCATTAGGCTTATGGGTCACATCTCTTATAAAGTCTTCTCCTCACCCACTCCTAACCAATATGAGACTCAAACTCCGCACTTGAATTATCAACAATCTCCCCCTCAAGTGCGAGTTGAAGGTGTGAAAAACGACTAGAAGGGGGGGTTGAATATAGTTTTCAGAATAAAACTTTCCCCTTAAGATTTAAAGTAAATCTTTTCGGTTTATCTGAGATAGATGGTGCTGCGGATAAAGATAGAGAGAAGAGAGAAGCACACAAGTATTTTATCCTGGTTCACTTGATAAATCCCTCAAGCTAATCCAGTCCACCCGTTAAGGTGATTTCTTCCTTCTTAGAATGAAGACAATCCACTATTCAGAGTTTGTTGCAACTGCACTAGCAACCTGCTCAGTGACTAACAATACAATGAACTAGTAAACACTAAGATTCACTCTCTTAGTCTTCTCAAGGATACTGACCTAACTGGTCCCTTAAGGAATCACCCCTAAGATACACAGATCCTAGTCTTCTTAAGGATACTAACCTACCCGGTCCCTTAAGGAAAAACAAACAACTGTTTGAGGTTGGTGTTTACAAAGGTTTTCTTTTGAATAAGCTAAGTGTAAACTAAATAAGAACAGATGAAGAAAGTGGAGGCTTGAGTCTTTTCTTGTATTGCAGCTCTTGGTTTCTCTCTCTTATCTTTCTTCTTTTCTTCAGCCTTAAATAGTCCAAGGTGCAAAGGATATTTCTGTTGAGAGAATGTGACCGTTGGAGGGCATTTCTGGAACTTCCAGAACCTACTGTGGCTGAACCTTGGTAGGTAGGCTTGTCAGAATAGTACACTGCTCTTGTACTACTTGATAGAGACATTTGCCTTTAACCATTGACTTCTGATCTGACGACGCTTCATGTTGGAACTTGTGAAGCTTGGTGATCAGAGTCAGAGGGAAGCTTGGATCCTCTGACCTTCGTAACTTCTGCTTCTGGACCTCAGAGTAGAAAGTACTTGGTCTTCAGAGCCAGCTTACTCTTGGACTTCAGAGTTTTCACTTCTTAGCTTCTGGACCTTCAGAGCTTCTGGACCTTCAGAGCCTCTGGACCTTCAGAGCTTCTGGTCTTCAGATCTTCTAATCCTCAGAACTTCTGATCTTCAGATCTTCCGATGAATATATCTTCTGGTATCAGAATCAGAACCTGTTTGTCAAAACACTCAAGACAAACGTTAGAGTATCATAATTGTTCATCCACAAATAAATACTTGTTATCATCAAAACATAGAGTTGTACCACATGACCAAATCTTGATCTTACAATCTCCCTCTTTTTGATGATGACAAAACCATGTATTTTGATGAACAACTCTAAACAAATAAACTAAATACACTCAGAGTATAAGGTATCAGAGTTAAAGCTTATCCTGATGTGTATAGTTTATCTAGCTCCTTCTGAATCCAAGACTCGAGCTTTATTCTGAGCTAAGCTCCCCCTGAATCTAATACTTAATATCAACCTCGTTAGAAGTATCTAGATTCTGAGCTATATTGAAGTATGTGATCAGAGTTAATTGAGTCATAAGATGTATCATAACATTGAAAGAGATGACATCAATCAGAATGTATCGTCAGAGCATAGAAATTGATCACATAAGGAAGTTGTCAAGATACTATTAGTTCTCCCCCTTTTTGTCATAAGCAAAAAGAATGAAGGTGGAAAAAAATAGTAAGAGCATAAGACGAAATACTCCCCCTCAGAAGGAATACCAAGGGATACTTGGCTTCTGATTAGTATATCTTCTGATGAGAGCAGAAGTGTGGTTCTGGTGACATCTCCAATCTGGACAAAAATTTCATCTTCAGATACTTCAGAATGAGAAGATATGAACCTACTCTTCTTCTAATGATGCAAGTCAGAAGTTGTAGTAGCATCTTCTGATGTTGTTGCTTCGGGTTTGTCAAGTTCTGAGTCTTTGTTTCTTTCTGAAACGGTCATGCTCATCTCTGCAAGCTTTTTCAGCTAGCTTTGACTTGTCAGAGTCAAGCTTATCATTAATTCTAACATGAATAGCGTTCAGAATATCAACAGAGGGGTTCTTATAAAAAACCAATGATTCCTTGACCAAATCTTACTCTACTGATGGCTCCAAGATCAACTTCACCTTCAGGTTCAAGTTTTGGATCTTGGGACATATGCCTTTCTCCCGTCATGTGTTTCCTGCATCCACTGTCCAGGTTCCATGGTTGGAGTTTCGATGGACCTATTGAAGATATCTGCAACATTGATAAGCGCATAATTGATACACTTTACGTGTGTCTTTCTAAGCTTCATTATATACATTTTTGTGCTTAATTGTTATGACTTAGCCATGTTTTGACCATTAGTGCTTATTTGGATTATTCATGGAAAAGTGCTTAATTCTACACTTTTAGTTTCTGTGACTGTTTTTCTAGAACAGGTTGAACCTGGAGCTACAAATATCCAAATTGGGCGAATAATATGTCATTGGAAAGATCACTCGAAGCCCTACAACTTTCATGTTCAGCACAATTTGAGAATCAGCCTCTAACTTGGTCATAATTTCCTTGCAAAGTTGCTGTCGCTAATCCTGCGAGTCTGGAACAATCTGCACTAAAATGATCATATCTTGGGCTACAGAACTCCGAATTAGGATCCGATTGAAGGCCCTCGAAGCTGACTTAAAGAGCTACAACTCTCATGTTTACCTCAATTGAAGATTCAGACTTCTTGTGGGACCTGAGAATGCCTGATTGTTCAGCAGCTTACTCCTTTATGTGGGCCCGATTTTGTGAAGATTTAGAAAAGATTTAGACAACAAAGATTGTTACTTGATGAACAAGTTTATTTATTTGTATAAATAAGTGAGTTTAGGCTTTAGTTAGACAACACCACCTCACCACATCTCACCATCACCTCCTCCACCTTCTCCTAATATCTCTCTCCATCTTTTCTAGTATGAGTTGCTAAACTCCATAGTTAGTCTTAGGATTTTTAATATTCTTGTGGTTGCAAACTTGAGGTTCTGTTCTTAATGCAAATTTCTTCTTTATTAATTCTCTTCATCTCTTTTTCTGATCTAGGGTTTGCTTAATTCCGTAGTTTTAGAAATAAGAGTTGATGCATGTTCGCTTAGTTCATGTTAGTTTGTAACTGTTTCTTAATCGCTTAGTTTAGGAAACTGTGAATTGATTTTCGCTTAGTTAATCAACTCTCACGAATTAGGGAAACAATAAGGAAGAATTAATCTTTTGTAACCAATGAAGGTTTGTTGCACTTGAATGTTATAATCCGATGACTAACACTTTCTTTTATCTGAATTAAATCTCTATTAATTTCTGTTTGTTACCTTCTATTGAATCAATCAGAAAATCCCCTTTTTAATTTGCTTTTGTTTTACTCTAGTATCAATTAATAATTCATCAAGTCCTTGTGAGATCGATCCTGGTGTTCAACACCTTGTACTGCATTCAAAGCAAAATACTTTGGCACGCACCCGCGACAGTGCGTTCGTAAAATTGGCGCCGTTGCCGGGGACTTCGGTGATTATTAATTGTTTTTAGAGTATTTTTTATTTTTTGTATTATTTTACTATTTTTATTTCTATTTTCGTTTTTATTAAAAAAAAAGTGGAACCAACGTAACAGCATTATACACCTTTTGATTTTTACTATTATTAGATTGTAGTTTAGTTTTTTTTATATCTTCTATATCTATCTCATATCTTTTATCTCAATCTCATATCTCTTAATTCTCTTTCTTATCTTTTATTTTTATATCACTATCTCTTTCTTATTTCTCTATCTTTTCTCTCTTTTATTTTATTTTGCTATCTTTTCTGTCTTCTTTCCCTTCATAGTTATTATTCTTATTATTATTACTAGATTTGTTTCTTTTACTAACCTTTTTTTTTCCTTTTATTGTTTCAGGTCTCGTTCAATTTTTTTTTGTTTTCTTTATTTTTTCTTGTTTTATTTTACTAACGTTGAACTCTTTTTCTTGTTTTTTTTACTAACGTGTTTTTTTTTCTTTTTTTTGTGGTGAAAAAAAAAAATATAATATTGGATCACAAGTGTTGGTTTGTGGAGCTTTTGCAGTGATGGAAGCTAAACTTGATGAGCTAGAAGCCAAACTCGACGAGATACAATTTTCTGTTATACAAATGTTGCTCAAGAGCCGTCAACAACAGTTTGAGTCACCTCAATGTTATCCACGAGAGAATTTTGAAAATATTTGGTGTGACCCACCTTGCTATCATCCACAAGGGCAATTCCAGCAACCTATTTATGCACCACCATACTACTATCCGCAAGAGGAATTTCAATATCCTTTTCATGATCCACATCATTCACAAGAGGAATTTCATCAACCTTGGAATGATCCACCACAATATTTGGAAGACATTTCAAAGCAATATGAAGCAAACCAAGCCCAGTTTCAACAATCTCGACACGAGGAACCTTCCATATTGCAAGAAATTCAAGACATGTTGAACCAAATGTCTGCAAATCTCAATGCAAATGCCGATCAACACCTGCAAGATACTGCATATTTACAAGCTCCAGTTAACGAGCTAGTTGCATGCGCTCCCACATTGCAACATGAAGCTTATGCGGAGATAGATGATGAAGTTAATTCTTATGTTGATACTCATCTTGATGCTAACACTGATGGTTCTAGTGATGCTAGTGAGCTTGAAGTCAATGTTGCTTTTGATACTAGTGTTGATAGTCCAACATGTTTTGATTTTGCAGATTCTAATGATGAAGCCAACCAACAAGAAATACATCTCCCTCTTCCACATAGAACTTATGAGAGTGAGAAGATGTACCCTGGTGAAGAAGAAAATAAGTTGTTGGATGATTTCAAGAAGTGTTTTGCAGGGGATGAAGTTAAAAAGATGGATGTAGAATGTGGATCTAAATTAGCAATTTTTCCACATAAGCCGCTTTTAATTAATCTAGATATTTTTGAAAAAGTTGTGCTTATTGGAGACTATGTTGATTGCAAGGAGTCAATTTCCATGGAGGACTACTTTTTCAAACCCTTGCCAAAGCCACCAGACAAAGAGTTGATTGTTGAATGTACTGATTTTTCATTTACTCTTATTTCAGGTGGTACACATGCTCGAAAAAAGTTTTTACTCAAACTGAACATTGTCATGAGTCGTGCTGACAGTGGTAGAAAACAGTTTGGGTTTGTTAAGATTGTTGCAGATGAGATCCCTCCAAAACCACCTGACTTGTGGATTGTTGTTGTTGTGCCTCAAGACTATGAGCTTCCCCTTAATGCAAGGCCTCCGCCGGACCCAGGTGATAGCATTTTCAGAGCATTACCAGGTTTCATGTCTCGCCAGCTTCCTTGATCCCTGGTTTTTCCTAACCTTTCTCTTTTATTACACTTGTCTAATTTATTTGATGATTTGTGCCTCACATTGTGGACAATGTGTGATTTAAGTGTGGGGGTGGGAATCTTATTTAGGAGTAGTAGAACCTCAGTTAGGATAGTTTGCAATTATAATTTATTTGCTTTGTTTTTATTGTTTTCAATAAAATAGTTCACACTTTTTCAATGAGTTTTAAAGATGTTGAGTTTGTGAGCAATATAACCACTTTTATGCTAAGTTTCAAGTCTCTTTTGGATGAAGTTGCTTGCATTTTGAGTTCATCATGATTTGCATTGAGAACTGACTTGTTGGATTCATTGTGTTATATGCTTGCCATGTGAGACTACCTTGTGAGATTTTGGACCAAACGCTTGAATGGAAATATCTATGCCATGATGCTCTTCTTTCTTGTGTGATTTCCTTATGTTTATATGCACTGCAGAACTTGACTTGATTTTGACTCAAATTGTTGTTCATTTTCATACTTTGATGTGATAAGGCATTCTTTTCCAATAAGCTATTGGCCTAAAAAGCTTACCTTGCATGTTTTAACCTTTGTTACCCCTTTGAGCCTAATATCTCTATTCTTTTGTAGCTCATTACAAGCCTAAGTGAAAAACAATGATGATACCTTACCTTAGGAAATGTAAGAGCTTTGGAATTGACTTGGGAATGAGTATTCAACAAGTGCGGGGGTGATTTATTTGAATGCATGGTCTAAGTTGTTCAAAAGATGTGCCTTCCATGAGGATAAATTGTAAGCAAGCTGAAAAGAAGTTGAAAGAAAAAAAAAAGAAAAATATGCAAATGTCAAAAAAAGAGAAGTTACAAAGTGAAGGAAGGTACTAAAGAAAGAAAAGGAAGTGGAAGTTGAAAAAATGAAGTTGTAAAAGGAAGAATGTGTTAATTCTTGGGGTTGTGAGTAAGTTTAATTTGAATTTTTCCCCATTGCTCTTATTTTTCCTAAGGTTTTAACTCTGAATATCTTTCACAAATCCTTCCTTGACCTTAGCCTCATTACAACCTTCAAAAGTCCTTTGATCATTGTATGCATTTGTTCAATTTAATTGGTGTGTTAGAATCTTGTCAAGCCTATGATAGATGCATGTTTTCATGAGATGATGAGAGTTGCTTAAGCATGATTAAACACAAGCCCAAACACTTGAGAGTAGAGAGTATAACACTTGCATCCAACTTTGATGTTCAATTTGCGATTTCTTGTTGGCTTGGAATGTAGGTGATGGAATCTAATTTGTCTAATCTTTGTGGAAAATGAAGTGGTTGTTTTCTTGCTCATAAATCTGAATTTCTACTTCTCAAAGATAAGTGTGAGCTGAGTTTTTATGTTTTAGGAAGTACTTGTTATCATAATTGATTTTCTGAATCTTTTTTGAAGTTAAGTTTTGCCCAGGAGTGCAAAAAGTTAAGTGTGGGGGTATTTGATAAGCGCATAATTGATACACTTTACGTGTGTCTTTCTAAGCTTCATTATATACATTTTTGTGTTTAATTGTTATGACTTAGCCATGTTTTGACCATTAGTGCTTATTTGGATTATTCATGGAAAAGTGCTTAATTCTACACTTTTAGTTTCTGTGACTGTTTTGCTAGAACAGGTTGAACCTGGAGCTACAAATATCTAAATTGGGTGAATAATATGTCATTGGAAAGATCACTCGAAGCCCTACAACTTTCATGTTCAGCACAATTTGAGAATCAGCCTCTAACTTGGTCATAATTTCCTTGCAAAGTTGCTGTCGCTAATCCTGCGAGTCTGGAACAGTCTGCACTAAAATGATCATATCTTGGGCTACAGAACTCCGAATTAGGATCCGATTGAAGGCCCTCGAAGCTGACTTAGAGAGCTACAACTCTCATGTTTATCTCAATTGAAGATTCAGACTTCTTGTGGGACCTGAGAATGCCTGATTGTTCAGCAGCTTACTCCTTTATGTGGGCCCGATTTTGTGAAGATTTAGAAAAGATTTAGATAACAAAGATTGTTACTTGATGAACAAGTTTATTTATTTGTATAAATAAGTGAGTTTAGGCTTTAGTTAGACAACACCACCTCACCACATCTCACCATCACCTCCTCCACCTTCTCCTAATATCTCTCTCCATCTTTTCTAGTATGAGTTGCTAAACTCCATAGTTAGTCTTAGGATTTTTAATATTCTTGTGGTTGCAAACTTGAGGTTATGTTCTTAATGCAAATTTCTTCTTTATTAATTCTCTTCATCTCTTTTTCTGATCTAGGGTTTGCTTAATTCTGTAGTTTTAGAAATAAGAGTTGATGCATGTTCGCTTAGTTCATGTTAGTTCGTAACTGTTTCTTAATCGCTTAGTTTAGGAAACTGTGAATTGATTTTCGCTTAGTTAATCAACTCTCACGAATTAGGGAAACAATAAGGAAGAATTAATCTTTTGTAACCAATGAAGGTTTGTTGCACTTGAATGTTATAATCCGATGACTAACACTTTCTTTTATCTGAATTAAATCTCTATTAATTTCTGTTTGTTACCTTCTATTGAATCAATCAGAAAATCCCCTTTTTAATTTGCTTTTGTTTTACTCTAATATCAATTAATAATTCATCAAGTCCTTGTGAGATCGATCCTGGTGTTCAACACCTTGTACTGCATTCAAAGCAAAATACTTTGGCACGCACCCGCGACAGTGCGTTCGTCAAACATATATAATCTTATCCTTAGGTACCCACTTTCTGGGTCCTTTCTTGTTAGTTAGCCCAGAAGTTCTGACAACTTTGGGTCTTTCAACAGGATAATATAAAGGAATTTGAGCATGATATTTTGACATAGAGAAAGTTCCTTTCTTAAGAGATGATGGAGCAACTTCAGAAGGTTTAGAATAACTAATGCCATATATTCCATTTCTGCTTACGCCATAGATCATTGAAGCCATTAAGCTTCTGTCTACGCTTTTAGCCAGGAATCTTTGAAAAGATTTTTCATATTTAGATTCATTCTTACTATCAGAGGCATCACAAGCAACCACTTCTTCTAGCTTAGCAATCTGGTTCTTAAGCACAGAGTTGGAATTCACTAAAGCATGATTATTATTTTTCAATTAAGAAATAATTTTCTCATGTTCAGAAGGAGTCTTAGAAGCAGCAGAGAAATCCTTTTTCAACTTTTTATGCTTAGTGAATAAAGAGTTACACTTATCCATAATATCAGACAAAGCATGTTTTAGTTCAGAGGTTGAGGATGTTAACTCTGATGCTGAGTCAGAGTTAGTTGCATCTTTTGACTCTGCTTCTTTGTCTTTGACAATAGCCATGAGTCCTTGAACTTCACCATCAGAGTCAACATCCTCTGACTCTGATTCATCAAAAGTCACCATCAGACTTTTCTTTGTTTTGAAGTGCTTCTTTGGCTTTTTGTCCTTTGATGAACCTTTGTATTTGCTCTGCCTGTGCTTCCAGATGCAGTTGAGCTTTCTGGATATCAGGGTTAGCTCATCTTCATCAGAATCTTCAGAGGTTTCTTCAAATTCTTCTGCTTCAGCTTGGAGAGCTTTAGCCTTTTCAGATTTGGATTTCAAGGCTATAGACTTCTTCTTCTGATCATGATGTTCAGCACGCTTTAGTTCATGACACTTCAGTATGCTTATGAGTTCTTCCAAACTCATCTGCTCAACATCTCTTGTGAGCTCCAAGGAAGTTATCAAAGGCATCCAGCTTTCAGGAAGACCTCTAAGGATCCTCATGACATGATCAGCAGTGGTGTAGCTTTTGTTGAGGGGTCTTATTCCAGCAATAATCAACTGGAATCTGGAAAACATATCCTCAATGGATTCGTCAGGTTCCATTTGGAAGGATTCATACTGCCTGATCAGAGACAACGCCTTTGTCTCTTTCACCTTTTTGTTTCCTTCATGTGTCATCTTTAAGGAATCAAGGATACACTTAGCGGAATCACGATCAGTAATTTTCTCATATTCTTCATATGAAATGGCACTTTGCAGAATATCTCTTGATCTGTGATGATCTCTGAACTCCTTCTTTTGATTTTCACTCATCTTCTCCCTTGGGATCTTTACACCATGTTCATCAACATGAGGGGTGTAGCCATCAACAACAAAATCCCAGAGATCAGGATCAAAGCCAAGAAAGAAGCTTTTGATTCTGTCTTTCCAGAAATCAAATCTCTGACCATCAAAGATAGGTGGTCTTGCACTGTATTGATATTTGCTTGTAGTAGTGGTGGAATCCATGAGTTTTTCACACTGGCCCGGATCTACTGAACACTGTTAAGTGTGGTAATCAGAACTTGCGCTCTGATACCAATTGAAGGTGTGAAAAACGACTAGAAAGGGGGGGGGGTTGAATAGAGTTTTCAGAATAAAACTTTCCCCTTAAGATTTAAAGTAAATTTTTTCGGTTTATCTGAGATAGATGGTGCTACGGATAAAGATAGAGATAAGAGAGAAGTACACAAGTATTTTATCCTGGTTCACTTGATAAATCCCTCAAGCTAATCCAGTCCACCCGTTAAGGTGATTTCTTCCTTCTTAGAATGAAGGCAATCCACTATTCAGAGTTTGTTACAACTGCACTAGCAACCTGCTCAGTGACTAACAATACAATGAACTAGTAAACACTAAGATTCACTCTCTTAGTCTTCTCAAGGATACTGACCTAACTGGTCCCTTAAGGAATCACCACTAAGATACACAGATCCTAGTCTTCTTAAGGATACTGACCTACCCGGTCCCTTAAGGAAAAACAAACAACTGTTTGAGGTTGGTGTTTACAAAGGTTTGCTTTTGAATAAGCTAAGTGTAAACTAAATAAGAACAGATGAAGAAAGTGGAGGCTTGAGTCTTTTCTTGTATTGCAGCTCTTGGTTTCTCTCTCTTATCTTTCTTCTTTTCTTCAGCCTTAAATAGTCCAAGGTGCAAAGGATATTTCTGTTGAGAGAATGTGACCGTTGGAGGGCATTTCTGGAACTTCCAGAACCTGCTGTGGTTGAACCTTGGTAGGTAGGCTTGTCAGAATAATACACTGCTCTTGAACTACTTGATAGAGACATTTGCCTTTAACCATTGACTTCTGATCTGACGACGCTTCATGTTGGAACTTGTGAAGCTTGGTGATCAGAGTCAGAGGGAAGCTTGGATCCTCTGACCTTCGTAACTTTTGCTTCTGGACCTCAGAGTAGAAAGTACTTGGTCTTCAGAGCCAGCTTACTCTTGGACTTCAGAGTTTTCACTTCTTAGCTTCTGGACCTTCAGAGCCTCTGGTCTTCAGATCTTCTGATCCTCAGAACTTCAGATCTTCCGATGAATATATCTTATGGTATCAGAATCAGAACTTGTTTGTCAAAACTCTCAAGACAAACGTTAGAGTATCATAATTGTTCATCCACAAATAAATACTTGTTATCATCAAAACATAGAGTTGTACCACATGACCAAATCTTGATCTTACATGAGTCACCACCATATTATCATGGCCCCGCTCCGCAGCGAAAGATATCCACACTTGCACCTCTGTTCGCTCTACCGTGAGCAACAGAACCTGCCGCCTAGCCAAGCTGCTAGGAAGACTTTCGACACAAGGAGCCACTACCCAGGGTCCCACGAACCATCGACTTTGATACCATTTGTTGGGGGAGATAGGGGAGCCCATGGGCCGAGGAGCAAGACACCAAGAGATATCGACGCCACATCTTAACCCAAAACCTTAAGGCATTAGGCTTATGTGTCACATCTCTTATAAAGTCTTCTCAAATCCACTCCTAACCAATGTGGGACTCCAACTCCGCACTTGAATAATCTTTGCCAAAGCCTATCCAGACTTTACCACTATTCTCTATCTAAGCCTCTTCAGGCTTCACAAGTACTATTTGTCCAAGCCTCTCCAGCCTTCACGAGTATTCTTTGCTCTGATTACTTCAAGTTGTTGAATTTTCTTGTCCGAGTCTCCTCTTAAGTATTTGGGACTTCGCCAAGTATTCTTTAACAAGCATCTTCATGCTCTACAAGTATTGATAGAACTTCTCATTTTCAACAACTGAATGAAGGCTCCATTTATACGCTTGAGTAATATACATTGGATTCTACTAGTTTGCAACATTCTAGAGTATTTACATGATAGAGTTAAATATACATTGAAAGTTCTCTAATCCTAAATTTTGATTTTGATGAATATAAATAAACATTGCGACATTTAATTGATCTCAATCACTTACTACTTTTTCTCTTAAATTCTCAATAAATAGACTTTGAGTTTGAGTATTTTTTTCTCTTGCTTTTTCTTTAGAGGTGTGTCTTAGATCTTCAATGGGCACAACAATCTCTTGGTGTTTTGAGCGTGGTGTTTTTTATCCACTTTTTTACACTGACACTCACAAATGCGTTTTTATATCTTATAAGATAAATATAACCGTTAAGTTTTGAGGTTCAAGTTCTTCCTTTGATAAGTAATCTCTTGAAACTTTAAGGATGTGACGTTTGAATCTTTCTTCAACCTTTCTCTTTGAGTTCCAATGATTTTTTTCTTTAAAACTTAACTTTGTAGACATTGAGCTTGTCTTCAGTGAGAAAGAGAGCTTCTTCAGCGGATCTTTTCTTCATTGTCTCCTTGTTGGGCATTGGTTAGATTTGACGTTGACTACTTATGACAAGGAGTCTTCCAAATAAAGTGATGTGAACAATAATTTAGAAGATGTATGCAGTCTATGCTTATTCTATGGTGAAGAGGGCTATGTTGACAAGACTTCTAACAAAATGTGTTGATTATCTTTTGCAAGCTTTTGTACTTGAACATTCTAGAGAGTGTCTGGTTGTCTTTTAAGTGTAATGCATACTTGTGGACTATATCTTCAATTAACTTATACTTTTTTTTGATAATATGGAGGGCCAAAGGCCCATGGACTTAACTTTCAATGTACTTAACATTTGACGTACCACATCTTCATTGTACCATACTATCTAAGATAATTGATGCTTCATGGTGTGCGTAGTCTGATGATCATTTCAAGATAGTATGTACTTGTTCCATTGCTTGATCTTGTAGATGATATGACTGTGTAGAATCTTGCTTCTTGATCTCGAGTAAATAATTTGACTTTGTGTGTATTGACAGACGATCAAACTTTGGACGATATAGCTTGTATATTTTGAATAGACATTAGAACTTGTACATTCGTCTGCTTGTGTTATCTTCAAACTTTGTATTGACATTGAGCTTTCTTCTTTTCTTATTACTTGATCTTTGTACTTATATCTAATTAAGACTTTGAAACACGTAAGATCATTAGCTTTATAACTTTCGTCTTTGGTCATCATAAAAAAAAAGGTAAAAATAAAGGCCAAGAAATAAGAAGATTTATTGAACTAAAATACCGCTCATTATCTGTCTCCCTTAATCACTTGTTCCATTCCCTCTTGCTTTAATCATTGATTCATGCCACGAGTTCCAGATAGGTGGTCAACACATCACCAATAAAGGTTAGTAAACCGATGTAGGAACATGATGGAAGCTTGAATTATGGATAAAGTCTTCGAAGGTTAGCTCAAGTGGTAAGAGCTAGAGAACATAAGGGTTGAGTGAGATGAAGGGTGAAGGTTCCAGGGTTCGAACCCTGAGGATGGACCAATTTACTAGCAATTAACATTTGCCTCTAAAAAAATGGATAGAATCAGGATTCAAATGTAATAGAATAATTATCCTTTTGAATCTCATTCAATTTATTGTGTAGCATGACAAATCCATGAAACATTTAAGCATTTAAACAATTATAAGCATGCTCAAACTTTCTGCTTTAATATTTTGTTCCTACATCTACTAGTGCTAGAAGCATGTTGTACTTTAGCTTTCTTTCTTAGTCTCATATAAAGGTGGAAATAAGTTAGGTCAGGCTTTGCATGACTCAAACCTGACCTGTGTGGCCTAAACCTGGACCGTGGTCTGTCATAGGCTAAATTTTAAGGCCTGACCTTTTTATGGCGTGCCTGTTAGCCTGTTTAGCAGCCTAATTAACAAAATTAGATATTTTCAATATGCAGAGTCACGCTCAACAGAATAGGGAGGAGTGACATTTTTTTAAAGATTGCAAACATCCAATTTTAGGATCCTAGCCATAGCCAGATTTTGCAATTAATCCGTCAATTGCACAATGAATAGAGCTTAATTAATGTCGCAGTGCAAAGCAACTACAGATTTAAAAAGAAAATTTCAGAACTACAATTTGTAACACTATCTACAACCAAAAACATAAACACAGTAGAAATTAAAATGCCATGTAACAACAAGAAGATGAAAAAATAAAGGCAGTTAAGTTATAATGCAGTAAAGAATAGATAAGAACTTTCACAATTAAAAACAAAGTAAAGAATAGATAAAACATTGATTCCCAAACCAAAGAAATTGTAAGTGATTGACAGAGGATCATAGGTGAAACAAGGTCAACTTAGCCGCAACATCTTCCACCGAATTTTAGGGAGGGGAGACTTTAGGATTTGAAAAAGAGTAGGTGGGACTAACAGAATTAGTCTTGGGTCTAAAGTCTTATTTTTAATTTGGATTTGCATCTTACATGTTTTCATTTACACAGACCGGTCTATTAGGCCAAACAAGCTTTTTAAATAGCCTAGGCCCAGCCTATTTAAATAACTAGATTTTCTAAAAAGCCTCAGTCTTACCTATTTATTAAACAGGCCAGGCCAGACCAGGTCTTTAGCAGGTCGGGTCGTAGGCCCCTGATAGACCTCCTAACCTATTTTTACCCCTAGTCTCATCCAATCATTAATTAAATAATCATTAGTTGATACAATGATCAAAATAATCATATAGTAAATTATGAAATCATTTAAATCTCAAAAGTTAATTTCTTAATTAATGACTACTTAATTTTTCTTCTATGATGAAAATCTGAATCATGCCTTATAAACAACATGGGTATGCTATCTAATTCAAAATATTAAATGTTTTAAGGTAGTTAAACAAGAATAGTTTCTAACTCCAAGCATCTTTTTATTTATTTATGGAATTTAACTCCAAGCATCTTACGCTTGTCCATTCTAACTTCTAAGCAAATAAATTTATAATGTTCAGGCAGAAATAAAATATGTTTAACAAAGATCAAAAGGATTTCAATTTTCCATTTCTTACATAAAACAGTACTGCACTAGTGCTCTAGTCACTCAGAGTTGAAGATCCAAGTTTGGTTGTTGATCACCATCCCAAAGAAGTTGCAAATCAGTGTCTTCTTGAGCAACAATTCCTCCACAACAATTCATCCCACCACCTGAAATTTCAAGAGTTGATGATGACTTTGGTTCTTTCAAAGAAGTTGGGTTGAGATGGTTCAACTGGCTATTTTCCTGCATTTACAATGTATGAAAATCATAAAGTTTCTAGTGAAGAAGTATGTATGATATGAATTGTTGACGAACAAAATCATGGCTTACATGCTTTTGGTAAGGGATGTTGTTGAAGTCTTGTGAACCCATTAGAGCTTGGAAGTCCCCAGGGTGATAAGGGATGCCTAAACCAAATGAAGAAGTATCCGACTCTTTAGAAGGATAAATAGTTACCTCAGGTCGTATGCTCTGTTTGGGAATACACTCATCTTCGTTTAGTTGAGAAAAAATAGATGCACTGAAGGGAACATTTAAGCCAGACATAGAGGAACATAATTGATGATGTGTAAGAAATTGATCTGAAAGGTGATTGATTGGCATACCAGTCATGGATTCTTCTTGACTAGGTTGAGATGAAAAAGATGACCCATTTTCATTGAAAGCAACAATGTTTGGTTGAGACAGAGGAAATTTCTTTGAGAGAACATTTCCTGTTATAGACTCCAATGGCTGAGGGGCCAAGACTACACATGTTGGATACACATTGGCAAGACCACTGCTAGAACTAGAAGCCCAAGTGTTCCAATTTTCAATGACTCCAAACTTTGAAAGATAACAATTATCCAGGGTTCTTTTTTCATTAGAGCTATTAATTCCAATGTGATTTTTTCCTTTGTTGTTGTTATAAAAATTACTGCTCAAGAGAATAGCTGCAGAGGCATGCCAATTATCATTTGTTATAATCTTTTTCCCCTTGTAATTAGTATCATCCATGATGTTAACACTCCTAAACATGGTGCAGAAATTTTTGTTGTGTTGAGTTGAAGTACCAGGAAAAGCCAGTGACTTGTTGAAAAAAGGAAGGGCAAGAGAAAGAATTTGAGCACTGCTCAGAGTGTTTGATTTTGTTTGTTCATGTAGAGTGGTGCAAAAATTTTCAAACAGCTTTAGGGTTCGGTCATCGTCACCATCTGAAAGTTTCTCAAACTTCAATGCTTCTAGTTTCTTTGTGGCAACCCCTTGAGCGGTTGGTCCCAAATCTTCCACAAACCTCAATAGACTATCTTTATAACTAACAGGGTCTTTGTTCACTTGTAATGCCTACAAGAATTGTGAATAGTTGAGATTCATGATAAGTACTAAATAAATATGTAAATAATATAAACAACTACAAGAAAGTAATATTACTTGAAGTGTCATGGAATCAAATTTGTGCCTAAAGTATAAATGTCAAGGTAAAATAAGTAAGATTCAATGTGGTTTCAACATAGATATGTATGCCACTTTTTTTTTTTACTTTTTTCAAACTTTTTATCTAGAAAGAAGGTTGTTACTAGTTAATCCTTAGTTTATAAATTTTTCTAACACATCTTAATGAAAGCATAAATAATTATATTTTTGAGAATTGTGGGTAAGCTTGACCTATACTATTTTCCATTTGTCACCAAAAAAAAAAAAGCCTGACCTATACAATGAAGTTATAATGTTAGAAAAGAGCTTGATGACTATAAGTTGATAATCATGTATAAGGAATTGAAATGATAACATGTTTATATTTCAGATATATATATATATATATAATATGAAATATATAGATAATAAGAAGAAGCATGAGAACAACCTTCTCATGGATAAGAACATAGTACATATAGTAAAAAAGCAGAATGCAAACACCAACTGCACAAGGCAGGGGCAACATCACAAAAGACACAAAGCGAAAATATAGAACAAGAAAAGCAGACGAAACTGGTGTAGCAGAACACCACTGGTAACACATAAGGAGCTCCAATCCACCCATGGATCGAGTACACGAGGGACAAAGAAACCCAGCGGGGGGGGAGGGGGGAGGGGAGGGCGTTATAAACAAAACAGGACTCATGGAGCAACAACTTGAGAATCAAATTTGGTGAACACAAATAATAGAACCAACCTAGGGGAAAAGGAAGAAAATCCAAGATAGGTCAGACCAGAGATGGAGTTAAGGTAGTTTTTCCCAAGAGAGGCACAATTCTATCGCAACTCAATTTTGCTAGTTCATCAATCTCCGCATTTTCCTTCTTGAGAGTATGAATCACACCCACACACCCCACTTCCTTCATGAGCCAATCAATTGCATTCAACTCGTTAAGAAGTGACAGAGGTCTAGTGGATTTGCAATTTACCCATCCTACAACGAGGATAGAATCACTTTCAACAAATACCTGTGAGCAACCATGTTGCTTTGAGAATGAAAGGGCGTAGTATATGGCCTTTACTTCACCCTGGTGAGCCCACAGTGGCGCTACCGCTCTTCCTCAAGACTACCCCAATCCCAGTAATGCTTGGGACACCCCCTTGCAGATCCATCTACATTAAATTTTAGAACATTATCAGGAGGAGGACACCATACACAATGCCTCACCTGATGCTCCTTGGCCTTGATCTTTATGTTTTCAAAGTTCTGAGTGAATTCGATAGTAGAGTAGGGGCATTCTTTCCACCAAGAACTTGTCCACCACACGACTCTCATCAGGTGCAGGTCCCATATGGTCTCAAAGAAAAATTCAAATTCTTTATGGTTGAAAACTAGGTTGTCTCGAGCCAACCAGATTGACCAAACCATAGCACAACGAACAAGATCCCAAAGCACAAGATCGTATTTAACACGCAATGAGGGTCATTCCTTGAATAAATCATCAACGAATCCCAAAACACACCACTGGATCCCTTCTCTTTCCATAATTGAACACCAGATCGCCAAGACTTGTTGCAACAAAGCACAAGATGTTGTGCGGATTCAACACATAGCCTACATATATCACAAGAATCCCCATTTTCTATTGCCATACCTCTTTTTACCAAATTCTCCTTAATCGCCACTCAATTTTCCATGAGTTGCCAAACGAAAAGCCCTACTTTGGGAGGGATAATCTTCCTGCATAGCTTAAAAATAAGCCAAAAGACAAGTCCAAAAATTCTCAATTCAACTGCTAAATAAGCTGCTTTAACAGTGAAAGCTCTATTGGGAGCCCCCGGCCAACTTATGGTGTCTTCATTGTCACACGGAAACACCAAGTTCAACCCTGTTATTAGTTCTTGATATATCAATACCTCGCAATCAAAGAGTTGACGACATAAACCCAAATTCTAAATCCACTGACCATTTTGGAAAGACCCCAAATCACTTACCATGGCATTTTTATTAGTTCCAAGTGCAAATAGATGAGGGAATCCAATGAAACAACAACAACCCTCTCTAAACACTTAAGCAAAAAATGGAGTCACCAAACAACACTTTTAGGATTCCAAGAAACATAATGGAGCAAAGATTAGTGTTAATCGCTTTCAAGTGCAGTAGTAGAAGTCAATCATCCCAATCATATTTCGCACATATAAACTTCCTCCATAGCGCATTATTTTCCTTCCCAAATCTACATGACCACTTGAGAAGAAGCACTTTATTTTTTCCAACCTAGCTAGGAATCCGACACCAAAACCACCTACTTGGGCACTTTTGCAGATTTATTCCCACGCTATCCACGGGATACCACGTCCACCATTCGACCTCCCCCATACGAAAGACCGTATATGCTTTTCAAGTTCATCGACCACCCCAATTGGAGCCAAGAATAAGGACATGTGATAAATGGGATGGTAATATAAAGTTTTTTTATATATAGTATCTAATACATTTTTTCACTACTTTGTTCCACATTTAGCATATTTTGGAACTCTTCCCAAAACCTTACTCATTTTGTTATTAACTTGTATGGTTATTTCTAGATCATCTTCTGAAAGTAATGGTTTATGAGATAGAACTTACTTGAATGTTTGACTTGTTAAAGTTTAGGACCTCTACAACCATTTGCTTCTTGCTTGAAGGCAAGTACATGTGTCTTTTTTGTGTTTCAGGAACCGCAGAAGGAGTAACATTGCTTTTCCCTGTGTTAAGGAAAAATAAAAGTACAATAAATATTTTTCTTAACCATTTAGAGAAAAAAAGTATTGCTTACAAATTATTTATGCAAATTTTACTTTAGTCCCTTTAAAAAAAAACTTTAAGAATTTATTACACCTTATAGTGAGAAGGCATTGTTCTCTTTCTATGTAAAACAAAATGTCAATTTGTAATCATTATCTTAGAATGAAAAAATTATGACAAAGACTACACTAAGAAAGTAACAAGTTTTTCTTACAAGATGGATCATGCATTATTTTTTAGACTACATGGGAATGAATTTCCATACCAGCAAGTTCAGAAGAAAATCTGTCAACCAATGAATTTTCTAGCTCCCTATCTTGTGGCCTTTTACTTAGAAGCTTGTTGCTGAGGGAAAAGTCCAAGTCAAAATGTTCAGAGTCAACACCTAGATCCTTAAAAAGCCTCATAGCATGAAAACCTATAACTTCAGCCTGGAAAGAATAATGTTGAAATAGTTAGATTCATTCAGAATTTAATTATGGTATATATATATATATATATATATATATATATAAAACTTGTATCTTAAATTGCAAATCAAACAAAAAAATTATAGAAAAACTAAAGCTTTCTATTTAATTTGGTCATACCATTTTGTAATATCTTGAGGTTTCGGGAAAAACATTCATAGCATTGAAGCATAATAGATACACATCGCGCTGTATATCATTGAAATAGAATGAACCATTAGTTTAGGATTGAAGAAAGGATTTCACAAACTACATATAGAGGTGAAATATATCCAATGTCTAGAGACATTGGGCCACATTAGATCTTATTATTATTTTAGACTTGAGACATTTTCAATTTTCAATTTCTTGAATATATATGTACAAAGACAATATGGAAATATACGATCTAAGTGATTGTGCATGTGTGTGTGTTAGCAAAAGAGAAGAGGTAAGAGAGGTAAATATATATGAATGAGTATGCAGTTATTATGTTCCCAAACCTTGAAATCTTCCAAGTTTGTATATAGGTTTTCATGTATTTTAGCCCTGATTGTACCAAAATCCATTGGCTCCTTCACAAGTTGATTGTAATTCTTCACCTTTTAGGGTAGAAATTCAAAATTACTAACATTTCTATATTGATGAGAAACAAGATATAAATTATGAGATATTCAAATCGTAAAAGTTCAAAACCATGTCAGGATTGATCGGTTCATGAAATAACTCTTCTTCATCTTTCCTGCACATTTAAGTGATTGTTTTAGTTAATACTATGTGTAAAAAACACACACACACACAGACATGATATTTTTTTACCTTTGTAGGAAATCTATAGCAAGTTCAAGAACATGCTTTTCTAGCACATTATATTGAGATGAAACTGCAAATGTAAAGTACTACATTGTTAACAACTCTTGAAATATTACATGTAATGCCTAAGCATTGGCTGGTGCAACTACAAAGTCTAAATGCATTTAAAATAATAATTAAGCATACCATTAGTTCCTGATGTAGTTGTACTGTTAATGTGTCTTCCTTCCTGCATGAGTTTTGAAATGGTAGAATAATGGATAACAGACATAAAGCACATGGTTGAATGGAATATTCATCAATAAAAAGAAATGCAAGGTCTAAGATGGACATACGTATAGGTGCAATGTTAGTGCAATATCAATTTCTTACTAAATTAAGTAGTTTCTTAGCAATTTGATATACATAATAAAAAAAATGAGAAACATCACACCTGAATTGAAGAGATCAGTTGATCAAGTTCTTTTCTCTTGTGTCCTTTCTTGGATGGACCATGTTTCTTATCCTCCCTAAAATCATCCAAGTGATCCCCTCCATCCATCTTTGCCTTCCCTTTGTTTCTGTCGACAATGTGGTTTGTTGAAGTATTCTTTTTGGCTAATGCCAATGTCACCTTCCTTTCTATCTCTTGCTGCTTCTTCTCTTCCAAAGCAATAATTCTGCTACTTCTTCTTCGCTCTATATAATCAATTTCATCATCTTGAAATCTCACTTCTTTTCTATCAGCCCCTATATATAACAAGGCGTGATTTGACATGACTCTTTAATATTTCGCGTACATATATAGGTTGTGTTTAGAAGCTGAACATAACATAACAAAACTAAAAATAACAAATCCATTGACTTCAAGAGTAAAACTTACTCCAAATTAATCTTGACTCTTAATTTTATTAAGCATAAAGACTTTGATTAAAATTTAAAAACCATCACATGACACCTCCTCCGTATCCCTCATATGACACCTTTATGTTTTTTTTTTTTGATAAATCAGCTCATTGCATTAAAGAGCACAAGGGGTGCCACCCATACAATATAGCAAAATGGAAAAGTCAAGACCGGAAAAAGAACAGGAAAGAAAAGAGCAAAACAAATCCAGCTGCAAATAAAAAAAAAAGAGCTAACAACACAAAAACCAGCAAGCTGAAAACGCAGCACAAACACAAATGTCAACTATGGCACCAACACTAGAAGTCAATTAACCATTATCATCAAGAGATAAACCGGTAATGAAACACCAATTGGAAGGGAGATTAATGGTTAAACACATCAGATCATGAGGGAGACAAAATGAGAAAAAGAAAACAAAACAAAAAGTTGGGGAATTGGGCGAGTTGGAAACAAACAAATTGATCTCACCATAAGCTATAATTTCATATTAAAAATTAAGAAAATAACTAATCTAACCCAAACATTACCCTAATTAAGCATATGAATTGTAAGATTTCAATTAAATAAACATGAATGGATACACAGGGAAAGACACATTAATTAGGAAAACTAAGGTTTGAATAGGAATATAAGTTTCTTGGTTATTTGAGAATTCTCATATGGACTATCCTATCCGGATTTTGAGTTTGGGAAGTTTTTTCTTCTGTGGGGATTGGGAAATGGATAAACATCATCCAAAAGCACTTTTTTTTACAAGAGCAAAGAAATCCAAAAGCACATTTAATTATAATATTCTCGAGTTTCCTATCAAATTAAAATGACAAAAATAACTTCAATTATATGCATATTACTCATATATTAATGACTTAGATATTTAATTAAATAATTAATAATATAATTTATTAAATTTAAAAATTACAATCTAAAACAATATTTACCTGATCCCTTAGTAACATTTTATTTTCAATTTAAAAATTTTATATTTAACAAAAAAATCCTTCTAAATAATGGACTCCTTGAATGGGGAAGAATATGGACAGGGCAAAAATACCCTGAGATGAGGGTTTATGATCTGGATTGGGACAATGAGCAATCTCGGATCGGGAGTAAGGAAGAAATCCTCATCCAAGTTAGGCATTGGTGACATCCTTATGTTTGGAGCTATTAATATTGTTAATCCAACTTAGACCACGTTTGTACTGACTTCTATGCCTTCCATTTAGCGAATTCAAGCTCTCTTTAAAAAGAAACTTAGGTCACGCCTTGGAGATTAAGGGAGGGCAAAGTGAGAGGTAGATTAAGCATAATCATTAAGGGGTACAGGGGGGAATAATTTTTCTGGGGGTTGTGAGGTTTGAAGGTAACTTAATATTAAGACAAGTTAGATCATGCTAAATAGAGGGGGGGGGGGGGGGAATTAAAAGAGAGAAGGAAAAAAGCCATGGTAATTTAAAAAGAAAAAATGAGCAACCACAAATTGAAACATTAGATTCAAGGAGAAAATTAAAGTTGTCCATATAAAGTTGAAGACATACCCATTACAGATAGATAGCATGCATCAACCTGGGTAAACAATCAAACAAGAAAGCAACATTAGACCATAAACGACATACCACTTTAAAGTCACAAGAAAAGGAGTAGAAATGTAAGAAATTTACCTGAGTCTCTAGCTAACAAAGAGAGTAAGAAGAAGAAGAAACCACTTTCTCTAAAAGCTCAAAACCTTTCAAGATTTCCCAAAAACCACATTAGCCAGTTAGCTTCTTGTAGTTCTTTTTATAAAATCTAAAATTGAGAAGAAGAAAAATGTTTCTTTGGATTCAAAACCAGAAACTGGGTATTATTACCGGTGGCAAGTTTACTTAGTCTTTGTAACGTAAATTTGACAACTGGGCCTTGAAAAAGCTTTCCTTCAATTGTGCAAAAAATACTACGTCTAAGTTACATGCAAAAGGACACTTCATATTTGCATCAATTTTATTTTTTTTGAAATATATTTGCATCAATTTTGATGATTCTGTTGGTGTCCTTTTCGATATGACAAATTGTATACGTTAAAGTTAAATAAATGGTAATAAATATAAATAAATGAAAGTATTAATTGAAAGGCTTTTTGTTTTGTCGGGTATTTATTTTAGTCCAGCACTCTTAGTCAAATGTTTGGTAAGACCATAAAGTGATGCTTATCAATGTTTTAAATATCAGACAGATCATTCAATCTGTGAAGGCACTGATTTTAGGTTGAGCATCGGTCGGGTACAATTGGGTTTGAGTCCATTGAAGCCCAATCACGAGCAACTGAGCTTTTCATAATCTGGGCCAATTTTGACTGTGGGTCAACTCGGTTTGGTTGGGCCAATTCGACGATTTTTAGATTGTCGGTAAAAGTTGTAGGTAGTTGCATATTTTATTGTAGTGGTAGTGTCAGAACAATATCTGCAATGAGGGATACTTCGGTGGTTCCACGGTTCCATGTCTACCTAGTAGTGTACGTCAAGGTGGTAGTAGTGCAGAACGACCTCGAGGAGCTACTTTATGAAGGCGAAAACTTCCAGCTACGAGATAGGGCTGAATGGAGCAGAGATGGATATGAGAGGGGTGAAGAAATTAGGGTATACATGCAAAAATCGGGCAGAAGGTTGGGGTCTGTTTGATATGTTGTATAGTATAAAGCTTGATATATAGTTCTAGGCATGATAGTATTAGACCTGATAGGATAAGTCCTGATAAAAATTGAATATTATCTAGTGTTTGGTCATACATTGTATATCTACATATCATTTCAATTGATACACTCATATGTTTGATAAACAACAGTAATGGTGAAGGGTGGTAGTGATAATGGTGATAGTAGTGGTGGTAGAGGTGGCGCTGATGGTGAAAGCAGTGGTAGTGGTGCTGGAGCATTGGTGATAAAGTGATGGTTGTGGTAGTGGCGATGGTAACAGTGGTGGTGGAGTTGGTTAGGGTGGTGGCGAGGCGGTAATGTTGTAGGGCGGTGGAGGCGACAATAACAGTGGTAGTAGTGGTGAAGGGTGGTGGTGTTGGCGGTAGAGTGGTTGGGGTGGTAGTGGCGATGGAAGTGGTGGATGCGGCAGTGAGGGTGGTGGTGGAGTTAGTTGTGGTTGTGGCTATAGTGATGGTGGTGGTAGCGACAGTGTTTGTAGGGCGGTGGTGGCAACAATGGCGATGGGTGGTAGTGATGATGGTTGTGGCGATGAATAGACCTATACAATACAATGTTATCACCAAACAATGGATAAAGTTATAATATATTGTATAAACTTATATTATTATGCCTAATACAACGTACAAAACAAGCTTTTAATATATTTGAAAATTTTCAAAATTGAAAGAAATTATTAATCTAAATTTTAACACTTTGAGCCAGCTAACGTTGATTCACTAGGAGAATATGTTAAAACATTATTGTTAGTGTTGGCTACATGAAGAGTGTTGCCATGAGAGAAAGTGAGAGGAGAGAGAAAGAGAGGAGAGAAAGTGAGTGGCGATCAAGGCGAACAGGAAAGCGATAGTGGCAAAATAGGAGCGGAGGACAGGAGGAGCTAGGAGAGACTTCAACGAACACCGCAGAGGCGATGTTACGTCTCTTTTCTTCTCTAACCTATCTGAGAGTGTAGGAAAGATGGAACTTTGGAGAGTCTTTCAGAAATGGGGAAGATTATGGGACCTTTACATTCCGCAGAAGAGAGACCGTTGGGGTAGGAGGTTCGGGTTCGTTAAGTTCTTGAATGTCACGAACCCTTCCTATCTGGTAGAACGCCTAGATCAGCTAGTGGTGGGAGGTAGGAAACTTCATGTAAACTTCCCTAGGTTCTCCAAAGTCACTGAAGGTGGTATGAAGGAAGTGGGGAGGCAGGCTCAATCTCGACATGATGCCCGCAGTGGAGACAATGCTTTTTCGCGTCCCAATCCTACGGTTAGACCTGGTTGGAGTGTAGAGAGGAGATCCTATGCTGAAATCCTCACTAACAGTGGCTACAAGGAGCACTTTCCGAGGGTGAAGGATACTTTATAGAGGAAATCTACTCAGAGGACAACAACACATAAAGCCTCCGTTCCTAAGGTTGATCTTGATACCCAAGTAGAAGAACTAGCTCTCACGAAGCTTTGTAGGGAAAGTCAGAGTGGTGCAAGGATTAAAATCTCTGGAGGAGAGCCTAGTCTTATTGGGTGCGTGCAATATTCAGGCCCGATATATGGGGGACAACCTGGTGCTCTTAACAGGGGAAGAGGGAGGTGAGGTTGAATCCTTGATAAAGGAGAAGAAGGGTTGGGGTAAAGAACTGTTTGATTATATTCAACCATGGAACCTGTTGATGATCCCACAGAGACTCATTGTTTGGTTGAGATGTGAATGATTGCCTCTGAGCCTCTGGACCAAGCCATCCTTTGAGGCTCTTGTGCATAAGTTTGGGGATTTGATGGCGATAGATGAGCGCTCTTCATCGTTTTAGAAGATTGATGCTGCGAGGCGTAGTGTGAGAACTCACAGACAAGAACCCATCCTTTGTACAAGGCAAGTGAGACTGAATGAGAAACTGTATCGGATTAGATTGATGGAGGAACTTGTAACCTAGAAAGCGCAAGGTCCCGCTGTTTGAGCTCGTCTTCGGAGGATAGTGAGGCGGCCTAGTCTTTCAAAGAACTGGACGATGAATCCGTAGACGAAGCAGAGGTGGTTGGCTAGTGGGAAGAAGGGAGGTTCTCAGGCGGTGGTAGAGCGAATAGTGGCGGCGGCAACGGGAAAAGCGTGTCGCATCAACCGTTGGGGAGTGCTGCACGTGATGTCTCTTTGAGGGAGTCTGAGCGTGACAGGAATGATGTGCAGTCGATGGGGCCAAATTATATTCATAAAAAAGGGACGCTAGCTATGTCAGTAAGCAGTGTAGACGCAGAGCAGTGCCAACGTGAGAGTCCCTTGGTCAACCCTAACCTTGAGGTTAGTAGAGTGACTGATACTGTACTAGTGGATAGCGACGAGGATTACGAGAGGGCCCAATTGGTTTCTAACGTGGCAGAACAAAACCTGCCTCTTGTTTCTATCCAAGTTTGCATGTTGGCTAAAGGGAGGCTTCAACAAGATAAAAAAAAGCTTCAAAACGGGGAACCACTTTTTCCTAATGGGCTGGACCTTATACACAACCAAGGGCTACATGTAATCCAACCCAATCAAGTTAATAATAACGTGGATGCTCTTTGTAAAGTGATAACATAAGATTTATCAAATGCAGACTCTGATTCTAATGATCCAACTGAAAACATCTCCAACGAAGAGACAAGAGAGCATGGAGACATGTCAGCAATACCAAAGCGTCTTGGCCCTATTGAACGACCCGTGGAGGACTGTTCCCTTGTGTGAGCATCAGGGTGTCAATTTGGAAACGAAGAAGAGGATAACAGGGAGGTTACACATTCAAATCTCTCACTGTGCCACTCATTATCTGACTCAGGGATCCTGAATTGTAATAGATTGTTTTGGGACAAGATGAAGGATACTGAGGCTAGGAATCTATAGACATTGGGTAAAGAACTGGGGGTCTCTTATCAAGGGAATGAGGAGAAAATGATCACAAGGTTGCAGAATTTGGAGAGGAGGGATGGAGAAGATATGGCAGCTAGAACAAGCCATTGTGGGGGTTATCGCGTGGTATAGTAATGAAGATCCTCAGTTATAATACTAGAGGTTTGGGGAGTAGAACCAAGTGGAGATTCATAAGAGAGCTTATATTGAAGGAGAAGGTTGATATGGTGTCCTTTCAAGAAACAAAGTTGGATATTATTGATAAACCCCTTTGTAATTTTATTTGGGGGGACTCTTCCTTCGAGTGGGCATTCACCCCGGCGGTTAATAGGGGCAGAGATCTTTTATGTATTTGGCAACAAGGAGCTTTTGTCCTAGAGAATTGTCATCGGGGAAGTAGCTTTATTTCCTTGAGAGGCGTTTGGGGGGAGAATTCGTTGTCGTGTGTCATAACAAATATTTATAGCCCTTGCTCTTTAAAGGAGAAGAGGATTCAATGGAGCGAGGTGGTAGCCTTGAGGTCTACGAGTCCGTTGTTGGCATGGTGTGTGGTAGGAGACTTCAACTCGGTTAGACCATTGGCAGAAAGAAGAGGAGTTAGTACAAGCTCTTATGCCTCAAGGAGAGATATAAAGGAATTCAATCTTTTCATTGATGCTATGCAGTTGTGTGACATCCCTTTGGCGGGGAGGAGATTCATTTGGGTTAGACCAAACGGTCGAGCTATGAGTCGTCTTGATAGGGCCCTAGTGTCAGTTGATTGGTTGGAAGATTGGCCTAATTGCTTCCAACAGGTGATGAGTAGAGATATTTCGGATCATTGCCCAGTTGTTATTAAACGCTCTGATGTGAATTGGGGACCTAAACCCTTCCGCTTCTTGTAGAGGAGGCTTGGTCTGGTTTACAGTTTCAGGGATGATGGACTTACATACTTAAAGAGAAGCTTAAAGCTTTGAAGTCAAGCTTGAAGAAGTGGAACTCTGAGGTGTTTGGGGATCTTAATAGAAGAGGGAAATAGCTACACAAGAAAATGGATGATTGGGATATGAAGGCGGAGGCTAAGGGCCTTAGTGAGGAGGAAGCAAAGGAGAGGAAGGATGTGCAAGTAGAGTGGTGGAAGGTTGCTAGATTAAATGAGTCACTTCTCTATCAAAAGTTCAAAACGAGGTGGATCAAGAAAGGTGATGCCAATACCAAGTATTTTCATTCTCTCATTAAGTGGAAACGACGGAACGGTGCGATGTTGGGACTCATCTACGAGGGCAATTGGCTTGGGAATCCGGTGGAGGTCAAGCTAAAGGTAAAGGAATTCTTTGAAAATAAGTTTAAGGGAGACCCTTGGATGGCTCCAAGGCTAGACTGCGTTCCTTTTAGCCAGATTTCTCAGCAAGATAATGAGCTCCTAACGGCACATTTTGAGGTGGATGAAATTAAGGAGGCGGTGTGGGATTGTGAAGGGGACAGGAGCCCAGGTCCGGATGGTTTCAATTTTAAATTCATAAAAACTTTTTGGCACCTTGTATACTCAAATTTTAAGAAGGTGCTGGATAAATTTCACCACAATGGATCTTGGCCAAAAGGTAGTAATACTTCGTTCATAGCTCTTATACCAAAATCTGATAATCCTATAGGCTTAATCGACTTTAGGCCTATCTCTTTGGTGGGTTGCATCTACAAAGTAGTTTCCAAGATCCTTTCCAAGAGATTGAAGCTTGTCTTGCCTAAGGTGATTGATGCCAATCAATTTGCTTTCCTTGGGGATAGGAATATGCTGGATAGTGTGTTGATTGTCAATGAAGTCATTGATGAAGCCAAGAAGAAGAAGATTCCAACTTTAGTCTTCAAGGTGGACTATGAGAAGGCGTATGACACTGTTAGGTGGGATTTTCTCTCCTACATGCTCCACAGATTGAACTTCAGTAACAAGTGGATAAGTTGGATCAGAGGTTGTTTGGATTCTAATTCTGTTTCGGTTCTTGTCAATGGTAGCCCAAGCCCGGAGTTTCACATGCACAAAGGCCTTTGTCAAGGTGATCCCTTAGCACCTTTCTTATTCCTGGTGGTAGCTAAAGGTTTAAATGGCCTCCTTAAACAGGCGGTATTGCACAACAAATTTAAAGGCTTCAAACTGGGAAGGGAAGAGGTAGTGGAGATCTTTATGGTCCAATTCGCAGAAGATACTCTTTTCATGGGAGAGGCAAGATCCCAAAACATCATGACCCTTAAATGTGTTTTGAGATGTTTGAGCTAGCCTCAGGTCTCAAGGTGAACTTCTTCAAGAGCAATTTGTTTGGGGTAGCTTGCAATGATGAATCCCTTGGAAGGTTCGCCTCTTCTTTACATTGTAAGACTTCTTCTCTACCTTTCAAGTACCTAGGTCTACCGGTTGGTGGCAATCCTCGTAGAATCTCATTTTGGGAGCCGGTTTTGAGAAGAGTGAGGAATAGACTTGCTTTGTGGAAAAACAAAATCTTGTCTTTTGGTGGTAGAATTTGCTTGATAAAGAGTGTACTCTCTTCTATCCCGTTTTTTTTCCTCTCATTCTTCAAAGCCCCGTTGGGGGTGGTGAAGAGTTGTCATAGGTTGATGAAAAAAAATTTGTGGGGTGGTTCGGAGGATAGAGCAAAGATTGTTTGGGTGAGTTGGGAGAAGATTTGTATGGCAAAGGAAGAGGGTGGTTTGGGAATTAGAGATGTGGGCAAGTTCAACTTAGCATTGTTAGGTAAATGGAGGTGGAGACTTCTAAGGGAGAGGGATAACCTATGGTGTAAGGTTATAAGGACCAAGTACTTGACCTCTAATTCTTCCAAAGCATCAATATGGTGGCAAGACCTGAAACAGGCATGTTTCTCATAGGGAAATGATCTGTGGTTTGATGAAAACATATGTAGGAAAGTGGGAGAAGGGAATGAGACCATGTTTTGGACAGATTTGTGGTCTAACCAAGGGAGTTTTGTGTAAATTTCCCTAGGTTGTACAGCGTGAGTTTGAAGAAGTGCAGCAGCATTAAGGAGTTAGGTTATTAGCAGAACGGTGTATGGATTTGGGACCTGAAGTGGAGAAGAGAATTGAGGGTACATGAAGAAATCATGAGAGGACAATTACTGGTTGAAGGTATGAAAAACGGTAGAAAGGGGGGGTTTGAATAACGTTTTCAGTACAAGACTTCCACCTTAAAGATTTTGGCAAATCTTTCGAGAACTTAAGTGCTAAAGATAAGAGATAGAAAAGCACACAAGGATTTTATCCTGGTTCACTTGATAAATCACTTAAGCTACTCCAGTCCACCCGTTAAGGTGATTTCTTCCTTCTTAGAATGAAGGCAATCCACTAATCAGATAAGAGTTACAACTGCACTTGAAACCTACAAGTGACTAACAATTACACTGACTTAGCTTACACTAAGATTCACTCTCTTAGTCTTCTCTAGGATCCGATCAACCTTGATCTCCTAAAGGCAAACTATACAACTGTATATGAAGTTCTTGTTTACAAAGAAAGTGCTTCTAAAAAGCTTATAGTAAACACAATGAATTTCAAGATGAAAGAAAGCTTAGAATATTTTGAATATGTCTTGCGCGTGTGTATTGCTTCTACTTAGTTTCTTCTTCGCTTCTTTCAATCTTCAGCCTTTATATATACTCCAAGGATTAGGGTTGAGCGTTGCATGGGAAATGCTACCGTTGGAGGGCAGTTCTGGAAAATCCAGCTTCTGCTGTGGCTGAGAACGTTAGGTAGGTCGTCAGGAAGGTACACTTGCTTTTGTACTTGGATAGCGACTTGACCTTTTAACCTAGGAGACTTCTGATCAGGGGAATACTTCATATTGGAACTTGTGAAGCCGGTTGATCAGAGTCAGAGGGAAAGCACAGATCCTCTGACCATTGTATCTTCTGATTCTGAACTCAGAGGGAAGAACATGGCCTTCAGAGTTTCTTGCTTCTGGACTTCAGAGTTTCCACTATTCAGCTTCTGGATCTTCAGAGTCTTCTACACCATCAGAACATCTGAACCTTCAGTGTTTCTTGGTTATCAGAACTTCTGGATCTTCAGAGCTTCTAGCGACTGAGTCCACATCAGAGTTTGTATAGCTTCAGAACTTCTGAAGCTTTTCCACTGTTCATACTGAACATGGTGAATGCGAAAGCGTTGCTTGGGTCACTCTTTATACACAGTGCTTCTGATTTGTGTGAGATTGAGTTGAGGTCAGAGCCTGTAAATAGCACACTCAGAAAAACACGTTAGAGTACCACAATTGTTCATATCAAAAGGTTAACTTGTAATCATCAAAACATAGAGTTGTACTACTAGATCAAAACTTGATCTTACAATCTCCCCCTTTTTGATGATGACAAAACTAAGATTTTTGATGAACAATTCTTAAACATTAAACTGAATTCACTCAGAGTTTAGAGATATAGAATAATACTTATCCTGATGTGAATAGTTTATCTTGCTCATTCTGAATTCAAGTCACTGCTTGATTCTGAGCTTAGCTCCCCCTGAATCTAATACTTGATGAAAACGTTAGTAAAGTCTAGATTCTGAGCTAAATGATGTAAGAGTTCAGAGTGAAAAACTTATGACATAGATGAAGAACGAATAATCAGAGCGCATAAGTGATCAGAGTCAGGGACAAGGTATCAGAGTCTTGGGTATCAGAGTCAACTTAGAATCACTTCAGAAGAAGTGAAATGTATTCCTTGTATTTGCCCAGTGACACATCTATGGTCATGAAGGTGGAACTCTTAAATTCTCCAAAAGAAAAATAAATCACACTAACACATCTTACACATCAAAAACTGGGTTTACTCCCCCTTTTTGTCATAAGCAAAAAGCTTGGGGTGTGAAAAACTTAGCTTGAAGTACAAGGTACTCCCCCTTAGAGAAGGTCTAAGTTTAAAGAAAATGAAAACGATGTAAGAATCAGAGTTATGCGAAAATAAATAGAAGAGTTAATGCAAGGGATGAACGTTTACCACCGGTCAAGTGAGTAAATAGAAGGGTCAGTTACCAAGAACTTAACCTCGAGAAACTGTAATAGCATTAACTTTCAGAGAGAAAGTGAAGCTTATAAAAAGCGTTGGAGAGAAAGGTAAGCTTCACACCTCGAATAATTTTCAGTAAAAAAAAATGGCATCATACAACGTAGCACTAGAAGAGCTGAGGAAGAAGGCCTTTGAAGAGGACTTGTTCCTGAACATCAGGCATCCAGAGGGTGCAACAACCATCGCGGAGCTGACACGGACACTGCTGGAAGAGGACCTGCGTCCAGAGTTGGAGAGAGACCTGAAGGAATTTCTTGCCTTCGTGGAGGAGGTGCAAGAACTCAGCCGGCTTGAACTCAAGCTGCTGGAAGAAAAAGAAATCTTGGAAGAGAAGCTCAGGACTTCAGAAGAGATTCTGGAGAAAGATGAGCTAAAAGTCAGACTCAACAACATCCAGCATGTACTGGATCGTCTGGAAAAGGATAGGTCAGAGCAGCGCCAGGAGTGCAGAAGAATGAGGAGGGAACCTCCATTCTAGATTATATGATGTAAAGAAATATGATGTAAACATAGAACAATGAATAAAAAAGACTTTTGCAAACATATGTGACATAAGTATATAGATATATATATGCATATATAATCACAAACGAACAAAAGAGAATAAATAAATAAAAAGAAACAGAGTTTAACAAAAGGAAAACAAAGTTAACGAAAAAGAAGAAAAAGAGAGATCCTAAAAACTAAGGTTTGTCAGTGCGTCTCAGAAGTTCCATCATCATGTGCTTCATCTCAATCAGCATGGATTCATGAGTGTCAAGACGTTGTTCCATGATGTCGAGTCTGGATGAGCTTGTCTGAGTAGAGCTGGAAGGAACATTCTGAGCAGCTTGAGGTTCTGGAATGGAAGCAGAAGCAGCAGGAGTAAACACAACTGGTGCAAGTCGCTCTGCCTCAGCCTCAGCTTCAAGACGCTCTGCCTCAAGTCTGGCTTGTTCAGCCTGAGCTGCTGCTTGACGTGCAGCTTCTTCTGCTTGTTCTTTCTTTCTCTTGGCTTCTTCAATAGCTTCAAGAAGCTTATTTCTCTGTTCTAGTTCATGAAGAGCCACCCTCCTAGCAAGCCTTTGCTTTGCAGCCTCAATGCTCTGACTGCCCTCTGCATGCAGGAGCTGCATCATAATTGGAACTTGAGCCACTAGCCAAGTGCTCAGATTGTTCCACTCATCAGCCACATTTTCAGCATTCTCACTGAGATCAGTCTGACCGTGCACATTGCGGAGCCTCAAAGAGGCTTCATGATAGAAGATATTGATGCACTCAGAGAGAGATGTGGGTTGACGGTGAGTATAGGGAATTATGGAGAGGTTGGGTTCAGGAGAGGCTGGGTGATTGCTGCTATGGGCTTCAGAGGCACCTTGTGGAGAACCAATGTTAATCATGGGAGCATTGGGTTCAGAGGTTCCAAGGTGAGGGTCTGAAGTTTCAACCAGAGGGTGAGGTGATCTAACCGAGGATTGGTTAGACACTGATTGTTCAGGTTCAGGGTCTGGTTGAATGGGCTCTTGTTGGTCAGGGACAGGGTGAGCTTGTTGAACTAAGGGGTCTGCCTCTTGGATAGGATTGGCCAAGATAGGTTCATCTGGGTCAACTAGACGTTCAGGTCTAGGGCCAGGATATCTCCTAGGGCTTGGACAGGTAAGGTAATACTCTTCCAAGGCAGATACCTTTTCTTTTCTAACCTCCATGAATTTTCTAATTGATTCAGAGGTATTGGAGGGAGGAGAGTCAATAACATTGGTTGGGAAGGATACAGGAGTGAAGGCTGTTGAAGAGTCTGTATCCGTGGTTCTGGCAACAGGACGTGCTGATGCTCTGAGAGCAGAGTGATCAGACGTTCTGGGTTGTGGGTCTGTTTGGTTGGGCTCGGGTTGGTCTTGGACGATTGGTTCAGAAGATAATGGGTCGTACGGAATGGTAAGGAGAGAGGTTGGATCTTCTGACCTAGAGGTTGGGTTCTGAAGCAAATTCCAGAGAGGTGCTTCAGTAGGAGAAGGTTGAAAGAAGGAAGATCTTGGGGAATGTGGTGGAGAGGTGGTTTGTTCGGCTGGCTGGGATTCAGGAATAGGAGTGAGGGGATTTGAGGAGTGTTGAAGCAAGGCAGAAATAGGGAGTGCATCAAATAAATTCAAATCATCATCAGAAGCAAGTGCAGGCTTACTTGTATGTGCTGATGATCGAGTCACTCTGGCAGGAGGTTCAGTCCTTCTGACCACTGCAGCAGCTGGTTCCACCCGAGTAGGCTTCACCACGATTCTGACCTTCTTCTGCTTCTTCTTTGGAGGACCATCCTCACTATCATCATCATCACCATCATCAGGCTTTCTCTTTGTCTTCTTGACCAGAGGGACATCAGAGTCTTCAGAGGATTCTTCCAGAACCATCTTCCTCTGAGCTTTCTTCTTTGGAGGAGAAGGAAACTATGGAGCTGGCGGTAGTCTGCTGATGAAATCATCAAGGTCAATTTCGAAACCTTGAGCCCTGAGGTCTTCAACATAGCATCTGATGGCTTCAGGATGGTCTGCTTGAGTCCACAGAGGGTAGTCATTCAGAGGCATTCTTCTTCCTCTGATCTCAGAAGATGTGTCTTCATGAGCAGGAGCAATCTTCTTCTGGATTAAGCCCATCTTCTTCAAGGAGTTTGCAGTGAAGACATCACTGACAATTGTGCTCAAATCCTCTGTGCAACCAGCATTGATCAAATCTTGCACCAAGTTGCTTTCAATGAGAAAGTCTGAGAGCAGCCTCCCAAAAGGGATGTATTTTATTGCAGACTTGATGGAGGCGGTGGTGCGAGACTTCCGGATGCATTCCTTTAAGTAGGAGAACAGGAAGTAGGGAATGCAGATCTTCTCCTTGTTTTGAATGAAGAACAGCATCGCCTTCTGGTTGAAGTTGATGTAATCTGGGGAACTGCCCTTCGGTCTCTGATTGATGCAGTTGAGCAGGATCTTGTGCCAGATTCTGAGTTTGGGGTGAAGATCCATCACTTTGTAACTCGTCTTGCCCGGTTTGAAGGTGGTGTACAGAGCCTGGTTGACTATGTCCTTGGTGCTGGGTTTCAGCTTCGATTCCGTCAGTTGGAAACGATACCCATAAGCAGTATCTGCACCTAGCAGATTCACGAATGACTTCTCAGTGATAATGATCTTCCTGCCAAGAATGTGAGAGACCACCTGAGTGTCATCGCAGTCTGCGTGCTTCCAGAATTCCTTTACCAATTTCTCATACACCGGTCCTCGAAGTCGATTGAAATAGTTTCCCCAACCTTGAGCTTGGACTTCAGGACGAAGATCATACCCATTTGCAGCCAAGTTATCGAGGTTGAATCTCCATTCTGCCAGGACTTGGAGTTCCTCAGGAGCAAATACGCAGTGAACGGCACAGCCCCGTTCTGCAATAGGAACAATCTGCTCTTGAACTTGAACTTGTTCTTGTGCCGGGTTCTCAGAGCCCCTTTGACCCGTTGCCAAACCAACTTCCATGTGAGGGAACTGAGGTGTATCTGCAGTAGATCCTCTGGTTTGTCTCACCATTTTGAAGAGGTTGAAGGTTTGAGGTAGAAGATGAAGTTTGAAGGATGAAGAGAGATCGAGAGAGAAATCAAGAAAGAGGCGGTTTTGAAAAGCAGAGAGTGCGAGAGTGAAAACCGGAAGTGAACGAGAACGTGTGTGTATAGTGGGTTTTATCAAATAACCGTTGTTGATTCAAAAAGCACTTTAAGATCAACGGTTGAAAATTAAAGATAGATAGTAACAGTAAAATACACAATCACACACAGGAGATAAGCATATCTACACGCAATCATAACAGACTGTCACACGAGCACAAGGAATTATGCATCAGAAATTCTGACACACGTGTTGTTGTCTCAGCTTCAGAGTCAGTACCAGTGGGCACACACACTCTGATTGAGTTACCTTCTGGACTAGACATCTTCTGATCAAGAAGTATCATAGTCAGAGGTTCTGATCCATCTTCACTCTGGACAAAAGTCCATGTTTAGATTTTTCAGAATAAAATTAAATCTATCCTCTGCTAAGGGCTTTGTAAAGATATCTGCCCATTGATGGTCAGTATCAACAAACTTCAGAAGAAGTACGCCCTTCTGCACATAATCTCTAATGAAGTGATACTTTACCTCAATGTGCTTTGCCCTTGAATGCAAGATAGGATTCTTGCTCAACGAGATTGCAGCAGTGTTATCACAATAAATTGGGATATTGCTCTCAAGGATCTGATAATCCTCCAGCTGATGTTTCATCCAGAGCATCTGAGTGCTGCATATTGCTGCTGAGATATATTCTGCCTCTGCAGTTGATAGTGCAATGGTTGATTGCCTCTTGCTTGCCCATGAGACTAGATTGCTTCCCAGAAATTGACAATTTCCAGAAGTACTTTTTCTCTCTGTTCTATCTCCAGCATAATCAGCATCACAATAACCTGAAAGCTTATACTCTGATGTTTTCTTATACATCAAGCCAAGGTTAGTGGTGCCTTTCAGATACCTTAGGATCCTCTTGACAGCAGTTAAGTGGGTTTCCCTTGGATCTGATTGGAAACGAGCACATAAGTGAACACTAAATAATATGTCTGGCCTAGATGCAGTTAAGTATAGAAGTGAACCTATCATTCCACGATAGAGCTTCTGACATACTTTACCACTTTTATCTTCTTTCTCCAAAATGCATGTAGGATGCATTGGAGTCTTGGCCACTGTAGATTCCAGCATATTGAACTTCTTCAGAAGTTCTTTAGTGTACTTGCTCTGATGGATATATGTTCCTTCTGGTGTTTGATCAACTTGTATTCCCAGAAAGTACTTTAATTCTCCCATCATACTCATCTCAAATTCAGCCTGCATCATCTCAGAAAATTCTTTGCATAGAGATTGATTAGCAGAACCAAATATAATATCATCAACATAAATTTGCACAATTAAGATATCATCTTTATAAGTCTTGCAAAAAAGAGTTGTATCTACTTTACCCCTTACAAACTCATTCTCCAGAAGGAATGAGCTAAGTCTCTCATACCATGCTCTGGGAGCTTGCTTCAGACCGTAGAGTGATTTCTTCAATTTGAACACATGGTCTGGTTTCTTTTCATCTTCAAAACCTGGGGGTTGATGAACATAGACTTCCTCTGAGATATAACCATTTAGGAAGGCACTCTTTACGTCCATCTGATGTAGAACTATGTTGTGATTTACTGAGAAGGAGATCAACAGTCTAATTGCCTCCAGTCTTGCTACCGGAGCAAATGTTTCAGTGTAGTCTATTCCTTCCTGCTGGCTGTAGCCTTGAGCAACTAGCCTTGCCTTGTTTCTGACTACTTCTCCTTTCTCATTTAGCTTGTTTCTGAATACCCATTTCGTTCCAATAACATGGACACTCTCAGGCTTCTTCACTAAGCTCCAAACATCGTTCTTGGAGAATTGATTCAGTTCTTCTTCCATGGCCAGAATCCAATTCTTGTCCTGAAGAGCTTCATCTATGGACTTGGGTTCAATTAAGGACACCAATCCTTTCAGACTCAGCAAGGTCTCTTCAGAGGGTCTGAAGGCAGATCTGGTTCTGACTGGTTCGTCTTTGTTGCCCAGAATCAATTCCTTAGGGTGAGCTGCAGTGATTCTGCTCTTCTTCAGAGTTTGTGAGTTAGAGGGACCAGCTTCTTCCTCTGGTTCATCTTCCTCTGGCTCAACTTCCTCTGGAGCTTTGCCTTTGTCAGAAACATTAATGCTTAAATCTGCAAACTTTTCAACTAGCTTTGACTGGTCAGAGTCAAGCTTATCATCAAATCTAACATGAATAGATTCTTCAATAGTCTTAGCATCAGTATTATAAAATCTAAAACCTTTAGATCTATCAGAATAACCAAGTAATAGACACTTAGAAGACTTAGCATCAAATTTATGCAATCTATCCTTAGTATTGAGAACATAACAAACACAGCCAAAAGGATGAAAATAAGAAATGTTGGGTTTTATGTTCTTCCACAATTCATAAGGAGTCTTATTCAGAATTGGTCTCACAGAGATTCTGTTCTGAATGTAACATGCTGTATTTACTGCCTCTGCCCAAAAGTGCTTAGCCATGCCAGTTTCTTGGAGCATGGTTCTAGCCATCTCCTGAAGAGTTCTGTTCTTCCTCTCAACAACACCATTTTGTTGAGGAGTTCTGGGACAAGAGAAATCATGTGCAATTCCATAGGAATCAAACAGACTCTCAAACTTGTCATTCTCAAACTCTCCACCATGGTCACTTCTGACACGCACAATCCTACAAGCCTTCTCGTTTTGCACTTGAGCAATGAAGGTAGAGAACACAGCATGAGACTCATCCTTGCGGGTTAGAAACTTTACCCATGTCCAGCGGCTATAGTCATCAACGATAACCATCCCATATCTCTTGCCACCTATAGACTCAGTTTTCACTGGTCCAAAAAGGTCGATATGCAGAAGTTCCAACGGCCTTGAGGTTGAGACAACATTCTTTGCCTTGAAATGGACTTTTGTGAATTTGCCTTTCTGACATGCTTCACAAAGAGCGTCTGAAGCGAACTTCAGATTGGGTAAGCCCCTGACAAGGTTTAGCTTGCTCAGCTGAGAAATCTTTCTCATACTGGCATGCCCTAACCGTCTATGCCATACCCACTGCTCTTCATTAACAGACAGAAGGCACTTCACATTCTGAGCCTCCAACTCAGATAATCTGATCTTATAAATGTTGTTCTTCCTCTTGCTGTTAAACAGAACAGAGCCATCGATCTGACTTACAGCCCGGCAGGACTTTTGATTGAATATAACATCATAACCCTTGTCAGCTAATTGACTTATAGACAATAAGTTATGTGTTAAGCCGTCTACCAATAAAACATTATCAATGCATGGACTACTATCTACACAAATAGTACCAGTACCAACAATTTTACCCTTTTCATTTCCTCCGAAGCCAACTTCGCCTCCAGGCTTAAGTTTCAGCTCTCGGAACATACGCTTTTCTCCCGTCATGTGACGCGAGCATCCACTGTCCAGATACCATGATTGGTGTTTCAGTGGAGCTATCAAGGATATCTGCAACATAGATGATCTTGTCCTTAGGTACCCACTTTCTGGGTCCTCTTTTGTTAGTTACCCCAGAGGTTCTGATCACCTTGGGTGTCTCAACATAATATTTTAAAGGAATACTTGCATGATATTTAGTCATAGAGAAAGATCCCTTTTTAAGAGGATGTTTAGCAACTTTAGCAGGTACAGGATCAGGCAATATGGTACCAGAGGGAACAAAGCATTCATACAAGGATTTAGCTTTAGACACAGAAGGCTCATTTCTAATTGGTTTAGAATAGCCAATGCCATGCATTCCATTTCTGCTTACGCCATAGATCATTGAAGCCATTAAGCTTATATCCACGCTTTTAGCTAGGAATCTTTGAAAAGACTTTTCATACTTAGATTCATTTCTACAATCAGAGGCATCACAGGCAACAATTTCTTCTAACTTAGCAATCTGGTTCTTAAGCACAGAGTTAGAATTTACCAAAGCATGATTTTCATTTTTCAAATCAGAAATAATTTTCTCATGTTCAGAAGGAGTCTTAGAGACAGCAGATAAGTTCTTTTTCAACTTTTTATGCTTAGACAATAAAGAGTTATACTTATCCATGATATCAGACAAAGCATGTTTCAGTTCAGAGGTAGAGAAGGAAGCGAATACCTCATTTTCATCGTCTGAGTTAGGATCTCCTTCTGATTCTGAGTCAGAGTCAACAGCTTCCTTTGACTCTGCTCCTTTGTCTTTGACAATGGCCATGAGTCCTTGGACTTCACCATCAGAGTCAACATCCTCTGACTCTGATTCATCGAATGTCACCATCAGACTCTTCTTGGTCTTGAAGTGCTTCTTTGGCTTCTTGTCTTTCTTCAACTTTGGACAATCACTTTTGTAGTGTCCAGATTCTTTGCACTCAAAACATGTGACCTCCTTGATTGAAGACTTCTTCTGGCCTGAGGACTCATACTTGCCTTTTGCCTTTCCAGAGCCTTTGAACTTGCTCTGCCTGTGCTTCCAGATGCGGTTGAGTCTCTTGGAGATCAGAGTCAGCTCATCTTCATCAGAATCTTCTGATGCTTCTTCAGATTCTTCTTCTTCAGCTTGAAGAGCCTTTGACTTCTCAACCTTAGCCTTTTCAGATTTGGATTTCAAGGCTATGGACTTTTTCCTCAGATCTTGCATCTCTGAGCGTTTCAGCTCATGGCATTTCAAAATGCTGATGAGTTCTTCTAAACTCATATTCTCAACGTCTCTCGTGAGCTCTATTGAAGTCACCAAAGGCATCCAACTTTCAGGAAGACACCTGATGACCCTTATGACATGATCTTTTGTTGTGTAGCTCTTGTTGAGAGGTCGTATGCCAGCTACAAGCAATTGAAATCTGGAGAACATTTCTTCAATGGACTCATTTGGCTCCATGATGAAGGATTCATACTTTTGGATCAAAGACAATGCCTTTGATTCTTTGACTTTCTTGTTTCCTTCATGAGACATCTTCAGAGAATAAAAAATGCCTTTAGCAAACTCACGATCGGTAATCTTCTGGTACTCCTCATAGGAAATAGCACTTAGAAGAATTGCTCTTGCTTTGTGATGTTGTGAGTACAGCTTCTTTTGTTCTGCAGTCATCTCTGACCTTGGGATCTTCTTGCCATCTGCATCAACTGGACGCTCATAGCCATCCACAATAATATCCCAGAGATCTGCATCGAAACCCAGAAAGAAACTTTCCAGTCTATCTTTCCAATATTCGAACCTTTGACCATCGAACATAGGAGGCTTTGCGTTGTAACCATCTCTTTGAGTTTCACTGGTGGTGGCAGCCATTGTTTTTCACACCGGCCCGGATCACTGAACACTGTTAGGTGTGGTAATCAGAACTTGCGCTCTGATACCAATTGAAGGTATGAAAAACGGTAGAAAGGGGGGGTTTGAATAACGTTTTCAGTACAAGACTTCCACCTTAAAGATTTTGGCAAATCTTTCGAGAACTTAAGTGCTAAAGATAAGAGATAGAAAAGCACACAAGGATTTTATCCTGGTTCACTTGATAAATCACTCAAGCTACTCCAGTCCACCCGTTAAGGTGATTTCTTCCTTCTTAGAATGAAGGCAATCCACTAATCAGGTAAGAGTTACAACTGCACTTGAAACCTACAAGTGACTAACAATTACACTGACTTAGCTTACACTAAGATTCACTCTCTTAGTCTTCTCTAGGATCCGATCAACCTTGATCTCCTAAAGGCAAACTATACAACTGTATATGAAGTTCTTGTTTACAAAGAAAGTGCTTCTAAAAAGCTTATAGTAAACACAATGAATTTCAAGATGAAAGAAAGCTTAGAATATTTTGAATATGTCTTGCGCGTGTGTATTGCTTCTACTTAGTTTCTTCTTCGCTTCTTTCAATCTTCAGCCTTTATATATACTCCAAGGATTAGGGTTGAGCGTTGCATGGGAAATGCTACCGTTGGAGGGCAGTTCTGGAAAATCCAGCTTCTGCTGTGGCTGAGAACGTTAGGTAGGTCGTCAGGAAGGTACACTTGCTTTTGTACTTGGATAGCGACTTGACCTTTTAACCTAGGAGACTTCTGATCAGGGGAATACTTCATATTGGAACTTGTGAAGCCGGTTGATCAGAGTCAGAGGGAAAGCACAGATCCTCTGACCATTGTATCTTCTGATTCTGAACTCAGAGGGAAGAACATGGCCTTCAGAGTTTCTTGCTTCTGGACTTCAGAGTTTCCACTATTCAGCTTCTGGATCTTCAGAGTCTTCTACACCATCAGAACATCTGAACCTTCAGTGTTTCTTGGTTATCAGAACTTCTGGATCTTCAGAGCTTCTAGCGACTGAGTCCACATCAGAGTTTGTATAGCTTCAGAACTTCTGAAGCTTTTCCACTGTTCATACTGAACATGGTGAATGCGAAAGCGTTGCTTGGGTCACTCTTTATACACAGTGCTTCTGATTTGTGTGAGATTGAGTTGAGGTCAGAGCCTGTAAATAGCACACTCAGAAAAACACGTTAGAGTACCACAATTGTTCATATCAAAAGGTTAACTTGTAATCATCAAAACATAGAGTTGTACTACTAGATCAAAACTTGATCTTACACTGGTTACTCTTCATTCGTTTAAACCCCAACTTGGTCTCCATGATAGCTGGGTTTGGCTGACAAATTTAGAAGGGTTGTACACTGTCCATTCGACCTTTCAGGTTTTGCAAGGAACTAATGCAGGGGAGATAGGGGAAGAGTTCAAGGAGTTGTGGAGTGTGCCAGCACCAACCAATGCTATGGCTTTTGCGTGGAGGGTTCTACATAACAAAGTCCAATCGAGGGAAAATCTAAGAAGGAGGAATGTGCTTCAAACTGACCCGGAAGTAAACTGTCCTTTTTGCTCACAATCAGTAGAGTCAACCTGTCATGTGCTCTTCTCGTGTAATTTCGCCTGGAGAATCTGGATGAAATGCTACGCCTGGCTTGGTTTCTCAACAGTCATTCCTATGGAAGGGAAGGTTCGTTTCCTGCAACATGTTCTGAATTACAGGTCAAAGACTCAAAAACAGGGTGTTTGGATTTTGTGGATTTCTGTTATATGGTCAATTTGGAACCATAGGAATGCCTGCAACTTTAGGAATGAATGTGTACAATTAGAGATGGTGATGGACCAGTTCAAATTCAAATCATGGATGTGGCTGACAAGAAGAATGAAGGATTTTAGATGTTCTTTTTATGAGTGGCATGCCCAACCATGGCACTTCATCTCGTTGTTTTAGATACATGTGGGATTCGTTGGTGTGGTGTTGTGACTTAGGCAGTTTTCACCGCCAATCTTGCTTACGGAGTGATGTTGTTCTGGTCTCCTAGCTTTGAGGGAATGGATCGATTTTAGTGCATTTGATTAAGGGATTGTTTAGTTAATGCCCTGATCTGTTTCTTTTATTAATTTAGTGGCTTCTCTTTTGTTTTTTTCTTTCCCTTGTTCTTTATATCATCTTTTTGTACAATGGGTTGGAATACCCCTAGTACTCCTTTTTATTCAATTTGGCTTAACCAAAAAAAAAACTAGGAGAATATGTTGATTTAGCATCCAAATTTAATATCAGTTATGAAACTTCGCTAAATTTGTGTGGTCACCTACGCAAATAGAAGAAAAAAAAAACTTAAGATTTATGGCGGCTTGATCGTCAGTAAATAGGACCGCCTTTTAATAAGTTAGCGTCGGTTAACACCGATGTTATGATCACCGACCATTGTACCAACCAACTTAGGGCAGATGGCGATAGCTGTGTCGTGACGCTAACTCCACCGGCCTATGTAGCGGCGGTTGGAGCCGACACAAATCCTGCATACGGGCAAGCCAGGACATGGGAAGAAATTTTGTGTCGGATAGGCCAATACTAAGTCTTATATTTTTTTTCTGCCCAACTTTCCTTATAAGCTTCACTCTACCAAAACTACCTTTCTCACAAACCCTACCTTTCTCTATTCTTCGCCATCTCCCTCCCCAACTGCAACGACTCCTCCTCTCCACCCTCATGTGTCGCGCCTCCCCATCACCCACACTCCTACCATCTCCCTTCCCGCAAACCCTCCTCTGTGTGCCTCATTATCACCCTCACCCTTACCGTTGCTCCTCCCCAAACCCTACTCCCCCGCGCCTAATCAAACCCTCCTCCCCCTCGGTGGTTCTAAAACCAGTGAGAAGAGAAATGGATCCAAAATTTTAATTAGGACTTACAAATTTTTGTTTAAATTTTTAATTAATAAAAGAGAGGATATTGCATTTTTACCCTTTTATCACTAATTTAATCATGACCATCTATCTTAAGAGTATTCTTAGATTCCAAGATCTAGCGGTTCTGAATGAAGGGCCAACAGTGATCCTTTTTTTTGTTTGGTATATCAGAAAGATAAATTACACCCTTCAGGAATTGATCCATTGACCTTCCCCTCCGCAACCCAAATGTCTCATAACTCTTACCACTTGAGCTATCATTCAGGGACCGGTGACCCCTTTTCTAAAAGAACCACCCTAATTTCCACCTTTATTTATGTTTTTGGTCCCCTAACCTTTACACATGTTTGGTTTTCGTCCCTCGCTGGAGTAAAGGTGGGTTTTAGTCCCTAACCTTTGTCAAAAGGTTTGGTTTTGGTCCCTCCAGAGCTCTGGGTCAACGCCGGAGCTCCGGTTGCCCACGTGGCATGGCCACGTAGGATTAATGAGGTCAGATGAAATTTTTTTTAGAAAAAAACCTAATTTTTTTTAGTTAAAAAAATACCTAATTAACCTCACTAATTAATCTCTTTAATATTTAATAGTACAAATCGATCATCATCATCATCATCTTCTTCATGTCAATCTCATCCACTCCCTTCCCTGCTCTCCCTCATCCCTCGTTCATCCTTCACCATTCAAATCGATCATCTCTACTCTTCACCTATGTTCATCATCTCTTCTTCTTCAAAATCCAACTTTCAGACCTACGACTTTTACCACCCAAATCTCTCAAATTTGCTTGGTTATTAAGTAAAAATGGATCATTTGCCTCTCTTCTGTGTTGATTTTGTCTCTAGAGTGGTGATGGGTATGGTGGGTGGGGGTTGCGATTTATGGATTGCGGTGGGCAGAGGTGGGGGTTGCGGGTTATGGCTTCTGGATTACGGTGTGTGGGGGTTGCGATGGGCATGGTGGGGGTTGTCGGTTCTGGGATGCGATGGGTATGGTGCGGTGGGTGTGGTGTAGTGGGTGTGGTGCGGTGGGTTTCTAATTTTGAACTTCTGGGATTTCGATGATAAACAGACCTTGGAAGCTTCTCAACGATTTGAACCGCATTGATTTTCTGATGATAGAAGTGAATTGTTTAGGGGTATTCCATGTCTATAGAGAGGCTAATGGGGAAGCAGATAAGCTGGCTAAGAAGGGATGCAATCGAATTTCAAATCTATGGGTGTGTTCAGAGACTTTGAGTTGATCCCTTCCTGTGTTTTCTCCTGATAAATCTGATGGCATTTTCAATCTCTTGATGGTGAAAGTTGCTGTTGTTCTGTTTGATGAATTGTTGCTCGTTCCAACGCCTTTGATGGTGTCTTGTTTCTTATATATATATCACTTTGATTCTCAAAAAAAAACATCTGAGATCTATGTCTCAAGTTTTAGCGTTTTTTTTTTTTAAAAAAAATCCACTTGGCCTCATTAATCCCACGTGTCCATGCCACATGAGCCACCGGAGCTCCGGCGTTGACCCAGAGCTCCGGAGGGACCAAAACCAAACATTTTGACAAAGGTTAGGGACTAAAACCCACCTTTGCTCCGGCGAAGGATGAAAACCAAATATATGGTAAAGGTTAGGGACCAAAAACTTATTTAAGCCTTATTTATATTATTCAAAAAATTGGTTTGTTATTATTTTAGCTGTGTCGTGACAGATCCTGTGCTTATACTTTTCTGAGAGTAGATCCTGCGCTTATAAATCGTGCGATATAGGTTCTAAACAAAGGAAAGAAATAGTAGAAACTCACCAAATGGCAGAATCTTTAATTGAATGTATCAAGTGAAGACAAAAGTCCCTCTCAGTGATCACATTATCTCCTTTCTCCACCATACAATACAACTCAATGCATTCATCTCCTGCCTCCTGCTTAATTGCCACTAACTTCTATGTCTAACATACATTTTAATCTCTCAACATAACTGAGAAAAAAAACCATGGACCTCAGTCTCTAATAACCTCTCACATTTTAGTGAGGAATTAGTACAGCTTCAGCACCAAAACAAAAATTCATCAGAAAAATGTCAGCAGCAACCAGCTTGGGTTATGGAGGACCAACATGCTTCCATGTCACAAAGAGACAGCAACAAACAAGGAACAACACCATTGGGATGATGACTGGTTGGGGAGGAAGAAGACATTATGAGACAAGCAAAAAGGATGTTGTAGGAGTGGTAAGATGCAGTGGAGTTGGGTTAGGAGACTTCATAGGGGGAGACTTGTTGAAACCTGATCTTGGACGTTGGCTTTCAGATGTTGAAGAGCACAAAGCACTTGCAATTTACTCTCCTCATGAGGGAGGCTATGAAGGCCGCTACTTGTCTCGTCTCAGGCGCCAAGGTTACTATTTTCTAGACCTTTCAGCTCGTGGTCTTGGTGATCCTGAAACCACACTCACCAAGATTCACCCTGTTTGCCCTGTGAGTTTGCTTTTAATTAGACTCTTTTAGCTGGTTTTTTTTGGGGTTTCATGATAGCTATCCATTCCTGTTACTCACTTGGACTTTGACACTTTGTCATGCATCTCAGCCTCATGTTGGCAAGCAGCCAATAGCAAGATGGTATTTCCCACCAGAAGTTGATTACAGACTTGAAGCATTGCCACCAAATGCAAAAGGACTGGTGGTGTGTATAATTGAAGCCAAGGTGTTTTATCCCTTAAAATTCCCCCATATATACTTTGTAGAGTGTGTTTAGTTAAACAATTTAATCAAGAGCTTTTGTCAAAAAAGCGTTTATGTGACGCTTATTCATAAGCTAACTAGAAGTTTATTGATATAAGCTCAGGATTTCCTATATGTAGGCTTAAGCGCTTATTCATAAGCTAATTTGAGCATTTAGCTTTTTCATGTGCATATCTAAACATTTGGATAAGCGTTTATTCAATAAGATAAACAAAAATAAACTCTTCTAAATGGAGTCTTAAACGGAAAAAGGTATACTATGATTTTTTTTCGTTATTTAAGGTGTATTTGATTTTCAATTTACATTAGCGCAAATAGATGTTCACACGCACTTTAAGACAATAAGTAAACGGGTCATTCCTTCCGAATTGAGTTGAAAATCAGTTTATATTGCCGGTATCCAAACAGACACTAAATGTTTTCCGCATATGCAGGTTCTATCTAAAGCAGAACTGCAGTTCCTTGCTCTGCTTCCTACCCTTAGGCCTAATGTGAGGGTCATTGCTGAATGTGGAAACTGGTAGGATACCAACTTTTTTGAACCTGTTATTATTTTGTCATAAGTTTTATAGTTTTTATTCTTTATGTTATATGTTTTCAGAAATTGCCAGTGTGTAAGGCTTGAGGACTTGAAAATGCTTTTGCCTAACTTCACTTTTATATTGCGCTTACCAAAAAAAAAACTTTATATTGCTTCACTTACTGTTGTTACATATCATTCTCATGTTTATGTCAATGATCAGGAGAAAGTTTATGTGGAAGCCACTGAAAGAAATTGCAGGACTAACAGCCATAACGGAAGGTTGATGATGCTACATTGCTACTTATCATCTCTGATTTTCCAACAGTCACCAATCAAGTAGGAATTGTGAACAGTCCTCAAGCTTGGCTTCCCAACTTCACCTGAAGATAAGAAAGGACAACAAAGATAAAGGAAAGATGAAGTTCCTTCTTGTAAATAAATAGATCTGCAACAACCATGAGTGATGTATTCTCAAGGTTTAATTTTGTCAAAGACAACCATTTCTCTCAACATGGTATTCATGAAATTCCATTTCAACAAAAAATGTGTAGTCCACCTGCACTGTGAACTTTTGAATTGTTATGAGGTTGAGCAGTAATTAGAACAGTTACAAGACTATATGCCATAAACAGCTGAATCAATTACAAGAAATCCTTATATGCCTTGCAAAACTTCTAATGCCAACACCAGAACTTTACCAAAAAAAAGCTTACAAAAAATACTGTATAGCTCATGCCTCATGATTACAGCATGATGCTCATGATATAAATCCTTGCTGGTTATGATAAGCTAGACACCAAGATCTTCAAGTTAACTTCAATTCAAATCATACTTAGTCAAACGGTTGATCAAAAAATGAAATAAAATTTAGGTAATTGTAAATCCAAACATGTATTGCAAACTATTTCTTCATGTATACCCTTACTATTTCAACAGGATGAATGGATAAATGCTCATCAGCGTTAGCAAGTGTTCTGCAAATCTCCTAAAATCTCCTATTGATTTTTAAACTGATATTCAACATTCTCCATTTCAATTAGTTCATCTGTTCAAGTCATCCACTTTCAATACAGTCTAAATTTAATTTGATTTTATGAGTAAATTTCACATTAGTTCATAAAAAATTTGGTTATGGAGATGAAAGATACTAGTGGTAATGATCAAGACACAACAAGAACAAATAGATAAGACTTTAGAGGGAGAAAGTTTAACACTATTCAATAAAATGAAAAATGACTAATTCGATGATGTAGAGTAAAAAATTCAAAGGGGACATGTACAACATATAAATACTATTCTATTAAGGATTTTGTTCTTTGGGGGTGGGGGGAGGTGCCCTATTTTTCTTATGCGTAGTTCCAACCCTAGTGCTCGACTACATTTGTTGTGGTGGTGGAGAGGGTGGCAGCGATAGTGGAGAGTGTTAAGTAGTGGTGGCAATGATAAACGGTGTCGGACAGTTAATGGTGGATGATGCTGATCAGTTGTGGCAAATGGTAGTGAGTAATGAAGACCTTGACAATTTAAGTAGTAAAGGTATTTTAAAAGTTTCATTATTCCTGAGAATATGAATATGCATTTCGTTAAATGTCATAAATTATGCGAAGGAATGTTGAAAAAGACTCCCAAGAATTGAATTTGTTAACCATACACAGGTTTTAAAGATGTCCTAAAATAACATTCTCATCTTAATATTCTCGGAAATAAACTAGTAGTTTGGGTATCGTTTTCTAAAGCTTGAAACAAACACCCCTAACATAATGAGAATATGTATTTTTACACATACTTAACCACTTTTAATTCAATTATAATATGTCAAGGGAATGAAATGTGGAATGTCTTATAATCTATTTATAATTATTAAACATTACTTATTGTTGAAAAAAATGAAGGAAAAAGGGTAAGTCGTGATTTGGAGGGGTCGGTTTCATTGTACAGGCCCCCATAGATTTGTACGCAGAAAGCAGATACATATACCCCAAAACAAATCCATGGAATCCTGAAAAGAAGAAATCTCTCAAAGGATGGACTATGCACTAATTGATCCATAATAGTGCAAAACTCTACGTTTCATCTTTTAAAGGTATCGTGCGATTGTATTCATGTTAACAAATTTATTGATGCATGTCACATTCTTAGGCTTGTTTCTTCAAATGTATATACTCATAATAACATTGTTCTTGTTAATGCATGCCATTGTTTTTCATTGGAAATGTTGTTGTTTACAGGTTTTACTATATATATATGCATGACATTAGGGAAATATCTATCAGATATAGAAGAGAAGGGAGGATAAATTAATAATGCCCCAATCAACAGGATTCATGGATGTTGCAGACTCAGATTTCCTCAGTAACAAAGAACCTTATGATGATGAATCAGAATTTGACTCTGAGTTTGAGAAATACTTTGTGTTCTCCTCTGCCAAGAACCGCTTTTTTGGCAGGACAAGGTCTCTTCATATTGTCCTAGGTTCTGGAAAAAGTATGCTTCTCCGCTTCTTTTTACATTTCCATTTTCAATCCTTCAAACAAGGCATGCTTTGCACGTTTCATTCATTTAGCAAATTACAGTGAATCTATTAACCAAGTTAGTATCACTATTTTACATGGTTTTTCTGTGCTTAGTTGCTGATATCATACTCTGGAGAGATAAGAGGAACTCAACAAGCGTTCTCACTGGTGTAACTTTGTTATGGATTCTTTTTAAGAGCATGGATTACACCCTGCTTAGTTTCATTTGTGACTCTCTCATACTTCTATTGGCAATGCTGTTCCTCTGGACTCATTTAACCACCTTCATAGACATGTGAGTTTAATTCACTCTATCAATAATTTTAAAGCATTTTTACCCTATATTAGGGCAATTAAATTCCCAATCCATCTGATTTGGGTAAACAGCTTAATTAAGAGCTCATAGCAATAAGCACTTATACGATAAGCGTTTATTCATAAGCTTATTTGAGAAGCTTATTAGATAAGCTCAAAATAGGTTATAGGAAAACATAAGTGTTTATTCACAAGTTAATCTGAACAAGTGATGAAAAAAAGCTCAAAATAGGTTAGAACTTAGAAGTAGGAATAAACGCTCATTCGTAAGCTAATATGAGCAGCTTATTAAAATAAGCTCAAAACAGCTTATACATAGATCTTGAGCTACTAACATCAGCTCCTCAAACATTTGCATAAATGGTTATATTATAAGATAAGATCAAATAAAGTATTCCAAACAAGTCCTAACTAGCTTGCTTGTAAATGAATGTTCAATTTCAAGATGGTAGCCTTTGCCAGACATGTTAGAATATGACTAAACAGGACATATATGTTTGATGTATATTAGAAGTGGAACAAATTGGTCCATTTTGGTTCTCTCTAAATGTGTGGAACCAAGGAGAATAAATAGGTCAAAGGAATAGGACAGATTGTCTTCCATTTATCCACATTCCAAACACTACCTTAGTATAAGTGCTATAATCACAAAGTCTACTTGTTTTGTGTAAAGAGCTATATAATCATCTGCAAACAATCTATTTTGAATCAACACTACCTATTTCATCTGTAACTGAAAGTTCTGTGTCAATTCTAGACCTATAGCTATATCCAGTGTGGTGTTTATTATCATCGGTAGATATGGCAATTGAAGAATTGGTTGAAAATAATATTTGTCATGTTTCATTGTCTGGCTCCTGATTAACTGAATGAGTTTATCTACATGCTTTGTTGGGTTATTATTTTACACCAAGGGATGATGCTATTTTCTGTTTAAAACAGACCTCCACCTAAATTATCAGCATTCATCTTACCCCATGGGTTGCTTGTTGACATTGCTCATTCAATGACTAGTGGGCTTAACAAACTACTCATAATATTTGGAGTCCTAGCTTCCGGAAGAGACTTTAAGAAGTTCCTCTTGGTGCCTTTCAGCATCCTTTTTAACCTTCCTTTTGTCATTTTGTTCGTGGCATTTGGTTTTCTCTGACAACAAAATAATCTGCAGGTTACATTGACATTGGGAGCTGTCTCAGTTTTTGGCAGATGGTTCACAGCTGCAACTATCATCTACATAGGTCAGCTAGCTAATCTCAAATCACCAAACCCTAGAATTGTTAAGTTATCTACCATGGCAGTAACTATTCCACACATGTAAAATGTTAAGGTCTCACGTTGACTAGAGATATTGTCAAATAAGTCCATATAATATAAGGTAATCCTTACCCATGAGCTAATTTTTAAGTTAAAGTTAAGCCTAGATCAAATTTTAAGATGATATCAGAATCTATTATAGATCTGTCTATTAAAAATTGCTCATATATGAGTCACCTGCAAATGTTCATTCCTGATATGGCCAAAGAATATATAAGGTGGAGCAATCATCACGAGTAATGATTCATCACACTCTACTTTCTCTTCCATCTCATTTTCACCTAATTTTCTTTCTATCTTTCTCTGCATTTCCTATTACATCATTTATCATATCGCTCATTTGAGTCATTTCTCTTTTTTTCTTCACATCTCACCCAAGTGGAGGTGGAAATGGTATGTGAACCAAATATTATTGAATCATCACCCTGATCTAGTTTTGGGGTAGAGTTAGTCGTAACTTGAATTCTAAGATAAAAAAATGTGTATATTAAACTAAAAGGTAACACTAGTTCAAGTTAGTTCTAATCTGTTTTTATCTTGCTCTGTTGGTGCAGGGTCTGTGATATTGTTTATAGTGCCAGCAGTATACGAAAGGCATGGGGCTTTCTTTGATATCATTGCTGAGAAGGCAATGATTGAATTAAGTAATCGATATGCAGAGTTGATGAATAAGTTTTCGGGGAACTCTCATTCCCAAAACTTGCAGGACAGCATTCTAGACTAGAGGTATTGCAAATCAATTTGCATGTTATGGTTTTTGTTCCGGATTAACACTTCATGGTGGTTTAACTTTGGCTGGAAACAAGACGTGCGCAAAACAATGTTGTTACATAATTGTATTTAGAAGTTGCAGCTAGTGTTCTTATAAATATAGTTCAAGAGTTAGCCACCAGGTTCAGTAATTTTGAACTAGCCTATGCATATATGATGTATTGATGGAGTGTATATTTAATCCTCACTGATATATGGATCTGAAATTTTGTACACCAGTTAACAATGTACAATTTTTTGTTAACAGCATGTGGTTGAATATTTTGATTAATTACTACATGATACACCAAAGTTTCATATTTGATTGACACTGATCGTTGATGTTACACCCAGTTCTGTAACCATATGTGTTATCAATTATCATGATATGTTTCTTTCTGGCACTTAATTTACTTGTCATTCGCCTCTTGCTTGCAGAAATAGATTCAATTTAGTGTGTTCTTCATTTCCACAAGTTTAGAAAATTCATTAGAAATTGTAGGCATTTACAGTCCTGGATTGAAGTTTTTGTATTTTATGAAATTAGTGACAGAAATAGAAAACACTACAGAACATACAACATGAAAGGCCTTCTAAAAGTAGTATTCAACCTGACCATAAGTATCAAAGCTAAACCGTTTTAGTTTGTTATGCATGAAAAATATATATTGGTGGGATTTATTTAACTACCTCCCAATTCAGAATGTGCAGCAACATGTCAGGTAAAATTCCTGGAGGATTCAGTAAACTAACAGTTCCCATAAAAGGTAATGGCTAAAAGTAAGCACCTTTAAAAGCTTTCATTAATCCTCCCATCAACACTACTTCCCTACATACCCCCAACAATTTCTAGACCTACAGAAAAGATGAGGATCTCCAACCGGAAACTGAACCTGCATTCCACACTAGGCCCCAACAGTTTCCCAGACCCTATGTCAACCTGTATTCATCCAAAGAGTGCAAGCAATGTTGCAGAATATGTACATCTTCCATAAGGAAGACAGGCTCTGAGATCATAGCGGGCTGAACCAACCAAGTCCTTAGATATAGGCTGATACAGGTTCAGAGTTCTCAGAGGCATCGCATGGTTGATACGACAAGGATCTCTACCTTTACAAAGGAAGCACTTGTACTCCAATGTATAAAAAGTGTAAACTGAGTACATTTGAGGTAAGTTCATTTGATAGGCAATCAAATAGATTCAATGCAAGCTACTATACAGAAGACAGAAAATATAACAAACTGCAGGCCTTAGCATACAATTCCACTAACTGTGAACACTGGTTTCATAACAATATCTATCCTTTACTCCATTTAGAGACAAGCAATTCCTAGAACTTCGATCCTAAGGACAATACTACAACTTCAAATCATTGTTGTGCCATCCAAAAATTACAAAACTGAATGAAAATTTAGCCAACCTCAACTACCATCAAGTAATACAGGAACGAAACCCCTTGAAGAAGATGTTTGAGAACTGAAACAGAATGGGAAAAAAAAAATCTCAAGACTACACCTCTTTCTGTGCAGGGAGCAAGAAGGTTTCCCACCATCCAGATTCATATTTGGGATAGGGAGCCACCCATTTATCAGGCTTCCCAAAGTCCAGATTCGTAGGATTGGAGGCTAATGCTTCTTCTATGCTCTCAGCCTCAAAACTTTCTGATAAAACTCGGTCTAACCTTAACTTCATGTATCTGTCAAAACACACACAAGACAGAGTTACAATTTGTCTTAAACATCAAAAGCTGGATGCTATGTTGACAACTTTCATTGCATAAAAAAGTTTATCATACACTTTTTTTTGTATGGCATTGCTGCAACATTGCATCATTTGAAAGGGAGGAGATCCTATCAGCTGGATGCAGACACGAGAAGGAGAGAGAAAATGCATATAGATAAGGGATAGAACGAGTTTGGATTTTCTCTTGCTACTAAACAATAAGATATGATCCTTTTAGGGATAGAAAGACACTTTTTCAACAATCTCACTTTTAAGACATTCAAACAGTAGCGACACCTAATTTTTCTCTTCCTAATTCCTATCACTTCTCCCTCTTCTCTTTCTTTCTCCCTCTTCCGAATAAGGGTGTCTACACCCAAAGTTCGTGTCCATGAAACATTTTTGTTTTTTTTAATGTAACTAGTGGACCCTATACCGAATTGTGTAATTTGCTAAGAGATAATCCGAATCAAATATGTGGTAGATGAAGTGAAAAAATTCCCCTCCTTTCATGGTCATGACAGCCACTCCAAGCATCAATGAGGCGTCAGATTTCCATGTACTCTACAATCAATACTCTAGAAAAACAGTACTAGAATCAATCACTAAAAAATGATGAATTGATATCCTTACGTGATCCAGGGACCATTGGTTGACACAAGAGCCACAGCAGGTCTCCCTAATCTCTTGGTAATGCCAGGGAATCTATCCAAGAACTTAGGTTCAATGACAAGCCAGAAATCCTGTTCCATTTTACGCTCTTCAAAGAGACGAAGCCTTTCAAACAAGACTTCTCTGAAATGCTCCTCCTCATCCAGCATAAATTTTGCATTCGCAATAACAAAGTAATACTTGTTGGCTTCTTTCTGCAAATATGAGCAAAAAAGGAATAAATTCATTACCATAAAAAACTAACTCAAAACTTGTGACATGAGTACTATGCTTAGAAACCATCAAGTTTTTTCTCTCCTGACAAGGGTTATTTGCATAAAATCTCACAAACAGCCAAATGGCATCCTAACCGGATCATAATAGATCAAACATCTATAGTCACACTCATCTGAAATTTTTTGGGCTCATGTGGCAAATGGCAATGAGTTCTGGACCAGGGTTTCAAATTGCGGTCCAGAGAGTCCTGGTAACGGCAACAGCATCACGACTGCAATTGCGGTCATATCAACCCACATTTATCCACAATTCCGCAAACAAATGCAACCACTACAGCAACCGCAATTTAGAACCCTGTGATGGACAAATGACCTAATGCAAACTAACTAAATCCATCAAACACAATCCCACTAGCTTATGCTGAAAACTGGAATGAAATGAGCCAAAACCACTCAACCCCAAATAGGAAATCAGTTGGCCAAAAAAATATAACTGCTTAGAATCATCACTAATCAATAACTTCATTCACAGGTGAAGGGCCAGGGTTCGAACCCTGAGGAGGGATAATTTGTACTAATTTATTAACAACTAACATTTGCATATAAAAAAAAAAAAAGATGAACACTAAAGTTGCAAAATTTGAAACAAATTATGATGTGGGGTTGGAGTGGAAGAGAAGAAAAAACCTTTGTGGCAGGATCAGAAGAACTGAGGTTGTCAGAATCAACAGCTGCAACAGCTGTGGTAAAGGGAGCAGCAGCAGGTGTTGGTTCCTTGAAGGAAGAGAACAAGGTGACATTTTGATTGGTGGGGGAGACCAAATTCATAGGCAAAGAGTGAGTCCTATAAGAAAGACTGTGCCTTTTAACTCCTGTGAGTGCATTGACAGAGGCAAGAGTGGTGGGGTGTTGAGCTTGGCTCTGAGCTGCCATTGCAGTTGATGAGCCTAGAGTGAGAGTTGCCACACCTAGCATCATGGTCTTGTTGTTGTTGTTGTTGTTATGGTGATAGCCCAGAAAATTGTTCCTGTTAGTTTGAATCTGCAAGGTGAGAAAAGATTGAGAGAGTGTGTGTGAAGAAGTTAAGGAAGCAAAAGAGAGAGTTGTGTGATTCTATCCCGTAGAGGGATGGCAATTGGCGCAGGGACAATGGGACAAGACCAAAGATATCAGTGACAACCTTATCTAGTTATCTGTTCTTACTTTCATAATATTTAATTACATTACACTAGGGCCTATTTAATTAATTTGCTATGTTACTAAAATAACAAGGATAATTATTTATCATCCTACTTCATAAATGAAGAAAAAATTAAATGAAAAGTTGATGGATTTGGTACTTGTGTGTGTTAAAAATAAAATTGGGTTTTAGTAAAAAAAAATGTTTTTGTCTTTTTTAAGAGCTAGAGTTTTTTTTTTTTGGTATTGTTCTTAAATTAAAAGAAAAACCGAAAAACTTGGCAAAATCCCCAAAACTAAGGCTTCTCAGAGGAAAAGCCTGAAGCGTCCGCCAGCAAAAGTAAACTCATCCCGTCCAGCCGTCCAGGGGTCGATCTATAACCACGAAGGCCTCATCCTGCTCAAGAGCTAGAGTGTTGATTCTCTAATGTTATCATTAATTCATTAAATATTAACATGTGATGTAGTGGTGAGTTGAAAATTAATTGACATCAACATTTAACGATTTTATTGTAGTGACAAAAACTTAGGTTATCATTGTATTGGTAGATATATAAATAAAAGAAAGTAAAATGAAATGAAATGATACCAAAATTCATTATATGAATTGTGAAAAAATAAATAAAATTAAACTTATTGAAATACATAATTATAGTCTATTCATACAATATCTCACCTTTTCTTTCTCACTAATTAGAAAAATATAATACTATTACTAAAATGAAACTAGCCTGATTTTCATTAAGTTTCATTCCATTCTATTTTTTCACTTTTTTAGGCTTAATTACACTTTTAATTCATATAATTTTACTAATGCGTGAATTTAGTCCTTATGGTTTCAAATGTTTCAATTAAGTGCTTCTACTCTTAAAACTATGATTCGGACATTAACTTGTCATCTAATAATTAACAAAAACGATTAGTGTGAATTACAGTTTGTTATATTAGTAGCATATTCAGATGATTTATCATTTTTGACGTAAAAAATTATAATATATCAGTTTTTTTCTTGCTAGTTATTGGATGACAAATTAAAACACCAAATTTTGTTCAATTTTAAAAGTACAAAGACTTAATTGAAATAATTGAAACTATAAAGACCAAAATAGTTGCTTACTTTAAGCATACCCCTTTATGTCTTGCTAAACTGGGTCATTGGCCTAGCTATACTTGGAACAGTATTTATAATCCCAAGTGGGTGATTGATAGAGAATGTATTTGGAGAGTGAGCATGGGCCAAATGCATATGGGATGACAATTGGGTTCCTTCTGCTGGGAACTTTCACCTTGTCTCTTGCTATCAATTTGATGGTGTCGTTGCTACTGTTTCTGATCTTATTGATCAGGATTTGAGGCACTGGAACCATAATCTTGTGCATCAGGTGCTCTCATCTTATGAAGTTGCACTGGTTCTTTTAAGTGATGTTATCGCAAACATCTCAGATCTGGTTCTTCAAGGGATCTTATTGTTTTTTTCCTGACAAATATTGCTTATAGAATAAAAATTATATTCATATTATAGGACTTTTTGTTTTCTTAGGTATCCTCGTCGAGAAGCAATCTTGTTCGAGCCTTCACATCATAGTGGGGCTAACTCTCCTAGCAGAGGTTTTTACCATCCACATGCTTCGAACCCAAAACTTTTCTTAAAAGGAATCAAGCATATACCACTTGAACCAACTCTGGTAGGTAAGAAAAATTAACAAAAAAACAAAAACAAAACCATTGTGCAAACCACAAAGGCAAAAAATACTGCTTACCTTTAATCTCTTACAGAAAGCTCTATAAGTCCATTTCCACATTTGCAAATTGCATTGCTTTACAATCATCATTTACTAAACACTTTAAAACCAAAAAGTACTCGAGAAGTTAAACAATAGTTTTCCTTCCAAATCAATTCTTCAAAGAAATGATATTGCTTAAAATTGGATATACTTTTGTTAGTGCAAACTGTTATTAGTGTCTATTTATAAATAAAAAAATTAAATACAAAGCATATATTAACCCCAACAAAATGAAGCAGATTGCAGAAATTGACCTTTAGCAGATGATCAGAAAGAGATGGAAACAGAAACTAGTCAAAGAGACATAATACAAATACAAACATACTTAACATTTGAAATTCTAAAAAAGAAATAAGTGTTCGTTTTAAAAAAAGAAAAATAAGTGAATCTATGACCATTTGCAGAGCTTAAGATCAAAGATGGTTGTCTGTCCATAAGTACAAAAAGAGATGCAAACTGAGCATTAATACAAAAAACCTCATATTACAAAAACAACTAAACATAGGAAGAGTAAAACTGTTACCATTGGATGCATTACCAATCTCAACAACTGCAGCAAGATTGCTACAGATTGCATCCAGATAAAGGCGATGGCTACACAAGTTCAATGTATGCCATAGGTGCATTATCACCCCTCCTCGGCAAGGTTCTTATAATTCTTGTATAACCACCATTTCTCTCACCATAACGTTCTGGAACCTCTGCAAATAAAGCATGAACAATCTGCTTCTCATAGATGAACCCAAGGGCTTGTCTCCTTTTATGAAGAGAACCATCCTTTGCCAAAGTGATCATTTTGTCAACATACTTCCTAATTGCACTGGCTCTAGCTCTGGTTGTCTTGATGCGGCCATATTTAAGGAGCTGAGTTGTAAGTCCTCGAATAAGTGCCCGACGCTGATCAGGGGGCCTGTTGAGCTTGGGTACTCGCCTCCCATGTCTCATGGCATAGACTCTACCGCCATTGTCAATAATGGTGAAGCAGTGACTAAAGCTGTTAAATTCTGCACCAAGAAAAAAAAGTATGAAGTACAGTGGTGAAGTCAATAGGAATGCGCGGGACTACTAAACTTTCAAAGGAGAATGAATAGAATTGGAAAGCAGATTTCATTCACACACAACAACCTCAGAAACAATGTTACACATGATTTCCCAACTTGATCTATCACGAATATAAGAATAGCACTCATAGAGTTTGGTCGGAGGAGCCAAAACCCTTCCTAACTGAATATAAGATAAATTGCGTGACTAAAATGTCACTGCTCATATTTTGAAAGTACATGCAAGAAAAATAAATTTGTTTTAAAATCCCTCCTATGCCCTCACTAACCAAACAAGAAGTTGAGTTATTCCTGTTCCACTGAACCCAATATTGATAAGATGAGAATTAAAATCGCCCCTTCTCCTCATCTTAACCAAACATAATAGAAATTAAAATTCCTCTTCTCCCCTCTAATACAATTCTATCCTCTGAATCAAACAGAACCATTCTATGTTTCCAACCTTTGAGCCTGTCAGATTAAGTTTCTCCAGACATATAAATCAACCAAAAATTAACTAAAATTCCAATGGCTTTTACATTCAAATGATAACAGATTTTCAATGTCCCCAGAGTTCTCTTTGCAATTGTAATCAACTCATTTTTACAAGCAAATAAGGTAACCAAAAACCAGTAAACAAAGGGCATAATTTCATGATATTAAAGAACCCTTACTCTCTTCTTCTCCATGCTCATGCTCTCCATCATTTTATGACGGTATCCTATCTGTAATTGACATACATTCTTATCATACAATCCTAAATAAAATGATAGAATCACACACCCACCTCATTTCCACCTTCACTTTCTATCTATTTAATTCAATCATATCATCCATCAAATCTCTTACTCTTTCTCTCCTTTCTTCCTATCTCTCTTCTTTCCACTTCATCCACACTTTTAAGGGTGAATGAATGAAGCTTTAATGTTTATTTTCCTTCAACACCCTTCTTCCTAAACACACCTGAATAAATGGTACAATTGTAATTCTAGTATAGAGACAAATCCAAAACCTGTATCTAAGTACTGGGCACAACCCAAAAGTTTCAATTTCCAAGATGAAGTAAAAAGAATATATTTTTACAAAATTCATATACAAATCAATACAACAAAACAAAAGGGGGTTACAGAACCAACCAAAGCAATGAATGCAAGAAATTACGAAGAAGGAGAGGTACCTGAAGAAGAAGAGGAGAGGGAAAGATGGTGAAGAGGGGCGAGACCAGTGAAAGAGGGAAGAAGAGCTTGGGGTTTGGATTTTGAAATTCGGAGTGACGGTGGTGAGGATGGTCGCCGGAATTGAGGGAAGCGCAATGAGGAGGAGGAAGGAGAAGGAGAAGGAGAAGGTAGAGCTGAGCGCAGTGAAGACATGCTCCACCTGGTTTCGCTGCCTGTAGCCATAACTGACACTGACGCCATTGGAGAGGAACGCCACAAACCACACCACAGTGCTGTAAAGCAATCTCAATACAAGATAAAGTGGAGTGGATAGAGAGAGAAGATGAAGAAGAAAAGGAAATTATTATTTTTTTGTTAATAAAATGGAAGAGTTTTCAGAATGGGCTTTTCATTTGCAAAAGGTGGGCTGGTGTTTATTTGGCCCACACCTCTTGTTTTCCATTTCACTCTTTTTTTTCTTTACATTGGAAAAGAAGACTTAAAGAAAGAAAAATTAAGAAACTGATAAAGAGTCTCTTAATAAAAGAGTCTCTAGTCTAATGATAGGCGCGTCTAACACTCGAGCACCCGATGAAGGGGAATGAGCTCCTAGCTTCGTAATGCAATCTACTGATGTAATAGAGTCATGAAGAACATGTCTAAAGTCAATCCTTCTCAAGGAACTGATTTATTTCTGCAGCTTTTGGGATAAAATGATCGCTATCAAGCTCCTCCAAGACCACCAGCAACTCCTCGCAATCCACCTCACATATGAGCTTTTTGAAACACCGGTTTTATGCCAACTAGTTCATTCCTCATTCTATTCTATTATATTTCATAATCATCATGGCGCAGACACAATTATTATTAAAAAAAATGAGAAGTAAATTTTGGTAAATGGAAACAAAATAGCCTTTAGGGAGAGTGTGTAAATAATTATATAAATGTATTTAATTATTTTTTATCATTTTATCATATTGTATTTGTAATTAAATTAAAATGAAATTTCAATCTACCTACTTAACGTGATCCTAGAATCTCGGGATTAATCTCTACTTTGGAGTAAAAAAATAACCTTTAAAACAATTTAATGAAAAAATGGAGAAAAATTTAAAAATATGTTTGTAATAATATGTTAAAAGAACATATTTCTCCCAAAGTTTGAAGGCGCAAGTGTTGTTGCCTTGCATTGGGCAGATTCCTCAGTTTTTCCTGCAACGTTCTTCAACAACATTGCTACGAATCCGACCAATCTGCTCCTCCACCATCAAGGTGAGTAGTATCGATCACCTCTTTCTCGTTGTGTAAGTTTTCCATTTCCAACCAACCATTTCCCTTCTTTTTCTTATCGTATCACACTTTTAAGATGCGATAGCAACGCACCTTCAAGGTGCGTTTATAACACTCCTTGAAAGTGCGTTAGTTAACGTTATTAACGCACTATGAAAGTGTGTTTTCTATTAGTGACCTTCAAAGTTGCAAATCCTTTCTCCCATTTATGTTCTGAGTCTTATGTTAAGCATTCTAATATTGGTTCAAATATGGCAAGAACAAAGAATCCCAACAATCCATGTCAACCTCGCGCTAGCAGAGTTTACCCTACGACATCAAACCGTAAAAAGCGTGAACAAGAAGCTCGTAAAAGGCGAGCAACTTCTATAGCTCTTGCAGTACAAGAGCCTCAACCAGAAGATGTCCCTCCAAATGCCTCTAAAAACACGTTTTTTTAGTGATATTATATATATATAGTTGCTTTCTTTTTTATTTCCATTATAAAAACCTTGATAAATATGAGAAAATATTTGGAAAAAATATATATCATAACTTCAATTTTAGGGTCTGTTTGGTTTGAGAAAATATTCTCTATTTTCATTTTCGGAAAATGGTTTTCATTTTCAATTTTTCAACATTTAGAGAATGTGTTTGGTTTAATTACATATTTTCCATTTTCTGAAAATGAAAATAATGAAAATGTGTTTCTTTTAACTGTTTTTAATTTATGAAATAATTTTGAGTAATATACACTCACAAAAGTTTATCATAATTTATAACATATTTTATAACTAATACTTATTTTATTTTCAAATATAAAAATTGGTATATATTTGTTATATAAAAAAAAGACTGTTTTAGCACCAAAATAATAAGAAACATGTAAAAAAAGATATTATCTAAAACAGAAAGATATTGAATAATGAAAGAATCTGTAACGGGAAGATTTCATAAACCGCGTTTCCGAGGGAAGACAATAATGACCTATAAATTTGAACACACCACATTCAAGATTCATTCATTCAACACAACACAACAAACAAACACACAAACAAACATCGTTTGCTTTCTTGTTCGTCTGAGATTTCTTCGGAGCCTTTCTTGTTCCAGTTCCACTTCTAAGGTTTGCTTTCTCTTGCGAATGATACTCCATTTTCTATCTATTTCTCTGTTACAATCGGCCATGTGGTACTACGAGTATCTTTCTTCTTTCCGACCCGGCTGAAGTGCCGATTTAATTAGGGTTCCGATTTTAGGGTTTCTTTTATTAGGGTTTCAATAGACTGTTTTTGAGTATGATTGTGGAATGTTTCGGATGCAAGACATTGTTGTGGATGGTGAAGTGGCTGATTTCGCTGCTATTTGGATGTTTCTGTTTTTTAGAGTATCATGGATATGAGGGTGGCAAAGAGTGAGAGAACTGAACGACTGGGTGAGATTTGCAAATTCTGGCTGCAGGGGAGATGCAACAGAAACCCTTGCAGTTTCTGGCATGGAGAAACACCACCGCCACCGCAATCTGCTGGTTATCGTCATACAAAGACTTCATCTGAGAGCGTCCCTTACTATAACTCCAAGGCCGTGTTGATTAGTAAGAGCAGAGTTGGATCCGGTATCGCTGAGCCAGTTCAGAAGCCGTTACTAAGTAGATGCAATGCTAGGACTCCCTCTGAGAATAACCCTAAGCATAACTCCAAGGCGGTGTTGAATACAAAAAGTGGACAAGGGACATGTATTCCTGAAGCCTCTCAGAAGCCGTCACTGAGTATATGCAAATATTGGGTCACTGGCAACTGCACATATGGTGATCAGTGTCGGAATTTACATTCGTGGCACAATGGTGATGGGATATCTACATTAGCAAAACTTCATGAACACAAGAAGGTACTTGATTCTCTTAACAACTTTTAGATTCAATTCTGATATAATGTATAATCCAATTCTGTGTTTTAATTGATGTCATCTTTATTACCCTTGGTTTATATGTTTCAACTCTAATAGTTGAATTAAATATGATGATCTGTTACTGAAATAATTTTTGCCTGATATCTTACATATTCAGGAATTAGAATCTATATGTTGCTAGATTTAGTATTTCCCCCTTGTATGTTAAAAGTTTTGGAGTAATTAATTGAAACTTTTGACAACAGACTGTCACTGGGATTGCATTTCCAGCTGGATCAGACAAACTTTACTCTGGCAGCACTGATGGGACAGTTCGTACATGGGACTGCCATACTGGTCAATGTGCTAATGTAACAAATCTCGGTGCTGAAGTGGCCTCTTTAATCTGTGAGGGCCCATGGATTTTTGTTGGCCTGCTGAATGCGGTCAAGGTAAGCTCTTCTTATGTAGATCTTTGTATTGCTTCATTTTGTGATCATATGTATACATGTTAGCTGATTATATATGGTGTTGGCTGTTGTGAAGGCTTGGCATATTCCGACTGCTTCAGAGTTTACTCTTCTTGGACCTAAGGGGCGAGTCCTTGCCATGATTGTTGGCAATGATACACTTTTTGCTGCAGCAGAGGATGGTGTAATCTCTGCATGGAGAGGAAGCTCTGATGCCAACTCCCCTTTTGAACTGGTTGCATCACTCAGTGGCCACACTAAAGCTGTGTCTTGCCTGACTGTTGGTGTCAATAGGCTTTACTCAGGGTCAATGGACCAAAGCATTAAGGTATGTCTAATGTCTGTCTGTGAAAGTTTGTGCTCTTGCTTTCTTTTAAATGTATGTATTGCTGCACGTGGAGTTCTTCCAAAGGCAGGATTTTATTGGATTAAAGAAAGATTTCAAATTTTGATTGTCAGTTCTTCATAGTTCATACTGCTGTAGACTTCATTAAAATCTTCTTGGTCTTTTTGGTGTGTTAACATTGAAATTGCTTTATGTTCTTTTGTCATTATGAATCTTGGGTGACTTATCGTTTTCCTATTTGTTACTGTGTTATGCAGGTTTGGGACCTTGATACTTTAGAGTGTTTAATGACACTCAATGGTCATACTGGGGAAGTTACATCACTTATTTGTTGGAGCGATTTTCTGTTATCTGGGGCATCTGACTGCACTATTAAGATCTGGGTTGCCACAGAAGAGGGACCTTTGAAGGTGACATATACGCACACTCTAGAAAATGTAAGCTACTTAACCACTATAAACAACATCTGTACTTAGTCTTTAAATTTTTTACAAGTATATTTGCTTTTTATCATAGTTGTGGAGTTAGTTGATTCAATCAGTTGATTTTATTTCAACTTTTGGTACAGGGTGTTGTTGCACTTAATGGAATGACTGATGCAGAAGGCAAGCATGTATTGTGTTGCTCGTCCAGAGACAATTCTGTTCGCTTGTATGAATTGCCACCGTATGTAAAACTTAAAACTTGCACTGCATCCTTTTTTTTTATTCTGTAACTTGAGTTATAAATTGTTCACTAACCTTGTGTTCTTTTATCTACAGATTTTCAGAGAGGGGTAGATTATTTGCAAGAAAAGAAATCCGATCAATTGAGGTTGGTCCTGGTGGGCTCTTCTTCACTGGTGATGGAACTGGTTTAGTGATGGTGTGGAAATGGTTGGAAGAGACTAAGGTGGCAGCATCTTCTTGAGAAATGCCCCTTTTTTCCATGTTTGTCAAAAGTGTATATATTAATTGAGAAGTCCGATCTTTCTTACTGACAGAGATGTATTTGTCTCCGCACCTTTTACATTTATGTAACTCTTTTTGTCAATGAAATCAGAATTTTATTTTTTTATATTCCATTTTTTTCCTACTAGTTACTAGTTCATTAATTAACACCTTGTAGTATCCCGGGACCATACATGAAATGAATGTTATGTTCTGAGTGTTATTTTCTGTGCATCTCAAACCAAATACCATTGAAAGGTAATATGCATGAATGAATTGATTAGAAGAAGAAATTTCTGTATTTTTTTAAATTTGAACATATTATACTGAATCTTTTTATAGAATAAAAAATATTAATTGTAAAATTACGTTATCATAATATTAGCTTGACTAAATGATTGAATATAATTGATAAACTAAGATTGTCTAGTAATTGGGTATAATTGCTATTGAGGTTTTTTAATAACAAGACATGGCAAGTATTAGTAAAGTTTTTAGAAGAAAAGTTTGGTAAATGGAAATAAAATAGCTTTAGTGAGAGAGAGTGTAGATCGCGTTATGTGGATTGTCAATCAAACTCTAGGGATGCGGTGGAACTTGTGTATTCTGTGCCTGTTGCGACTTATCTTTATGCTTCGGGACATTAAGGAGTTTCTGGGGAGATCTTGGCATGTGGTGCTGCATTATGTTTTGAGAGAGGGGAATGCGTGTGCAGATTTTTTGGCTAAGCATGACACTCTTCAGGATGAAGCTTGCATAGTTGTGGAGCAACCTTTGGGGGATTTGAGTTTGCTTATGTTGGCTGACGCTTCGGGCGTCACCTCTTTGAGGCCTTAGCCCGGGTTTCCCGGTTCTTTCTTTTTTCTTTATGAGCTGTAAAAAAAAATATAAATATACTTAATTAATTATTATCATTTTATCAAATTGTAATTTACTAAAACGGAAAAATTAAAAAATATAACAAAATAAAAAATTTGTTATATATTCAATTTCTTAAAAAAAAATGTGTTGACCTGTTATAGCAGGTTAAAAAATGGTGTAAAATTACCCCACTCTAAAAAATGGTGTAAAAAATATATAAATATATATAATTAATTTTTATCATTTTATCAAATTGTAATTTACATAAACGGAAAAATAAAAAAATGTAAAATATGTAATTAGATTCTATATTAATAATATGTAAAAAAGAAAATATTTCTACCAACGTTTGAAGGCGCAAATGTTGTTGCCTTGCATTGGGCAGATTCCCCAGTTTCTCCTGCAACGTTCTTCAACAACACTGCTACGAATCCGACCAATCTGCTCCTCCACCATCAAGGTGAGTAGCATCGATCACCTCTTTCTCTCTCTCTGCGAGTTTTCCTGATTCCCATTCCCAACCATTTTCCCTTCTTCTTCTCTGAACGCAGATGGCTGCAGAACACTACACTTTTGGCCCTTACAAGATACACCAGAGTGAAGTCTTCTACTCCACCCCTCTCTCTTATGCCATGGTCAACCTGCGTCCTCTTCTCCCTGGTAATGATCAAACACGCTTCATTTATTTGTATTGATTGATTTTACTGATTTACATTAAGAACAGTGAAGCTAGTTAACGATTTCCTCTAAAAATGTTGCCTTTTTACTGTACTGATTATAAAGTTGTTGTCTTTTATCAGATTAAAGAAGACCCATTTTGATGATTCATTTGTTTTTGTCATTTTGCAGGTCATATCCTTTTAATAGGTTTCAATAACATACAGCTGGGTTGTTGGGATGGTTGAATGTTGATGCATTTTTTTAAGTTCAAGACTGATGAGACTTTTAATTGGGTGAAATTCATATATGTGTGTCACTATTTTGGTTGGAAAACACTCAACAGTCACAAGCACAAGCATAGCTATATTTTTAATAGTTTGTTTGGAAACTGGGTAGGTTTACACTTTGAGGGTGAGAGATGATTTTGGAAGAAGCTATTGATTGGGAGTGACTTTTGTGGGGATGGAGGGTCAAGTGATTTTTAGAGGATTAAAAGTGGATCCATGCATATGTTGGAGTTTCATTGTATACCACTGCAGTACATGGTACATTGTAGTCCAGCAAGGTGTTTAGAAACTTCTAGAGTTCCGGTCCTTGACTGCCAGGAATCCAGGATCATCTTAGCAAGTTTGCTTTTGGGGCTTTTTTATATTGTGTGTCTATTTTGACTTATGGTTTTATCTTGGTGACTAGAATGCATTCAACTATTGAGAGAAGATCCATGTTTGTTTGATATACCATAGGGAGTCCTTTTTTTTTCTGCATATGTTGGTTTGGAGATGTTGGAAGTAAGCTAGTTTCATATTTATAGTTGTTTCTTAGTTAACTGCGAAAGAGCCTTAAGGACTTGTTCTAGAATTCTTTTATTTTACATAGTGTAGTTGTAAGCATGAATATAGATGACTATCGAAATGAATGACTTAACGGTGTTCACATGTGCTTATCTGTCCGAAGCGTGAAGTTAAGCGTTTCGTTGATCTCACTGCTGAGGAAACTTCTGATTTATGGCTCACTGCACAGAAAGTTGGCAGGCAGCTTGAGAGCTACCATAAGGCTTCATCACTTACTTTAGCTATCCAAGTAAGATTGAAGTGAAGTATGCTCATTTAACCATTTTTTACTAACTACTTTGCATTAAATTCATTCTTCATTACATATATATTTTATTCTGGAGGATAACTTACTGTTCATGGGGAACCCGGGATTGAGGCTTGCTTGTCTCAATCAATTTGATTGCCTTAACTAGTGATGCTATGGAGAATTCCAATTGACAGCCTCTGGTTCAGTTCTAGTGGTGCACTTTGTATTGCATATTATTAGCAATCATGTCTTTGGCTAGATTCTCACTTCTATTATTTGACCAAATTAGAAATCAGATGTAGCTGGTTTTTTTTTCTGCTCCTCTTTCTGTGTAGGCTTTTTACCTTTTCTCTCAGTGGCTCATATGTTCTTATGTGAAGAAGATGATATTTTCTGTATTAACAATGTGGTAGTAAAAAAAAAGATGAAGGTTAAGAACTTATTGTCCAACTCCAACATATTAACTATACAAAATGTTTGACTGGTTGATTATCTTTCACTTCTTTTCCCCAAGTGCTCATGATAGATATATTTGTTCTAATGACTATTTTCTTTCTAATTTTTTGTTGCCATGTTATTAAGCGTATGGAACAAGAGGATGAACTTCATTGGTGCATTATACTTTTTGATTGAACAATTCTCCTTTCTTCTTTGAACAATTGTGCCCAAGTGACAACTTGTCTAGTATTTGTAATTACTTTCTTAGGTGACATTTGAAAATGGATGTGATTTTGATTATTTAATATTAAGCAATTTTCTATTGTTGACAATCTAATACTAAAGGCGCTCGCCACCTTTATCACATTAGGGGGGGATTCAATATTAAGATCATGGCCTGTATACATATACTTATATAGTATTCAAAATTACCTACTTGTACAGACTCTGCAATGTGCATGATATGCTACTGGTGTCTCACAAGAAAAAACTAAATTATCTTTCTGTACTTTAGGATGGGCCCCAAGCAGGACAGACAGTGCCTCATGTTCACATTCATGTTGTCCCTCGGAGAGGAGGAGATTTCGAGAACAACGATGAGATATATGATGCAGTAGGATAAGAACTCTTCTCCTGGCTATGCTGTTGATTCTAGTAATTTATTTCATTTGATATTTATATTTTATGCTTTATCTGCTGTTTGTCATTGGTTCAGATGGATGAGAAGGAGAAGGAATTGAAAGAAAAGCTTGACTTAGACAAGGAGAGGAAAGATAGAACCCTCGGTGAGATGGCTCAAGAGGCAGATGACTACAGAAAACTTTTCTTATGAAATTTTAGCTAGTAGTAGAGAATAGAGATAGACTTCTTGCAGCTTGGTGTGAACTTCTGATTTTCCCAGTTTAATATCATTTTAGCCACTGAAAAATTCATTCTGTTACTTATGTTGTGGTCCATACAAGTCACACAATTATGTCTTCTGGAAAACTTGTTATGATTCTGGGTTTCATGTTGCATTGTACTGTATGAAAGTTTCAAGGGATGATCCTGCTAGTGTTGGAGAATTATAAAATCTATTAAATATCACTATCACCATCACCAACGAGTGCTTGGTTTGAGCACTACATGCTTGATTCCCCTTACGGTCTCTGGTTTTAGTCTTGCGTATGAAAAAAACTCTCACTTCGAGAGCTAGCCCACAAGGATGTATATGTTAGCGGCTCGAAAAGGATTGTATCATGTGGAGGATATCAAACCAAAGAACTCATAAAAGATTAACTTTTCATAATCAACTTGCTCTGTATTTAACGAGAAATGCTTCTCTATTCTGTGTAAGAATCTTTTCAAAAATACAACATTCTAGTTTCTTGAGAGTATTCTACAGTTTATGGTCAACAGTCAACATAACAACTCTGAGTATCCAAGCGAATCCATTTGCTTGGAGTCAAGTTAGTGAGAATATTTTTTAGTTGCAAAATCTACTATGAGATACACCTAATCCCTCAAACTGCAGCACATAGTTGCACATATGCTAAGAAAAGTCATTCGAAGATAATAAGGTATAACAACTATTGAATATTGACCTTGTTAACTACTCATGTAGTAAACACACATTTTTTTAATATTTTTGCAAAGACTTGTTAATTTGTAATCATCCTATTAAAATAAAAAGACGAAGGGAGCAAGCAAGAATAAAGTTTAAAAAAATGATAAAGCAAACAAGCACATAGAATTTCTACACCTATAAGTTTCAAAGCAAAACGCAAATTGTAAAGCACAGCCATAGCTCATCCTGTTTATTTGTTGTGCATTGTTTTAAGAGCATTATCTCCTTCTTGCTCCCTCCACTAAGGTATATAAACAATGAAGATGTTCTTATTTTTCTTATCTGTAAGCATATTGATCATGAAGATTAACATAGCTTAGCATATTTGTTATTATTATTTTTCTTTAATACAGATGGCTGTTGAGTACTATGATTTTGGGCCTTACAAGATCCACCATAGCTCAGTGTTTCATACAACTGATCTTTCCTTTGCCTTTGTCAACCTGCGTCCAGCGGTGCCTGGTATATATGCTGCTCCCTTCTCTGAATGCTTCAATATTTCCATTATTCAAATTGATATGTATTATCTTTTCTTTGAGATTAAATTAGTTTTTTTCCTTTTAATTTGGAGTTAATGCTCAGAGTTTTTTTGGCCCTAATACAAAGTTAACAAAAGAAGGTATGGGGATGTTTTTCTCACCACCTCAAACCTATTTTCACAATCCTTTTCCTAAAATACTCCAAATAATGCTCAATCATTCTCTCACCTATTTTGGAAAGCATTTCTGGAATGTATGTTTTTGCATTAGAGAAAATTACATTTGGAAAACTTGTAAAACTCATGTATTATTTTTTATAAACATTTTTTATTGGCTCCACAATTTTATTTCTTTTCGAATGAGCCTATTTGCTGAAAACTAATGCATGGCCATTCTTTTATACACAATTGGGAATTTGTTTCCTTCTTTACTTTCCATGGGAAGTACAATTGTTGTCTCCCCATGCCAAGCAAACCATTTTGCTAATTGATTTTTTCTTTACCTTTGCAGGTCATATCCTTTTCAATAGGATGTTAATATTAACACAATCTGGTTTGCAATGATTAATCCATTTCCATAACTGGATAACTGTCAATTAATTAAGTTGAGACACTTAGTTGTTGGTAAAGCTAGAAAAGCTAAAAGGATGATCCTCTATTCTTGATTTTCATAACTAGATAACTTTCAATCGGACATCTCAGATTTTGAGTTTATCTCTTGATGAAATTGTAGTTTCATTTGGAGCAATGTCATGATTCTTGAAATTGCAGAAAATCCTAGGTAAGCAATTGATGTCACCATTGTTGTGACTTGTGGTCCTGATACTACAAACACATACCTCATAAACTTTGATATTACAAGTGCAATTTCAATTTTTGAAACACTTGCTTGAAAGTCTCAAGAATTAGGTTCATAATTATTTCGTATCAATGCCAGCTCCAATCCACTAGGCTATTTGCTGCTGAATTGGGTTGACTTAACTATATCTATCTACATGTGGTTGTCTGTCCAAAGCGCGAAGCGAAGCGTGTGGCTGATCTCACGGCTGAAGAGAATATTGATTTGTGGACCATAGCACAGAAACTTGGTAGGCAGCTTGAGAGCTACCATGAGGCATCATCACTTACATTCTGTATCCAAGTAAGACAATTAAAGAAGACTGCAACCAATAGTTTTTTCATTTTACTATGCACTACTGTAGTTAAATTCTTTCTGTTTTAGTAAAATATGCAGGCATTTGAACATATCAGATGTTTGGTTAAGATTATGAAACTAGTTTATGACATACTGATAAGCTCTTTTGAGATTATTTTGATAAACTTCCCTGATTAGCTCATGGATAAGTTCTTATACCTATCTATAAACTCTTGTGAGTTTATTTTGTAAACTTCACGAGTAAGTTTACAAATAAGTGCTTATGTAATAAGTACTGATTGAGATAAGCGCATAATTAAGCTATATTTATCTAAGAGCAACCTAAGACTAAAAAAATCAGCCTTGGCAGTTGGCCCGACAAGTTGTGCTTCTACAATTTTTAAATCTAACCAAATCATCTTTCTGAACTATAGGATGGACCTCAAGCAGGGCAATCTGTACCTCATGTTCATATCCATCTCCTTCCCAGGAAAAGTGGTGATTATGAGAACAATGATGACATTTATGATGATGTAGGGTGGAACCTTTTATTTGCTTCTAATGATTTGGCTGTTTTATTCCTCTAATTCTAATGTTGTGACTTTGATATGATGTATTGTGCTTTGTTGACTATTTTTCCATGATGCAGATAAATGAAAAGGAGAAGGAATTGAAACGAAAGCTTGAGGTGGATATAGAGAGGAAAGATAGGAGCCTTGAAGAGATGGCTCAAGAGGCTGATGAATACAGAAAATTTGTCTTTTGAGGCTTTTTAAGTGGTGCAAGAAATAAAATAGGAAAAATCACCTAATGGAAATTTGGATAAAACATATTGAGTAATGTAGGAACAATGTTTGATTGTTCTGCCTTTCATAATAAAGGATCAAGTACTTTCTAGTAATCTAAGAGGAACTTCTTCTCTTGCTTTGTAACTTCGAGTTATATACTGGTGTTAAATATTATGCAGGTTGCTTGACAGTTTGATGCAACTCATTTGGAAGCTTGGAGGTTTACATGTTTCCCATTGTATGCCTAGCAGTCTTGAGCCCAAGGCACTTAGAATTTCTTTGCATCTCATCTTAACCTTGGCTATTCTCTTACAGAGATGTACAGAAAAAGCCATATATAAATATTACTTTGATGTTATAAGGTAAATAACTTAATTAATAAACGATTAAGCACTTATTAATATACTAATTTGAGAAACTTATTGAAAGAAGTTCAAAATATGGTATAAGTAGTATAAGCACTTATTCATAAGTTAATCTGGACAGCTTTTGAAGATAAGCTCAAAATAGTTTATAGACATTTGCATAAATTCTCTTAAACACTACATAAAATGTTTATCCTATAAGATAAGCTTAAATAAACTCTTTCAAGTGAGACCTAACTTTCGGTTGTGTTTGCAGACTGAATGCGAACCAACGTTCGCTGAACGAAACTCAACACATCCTTTCATGTTCATTGTTTAGGAAAGTATGATTTTATACTAGAATGTGCGTAAACGTGGTTGAAACGGAAAAACAAACACAAGGAAAAGGAAAACCCTCGGATGGACCTAAACTAGACTCAGTCGTGAGTGAAACGCACCGTTTAATATTAATTTGGTTTGTTTTAATAAAAAGGAGATTAGAAAAAAAAAAAGAAAAAAAAAACAATTGTTTAATTAAAATTAGATTGCAACGTGCAGCCCCACACACCCCTTTTAGCAAACAGTGAAACCCAATTTCTTTCTCTCTGAATTCGCCGCCATCCTTCTCCTCATGTGCGCTACCTTGTGACAATCTCTTTCCCTTCAACTCCCATTCTTCTTCAAATAAAAGAACCCTACAGTACCCACGTGAGATAGGTGACAGTGAAGGAAGTGTTATTCCACCATATTAGATACACATTCATATTGGAAAGAATTCAAATTGGAAAGCTTTGGCATTCACGTGGGAGACCTTGGGAATAATATTTGGAAACCAGAGTTGCAGAGAGGAGTACTTGGCCATTCAAGTTGCATAGTTTAATTTTCTTTAAGGTATATTTCTCAACCCACAAATTTGGAGATTAGCATTGTACTGTATGTTAGATAAAGGTATAAGTAATTAGGGCCTTGGGTATACTGTTGGGGTTTCCATAGTTGCTCTCGGTAATATGACATAAGATTTTGGTTGCTGAAGGTGAAATTTAATTGTGGTGTTCAGATTTACCGGGTGAAGATATGTTGGGTTGTCGCGCATTTGCTGAGGACAGTCCAATTGTTTCGTCATAGCTGTGAGTGATTTTTCAATCACTGTGGCTTATTTTTATAATTATATAATTGTTGATTTGATTATTTTATCATATCACTATTTATTTAAATTGGGGGAAACATGTTTTACAGTTCTTTAATTATCTGAAAGTTGGTTTTAGGAAGTTGATTTGGAATCTGATTATGAACTGATATGAAAACAATTTATATTGCTTTGATTTTTTGGAAATTATGTGAAACTGAGATTATGAACTTGGAAAGTTGATTTTAAGACTTTTGATGAGACTTGAACTGATTTGAGAAAACGGTTTTGGGGATCCTTGATAGAACCCCGTAGCCGTTAACGGAGGTAACGGCCTAGGTGCACCTAGTTAGATTGATTCCGGGAGGAGAGGGCTATCCGTTAGATGGAGCCGCCAGTGCACGGAGAGGGCTATCAACGTGATGTAGCTTCCCCCGGTAATACGTTTCGACATGTGATACGAGAGAGGAAAGGGCTATCCGTTAGATGGAGCCGCCCCTATCGGATAGGCCATCCCTTAGGAGGAGAGGGCTATCAACGAGATGGAGCCGTCTCACGGTTCTACATGTGTGACCTTATTAAATTATATTTCTGATTTTTAAATGCTTTCATATGACTGACATGATTTTTATTCAGTTTCATTGAAACAGTTATTTATAAACTTGACAGTTTGATCATCTCTTATTTGAAATGATGCTTACTAATTTTATTAATAATATATATTTGATCCACTCTGAACTGATAGTGAAAAACTCGTGCTTCATATGTTTCCCCTTTCCTGTTCATGGTGGTTGTTAAATCCTCACTAAGTCTTTGTGACTTACCCCCTTTATTATTTTATCCACAGATTCTTCAGCAGCTGAGTAGCAAGCTGTTCCTGGATTCAGATTGTCAGTTGTCTTGCTGGTAGGCCTCCATTGGCTGGTGGCCTCATTGCTATTTTATTTTCTTTTGACTCTAGTTATCTGCAGCTATAGGGAGTCATAGGTGATTTTAGTTTGGGGTTGACGACATTGTTTTATTTTAAAAGTTGACGTTGAGCGTTGAATTTTGGTTTTGTACCTTTCCTTGAAATTATGGATTTGAAGGATATTATTTAGCAGGTTATGTTATTTTGAGATTACAGAAATACAGAGGAGACTCTGTCATTTTTTTTTTATAAATTTATGCGGACGTATTTATCATGGTGAATTGGTTATAAATGGGTTATGTGTAAAAGGGTTGTCGGACTTGGGGTGATAGTCCGTGCGCCGGTCACGGCTTCGGATTTTTGGGTCGTGACAAAGTTGGTATCAGAGCCTTGGCTTTAGGTCCTATTAGCTGCAGACATGAGGTGGTAATAGAATCTTGCTAGTAAATTGTGAACCGCGGCACAACTTACTTCCAAGATGCTATTAACTCCTCATGATAGTCTTTGTGTCTCTTTCAATTGTTTGCTTCGAGTCTATTCCTTCATTTGAATCAATGTCTTGTCTTACATTCTATGTCTACTCATTCTTAGGTGAGGATGCCACCAAAGACTAGGGGTGCTACTAGAGCGACGACTTCTCGCAATGCTATTCCCCAACCTGATGACCCTCCTCTGAGGGATCTTGTTGGAAGTCGTGGTGGGGGCAGGCGAGGGGGAACCAGGGCTGGTGAGCGCAGGTTTGTTGCTAATGTATTCAATGTTCAAGTTCCTAGACGAAGAAGAGGAACTCTAGGAGCGATAGATCTTTCAGACAATGAGCCAATAACAAATGAGGCTGAGCAAACACTTGGTGATGGATAACAACTTCAGATGGTTACTGGGCAACAGACAGAGGTTGGAGTGAGAGGGCAGCAATTGGTGGGGGCTACTCAGGGGATTGCAGTCACACTGATTGATTTTATGAAGCTGAAACCCCCTACTTTTAGTGGATCTGGAACAAGCGATGAGCCACAACGATTCATTGATGCTTTGGAGAGGCTATGGAGGGCATTGGGATGCTCAGATACACGGGCAGTGGAGTTGGCATCATTTCAGCTAGAGGGTGTAGCACGTGATTGGTACAATGTCTTGACTCGTGCGAAACCAGTGGGATCACCTCCATGGACATGGGCTGATTTTTCGGCGGAATTCATGAACCGCTTCCTTCCACAGAGTGTTAGAGATGGCTTTGTTCGTGATTTTGAGAGGCTAGAACAAGCTGAGGGCATGACAGTTTCTGAGTACAGTGCTCATTTTACCCATCTTTCTAGATATGTTCCCTATCCTCTTCTAGAGGAGGAGCGTGTCAAGAGGTTCGTCAGAGGACTCAAAGAGTATTTGTTTAAATCTGTAGTTGGGTCTAAATCTTCCACTTTATCTGAGGTATTGAGTTTGGCACTTCTGGTTGAGCAGCGACAGAAGGAGAAGGGGAGTGCTACACAGAATTCACAGAAGAGGCCGCGCTTTGAGGGATCTCATGGTACTCATTCGAGTCAAGGCAGTGGTTTTACACCTCGTCACCAGGGGCATTCAAGGACAGTGGTATCTGGGAGTGCTTCTAGTGGCCATTCTTCAGGCTTCGTGCAGAATCGCAGATCTGATTTTGGTGGGTCTTCACGGTCTGTTACCCCTCAGAGACATTCTGGTGCTAGAGCTACATCATGCCCTACTTGTGGCAAGTTCCACTCTGGAACTTGCTTTGGAGATAATAGGGTGTGCTATCAGTGCGGTCGTTCAGGTCATGTTAGGAGGGATTGTCCTGCTTTGGCTCCAGCAGGAGCGAATGTAGCATCTTCTCAGGCTCTCACAGCACCTGTGAGGCAGGCTGACTCTTCTTTTGGTCGTGGTCATGGGGGGTCTCAGCAGAGTGGAAGAGGACCCGGTGGCAGAGGTCAGGGACAGGCAGGGAGAGGTCAAGCTCGAGTCTTTGCTTTGACTCATCAGGATGCTCAGGCATTCAATGCAGTGGTTACAGGTACAATTTCTATATGTTCACGAGCTGCTCATGTTTTGTTTGATCCTGGAGCAACACACTCTTTTGTGTCATTGTTGTTTTCTTCTCAACTTAACAAATGTTCTTCTTTTTTGGAGGAGAAGTTGATTGTCTCTACCCCTCTTGGAGAGTCTATGTTAGCTAATTTTGTGTACCGTTCTTGCGAGATAATTATTGGGGGTAGGAAGCTATCGGTAGACCTGATAGCATTAGACATGGTTGATTTTGATGTAATTTTGGGTATGGATTGGTTAGCCTCACATCATGCTACTGTAGACTGTCATAACAAAATAGTGAGATTTGAGATACCCGGAGAGTCACCTTTCTCGTTTCAAGGAGAGCAAAGTTGGGCACCATATAATCTCATTTCAGCACTTAGAGCTAGCAAGTTACTTAGGAAGGGTTGTCATGGATACCTGGCTTTGGTGAAGGATACTCAAGCAACTAAGTTAAATCTAGAAGCTGTTCCCGTAGTGTGTGAATTTCCAGATGTTTTCCCTGAAGATCTTCCTGGAGTACCACCTGATAGAGAGATAGAGTTCTCCATAGACTTACCTCCTGACACTCAGCCAATATCCATACCTCCTTATCGTATGGCTCCAGCTGAGCTTAAGGAATTAAAAGAACAACTGCAGGATCTCATTGACAAAGACTTTATTCGCCCTAGTACTTCTCCATGGGGAGCACCTGTTCTGTTTGTGAAAAAGAAGGATGGGACAATGCGGTTGTGTGTTGACTACAGGCAATTAAATAAGGTGACAATAAAGAATAAATATCCTTTACCTCGCATTGATGAACTATTTGATCAGCTGCAAGGAGCTCAATGCTTCTCAAAGATTGACTTGCGTTCCGGATATCACCAGTTGAAGATAAGGAATGAAGATATTCCGAAGACAGCTTTCCGAACGCGTTATGGCCATTATGAGTTTTTGGTCATGTCGTTTGGACTCACAAATGCTCCTGCTGCTTTTATGGACTTGATGAATCGAGTCTTTAAACCGTTTTTGGATCACTTTGTGATTGTATTTATTGATGACATTCTTATTTATTCGAAGAATAAAGAGGAGCATGAACAACACCTCAGGTTGGTTTTGCAGACACTAAAAGAGAAGCAGTTGTATGCCAAATACTCCAAATGTGAATTTTGGCTTGATAGTGTGGCTTTCTTGGGGCATGTGGTGTCAAAATATGGGATCAGTGTTGATCCGAGCAAGATAGAAGCAGTACAGAAGTGGCCGAGACCTACTACAGTGAAGGAGATTCGGAGTTTTCTTGGTTTGGCCGGATATTATCGTCGCTTTGTAAAAGATTTCTCTAAACTTGCATCCCCGTTGACTAGGCTGACCCAGAAGAAAGTTGAGTTTAAATGGTCTGATGCATGTGAGGAGAGCTTTCAGAAGTTGAAAGAACGTCTGACTTCAGCGCCTATCTTAGTTCTACCCTCAGGCGATGGAGGTTATACAGTTTATTGTGATGCTTCTAGAGTGGGACTTGGGTGCGTACTTATGCAACATGGCAAGGTCATTGCATACGCTTCTAGGCAACTCAAAAGGCATGAACAGAACTACCCTACACATGATTTGAAAATGGCAGCAGTGGTGTTTGCTCTTAAAATATGGAGGCATTATCTTTATGGTGAGACTTGTGAGATTTTTACAGATCATAAAAGTCTTAAGTACATTTTTGAGCAGCGAGACTTGAATTTAAGGCAGAGGAGGTGGATGGAGCTTCTGAAGGACTATGATTGCACAATCTTGTATCATCCAGGCAAGGCAAATGTGGTTGCTGATGCCTTAAGCAGAAAATCCATGGGTAGTCTTAGTCACTTAGCTGTAGTGAAAAGACCCATAGTTAAAGAGTTCCAAGAACTTGTTGATAGTGGCGTACAATTTGAGGTTGAGAATTCTAATTCATTGTTGGCTCACGTGCAACTTCACTCCACTTTGATTGATGATGTTAAACAAGCTCAAGGCCAAGATCCGGAGGTGGTGAAGATTGTGGGAGATGTTGCAGGTGGCAAAGTTTCACAATTTTCAGTTGGCTCTAATGGTGTTTTGCGATTTGGAACTCGCTTGTGTGTGCCTAATGTAGATAGTTTGAGAATGAGAATCTTGGAGGAGGCTCATCATTCGTCTTACACTATACACCCAGGTTCTAATAAAATGTATCAAGACTTAAAAGAGTTTTATTGGTGGGAAGAGATGAAGAAAGACGTAGCAGAATTTGTTTCTAAATGCTTGGTGTGTCAGCAAGTGAAGGCGGAGCACCAAAAGCCAGCTGGGTTACTTCAGTCTATTCAGATACCAGAATGGAAGTGGGAGGGTATTGCTATGGACTTTGTAACAGGTTTGCCTAGAACCTCTAAGGGTCATGATTCTGTTTGGGTGATTATAGATCGGTTGACTAAATCTGCCCATTTCTTGCCGGTGGAGACTATTTATACTGCGTCTCAATATGCTAAGATTTACCTGGATGAGATTGTTTCCTTGCATGGTGTACCTGTGTCTATAATTTCAGATCGAGGAGCTCAATTCACATCACAATTTTGGAGGTCTTTTCAAACTGCTTTGGGAACTCGATTAAAAATGAGTACCGCTTTCCATCCTCAAACTGATGGTCAATCCGAGAGGACTATTCATATCTTAGAGGATATGCTTCGTGCTTGTGTATTAGACCTCAAAGGGAACTGGGATCAATATTTGTCTTTGATGGAATTCGCTTATAATAATAACTATCAGTCTAGCATTCAGATGGCTCCATTTGAAGCCTTATATGGTAGGAGATGCAGATCACCTATAGGTTGGTTCGAGGTTGGAGAAGCCAAACTAGTAGGTCCAGAACTTATTCATGATGCAATAGAGAAGATTAAGTTGATTCGAGATCGCTTGGTTACAGCTCAAAGTATGCAGAAGTCTTATGCGGATAAGAGGCGACGCCCTTTAGAGTTTGCGGTTGGCGACCATGTCTTTTTACGTGTTTCTCCAATGAAAGGAGTTCTACGGTTTGGTAAAAAGGGAAAACTAAGTCCAAGGTTCATTGGACCGTTTGAGGTGTTAGAGAGGGTTGGCTCTGTATCTTATCGTTTGGCACTTCCGCCAGATCTATCTGCAGTTCATCCAGTTTTTCATGTTTCTATGCTGCGGAAATACCTATATGATCCTTCTCACGTTATTCGTCATGAGGATGTACAGCTAGATGAACACTTATCCTACACAGAGCATCCGGTAGCTATAGTCGATAGACAAGTGAAGCGTCTACGTTCTAAAGATGTTGGTTCAGTTAAAGTTCTTTGGCGAGGACCATCGGGTGAAGAGGCGACTTGGGAGGCCGAGGATATCATGCGTGAAAAGTATCCTCACTTGTTCGAATCTCAAGGTTAGTATGACTTTAAAATTCGAGGACGAATTTTGTATAAGGGGGGAAGATTGAAACGCACCGTTTAATATTAATTTGGTTTGTTTTAATAAAAAGGAGATTAGAAAAAAAAAGAGAAAAAAAAAACAATTGTTTAATTAAAATTAGATTGCAACGTGCAGCCCCACACACCCCTTTTAGCAAACAGTGAAACCCAATTTCTTTCTCTCTGAATTCGCCGCCATCCTTCTCCTCATGTGCGCTACCTTGTGACAATCTCTTTCCCTTCAACTCCCATTCTTCTTCAAATAAAAGAACCCTACAGTACCCACGTGAGATAGGTGACAGTGAAGGAAGTGTTATTCCACCATATTAGATACACATTCATATTGGAAAGAATTCAAATTGGAAAGCTTTGGCATTCACGTGGGAGACCTTGGGAATAATATTTGGAAACCAGAGTTGCAGAGAGGAGTACTTGGTATATTTCAAGTTGCATAGTTTAATTTTCTTTAAGGTATATTTCTCAACCCACAAATTTGGAGATTAGCATTGTACTGTATGTTAGATAAAGGTATAAGTAATTAGGGCCTTGGGTATACTGTTGGGGTTTCCATAGTTGCTCTCGGTAATATGACATAAGATTTTGGTTGCTGAAGGTGAAATTTAATTGTGGTGTTCAGATTTACCGGGTGAAGATATGTTGGGTTGTCGCGCATTTGCTGAGGACAGTCCAATTGTTTCGTCATAGCTGTGAGTGATTTTTCAATCACTGTGGCTTATTTTTATAATTATATAATTGTTGATTTGATTATTTTATCATATCACTATTTATTTAAATTGGGGGAAACATGTTTTACAGTTCTTTAATTATCTGAAAGTTGGTTTTAGGAAGTTGATTTGGAATCTGATTATGAACTGATATGAAAACAATTTATATTGCTTTGATTTTTTGGAAATTATGTGAAACTGAGATTATGAACTTGGAAAGTTGATTTTAAGACTTTTGATGAGACTTGAACTGATTTGAGAAAACGGTTTTGGGGATCCTTGATAGAACCCCGTAGCCGTTAACGGAGGTAACGGCCTAGGTGCACCTAGTTAGATTGATTCCGGGAGGAGAGGGCTATCCGTTAGATGGAGCCGCCAGTGCACGGAGAGGGCTATCAACGTGATGTAGCTTCCCCCGGTAATACGTTTCGACATGTGATACGAGAGAGGAAAGGGCTATCCGTTAGATGGAGCCGCCCCTATCGGATAGGCCATCCCTTAGGAGGAGAGGGCTATCAACGAGATGGAGCCGTCTCACGGTTCTACATGTGTGACCTTATTAAATTATATTTCTGATTTTTAAATGCTTTCATATGACTGACATGATTTTTATTCAGTTTCATTGAAACAGTTATTTATAAACTTGACAGTTTGATCATCTCTTATTTGAAATGATGCTTACTAATTTTATTAATAATATATATTTGATCCACTCTGAACTGATAGTGAAAAACTCGTGCTTCATATGTTTCCCCTTTCCTGTTCATGGTGGTTGTTAAATCCTCACTAAGTCTTTGTGACTTACCCCCTTTATTATTTTATCCACAGATTCTTCAGCAGCTGAGTAGCAAGCTGTTCCTGGATTCAGATTGTCAGTTGTCTTGCTGGTAGGCCTCCATTGGCTGGTGGCCTCATTGCTATTTTATTTTCTTTTGACTCTAGTTATCTGCAGCTATAGGGAGTCATAGGTGATTTTAGTTTGGGGTTGACGACATTGTTTTATTTTAAAAGTTGACGTTGAGCGTTGAATTTTGGTTTTGTACCTTTCCTTGAAATTATGGATTTGAAGGATATTATTTAGCAGGTTATGTTATTTTGAGATTACAGAAATACAGAGGAGACTCTGTCGTTTTTTTTTTATAAATTTATGCGGACGTATTTATCATGGTGAATTGGTTATAAATGGGTTATGTGTAAAAGGGTTGTCGGACTTGGGGTGATAGTTCGTGCGCCGGTCACGGCTTCGGATTATTGGGTCGTGACAGTGAGCTCCGCCGGAAAAGACATATCTGGTGTTTATGGTTTTGGAGCTTCTTGACTTTTAAAAATAAATGGTTAGATGTTACCATTTTCATTAATATTTGACAAATCACTGATTTTGTCTTTGATTGTTCTCTCCAAAGAGATTTTCTTCTCATGTGTTCTTGCTTAAGAATAAGAGAACCCTTAGAGAAAATTCTAGCAGAGATAAGTAAGAAAATAGTAGTCGTCATGTAAAAAATGAAAAGATTTATTTTACAATGAATGACCTCCCCTTTTATAGTGGGGGTGCTCCAAAACCCTAATTCTAGCATAATTGGACTCTTGGATCTCATAAGTCCTCAACCAAAGAGACCTTAAAAGAGAACGTTCTAAGTCTAATACCTTTGGGGTGTGTCCTAACCTCAAGAATGAGAGTCGGGTCGCTCGACCCTGGCTATGCCTTCAGATGAAAGGGCTCAGACTCCCCGAAGATATGATAGCCACCCTCTTGAATCCTGGGGTGAAGGGCCTCGCCCAATTTTCGCGTGATCGTGCCAAGCTATGAATCTTGGCAGTCCCAGATCCTGCCCAGTCCACAATGTTGTGTTCTCTTCTCCCTAGGCTTACCTCTATCACTTTTTTTAACCAATATTCTCATTGAGACTAAGTACAATACAAGCAAGAAGGCTTACATGTATCTCTTTCTCAACACATTTTTCTACTGAGGCTCGATACAAATAAGACAAGAAGTACAAAGAAAATTGGATATTGTTATGAATATTTGGATGTCCATCAGAGTTAGGAGTCCATGGGCCAGACCCACATGTATACTTGTTCAACACTCTAAACCTAATAGTATAAATACAAGGGAGTCTGCACCTAGCAGAGCATCTCCATCACACTATTTCTCTATCTCTTGTTCCTCTCTTCTCCTATCTTGTTTACTCTTTATTCATAACACGTTATCAGCACGATAGTCTCTCAATAATCCCTAAGTTCTTCCACTTCTCTTTGAAGCGAGTAAGCTCTCCACAATTCCTAAGTTCCTCCACTTCTTTTTCAAGCGAGTAAGTTCAAGTTCATGTAAGAACAGCAACCTTCTCATCTCCAGAAACTGCCAATATCTATCAAGTGAGTAAGTATCAGATCTACATGAAAGACATGTAAGTATATCAACCTTGATAGTTCTCATCTCAAGAAACTATCAATACCCATCAAGTGAGTAAGTATCAGATCTACATGAAAAGTTACAATTTTATATAAAAAAAAAAAATTTCTTCTTCTTCCTTCTCCTTCTTCTTTGAATCATTTTTCTATGAGTCCATAAGTACCATAGTAATAAGCATGAATCCTGAAGATTCATAGTCTTACAGTCTAGAAGCAAGCACTGTAATTGAATTATTTTGCATGAATCAAGAAGATTCATAACCTTACAATCCAGAAGTATTGTAATTGAATTATTTTGAATGAATCCTGAAGATTCATAGCCTTACAGTCCAGAAGCAAGCACTGTAATTGAATTATTTTGCATGAATCAAGAAGATTCATAGCCTTACAATCCAGAAGTATTGTAATTGAATTATTTTGAATGAATCAAGAAGATTCATCTCCTTACAGTCCAGAAGCACTGTAATTGAATTATTTTGCATGAATCAAAAAGATTCATAACCTTACAATCCAGAAGTATTGTAATTGAATTATTTTGAATGAATCAAGAAGATTCATCTCCTTACAGTCCAGAAGCACTGTAGTTGAATTATTTTGAGAAAGAAAAAAATTTATGAATCCTGAAAATTCATAACCTACGAGTCAAACAGTACCGTAGTGAGATTTTAAGATGAATCATGAAGATTCATGGCCTACGAGTCCAAAAGTACCGTAGTGCAAGATTTGTGAAAAATGAATCCTGAAGATTCATAAGATATATTCATTTTGAGCTATGAGTCCAGGAGTACCATAGCATGAATACACAACGAACAGTTCATGAAGAACTAGAAACTTATATAGATTCTTGAATGTATGGTGTATTATTGAATCTTACCACTAGAAGTGGAAGATATAAAGAAATATCATGGGATATATCAGGAAGAGATCAACAAGAGAATCATAAAATATACTATATTTAAATTGAATTGATCTCTTTATTTTAGTAAAAGATCTCTTTATTGAATTGACTATTTTTTATATGATTTGTTACATGAATTCATTATCTTAAATATATTATTTTGGATACGGAAAAGAAATAAATTTTTAAATTAATTTGTATATCTCACGGTTGTTATTTTGATGATATGTCATGGTTGTTATTATTCTGATGAATCCTTTAAATGGCACAATGATTTCAAATTGATTATTCTGTTTGTTATTGCTCGTATAAAATAAAAAAAATAAAAACATAATGAGTTTTAAATATAGATATATGTACTAATGCAAATATGATAATAACTTATTACTTATTTATTCGTGATGATAAATATAATTTATTTTTTTCGGTTCTAAAATATATGATAGATAAATGTCCAACTTTTATGCATAATATCATGGGTGGCTAATAATTATTCAATTACTAATAGTTTATTTTTTCCCACATTTAATTTATAATATCTTCAAATATTTTTAGTTTATTCATGATAGTAAATATAATATAATTTTCATTTATAATTAGTGCTTGACTTTGTGGCTAATACTACGGGGTAAGAATTAATATGTTATCAATTGATTTTTGTAGCTTTTAATAAAAAATTATAATTGAAAGATAATAATTGATTTTGAATACATGTAACAATATTTTTACTATGTGTATATATTTATGAGATCATGAAGAGATTGTATTTAGGAATAATTCTATGAGTTTGTTATAAAATTATTTTCGTTATTTATGACAAACAATTTTATGTACATGTATTTGAACTTCCTTCTTGTATGATAAAAGAATATTTAAACAAACTTAGTTATTTGAAATAAACAAAAGAATAAGACCTTATGGTCTTTTGTCAATACATTATAGTTCCTGAAGAACTATATCGTTATCATTACAAATGATCAAGTTGATTGAAAGATATGTATCTATCATGTAAGCTACAGAAGTAGCTATATTAATGAAGGATTGAGATATTTCCTGAAGTGATTATCTCAACAAACATGACAAAATTTGTGATCATTTAAATCAACGCATGGTTAATTGTCCTTGAAGGACATCGAATGACATATTTGATACTGTTTCATGAAATGAAACTTTGTGTGGCTCTCTATAAGAAGCCTATGAAATTTCAAAGCAATATCTTCAAAGGGATCATTGACACTTTTGAAAAATCCATTGATCAATAATCTTATATTTTTTTGAAGAAACAACCCCAGATGCGGTTGCTATCCTAAATATGGTATTTTGAATCAATGGTTGATGTGACCATGATAATGACTTCTTATATCAAAAGTCTTATTGACACAATGTAGTGGTCAAGCACGTGTCCTATTGACACGGTGATGAAGCAAATTGTAAGGCAATTGCTAATAGCTTGTTGAGAAGGAGCATAATAATATGGTTGTGACTCACACTTAGGGGGGGAATGTTGTGAATTGAAGTGTGAGTTATAGTCTCACATTGGCGCATGATTTCATGCTTGCTGCTCCCTTTATCTTCCCTTAAATTGGTATCAAAGTATAGAAAGATAAGGAGCAATATAAAAACTGTTGTTAGATATTGCTTGGATCGGTAGTAATCCAGACATGTAAATATGTCAAACCTATTGCGTTTTTCATGCGATGAATATGAGTTAAAGGAAATTATGAGATGTGATACTCATCTTGTGACACAATTGTCATGTACACATATTCCTTATTAATTTGAAAGTCTTGAAGGACTTTATTTACATCTAATTGATGTAACGATAAACTATGTGTTGAAAATATCAAAATCCTTGAAGGATTTAAAATGCCAGAAAATTTTACTTCAAACATTGAAGTATTATTTTGAATGATAAAGTTCTATATATGGAACAAATTGAATGTGATTGGCATGCATGACCGGTTAGACCATCCCGAGTCTTATGATGCGAAAGTATATGAATTCATATGAGTACCCATCGAAGAACCTAAAGATTCTTCAATATAATTAATTCTTATATCTTGTTCTCATTACCAATTAATAATTGGTAAAATATATGGGTTTGAATCCCGCATACTCTTGAGTATATTTGATGCGATACATGTGAACGTATTCACTCTTTTTATGGGTCATTTAAGTATTTCATAAATTTATCGATGCATCGACTAAATGACCAAATATATGTCATCAACTCTCAATATTGATAGAGTGAAAATTCCAACCTTGATCAAGTTGGTAAATGACATGATTTTGAATATCTAGTTGCACATGTTCGTATTCAAATTATCTAACTGATTTGTTTAATTAAATGCCTCATATTTATAGCTAGACAATTACATATGAGAACAAATATCCTTATTTATGGACATGTGATATTGCAATTAGCAGCATTGACACGCATCAAGCCAACAATTCATTAGAATTCTCCCCATTGCAATCGGTTCATGGTCAGGAACCTAATATCTCTCATCTAAGAATTTTCAATGTGCGTTATATATTTTGAATCGCTCCACCACAACGCACTAAGGTGAGACCATATGGAAAGCTGAGATTATGTAATCAATTTGAGCCAGTACCGATATATATTTTATATCTTACTTGTTGTTTCTCAGCATTGGGGGAGAGGAAATTAAGCAGCTCTGAAAATTTGTAAAGAATGCATATGTATACTCGCACTATGAACCAGAAGTTCAAAAGATGCATTCTCTGACCTAAAAGGAATTATTAAATTCCTTATATGCTGCAAATACCCTTCTCTAACTTGATATCCCAGTTGGAAAATTTGTCATTATTATTAGGTTAAGGCATGCCTAAAACTTGGTTCAAAAATATATATCCTAGAGAAGGATGATGGTCTTGTTGAGGAGGCAAACTATCTTGAAAAGTGTAGAGACTACAAAAATGTTTATTCCTCCTGAAGAGGTTCAGGTACCTGTAATTATTTATTTAAGAGATCTCATATGATTATGTCTCTACAAGTTAACACAAGGAACCAAGAACATGAAGAATTGTCGACATGATGAAGTAGCGCTCAATATTAGAAATATGTGCGAGAATCTTGAACCCGAAAATGAATGGGTGTGATTGGCCATAAATAGAAAGAAGCAATTCATTTGCTGAATTTAAGGGTATTTGGACCTCATATCTATACCCTAAAGGTATAAAGACGATAAGGCTTAAAGAGTCTTTGTAGTAAAGTGAAATAATATTGTCATATTTAAGACAAACAAGTGACAATCATGGTGGATACTTGGAGTTACAACTTATTGGTATGGCTCACTTGAGATTGATATCTCTATAAAGCTCCTTGAAGATTGTAAGATGCCTAAAGCACACAATTCATGTTCTCAACAATGAACAAATTACTAGATTGAGGCAATCTAGATGATTATTTTCTTAAGGACGGTCACAAAATGACCCAACAAACTCATGCATATTTATGATGAGATATGAGATTGTTTATGTCATAATTAATGTTTATGACAATGATTTATTGAGACTCTAGAAGAGCTCACAAAACCTGTAGATTTGCTAAAGAAAGAATTTGAGATAAAAGAGTTGAGAATGAAACTTTTGTCTAGCCTTATCAATTGAGTATCTAAAGGATGAGGTATTTATGTACCAAAGGACTTATATTGCAAAGGTACTAAAAGGATTCTATATGGGCAAATCATGTCCACTGTGTACTCTATTGATTTTAAGGTCATTAAATGTAAATAAAGATCATTTTAGACCTTGAGAAAAGAATGAAGAATTACTTGATCCTGAAGTACCATATCTTAGTGCTATCAAAGCATTATTGTATCTTGCTAGTCATACTCGACTTGATATATCATTTGCTATTAACTTATTAGCAAGATATAGTTCTTCACCTACACAAAGACATTGGAATGGAAAACAAGTGTTTCGTTATCTTAAAGGCACATTAGATATGAGTTTATTTTTTCCCTTTATGTCCAAGCTTAATCTAATTGGTTATGCAGATGCTGGATATTTGTCTAAATATCTCAAACAGGTTACTTGTTTACATGTGGAGGAACAACCATTTCATGGAGATCTGTGAAAGAAACTATGATAGCCACCTCAGCTAACCTTGCAAGAATATTAGCATTACATGAGGCAAGACGAGAATACGTTTGGCTGAGATTCGTGATTCAATGCGTACTTGATATTGGTGATTTGTCCTCTTGAAAGATGCCGCCAACAACTATATATGAAGATAATACTACATGCACTACTCAATCAAAAGAAGGATACATCATGGGAGATGGACAAAGCAAATATCACCGGAGCTTTTCTTCACTCATGATCTACAAAATAATGGTGACATAGACATCCAACAAATTCGTTCAAGTGATAATTTGACAGACTTATTTACGAAGACTCTTCCAACTACAACATTTGAAAAGCTTGTGCAGAATGTGGGAGTTCGTCGGCTTAAAGATTTCAATTAAAATGCATTGTACTCTTTTTTCCTTAACCATGTTTTTTCCCATTGGGTTTTTCATGGTAGGGTTTTTAATGAGGCAATGTACAAAGACGAACTATAGAATGATGTACTCTTTTTCCTTCACTAGGTTTTTATCCCACACTGGGTTTTTCCTAGTAAGGTTTTAATAAGGCACATTCTTAAGGGATGGTCATCCAAGGGGGAGTGTTATGAATATTTGGATGCCCATCAGAGTTAGGAGTTCGTGGGCCAGGCCCACATGTATACTTGTTCAACACTCTAAACCTAATAGTATAAATACAAGGGAGTCTGCACCTAGCAGAGCATCTCTATCACACTATTTCTCTATCTCTTGTTCCTCTCTTCTCCTATCTTGCTTACTCTTTATTCATAACAGATATGAAGATGTTAATTTTGTTCTTTTGGTCTTCAAAAGTAACTGATGTACAAATTAATCTTTGAAAAAATTCATTATTTCCTAAAACCTTACTGAGTCATTACAAAAAGAAAATAGTTATTAAAAATTATTATCATAATAAAACAAACACATTCTCTCTTTTTTCCCCAGAAAAATATATTGTTCATTTGGTAAAGTAAAAAAAAAGTGGGGCCAGCCCAGGTGAAATTTGTGGTGTGGGCTCAGGCCCATGACTGTATGTGTTCCTGGTTGAAATGGCGGGAATGTCAGTGAACTCCGACAACCATATCATCACTTGCAGCTTCCAACGTTGATGCCCTTGCACTTCTCTTCCTCCTCTACCCACCACCATGGACGCCATGTCCTCTGTTCTCAAGGTAAGCATAATCAATCTCCTCTAACCTCTCAACTTCATTCTTGATTTTTTTGTTCCCTTCACAAATGATGAAGATGGTTGATTATTGTGTTAACTTCAGTTCCACCATTTCCTCTTATTTGTTGTAAGAAAACTCGGATACCCATTTTTCAGTTTTTGATTTAGTCAGTGGGGATGGAAAAAAGTTTTGTTTTTGTTAATTTTTTTTAGAAAAAAAAAGATGGGGTATGGAAATGAGGGTTTGCCTGCTTCATCAGTAGTTGCCAATGATGTGTTATCAATTTGGACTATTTGTGTGTTAATGATTTTTGAGTACTGATATTCTTGCATTTGGATTCAGAACTACTTTGGCTTTTCGGATTTTCGGCCTTACCAGAAAGACATTATTGAGAAAATTATTGAGAAAAGGGATTGTGTGGTGGTCATGGCCACTGGCAGTGGGAAGTCCTTGTGGTAAGGAGCATTATCACTCTCTTTGTTTTTGCCTCCCTTTGAAACTAATTGCCTAAATTGGAGAGTTGAGACTGTAAAGTTAAACTATATGTCTTTTAATTTTATGAACAGCTATCAGGTACCTCCATTGGTTGTTAAAAAGACTGGGATTGTTGTAAGCCCTCTCATATCATTGATGCAAGACCAGGTGAATGAATCCATCCTTTCGGATGAATGCATATTTTTTTTCCTAAATTAAATGTGGTTTCAATGCCTTTATATACCTTACATAATGTGGTAGAAATGGGGAAACAGGTAATGGCTTTGAAGGAGCGGGGTATCAAAGCTGAGTATCTTGGAAGTGCTCAGAAGGATTTCACTGTTCAGACTAAAGCTGAGCATGGTCAATTTGACATTCTTTTCATGACTCCTGAGAAGGCATGCACAATTTCAACCAGGTATGAGAATAAACCTATGCATAATCGTCATTTGTGAAGTTTCCAACCTTATTTTGAGTGCATAAGTATCCATTGAATAACACATTAATAGATCAAAGTGTTATTGGATGACTTTAGAACTGATATGAGTATCACACTTTGTTAGTAAATTAATTATCTCTTCAATATATTATATAAGAGGAAGAGCTTCAAGCATTTTTCCTTTCATATACCCCTTACCTCAGGATAAACATTTTAGCCATATGACTTCGTAGAAAATAGACCAGATTTGTATGACGAGTCTCATATGTCATAGTTAAAAATATTTAATGCACAACCTCTCAAACTAGTTTTTGTACTTTTAGTGGCCAGGGAACTTGTATTCTGTTCTAAAACAGGATATAGGTTACTTGACTTACTTCATAATCCTAGTCAGATAAAACTGAAGTATTTATCATTACTTTATCAAGAAATGTTTTGTAGGGGCTGGAGAGTTCATAATTCTTGTAGTTTATTAGTTGTTCGACCTGAAATTGTTTGAGCAGGAGGTTTATCTTGCATGAGCATCCCTTCAATATTTCCTGTTTCTATTTTTGGCTATCCCCTTGTTGCCATGCATGTACATGTGTGTATTCTATAATGACACAATGACAATTGAATTCAATCATGAATCCAATGCTTCTGGTGTGGCATTGTTCTCTTAAGGTTGAGATGGTAATGCTCGTATATGTTCATGATTAACAACTAAATACTAATTTCCAGTTGGGTGTAGCTTTTCATAATTAGATCATTAATACTAGTCCAAACTATGCCTTGTCTAATTGTGATCTACTGTTTTCATCTTATTTATGCAGTTTTTGGTCCAATTTGCTAAAGGCAGGCATTAGTCTTTTTGCTGTTGATGAAGCACATTGCATATCAGAATGGGGGCATGATTTTAGGGTGGAGTACAAGAACTTAGACAAATTACGCAGTGTTTTGGTAGAAGTTCCTTTTGTTGGTCTAACTGCCACTGCTACTGAAAAGTAAGCATCTTTTCCCGTGGCTCTTAGTGAAGCATATCATTGCTGTTTTTTATAGTGATTCTAATACGTATTTTGCGCCTCCTTTCTCTTGAATATTGTTGGAAATATAACTTTAAGATGATTCTATTATGTAGGTAAACTCAATGTAGTCATCATACCATCTACATATTTGTCACATAACCAATTTTATAATCAGCTTGTTACACGTGACATTTGATGGCATTGATACACCTCCTTATGTAGAGAGTAATAGTGGACTCAGATTGGAGAACCATGTACACCATTGCCGCTCTGAGAAATGCTTGTGGCATCAATATACCTCTAAAAACTTCATTGTTTTTATTTAAATAAATAAGACAATCATTCAAATAACTCATGATACAATGTATACTAATAAGACCAGTGAACAATTTGCCTCTAGAGCATACAGTAGTAGCTTTATTTTTCTTCATCTCTTACAACATCTTCTCATTAGAGGAAAGGATTTTAGTTATTTGCGTTAAACACTATTCTGAGAATGGCTACGAGAATGGATCAGAATTTATTCATTGTTCTACTTTCCAAAATATTTTCAATGAACTTATGTTTTTCTTCATGTTAATTGTTGCATTTCGTGATTTTTCATTAATATTGTATTTTAACTTTATTTAGTAAAGTTAGATAAACATTGTATTTGTGTTCCTTTCTGTGCTGTGCTGGCAGGGTTCGATTTGACATCATCAAATCTCTGAAGATGAATAATCCTTATGTTTTAGTTGGTTCATTTGATCGCGCAAATCTTTTCTATGGTGTAAAGCCATTTAGCCGTGGACAATCTTTTATTGATGAGCTTGTGCGAGAAATTTCAAAAGAAGTTGATAGTGGTACTTCAACTATAATTTACTGCACAACAATCAAGGATGTAGAGCAGGTAATGTGTTAGACATGATGTCGTATACTACTGTCCACTTGAGCACTAATTTCTTGTTCTTGTATGGAGTTCTACTTTCAGTAAAAGGACCATGGAAGATTGTCATGAGACTCAATGCACATTTAATGAATGATAGAACTCAGCCAAATCTGATATTATTCAATGGTAAAACCCTAATTCCCAAATAGGAACTGGGGGAAAGATACAAGGAAAGGGATCCCAAACACCCTCCCTAGAACCAGAGAGACCCAACGCTCTCTAAACCCTAATTCTAAAGTGAATACAGAGATACCCAATAGTCTCTCTAACTCACTTATTTATAGACTCTCTCTCTCTAATTAACTCCCACCCCCAATTAACTATCTATTAACCCTAACTAGCCACTAACCGTGATTACCTATCAATGAACTATGATGAAGCTCAAGAGGTCTTGGTTTTAGGCACATTAAAACTATACCACATTAATATGGTATATTTTTTATCATCCAAGACAAATATGAGAAGATTCAATACATTTTGATAACAAAAAATGTGCAAAATCCTACTAATATTGAATGCTTTGTTAAATATGAAAAGGGGAACCTAGTGCTAGGGTTAAGAGAAGGATCGAGTCCATTGAGGGTCTTTTGCTGGCAGCTTTACTTAGCATCTTTTAAGAGCTTAATTCTTTGACTCAAACTTATGACCTCATAGTAACACAGCAGAATCTCCATCCATTGCACTCTGGCTCCCTTTCGTCCTTGTTAGATACAATATAAATAAAATAAAGGAAAAAGACCAAGGAACTTTGTTCCGTGTTTACTTTAGATATGGAAAAGAAAAAGTCATTGTTGAACTGAAACATCCGCCGAGTAAATTTGTTCCTGAACTTTCACAATATATTAATATCAATACACACTTTGTTTTGTTCAATTGCTCCTGTCTATATTTTCTGCAATTTATCCCTGTTCTGTCTGACCTCTGGAACTATTGTTTGTATTTTTCATTGTCTGAGTTCTGTGACAATGAGTTGACTTCATCCTTTTCTTTTCTTTTAATTTCTTATTGATATTTTTTATAGATATCCAAGTCACTTACGGAAGCAGGTATTAAGGCTGGAATGTACCATGGACAAATGAATGGAAAATCTCGAGAGGAATCTCACAGGTAACTAACTCTCATATTTTTTTAGAATATGAAATGAATTTTTGCCTCTGATCGTGGAGTGTGTATTGTAAATGTGTAGCATATTACTTCCTCTCATCTCATCTCATCTTCTCTCTCTCTCTCTCTCTCTCCCTGGGTGTGTGTGTAATGCTGAAGATGCTTAATGATTTTTAAGCCTAACTGAACTGTATTGCAAATTTCATCAGATTATTTGTTAGAGATGAAGTGCAAATCATGGTGGCTACAATTGCTTTTGGCATGGGCATAGATAAACCTAACATAAGAAAAGTGATTCACTATGGCTGCCCTAAGAGTATAGAATCCTACTACCAGGAAAGTGGACGATGTGGTAGAGATGGTATACCTTCTGTTTGTTGGCTTTACTACACAAGAGGTGACTTTGCAAAAGGCGAATTCTATTGTGGAGATATAAAATCAGTATGTATATTTGTATTTACCAGTAAAGGCTTGGTTTGTGATTTATGGTTTAGTGAGCATTGAAGTTGCTAACTACATGAATGTTTCCCCGTACAAGTTTTCCCTATTCTGTTACTAATAATATATGTGGGCCTCCAATGTACCAGGAAATCCAAAGAAGAGCTATTATGGAGTCATTGCGGGCTGCGGAACACTATTGTGTGCTGCCAACTTGCAGAAGAAAGTTCCTTCTTGAATACTTTGGGGAAAATTTTCCGGCTGATAGATGTGGTTTGCCTTTCACTTAGATCCTTTAATACAATTCTACTTTTGTAAAATAAGAACTCAAGTTTTTTTAATAACCTGCCATTGTTATTTCATTGACTTAATAGAATTAGGGAAATGTTTGTATTTGCTTCCATCAATCTCCCTAAATATAGAGCATTTATGTCACCAATTAAAGTCAACCAAGAACCCTCTAAGGGACTAATTAAATATATATCAGGTAACTTGTTGGATTGTCAAAACCTGTAATAACTCACCTGGGGAAAATGCTTTCCTAATATATTTCATTTTAGAAGTTTCAGTTTCTTTCATATCTTTCCCTGTAGGAAACTGTGATAACTGCTTAGTCGCAAAGAAGGAGCGTGACCTGTCGAGAGAAGTATTTCTTCTAATGGCTTGCATTCATTCATGCAAGGGCAATTGGGGCCTTAATATCCCCATTGACATTCTGCGTGGTTCTCGAGTAAGCTGTTCAAAATTAGAATTAGGAAATGTTTTAGTATCATTTAAAAGTAATTAGTTCAATTTCTGATTTCTTATCCGGTTGCATTGTTTCTTGTTCTTTTCATCATTCACTGTCCATTTTATTTATTAGTGTGACTATCATCTGGTTTTTTTTCGCAAATATAATTGTATTTGCTTATTGTCTCTTTCTCATCTTTGCAACAAGAACATTCTTAATTTCTTATTGTTCTATCTTCTTTGGGTTACTTTATTCCTATTAGCTCTTTACTTTTTTCAACTTACATGATAGTTGTGGTTTATTTTATTCAGGGAATATGCTTATATTTATCCATTTTCATCTAGTTCTGCATCATTTAGTGTTAATGAAAATGGATTGAGCTTCTAGATAGAAGTCAAAGCTGGGTGTGATATTTAAATAATGAAGCTGCAGAAGTCATTTTGATGCCTGTTAGAGTATCACTTTGTAACTGTTTATATGCTCATGCACGGTATGTACACAATGATTGACAATCGTAAACTTCACACTCAGAAGAAAGAAAGGAGAGATAAAGGACCGTGGAAATGTGCCTTCCACCCACTGATGGAAGTTTTATTTCAGTTTGTACAGGAAGATGATTTTCCAAAACTATGAACTATCAACTATCACGAAGTGAATTAAATTCATATGGTAACATGTCAATATAAAGTGCTTAAAAGTAATGGCATGACTTAATTTTGAAAAGGATCTGGAAAATATTAGAATATAATGAAAATTACAATTATTCCAGTTAACAAAAAGATGCTCTTAGCTTAAAATCACATGAAAACAAGGTAAAATTATGAAGGTTACAATTATTCCTATAGAGAAAAAGACACTCTTAGCTTGATATGACATGAATTTGTGTGTAAAAAACTATAGATCCATATATTTCCTGTTATCTGTATTATGTAGCAAGGATTATTGAAGCCATAGTGCTTACTGATTCATATGTAGCATGGTAGATGAGCATATTCAAATCCTTAAACACCAAAACAAATAGAACTTTTTTATAGCAATTCGGCCACTTTTTTCTGCCTCAGGTTACTGCATTGTTTTAAGGATTCCTTCTACTTAAAGTACTGCAAAATTACAAGTATTATTTGGGTCTTTTTTTTTAGGTATTTGTTCACACTTCATACTTGATTGTTGCCTTTAAATTTTATCATGACCTTCTAACTCTGATAGTTGTATTTGGTTGTGGCTTGTAGGCCAAGAAAATTATTGATGCTCAGTATGACAAGCTTCCACTTCATGGACTTGGGAAAACTTACCCAGCAAATTGGTGGAAAGCACTTGGACATCAATTGATTTGCCAAGGTATTTTAGGGGGAAATAATTTGTATTTTACCCTCTTACAATCATAACTTATGGTCGAACAGTTCTGTCAATTAATGTTCTTGCTTCGAGGTTAGTTTGAACTATGCTGAGCATTTTCATTTACTATTGCTCTGTCTAATTAACCTGTCTTTGCTTGAAAGTTTGAATTAGATGGTAGTTTTGAATTTGTTGACAATAGCATTATGCATGCTAGAAATGACTTTGTTAGGTTCAAACTTCAAATAATGAAATCATGTTTCCCACTTCCAATTTGATTCTATAGTTATAGCTTTCTTTCCTTGTTCACTATTCTTTATAGTTTCTTTTCAAATGCTGGAGCATGATTCATATGAGTTTAGACTCTAATGACTAGATTAAAACTTTGCACTCACGAGGTTCAAATTTGAAAAGGTACTTTATGGGTTTAATTTTTAAATGCCTCTTTAGTATGTTAGCAATGTCCAAGCCTTTTCTAAGGAGTATGTTAGACATTTTTTATTAATTTCGACTTTGCAAAAAGGTGTCTGATGTCGGACCATTTCCAAACCCCAGACACTTCAATGTGGAGAGCTGTCGGTGCTTCTCTTAGTTATAACCTCAGTGAACTTTTTACATAGAGGAAAGGCGAAAGGCCTCTTCATTTTCTTCTTTCCCCCCTTCATTTTCATTGAACCCATTGACGGAATTGGTTCCCTTGCTATTGCCAAGCAGAGTTTTGACTTAGTAGCAGTAACAAGTATCAACATGTAATCTATACTAAGAAACAGAAGTTTGAAAAGAAAAATTGGCATTTTCTTTTGGTTCCAAATGCAATCAATTCTTCATGAATTTCTTGTTCTTTATTTGGTACATTAACTCTATTCTTGCTGCAGTAGATTTTATGTATGACATACTTCACGATTTACGCAAAATATAATCATTTTTTTATTCTATACAATAAATTCAATTACAAGAAAACTGCTAGATGCAAATATGATTGTCTCGTAATGTTCTACAGGTTATTTGAAGGAGACTTTCATTGACATATACAGGGCTATAAGGTAGATTCATCTAGTGATTGGATAGGTTACAGCAATTATTTGAAGTATATGTACTATATTATTATTTTTCAAATGTCATAACCCATCGATTATCTGCCTTCATTTTCTTAGTATTTTATTATGTTTCAAAACCGAACATAAAATTTGTTCTCTCATGAACCAGTGTCAGTTCAAAAGGAGAGGAATTTTTGGCCTCGTGTAGACCAGACTATCAACCTCCTTTAATTTTGTCATTGACTACTGAAATGCTTGGAGAGGAGGAAAATGGAAGCACAGAAGATTTCAAAATTTTAGCTACTTCAGAATCAGGTGGTTTTTCAGAGGTTGGTAATGAGGTGGTGCAGTGTTTATTCAATTCCTTTTCTTTCTCATTTTCTCCTCAATGGAGCTTCTTGGATAAGTGATAGACAATTACGTATAGATGTAAGGTAGACAACAGTCTTCTTGTTTTCAATTTATTTTGTTTTTAAGAAACAACTTTATGTCTTTGTTTCACAAATACATTGGTATCTGTCAATTCTAAATCTGTGTTGTACTTCTCTGTTCAGGCTGAGGGTCAGCTCCTCCAAATGCTTTTAGAAGAAAGATTAAAGCTTGCAAGAAGTGTTGGAACTGCTCCGTAGGTTTTGTTATTTTAGAACAACACGTTCAAGACTATCAGTTCTTACTTACAGTTTATTTGATCTTTATTTTCTTCATAAAAACTATTATACCTTCTTTGTAGTTATGCTCTATGTGGTGATCAAACGATCAAGAAAATTGCTTTGACAAGACCATCTACAAAAGCAAGGCTAGCAAACATTGATGGTGTGAATCAGGTATCTCTTCAGTTTTCTGAAGATTTCTGCAAATTGAACCAGCCCTACTGGTTCATGACGGTTAATCAGAAAACAATGTTGTTGAGCTTAACTCCAGAAATCAGGAAACTCATCAAAATGACTTTAAGTAAACATATAAATCTGTTATTAGTTTCATAATTTGATTAGCATTATGTTATTTGAGTTCTTAGTTGATTTACTTTTGTTTTTTTAGCTTAAAGTTCTTGATTTATTCCATTTTCAATGCTGATGTATGTTTTAACTTATTTTCTTTTTAATTTTCATTTAACAAAATCTAATATTTTATAGACTCCCTTTCCCTGGTGCATTTTACTATCTTTAAAAAAAAAATTAGTAGTCTGATCAATTCAAATTAAAGACCTTATTTGAAGGTTATTTGGTTCTGGGTTCTGTTTCAAAATTGAAATATGGTTAGACTTCATTTGTGAACTATCAATATGACTTATTTTCTAATTCACTTCACATATTGGATGAATAGAATTTGTTGAAGGTCAATCATAATTAAGTAATGTCATATATTAGAGTTCCATGAATGTCTAAAACCATTGCTGGTTAAGTCTTAGTATAAATTTTATTTTGCTTTTCTCCCGTGAAAGTCATGTCCCTGCATCGAAGTCCTATTGTTTCTAACTGTATTTCTTACCAGCAATTACAGAATGGGGAAATTTTCAAATTGCAAGGGTTCATTGCAATATTATGATTTGGTATCTAGATTTCACAAAAAGGGAACAAGTTATATTAGAGTGCAGTATGAATATGAGTTAGACCTCAGATAAGCAATCTCTTGACAAGAGTTGACATTCTAATGATCACTAAGAACATCTCAGCACTCTGCACTGTGAAACAGATTTGACTTGGAAATATATCTTAAAGATAACTGAAGCCAAAAAAACTCTTGTTTTCTGTCATTTGAAATGCTAAACTCTGAATTATTTTTTACAGCACCTGCTAACCAGATATGGAGATCATTTTCTTGGAGTTATTCAGAAACTGTCACAAGGATTAAACCTATCATTGGATGGCGAAGCAAGTATGCAAACAAATGAAGTACGTAAAGTATCTCCAGTAAATATCAACAGATCAAGAAAATTGACACCGGCAAAGTTTGAAGCATGGAAAATGTGGCATGAGGATGGTCTTTCTATTGAGAAGATTGCTGTATGTCATGCTTGCTCCTGATAAAGATTTTTGCTTCAGATGTTTCACTATAACTTCATCCTTTCCCCTCCCCTCTTTGTTATCTCAGAACTTTCCAGGTAGATCAGCTCCTATAAAAGAACAAACCGTTGCTGAATATCTGCTGGAAGCTGCCCAAGAAGGATTGCCTTTTGATTGGACTAGATTCTGTGAGATGATAGGATTGACACAAGAGATCATGTCAGAAATTCAGGGCGCTATTTTAAAGGTTGGATCTGAAGATAAGCTGAAGCCTATAAAGAATGAATTGCCAGAAGATGTGAGTTTAAATCTCTGTCCTATTTGATTCGAGTACATCTCTTGATCATTGATGCATATACATGGTCCAATGTTTGAGTTTTGCTTCATGAAACAGGAGATAGTGAACAAGGAAAAATATTATCTAGAAGCATATGAGTAGATTGATCTTAAAACAACAATGATTTGTACATATCTAGTCCTTTTGTTCTTCAGATCATTGTCTCATACTTAATATATTATATATTATCCATTGACCCTTCAGAGGGGATAATCAATAGAGATGGTTAGCAACAGCTTAGGAGCTTTAGAAAGAATTTGTAATTAGTGGCTACATTAGGGTCCCCATTTTTCAGAATATTTTTGAATTAAAATGCTATTTTTACCTTTTTACATAGCTCTTATTACTCATTAACAGCTGAAATGTTAGTGTCCAAAAATGCTGATAACATTGGAAGGTAATTTTCCAGGAAAAAAATGGAGCTTAAGTAGTTAACTGAAAAAAGGAGTTTAAGCATCATATGATTATGTAGCTTCTGGCTGATAAACTGCTCAGTGCTAATCACTTCGATGACCTTGGCATTGAATACATATCTGTGATGCAGATAACTTATCAGCACATTAAGGCTTATTTGACAATGCGAAGCTGTGGAGGTCCCCAGTCTGGGAAAGATGGTGAAGCTGCAAATAATGCATCAAATGGTGAAGCTGTAAATAATGCAGCAAATTTGTCAGAGCCTCATTTAGAAACATGCTACAAGGAAAGGCCTCTTGAAGCTGACATCACTGGCAAAAGTTTGAAGGAAAATTTTGACCTTGAAATTGATGAAGTTGTACTTTCTGGACCTGTCAATGGTTCCACAGTACAGAAGCTTCCATTAGCCTGTGAGGGGGAATTCACAGCCAAACGACAAAAAGTAGCAGAGGAAGTGAAGTCAGTTAAATTGAAGGCTACAGAGAGTTCTGTTGTAGAGTGGCTGAAGAACCTTGATGAAGGGGTTAGTGAGAACTTAATTATGTTTCTATAGAAAGCATTCTGATATATGTTGTATATATGCTTTGTTTTATGATTATCATTGTAACAAGTTGTGGTTTTTCATTGGTTTTCAGGCTACTTTGATTGATGTTTTGGAGCACTTCAATGGATCCGATGAAGATTCTGTGGTTGAAGTGCTAAATTGCCTTGAGTGTGACTTTGCAATATATAAGAAAGGTAACATGTATAGGGCTATGTAAAAAAGTTGGTGTATCAGGATTTTATAGACTTAACCCTTGTAGAAAATAGTTTTTCAATGGCATGTTGCATTGTTACTGAAATGTTAACTGCCATTGCTGAATTAGGCTATTGCATGATCAGGGTCTAGAAGGAAAACCATTTTGATCCTCTATTTCTTGAGTGATATTTTCATGTAGTCCCACGCGAGTCATTTGTAGACGGAGGATCTCAATATGTGAAAGAATGACAAGTTGCTTTGTTTCTCTTCCGTGCACAAGTGTTCCATATTTATAAACTATCCATTTTCAAGTAAAACGTTATTTTCATTCTTAAAATAAAAGAGGTCAACCACTTTATAGAAATTACAAAATGAATCCATGATAGACGAGTATTTTGTTCAATTTAATTCTTACAAATATTTAGGTATTCTTTTTATCAACTGAATACAAATCAGTGACTAATTTAATAGATTCTTTTCAATTAGCTATATCATAGTTTTCATTGTTTGAATTTTACCTTTTTAAGGAATAAATTGACTATTCCCTCGTGCATTTACATGTTTTGTCCTAGAACTTAACTTCAAAGTGAGGGGTGTACCATAGATTTAACAAGCAAGAGTCATATGTATATGTAATAAATTATAGAGTTGTTTATACCAACGAATTTTCCAAATTTCAAAATTTTCAAAAAAGAAAAAAAACCAACGAATTTTCCAATCAATGGTTCCTTTCAAACAAACAAAAAATCCAATCAATGACTATATCTCCTTGATCTCTTAAAATGACTCCCCTTAGATTCTATAATATTCATTACATTATTTTTTTCTCCTTATCTTTTTAATTAATCTATCACAGTAATCATTGATCATTGCATATGTTCTTAACTAACCGCTTTTAAACTTTCAATACAGTGTAATATGTATCAGCAATAAGATTTGACATTATCAAAATTCACTCTAATGTACAAATTGGTTGGTAATAGCACGCTATAGCGCCATAGTAGTGAATAGTGGCATGTGGGCACTCTAGGCTATCATGTTAGCCTCACAATTCAAAGTAGCGATCATTGCGACCACTATAGCGGCATGAAGGACAATCATCGAAACTATTTGGTTGCTATTGAAAATGATGGGAGAAAAAACCCCAAAAATGCTCGCGGATTGATAGTGAGGCATTTTTTGAGAGATATTTTAGGGTTTGGGTTCAAAAACATAATGACAAGGTTTTGATTGTAGTAAAAAGCTCGCCCCACGCCTTTTATTCCTTCTTTGTCCTAGATTGAAAGACCGCGGGTAAGCCACCTCATAACCTTGTAGAGGGCTCCCTTGCCATAACCATCTCTGTTTTCTCAATTTTGAAATCTAGAAGCTTTGGGAATGCTGTCTCTTCTGTTTTTTTCCACCTATACTTTTTTGTTTTGCTAGTTCTTTTGTGATTTATTTTGTTTATCTGGTTAGACACAAAAAATACTATCTTCTAGTTCTTCATTTCCTCTTTTTCTTGGTTTGTTGGATCAATTTTTTGTATGCTTTGTTCAATTGTTCTAGACACTTCAACCTTTAATTGTTAATTATGGATGTCATGAATCTTAAATATTTTTTACCATTCATATATGCATATAGTATAAATTGTATAAAAAACATCATAGCAGCCATACCGCTATGACTGGCCAAAAAACCTTCATGCACGACTGATGGAAGAACAATGTACAAATGGAAGGGAACTTTTTTTTTTGAAGTTCAATACGGCTGACTTTCATTAGTGAGTTGAATAAGCGTCTACAAGCATAGCCTCTGCTACAATCTGAGGTGGACTATCCCACCAGGTAGCGGAAGGAAAATCATTTGCTAAAGATGCTAGCACATGAGCTGCATTATTTGCTGTCCTATTAACATGACTGAAAGATATAAAACTAAAAGACTTAGCCAGCTCCTTGCAATCATGGATAAGGGGATCAATATCAGGTCTGCATCTGAGTGAGTGCATAGCTCGAATTACCAATGCAGAGTCGGATTCCACGATGACAGCCTCCATGCCCATGTCTCTGATCGTAGCTAGGCACCACCGCATAGCCTTAGCTTCTGCCACAGTAGCCTCTGATCTAAACTCATCCATAAGGGTGGCTGCAACTAACAAACATGAGTTGTGGTCTCGCGCTACTAGGCCAAAGCCAGTTGAAGAGCTTCCTGTCCACCCCGCATCGAGGTTAACTTTGATTCTATCCTCAGGTGGCGGTTTCCAAATCCTCTCCGACTGATTCTCTGGGGTTGCTTCCCTTGTACCTTGAGCTTCCTGCCATTCATGCAAGCAACCCGTGCCTCTGGACATAGCAGTTGCCGGATCTATATTGGTGTTGTTAAACAGCTTATCATTTCTTGCCTTCCAAACTACCCAAATGGAAGGGAACTTAATGTTGTCATTAATATGAAGGAAACGTGTGTAAACCAAGAAGCTAAAACTATAGTTAGCTTAAACTTCTCCCCATCAACGTTAAAATAGGGGGAACAAGGTTAACTCTAATATGTTCATTATGCTGAGAGAAAATTGTAAACCCTTATGAAAATGTTAATCTCTATGTAAAGCATCTTCAAGATCCAGATCCTCCCCAATGCGGTTCTTCAAAACAGTTCTAGAATGTAAAGGTGTTTTGCACTTGCACTGGAGCTCGTTGAACCTCCCAACATCAAACTTCTGCCTCTTGCAAAGCTTCCTCTGCCTTGAAAGAAAGAGCCTCTTCATGAAATCTTGGTAAGTAGGGTCTCTTCTAGTGAACAAAAAGTAGGCATAGCCTATGACTATCCCAGAGGTTGTCGTGAAAAATGCAATAGGTTCCATTACATCCCATGAAAATTCCCAGAATGTTAGCCGGAAGAAGAGTCCAACAGTAATTATGCTACATCCTAGACCGAACCAGAGGATGCGCCGCATCTGCTTATGTGCTAACACATCAATTTCCTCTTTCTTCTCTTGCAGTTTCTTTAACTCCTCCCTTATAGGGTCATTCTCAGAAGTCAATGCCAGAGGAACAGCTTTTCGAATCAGATCCACCACCTAAACATAGAGAATTGCCATTTAGAAAGGTACCCCGATCAAAACAGACAATTGAATTTCATAGTACTTTCTTTAACTAATAAAAATGCATATCTTTTTTTAGACTGTTACATAAAGATGTTTATATCAGCAGCAAAATGCTGATCAGGCAGATAATATTCTATCCTAACAAACATACTGCAATGACTCGACAGACAGTTTGTGCTAGACCTTGCAAACAGATGTTAGGCTATGAAACAAAACATAGAGAATTGAATGTAGTTCTGAAACTTGAAGCAGTCTAAAAGTGCAAGTTGAGGCATGTATGTCATGTGCAATGGTGCACCTTTACTTAATGACATACATTACTTCCGGATTCCAATTATGTCCCATAAGTGCATGCTTCATTCTCAAACCAGTAAAGTTGTAATCTAGACAGACTTGGGTAAATAGCCTTTGAAATTTTTAACAAAGTGCAAGAGAAGCGCAGACTAATATATATAACCAAGTCTTGAAGCCTTTTTGCATAACTAGCACATTAAAGATTGAGAATTGAGATAGTGAAGAAAAGCTGAGGTTAATGAGTGAAAAAAGCATGGAGAAATGAGTGAATGGCAAGAAAGTTTTTACATGTATAATAGTTCCATTCTCATCAATGACAATCAAATATATTTTTAGTGGGAAGCGTATAGATGAAAAGAGAGATTGCGACTAAAACTTTGATGTTAGACATTGGGAAAATACAACGAAATACTTTGGAGCTACAGAGGCCTTGAAACCTAAAGTTTATAAATTGACTTTGTTCTCCTTTCTAGTAAAGAAAAAAATCTGCACCTGCATCAAAACTTGATCAGCTCTACTACAGTACTACTTATAATTACCATGAAAGAGATATAAGCATGCAAAGTGTGAAACTACAACTGCAATTGAAATTCCATATGAAAATTCAAATCTACAATATTAATTGATGGATAAAAAAGGAAAGTGAGAATAGAATGAATCCTATATCCTCTCTCATAAGTTAAGCCAAAAAATGATTTATGGAATTATCACAGGTTGTTTTTGCAGGATAAACTAAAGACTCACGAATCACAAGTCACAGCCTATGAGTCACCTAAGGGACCATTATTCAAAAGGGTTATGCTATACAAACAACAAGTGAACTTTTTTTGTGCACAAATTCAGACATAATCCAACCATATAATATGTCCCTCTTCGAAAAGGAATGTGTAAAAGAGACATAAGGGCCAGAGAGGACCCTCACACTAAAAAGAAGTAAAGGAGGCAACAAGTGACATCTCTTGCAGCTATTGGGACAATCTGTTCATGCTTTTCATTAGCCCCACAAGAACAACTTCTCATCTTATGCTAGGCACAAACAAAAAGAAGCAATAAGCAAAAAATAGCCATTAAAACACCAAAACCTCACCTTATCAGGATGCAGATACACCTTGTCTCGGAAGAGGAGAACAACCCCAGCCTCATCAAGAACCTTGGCGAATGATGCAGCCTCCTCTTGGTTCCTGGCAATACCAGCACTCTCACAGGCTTGAAGAAGCTCAGAATAGGAAACAACCTCCTTCCCTTCCACACCAAGCTTCATCCTAAGGGATTCCACATTCACCAATCTCATAAGCCTCTTAGCTTCAGAAAATGATATAGAATCTTCTTCTGTTCCCTTACCACTGCTAACACCACCATCCCCAGAGGAAGATGAAATACCCCTCTTGATCTGGTTTAACACAACAGATAAAGATGTCACCCCTCTTCCTCTTCCTCTTCCACCACACATCTCTGTACCAAAACCCCTCAAACCAAGCAAAGGAGGCTCCAAAGGATGAAACTTTTCCCCATAACCAAGACTAACATCAACAACTGCAGATACCCTTTTGCTCAAAGATCCAAAACCGCCACCAGCACCACACCGCCACCTACCCCACATGTTTCCTCTCCCAAAAAAGCAACCACACAGTGAAAAAATTGAAACTTTTTTTTCTTTTGAAAAAATTGAAACTTTATGTTGAAAAGCTCAATATGACGAAAAATGAAGACTACCCATTATTGTTATCGCCATGAAAATCCTATATATCGAGAACCAGAACGTTTTCTCTCATCTAAGACATTGGTAACTGAAATTAATTAACGCTTAAAGGTAGAAAGTGCGAAAAGAGAAAAGGAAGAAGAAGAAGCATTGTGTGCATTTATGAGAGTGAGAGAGGAGAGAGAGAATGAGGAAAGAGTGAGGAAGCGGTGAAGAAGAAGAGTTGAAACGAGAAAGACCATTCGATACGCGGCGAAAGCACTAGTAGGATAGGAGGTGGAGGTTGACGGCGTTACCGCACACCAGTGGGCCGTTACTTTGTTAACAACGTCGGTTAACGGTTTGTAACGGTGGTACGTGTGATGGACGTGGGTGGGTCCTACTGGGATTTCATGACACGGTTTGTGATTGGACGGATTGGAATGAAATGAAAGGCATGGTGATACTAATTAGTCTAATTACGACATCAACTTTTTTTTGGGTTAAATATTCTTTCCATCCTTAAACTATAGCAAATTTTTTGTTTCCGTCCCTGAAGTAAAATTGCGATGGTTTCCATCCCTGTACTTAGTAAACCGTTTGTTTTTTACCCTTTGACCATGTTGACTGCGCATATGTGATTCTAGCGTGTAGGTCATGGCTGATGTGGCGGTAATTATGCCGGTTTTCAATTTTTTAAAATAAAAATTAAGAAGTCAATTTTTATTTTTTTAATCAATTTTATCTTTTTAATTTGGCTTAATACATCAGAAGGCCCCTGTAATTGTAAAGGGAATCAGTTCCAGGGCCTGAAAATTTTTCGCATCAAATTGGGTCCCTAAGAATTTTTTTTTAATTCAATTAAGGCAAAATCTCAATTTTATCCCAGTCATCAATTCCATGTGGCTTTTATAATTATTTTTAATTAAAAAAATTATTTTTAATTCCAACTCAATAATTTAATCAGAATAAAAATTTAAAAACTTAATAAATTAGGGTTACTTATCTAATCCATAAATTAAACCCTTCACCCAAAAACAACAAACTCAACCCAGAAATTATCAACAACAAACCCAACCAGTATCAAACTGAGGATGAATTCAGAATTTTAGGAGAGGAAGAAGAATTCAAATTATCAAACTCTAAACAAGCAACAACAACACTTATCAAACACAAGATGACAAAGTTCGATCTTGTCCAGATCCACCAAGTTCGATCTCAGATTCAACCCTAAAATTGATAAACTTGATCCACTTGGTAAATTGCTTCCAAACCCCATAACCACCATGTGCCACAACTCTGTTTCTTCCAATTTCAACTCCACCGGCATCTATCATCAAAATTTCCATTACCCCCAAACAGAACCTATATCTAAACCACCACAGCACATTCAAACCCAGTAGAATCAAATCAAAACAAAAAAAGAATTGAACCCACAACCAGAACTTGCAGAGAGGAAGAAGGGAGAGCAGAGTAGAGCATGAGAGGAAGAAGGAAGAACCACCACATAAGGGATAAGGGGTTCGCAGAGAGAGATATGGAGGTGTGGGTTTTGATGGGGTAACCCAGAACCGAAAATCCCAAAATCCCAAAATCCCCACCCCACCCCCAAAACCAAATATCCCAAAATCCAACAAAGGGGAAGAAGAAATGGAGAACGAAAAATCAGATCTGTACAGGAAAAGTGAAAAGATTCAAGCTTTAAGGAGAATGGTGAGTGGGGGTGAAGAGAAAACCCAGCAAACCGGAAATGAAGATGCACCCAAGTCAAGATCTGGAGTCGGCCTCCCTCTCTCATTCCCATTCTGGATCCCTCCGTAACCAATTTGGCCACTGAAACCATCGGAAAGAAGAGAGCGAGTTACAACAGGAGGAAAGAGTAGTGGGTTGTTGAAGATGAGAGTGGGAATGAAGAAGGTGTTGAGGAAGGTGGTTGGGAGGTTGGGGATGAATTCATAATTTTAGGGTTTTTAATTTTGTGTTGTGTTTAATTAGATCAGATTAGTAAATTAGTAAATTTTTAAAAAATAAGTTTTCTGGTTAAATAATAGAGTTGGAATTAAAAATATTTTTTAATTATTTTTTAAATTAAAAAATAATAATAAAAGCCACGTGGAAATGATGACTGGGATAAAATTGAGAGCTGGCACACTTTGGCCTTAATTGAATTAAAAAAAAATTTATAGGGACCCAATTTGATGCAAAAATTTTCTAGGCCCTAGATTTGATTCCCTTTACAATTACAGGGGCCTTCTGATGTATTAAGCCTTTTAATTTTTATTTAAAAAATTGAAAAACCGGCATAATTACCGCCACATCAGCCATGACCTACACGTTGGAATCACACATGAGCAGTCAACATGGTCAAAGGGTAAAAAACAAATGGTTTACTAAGTACAGGGATGGAAACCATCGCAATTTTAGTTCAGGGATGAAAACCAAAAATTCGCTATAGTTTAGGGACGGAAATAATATTTAACCCTTTTTTTTTTTAAATCATACGACATCGTCTTGGACCCTCTTTGATTTAATATGAATTGTCTCATAGAAAGATTTTGCTCAAAAAGTTCATTGAGTGTTTCTTATTTTGATTTCTTAAATATTATTCATGTAGACTTCTTCCATTGTCACATAAGCATCTATAAAAAACAAAGTAAAGTAAAGTTGATTGATTATTGAGCTAAAAATGTAAAGTAATTTTTGTTCATATATATTTATGAAAAGTGATTTTTGTTTAATATTGGTGTGGGATTGAGTGTAAAATCTCACATTCAACTCATAAGTTATTACACTATTTATTTTTGTCTAAGAATAAAGAGAAAATTTCAGCACACAAGTAGGTAAGAGAAATAGAAGTTCACTCTCTTTATGTCGGGACCAGTGTTATAAAACTCGGACCGGACCGGCCGGTTCGACCGGTTGAACCGGGAACCGAACCCCTGACCGGTCCGAGCCATTAAATGGATCGGCCATGCAATTCAACCGGCATGAACCGGTTTGGACCGGCCGGTTCAGGAAATAAACCGGTGACTCGACCGGTATTTTATGGACCGGTCATTTTTTTTTTTTTTTTTTTTTTTTTTTTTCTGATTTTGTCTTTTTTTTGTCAAAACTGTTTTTAATGGTCAAACTGTAATTAATTTACATTTAATGTTAATTATTTGGTCAAATGATATTCAATTGAGAGTTATTTAAAAAAATTGTCATAGCTAGGACTTGAACACAGGACCTTGAGGGAAGAAAGCTAATCCAAATTTCCACTACACCACTTTGCTTCTTGTTAGGAAGAATGCATATTATTTTATATATATGATATACTAAATATTTTAAATTATTATATTTTTTTAATATAAACCGAGTCAAGCAATCGAACCAATGACCCAGTGGTTGAATCATTGACTCATTGACCCAGTGTCTCGATCGAGTCAATCACCGGTCCGAGTCTGATAACACTGGTCAGGACGCCTTAACCTAACTAAAGATATGACCATCGCCATAAGGAGATCTTGCCTAGCCTTCTTGTAGTCATGTAAAGCTCTGAAGCTGGGTGGATCCTATCATGGAAGGTCCCGCCCAGCCCACTCTCTTTAGTTTCTATCCAAATTGAGTGTATATTTGGTTTAGCATTAGTGCAAACGCGTACGTGGTTTTATATATCATAAAGTATCAACGGTTAACTCAAAATTTGCCACATTGAGTTTTACGGTGTCCTGAAATTTTGCCACACTGAGTTCAACGCGAATTTACTTTGAGTTTAACAGAATTCTAAACATATAGATTTGCATTCGAAATTATTTCACTAAAATGACTCTCAAACAATAATTTTTTCGTCTAAATTGATTTTGTTCTACAATAATTATTTTGGGTTTCCCAAGGCAAATCAAACACACTCTAAATAGTGTTTCATTGCAATCTTCTTTATATATTAGTTAGAATTTTCAAACTTGCGGGTTAGAGATATAAGTAGGACGAGTCAAACCGACTCATTTTTGGCAAATAGAAAAAGCACAACCGTACTCAACTCACCGGGTTGGTGGGCTTGTTTTCCTAATTTTAAGAAAACAAAAATATTAATAAAATAAAAAAATGACTAATTCGTTCTTTGAAAATAAATAAGAAAATTATGAAATTCACTACTAAAATAAACTGTTAATCACAAAAAGTTGTAAAAATTATTAACTAAGGGGGCGTTTGTTTCACGGCTTGGAAAAAGATTCCCGGGAATGTTTCGGACGGAATGCACATTCCAGCGTTTGGTAGCAGATTTGAAAAAAATATACCTGGGTATCTTTTATTCCTGGATAAGTTATATACCCATCCAGAGGCATTTGTGATTCCCACTATAGAGAGGTGGGGAAGCTGAATCCTAATGAGAAGGGAATGATATTTTTTATGTGAAATTCCTCAATTGCCACTATCCACTACCCACGTTTTTTGCTACCTGTTTTACCACTACACAGGAGGAATCCCACCAAGTTTCTAACTGAATCCTCAGTCCCATTGTATATGTTAGTACTTGTTTCATTCCCATCATAACATTCCTAAGAACAAGATTCCCAGGTATCCTTTTTCAATCCGTGAAACAAACACGTCCTAAGTAGTGGTAGATTATAAATCCAAATCGAGTCATGCAACTTGTTTCAAGTATATCAAAATCAAATTTTAATTTAGACCGAAGCCCCTTGCAATTGTTGTCGTTCAGTTTAGTTTCAGGTACTTGCTTATAAAAAAAAAGTTTCAGGTACTTTTCTTTAAAAAATCATTGTAATATCTTATTTTAGTACCTAATAAATACATAAATTGTTAATTGTTTTATCCAACATATATATCTTCCATGGGAGCAATTTTGTTCAAACTTTGCACGTCCAAATTCTAGTGGGGTTAGATCTTGCGGTGGATTTGACAACATTGATCAATCTTTACCAATTTACCAAAATTCAATGCACCTTAATGACCACCAAAACATTCATCTTAGAAGTTACTTTTCAATGAAGAAAAATGGAATATTGCCCCGACAGGTTAATAAACGTTACTCAGAACATATTCCTAAACTGATTTGACAAATTGTACGTTATTTAATCTTTTAATACTTAGAACTCACCAGTTAAAATTAACACCATCAGTTATAAATAAATGGAAGGAGAAAATATTTGAGAAACACATGAGCAGGATATGTACCCAGAATATTTCAAAAAGTGGAGTGGCTGGTTGAACCAGGCCAACTTTGAATTAAGTATTCAATTCCATCAGTGTATAGAAAAATTATTCGGTTACCTATAAATTCTCGCTTATTTAAATTAGCCACAGCTTATTCTTTCATGACAACAGCAGACAAAGAAATGTGGACAAAATAATAGAATCTAGTCAACCTGTATTCATTAGACATCCCAAATTGATGGTTGAAGCTATCCAAGATATACTTGTCTTATTTATTTACTTATTTGCACGAGGAAATTGAACCTTCGATATAAATAGAATATGTGAAAGTGGGATCCAACTTCTATTTTCTATCTTATCCAGACACTTGCAATATACACTCTTCCAAACACAGCCTTAGTCACTGTAAAGAAAAATATTCGATTTGGTAATACCAAATGTACAAGATTCAACTGTACGTCTGTACCGAATCTTACAAGTATTGTTGTAAGTGAATGAAAAGATGTAGATTACAACTGTCCCTAAATCAATTCAATGACCATTTTGTGCACCAAAAAAAGATGGACTCGCACATAAGAGGAGCAGAAGGAAATGTAATGGGTTCACTTGCTGTGTTTTGCTTTTGAAAGAGTTTTAATCATACCCTTGGCAATCTTCCAGAACCATAACACATTCATAATTGCTATCACAGGAGGTACCATAAGAACGCTGTAGAAACCCAATGGGTAGATCTCTTCCACCTGAAATGGGGGAGAAAAAAGTGTGGATATATTCGTTAGATGATGAAGAAAGGGGAGCTGTGAAGATATGTTTGATGGGGAATCACAGTGAAAAGGTTCACCTCATCAAAATGGATCCACATGTGGATGAAAAAGAAAATGAACAGGAAAATCCTTGCAACCTGCAGCACAAAAAAATATAAAAGGGTCAAGCACTCTATACTTTGGTTACAACCATTGGGACCAAGACATTCAATTGTTATGACTCATGACAAAGTTTAAACTTTAAAGTCCTATCTTACATCAACAGACTAAATTTCTCTATTTGTCATTTAGAAACATTAACATTTAGCATTTAAAGCATGTTAGAGGGCAGCAATGATAGAACTCCAAATTATTTGACCGAAACTTTGATACCACTCGAGAATAAACTATCCAAAAGCTTAAGATATTAGGCGAAGGCATCTTAGTGGTTTTATATGAACCCTATGTTTACTAGTGGATGATATAGGAGCATATGTCAACCATGATCATCATCAATTTTACGCTTTCATATTTAGACAGCATAATGAACCTACCAAATTTAGTGAAGTTAGTTCTTTCAAACCCCTCTTCTAAAGCTCATGTGAGCCAACCAAATTATTTGTGAATGTAATTTAAAAAAAAAAAAAAGAATAGAGTAAAAATATCTACATAATGCTTCCTATTCAAGCATTCAATATGCACTATGCAGTATTCAATTTGTCAGAATTTATTTTAATTATCCTTTCATCCAAAACTCATAAATGAGGAGAAAGGCACCAAAATAAAACCATACTCGTCCATAGTCAATTCCTTCAGGTACTAAAATGAATTTTGAATTGAGACCAAGAGAATATTAAACATTACCAACCACCCGAAGAACAACGCAACGCCATTCCAGATGTATAGTTTAGAGTTCTTAAGACCAGCAGCGTCCAAGTACCTGTATGTGTAATTAAAATAATCAGTCAATGTTGACAAAAGTACAAGAAAGCAAATGGATGCATGAACAGAATTACCATCTTAGATTTACAAAAGGTGTTGTACTCTCGGTGAAGAGGACCATTAGTATGTAAATCTGTGCTTGACCACTTAGCAAAGATTGGATCATTGCAAACATGGACAGTCCATGGTGTAGAACCTTAAATGAAAATGAACAAGTTAGTTTGCCACTTCCGAATCACATAACTTGGATATTGAATTCAACGCATCATGAAAGTGTAAAGATATGTGCAACAGCCAAGACTGAAAAAAAAAAGTATTTTTCAACTTACATATTCCAAACCCCCTAAAGCTGGAAAACGCCAAAGAATCATCGCAAGATCTGTTATAAAATAACCTATAGAAATCTGTATAAAGAGGAGGGGGAAGATAAGTAAAAAATAACAAATAAGCCAAGTGAACAATCATTGTTTTAATAATGCTGGTTGAGATCACACAACGACTAGAGATGCGACCAAAGTAGTTCTCATAAGGCTTGGGACCGTTTGGACTAGCTTCTGGGATTGACCTGGGCCTATCCCAAAATCTAATACGGTATTAGATAAGAGATTTAAAAAAAACAAGAATATAAGTAAAACATGACTTCATGAATGCACCTCCACAGCATGCAGATCGGACCAATGGGGAAACTAACAGTTGGCTTGAAATTTTTCAGCCTGGGTCCCAACATGCAATATTTGTTAAAATAACTCCTATTTCCTATCACTCATTGTGGACATCATCAGTATGCATGAATCTTTCCTCTGTCCAACAGCATAAGATGCTATTGCTATTGTGCCTCTTGCATTTTTCATAATAGCTATACAGATCTAAAAATTGATGACCCCATAGAGGAAGGTTCATTTTAAAAAGAAGTACAGCCTAAACAAATCCACGCTTCTTCAAGATTTAAACTGTCCTGGGTACTTAAAGAAGCTTAAGATAAAAGTCCGTAAAAATTGAATCATAAACAGCTAAGCCACAAACTTATCCCTAATACTACAACTAATCAGTAGTACTAGTAACATATTTCACCTTCCACTGAACTGTAATAATTTTTCAGTATTCAACATTGTGTATCCCCAACTTTTATCAACTTGAACTGCCCCTCAAATTCTCACATGCAAAGCGAGTCTTAATTCCATCTCTACTGTCGGTTTCATCTATTCTACTCAGCTTTCCAACTTTCTGATTGTACAAGTTCCAAACTGCCTCATAAGAATTTCCATTCCAAATAATGTGCCATGTTTATTTTTAAAGTCAGAGGGTGTTGTAAATCTCTTCTTCCATTAATGGAAAACATATCACAAGGACTGATTTAAAATTCTCACCCCAAACTCTTTCTTTTCTGATTTCTGAGAAAAAGATATAGCAAATGATGTCAATGTCAATTGTAAAATACAAACACCTTTTAAGTTTACATGTTTTATCAATCCCCTCACATGCATCATTTTTGTGTAAATCCAGTTAAATTGGTAAATAATATAAAATCAGCTCCTGTCAAGTCAAACAAATCAAATTGTGCTTATATCTTCATAACATACCCCCAATACTGCATTTGAGAAAGTAGATGATCTACTAACAACCAATGTTTCTTGTGAATCGTCATTGAAGAAATCTGATAACATCAAGAGGTAAAATGACATAAATGCTCCAAAAAGAGCATGAAACGTTGAGATTCCCCTGCATTACAAAATTTGTAACCATTAAATTCAATGTAAAAAAGTCAATTCTGGATAAATCAATACAAACAAAAGTAGTGATACAAAGAAGACATTTTACCGGTTATTCCATTCAATTTTCTGTGCACTGTTCAATTTGCTGTATCCCGTGAACAATAGAGAACTAAAGATAGCAGTCAATCTGTAAGCCTTCAAGAAAAAAATTAAAAAGGATCAAATTTTCAAATTATTAAATAAAGTAATCTTGATAAGACTAAATTTTAAGCATTTCCCCATTCAAATAAAAGGGAAAAGGGAATGAAAGAACACTATGTGCCTCTATTTAAACCTGACAGTTCAAACTAAGACTCTGTTCCTAATTTACTGTCTCAAATAAACAAAAGAGTAAAGATTTTGGGATTTGAAGCTACAAAACAAAGGTAGGAGCTCATTTCTACCTAGACCACATATTTGTAAAGAACTACTTTCAGATATACTTTCCTGGCTGCTATTAAGTTCCAATTCAATTGGATAAGAGAGCAAAAGGAATATAAACTCACTCATCAGGAAGTTCAAAATGTGAAGTGCTTAGAAAAAATTACATGAGGCGGTAGAAGGCATTAAACACTAATTCCAAATATCACTTTTAATTGTTAGGTTGACAAGACAACATATTTATGGATAAGATCGTTTGCCTACAAGTAAAGCAGTCAAGTTCTCTTTGGACTTATTGTTAAAGGATGGTGTCATCATCCATGAAAAACTATTCTGTGAGTAATATAAACTAAATAATAAGCCACCATGTTTCTCTAACTGAAGAGGTCAGCAGAGAACTTAAAAGAGAAATATTTCTTTCCTCGACGTAAGTAAGCACAATTGCAATTTAAGTCCAAGGATATCCTGTGAAACAACCCATTTAAACATCCATCCCCTTAAAAGTCTGCACCAATATTTCATCATAATAATGCACAGGAATACAAGCTCTTCTCCATGGCATTTTTTCTTTTCTTTTTTACCATAAACCCCGTGAAACCAAGTTATACTTATCTAAATTCTTAAGTCATTATGAAGAATCCCTACTCTCTAAGTTTCATTCAAACCTGAATAGACCTTCTTAAAACTCAGGCTTGAGCCTAACTCTACCTCAGAGACTAGCTTAGGGAGTGAGAATTACCCTACCCTTTATAAGGATTACTCCGAGTCTCCAACTGAACTTCTAGTCAATCTAGGACCTTAATACACCCTCCTCATGCAACATTTGGAATGTGGACTTTGCAAGATTGAACATTTGTTGGTGGTCCAATAACGGATCTATATTAGGCACTGAACTAATACAACAACTAATGTCAAAAGACAGATAATGATTCCTACAGAATGAATTTCCCATTGCGTAACTGATCACGCTTATATGCATGATTGACAAATTCTAATTCCCTTACATAGTTACATGTTTTATGCTCAATCCTTCATCTGGATTATCACTCTTTTCAGTTCAATTCATAGAAAGGCATATCAAATATCTCCCTGATTACCCCCCATTTCTCCTATTCCTTGTGATGTTTATAGAATCATATTCTGCATTTCAGCAACCATAAATACTTATTTGGCTTACTTAGACATAGCTTCCCGATCCTTAAGAACGATTAGCAACAAAGAAGTCACTGATAAACAGATGAAAGCTCATTTCACTTACAATAACGCAGAAGACGATACCGGTGAATACAGACACCAGCCATTGAATTTCTTTGCTTGGAGAAACAAAGCCATCAGAGGAAAGCAAACCAGCCAAGACACCAAAAGGAAGAGTAATTCCCATTCACTCTCCCAGTTGAAAAATCACAAAGTCAAACCAAACTGCATCAAATACACCAAAAAAAAAAAAAGCATTAGAGCCAAGGCATAAAGACACAGTATTTTGAATTTGAAGCATACAGTAAAGGAAAGTGGTGGAAAGTGGAAACCCACATAAACAAAGAACTGGGATAGAGACTTTTTATTTAATAGGGAAAAAAAAACTTCCATGGATGTGAAACGTGTCTGGAAAAAATAGCATTTATTTATTTGGGCCGTTTCAGTTTGAGTCAGCACAAGATGACATAGGCCAACCATACATTAGCATACACGTGAAGACTAGAAAGACCCAGATGAGCAAAAATATTGGAAAACAAAGACACCCCATGAGCAGAAAAAGGTAAATTAATAGGACAAAAGGACATGTCGACATGAACAAACAATAATAATAAGTTGAAAGTTGCACAAGCATACATACATACCAAGAAGAAAAGAAGGGAAGAAGTAAGAGCTGCTGAACAAGAAGAAGAAGGAAAAAATCAGGTAGCTGGGGTGACCCATAATAATTGAATTGAAGCTATTATTTTCAGTAGAAAAATCAGAGTGAGAGAGAGAGAGAGAGAGAGAGAGAGAGAAGCTGACCTGAAGTGAAAGAAAATGAGAGAGAGGCCAAAGAGACAATGAAGAATGGGAGCGTGTGATTGATTGTTTGTTAAGGAGTTTCAATATTGGACGCCATAAAGTATCGCGATATTCGCTATTAATATTAATTCACTGATATTCGCTATTAATATTAATTCACTGACCCTGTACTGTGTATGCACTATCAGTGTATGTACTCAACTACATTATTTATATTATTATTAGTCATCATATTAATATTATTATTAGTATTATTTATACTAACAAATCAATAAAAAAAAAGTTTGATAAATGGTGTGATGACTTATTTTACTATGAGTTGTTGGATCCTATGAATGTTTGTAATTTTTAGAAAAAATGAATATAGATAGGATTTAATTTACATGTACTTGTACTACACCTAACGCACTTAATGTTCTACGTAGGGTGTAATCGGACTGGATTAATTCGAATTTAGGGTGATAAAATGTTCGAACCTATTAAACATGTTCGGCTTGGGTTGGTTCGGATTTCATGATTTTTATTTCTAAATCCGAATCAAACCAATCCGATGATCGGATTGGTTCGGTTCAGATGGTCGAATTTAAAATAAAAAAAAAATATTATTTGAAAATATGCACTAAAATTATTTTAAAAATGTGAAAAATTATAAATAATATAGAAGAATTTAATATTTTTAAAGAAAGAAACATTTGATAATAACATAATCCATACAATATAAATAAAACTAACATCTCTAATACAAATATAAATACGTAATGTAATAGGCTGAAATTGTTTGAGCTTAGTGTAAACAAATTCCCAATTCATTGAGTTGGTTCGGATTGATCGGTTTTTCTATCCCTAAATCTGATACCCGAACCGATAGTGATCAGATTCAGTAAAAAAAATCCGAACCGAACCAATAATCCACTAACCCACCATAATGTGTTCGGTTGGGATTGGATTCGCAGATCGGATCATACCCGTTTACACCCCTAGTTCTACGGCAGCATTAGCTTGCCACTCAACACGAGCTCTACCGTTCAACAAGGACCAAAACCAAAACGTGTATAATCATAGGGATGAAACCACACTTTGTTTTCCGATAAAGGACTAAAAATCCAATTTACTTGCAAACACGATAGCGGGAAAACTTGGCGCCATGAAAGCTTGCAATTTCGTCTTCCATTTCCTATATAAACCCAACCCAACCCTAACTCCCTTCATTTCCTCTCTTCTCCGACCTTCCCACAATGGCAACCACAAACGGCGTCGTCTCAGCCCATCTTCTCCGAGTCAAGAAGCTCTCCGAAAACGCCGTTTTACCTTCCAGAGCTTCACCTCTCTCCGCCGGCTACGACCTCTCCAGCGCCGCCGAGACCAAGGTCCCGGCGCGAGGAAAAGCCCTCGTCCCCACCGATCTCTCAATCGCCATTCCCGAAGGAACCTACGCCCGTATAGGTAATTTCCCCCTGTTAGGGTTTTTACTGGGATTTCATTTTTGAATTTTTGTTGGGTTTTGATTTTTGCAGCGCCGAGATCGGGGTTGGCTTGGAAGCATTCGATTGATGTTGGTGCGGGAGTGATCGATGCTGATTACAGGGGTCCGGTGGGGGTGATATTGTTCAATTTCTCGGATGTTGATTTTGAAGTGAAAAAGGGGGATAGGGTTGCTCAGATGATTCTGGAGAAGATTGTGACACCTGAGGTTGCTGAAGTTGAGGATTTGGATTCCACTGTCAGAGGTGAAGGTGGTTTTGGATCTACTGGGGTTTAATTCTCTAACTATGATTTGTTGCTTTTTAGGATTAGATTACTGGCATGTACCAGAAGAATGAATGGCTTTTGGTGATTTTGTATGATAGTTTGTGGGCTTGTCTCTCCTTTTTTCTTTGTAGTAATCTTGGGTTTTCTACGATTTCTATGTATAATAGTTTGGTAGTAAAAGACAGATGGAAACTGAGGATTGCTTTTTACACATCTTACATTTTTATTAATCTCACATTGGAGTAGGGTTAAGGTAGAAATCAATACCCTAAAATTTTCAATTCCTTTGGAAACCAATAATCATACTTCCAAAAGATTCAGCTTCCAAAATGCTTCAGCATTTATGCTATGATGATCCACTTAAAAATGAACGGGATAGGATACAGAAAGCAATAGAGCAAACTTCGTAGGAAGTACAATAATAAACTTCAAGGGATCGAAGTTCAATTTCAGCAAACACACAAGGCTCTGGATACCACATCTCCAGCCTTATAGATCCTCAGCATTTGGGCCAGCCGCTGCCTCAACTCTCCCCATCTTGCAGTAACATTCCTGCAGCAACTCATCATCCATCTTCTCATCGCGTGTGAATGCCATCAGTTAATCAGATGTGGCTTCAATGAACAAATCACGATTACGCACCAGTAGCAGCGTGCGCTAAGCGCCATAGATTACCGTATAAGAGACTCCATAGATTACCGTTTAAGAGACTTTGCCATGGCTTATCACCTCAAGAAGGCCATGTGAAGTGAAATGTCTTTGTTCTGTGTTGATTTAGGGCATGCTTTAATACCACCACGAATGTTCTCTGTGCATATTTGTCCTAACACCATGCTATTGTTGACTTTGTTATTTATCTTATCTTTAGTTTACAGTTTAGCTAATTCAGATTACATTCTGATAAGTTCCTGTTATCTTTAGTTAGCTTTAGTTATCTTCTAGTTTGTCTTATCTTTCTGTTATCATTACTGATAAATACCTATATGAAAGACTTATAGTGTAGTGGTGAAGTGTCTTGGCGTGTCAAACAAATTAATGAGGTGTGTCCATTAGCCACGTCAACCTTTTTTAATGCCTGCAGGGATTAAGACATGACCTTACTTCAAAAATGAGTGTTTAAATGAGAAGTTTTGAAATGCAGTTGCTAAAAACCAAAACTCACTATGTTTGTTTATTATAGATACTAAAAAGCAAAAACATTTAAACCTTAGAACACACGCTATCATAATTTAGTCCATATAATATAGACAAGATGAAGTAATTTGTAAGTGAGAGGAATTCAATTGATTCAATTAGTTAAATTTCCTTCCTTACAAAAAAAATTAATAATTAAACTTCCTTACATTTCAAAATCTCTAAAATTCAGAAGTTCTTCATCGAATCAATCAGACACATCCAATCATCAACCAATGTCTTAACCAAAAACAGCAAACCTAACAGTTGAGTCTCTTGAAAAGAGTTATGCCGTTCAAAAAGTACTCCAAATAGAAGAACATGTGAGATCTGAAAACCATAATAATCATTTGATTAATCTAGAAAAGGGTGACCAGAGAGCTGCGTGTGTCAGTCAGAGGATAATCGTCCGAAATTGTATCTTCAATGTCAGTTGGAAGCCGTAAATATTTGATCTGCTCATGACACCTCTTTTCCAAACTACCACTCAAATCAACAAAAGGACAACCTCGTAGGTCAAGATATTCAAGAAGAGGGCAACCATCAAGAATAGCAAGCAAGCCATCATTACTGAGACTGTTTCCCATAATCTGTAGGTGACGCAGCTCAGGCATTGTTTCTGCTATAACAAACGCTTTATCATCGCTGCAATTTACATGCACGTACCTCGGAATAACGACTAAAGACGTGTTCATTTTTAATGATTTCAAAAGAGGACAACACCTGCCAATAGCTTCAAGGAAATACTTAGGTTGTATGGTAAATGAAATGTCGAGCTCCTCTAAGAGTGGAAGCCTCTTCACAACTTCAATCAATGCTTTCTCTGAAATACTCCAGCAATATGAAAGCCGCAAGCGACGTAGATGGCTTGTGCTGTAAAATTTAAAGAAAACCTCATAGAAAGATAGATAATACTTGTTAAGAAAAATCAAAGCCACCACCAGAAAATATAAACATTAAACTAATTTTCCATTGCTATAGTTGCACCAAAAGCAGAAGAAAAAACTAGGTAATAAGCACAAAATAAAGACATTTCAAAACACGCCAAATGTCTTAAAAAAAAAACTAACACATCGCATCAGCATGTGGAACAATAGATTGGTGGGTTTACACTATATATATGCATCATTGTTAAAAGACAAGTTTCAGCTTGGTGGGTTTACACCTATAATCATAGTATATACGTGAGTTAGTACAAGTTTAAGGATCCAACCACACTCACTTAGCCCATCACTCACGCCCACCTATAGGTACATTTTTTTCCAAGTTCATCTGGGCATCAAGCAAAAGGACAGAACATCGATCTTAAGAACCTTAATAACTAATCGTGCATATATAACACAATACAGATGCAGACAAATAGAAAATAAAACTATACCTAGAAACAATGTCTTTGAGGAGATTATCAGTGGCAACATAAGACTCAATACCAATGTCTTCCAAATGACCCCCACTTCGTTTAATAGCCCAGCGACAAATCTTCTCCAATTTATAGGTTGAATAGTCAGGGTGGTGGGTCATGTCAAAAGGTGAAGTACGGCGACCAGCAGTGAGCGGCAGGAGGTTGGTCATGTCAATGATGTGCCACATGAGAGGGTCCTTGCATATGTTCCACCACAAAGAACACACTTGACTTGCACTCATCACAATTTCTACAACACCAAGCCTTAGAAGTATGTTTGTTGTTACGTCTCTTGGAAGTTCAAGCCAGTTTGGCCCATTTGTGTTCACGCCTTCCACCTCCTTTGATGCCATCATCCAATGCAAACAATACCATAAGCACTTGGTTTGTACATTTATAAGTGGCGCCTACTGGCTTTTCCAAGGAGAATATCAAACGGTTTCTTATGGATTTTTGCTGCCCCATGATATATGGTGATGTAAAACCATTGGGCTACCCAAATGGCGGCTTTAAAAATATGCAAGTTTCTCGAGGTAGTTTTAGCCTTTGGATTGATAGGTAAACTAGAGCTTTTACCCGTGCGCTGCACGGCGAAAAAGATTATGAACTTTGTACATGAACAAATTAAAAAGACAACAATCCATTGAAATCCAAATATGAATACGAATTTCATTAAACTTACGAATAATTTGAACTCAAATTGAATATCTTTTGAATAGAATCTCTTCTAAATTCAATAAAGGCACAAAAAATACATAGATATCACTATTAGTTAATTCATCTTGGACTGCCATCTCTTACTTTCTATAATTGAACTTGAAGGGACCTGCAAAAGTAGGAGAATGAGTTATTAATGATTTTCTATTTTTCTTATTCAACGTCTTTTAAAGACTTTATTTATAACCTTCAAGCATAATGAAAACATTTGAAAATAATTCATAATGTTCAAGGGTAAATAGTTTATAACTAACCAATCATATGTTTTGGAATACTTCTTCATATATCACATTTTGAGTGCTATTTGAAACTACTCCTTTGTCATCAACAATGAGAATCTTCAACCCTTTTCTGGATTTAACTCTTGATACTGCTACATATAATTGACCATGCGTGAACACCGGCCGTGGAAGATATAATCCAACATGCGACAAAGATTGTCCTTGACTCTTATTGATAGTCATGGCAAAACAAACAGTTATTGGGAATTGCCGTCGTTGGAATTTAAAAGGGAGGCCAGTGTCGGAAGGAGTCAAGCTCATTCTAGGAATATAAACAGGTTTTCCTGATTATAGTCCTGATAGTGCGGTAGCTACAATAATATAAGGTTTTCCTGATTTTACCCGTGCCCTGCACGGTGAAAAACGATTATGAATTTCTTACATTGATGTTGAGAATGAAAATGAAATCTTAAGACTTGAAATTGAACAGATTTGTTGTGATGAACATAAAATACAATTGAACCAAAATTGAAAACATATCCACAACAATAAAATCTCAATTGAATCCAACAAAAGCACAATATTACAGCAATACAATTCAGCAACAATAAGAGCTTCCTTATGCATTAGAGTTGTTGCTTGTTCTCCCACGTTGAGTTCAAATCTGTTGTATATGCAACAATTTGGAAAATGATTAAAATAAGACAGAAAAAAATACAACATGTTAATTACAATGCGCATGATACAAAGAATTATAAAATATAACATAACAATTCTAACCATTCATATGTTCTGGACTACTTCGTACACGACATTCCGAGGGCAATTAGATACTACCCATTTGTCATCCACAATAAGTATCTTCAACCCTTTTCTAGATTTAACTCTCGATAAGGCTACATATAGCTGGTCGTACGTGAACATATTTTTCATTCAAAATGTTCCTCCTCATGGGAGCTATTAACCTTATAATTTAAATATAAATAATAAATATTAATATATGCATTAATTTATTCTAATCTCAGTTTAAAAAAAATGTCTTCTAATTCGCGCTGCACGGCGAAGTTTGATATTATAATTTAGACATAATCAATATTTTGATTATGAAAAAGTTGAGATATTAAAAATGAAAACAATCATAAGAATGATGATATTTTATAAATATAAATTGTGAAACTCAATTACAGTGTTTTGTATAAATACACTCATTTAACAAATATAAAGATTTAAAAATAAATAAATGAATCAATTGGTAAAAATCTTCATTTACGCACATGAGAGGTATAAAAAAAATTTACTTACAAAGATGAAAATCACCATTGTTTCTTGACGAAGTTTACTACTGTGTTGATTATATCAGTCAATTCATTACTTATAAATAAAACAAAAAAATTGAACAAAATTTCAATCATAATAACGATGAAGTCCTTAAAAAACTTAGATTTACACAATTAAAGAAAAATACTTCTACTCATCATTGCACGGTGAGTTCTCCTATTGTATTTAAGACATCAATCATATACCTTAGTTCCATTGCCGTTTTGATGTCTCATTTTACCCATGCAGTGTAAGAAGATTTATTCTTAAAATTGATAAAGAAAACAATCTACTTAAAAAGTTAATAAATACTTTTTTTCCTTAGTTATTCTATTAGGATTGCAGATATTTCAAAAATATAAGTTGAGACACTCAAGTATAGAATTGTGTACTTTGTTATTCTCTATAAGTTGATTCTATTCGCTAATTTCATTAAAAGAGATTCATGTATAGACAACACTGATTACATTGGTATTTTTTTACACATCGGAAAATGATTACATTGGTTCTTATAACAATGGGTGATCTACCTCCTACCATCTAATAACTACTCTAAACCAAATATTAATTTCAAATACTTCAAGTCTTTCCAACATTTGTCATGAAAGTCCATAGTCTTGAAGTCATTCTCTGGTTCATCAAGCCACATAATTGCTTATATGTTTAAGCATTCATCATTGCAGCAAACCTAAAAAAACAATGAAAAGCAGCATGGACATAAATTAGGAAAAATCCATCTTTGCAAGCCATATTAAACCTCAAAATAGGGGAAGTGAAAAACACTCTATATACAAAGCATAAAGGAATTAAACAAAAGGTATGGGGAAGTGAAAAAAGTGTAGTTAATGGGAAGGGGAAAACGTTTAAGAATAAATGTGGTTCGAAAAACTGTAGAGTTAATGGGTGTTCTGGGAATGAACATTGAAGAGAGGTATAGTACCTAGAGGTAGAGGGATTGTGCTAAGAGAGAATGAGAGTGAGAGAGAGTGCTGAATTTCGAGTGTTATTTCATCCAATGAGCCAAAAGTCCCTTACAATTGGTATCTGCTGCCTATTTATAGAGGTAGTGTTGGGCCCCCATATGCTAGGGTCCTTAATGGGCCGTGTGGGCCTGGCTGAACGAGGCCCAACCCTACTGGCTTGGGGCGCCACCGGGCGGTGTGAACCCTGGGCGTTGCCCCTCTAGGGGCTCGCCCAGTCCACAAGTCCACAAGACACCGAGCTCGAAGCATGAGAGCTAAGTGTGTCTTTAAGAAAACTATAACATAACTGCCTAATGCTTATCCATCGTGTATGCAAAAATCCAAGTCGCCAACATGGCGTGAAAAGATGAAGGGCGAGCGCCCTTGGTCCGCAAGTCCACAAGCTCGAAGCAGGAGAGCGAAGTGTGTCTCCAAAATGTGACCGTCAATCTCTGTCCCCTTGTGATCCCCCTAGCAGGTCGCCCGTTGCCACTTTCCACTTGGTACGACGTTCCTCGGCTGGCGGTTTCGACCAACGCGCAGGAACTATTCCCAAGCTTCTAGTTGCAATAGCTTCCCCGCCTAGAAGATCACCTAGCCACGCTACTTGGCGGGATCAACAAAGAATGTATAAAGCGTGTAGGTCGCCGACATGGCGCAAATGAAACACAAACCGCCAATAGCGCAAGGAAATACGCAAATACATGAATCTCCGATTGACGCGGGACCTAGAAAGATGGTGTACAAACGCCTACAAGATTAAGGAGTCGTGGTGGCCCGCCTCATATGACGTGACTCGCTGAATAGAAGCTGGCTCGCCTGGTGACATGGTCTCCCGCCAATCTCTCCCGCATCCGCCCCTCGTAGCATCTTCATGGATCAAGTTGCTTCCTGGGCGAGTCCCCTAATATGGTGAAGGGACTCAACCAGTCCACAAGACACCGAGCTCGAAGCATGAGAGCACAATGTGTCTTCAAGCTGAAGTCGCCGCCGCATCGTCCCTAGGAGAAGATCCGCCCAGCACGCATGCTCCTTCACTCGCCATAGTCTACAAGTCCACCAGACTCTGTGTCCAAGTCATGAGGAGTAGGAGTGTCCTCACTTGCCGCATCGCCATCACCATTTTGCTTTAGCCTTATAAGAAATTAGTTTGACTTGCTCGCCACTCTCAGCGTAAGGCCGCCACCATTTTGCGGTAGGTCGCTACCCTCATTTTTGGCGGTAGGTCGCGACCCTCTTGCGGTAGGTCGCGACCCTCTTGCGGTAGGTCGCCACCATTTTGCGGTAGGTCGCTACCCTCATTTTTGGCGGTAGGTCGCGACCCTTTAGCGGTAGGTCGCCATCCTCTTGCGGTAGGTCGCGACCCTCTTGCGGTAGGTCGCCACCCCTAGCGTGAGGTCGCCACCCTTTTGGCGACTTTTGTGTGTCTAAAAACTGAGTCTTACAGGTCGCCACCCATAGCGTTTGGTCGCCACCCTTTGGCATGAGGTCACCACCCTAGCGGTAGGTCGCCACCCTTGGTGTGATCGTCCCATTTAGGGACTCAAAGTGCTTTGGGTTCCAATGGCCAATTGGATTACCAAAGCGGTGCTCAGTAGAATGGGCAATTTGTACCCCACACATCGCCAATGAATCCGGTTGTTACGTGGGCTTTTCCGGGGCTAATTTAGTTCATCGTGAAACTTGTTTCACTTTGTAACTAAATCGCGCCATCAGGAGCTTGTCCCACCCAATAACAAACCGCTTATGGAAGAGTCTTCCAAGTTTCACAAAACTTTAATGGTGTGCCTCAATTCACCCACTCTTTCTCTTTGATCCGATTTGCTCCTCTCTGTCTGAATCAAAACCAGTGAAGACAATATAACTTCTAATACCAACTTCAAAATAAGAAAATTAGGAAATACAACAACTGAGAAGGGAATCAAATGAAAGATGGAGGAAAAGTTTGAAGGAATTGGAAAATTTGTTGGCCAGCGATCTTAACCATAGCAACGCTTTACTCGCCAAACTTCCATGGCCAAAACAAAACGTGCCCACCAGAATTCCGCCGCCGGAGTAAAACGTGCTTGCTAGATTCCCACGCCAACGACATTCTCTCGCCGTCGAACTCCATCGCCAACAACACTAGCTCGCCGCCTACCTTCAAAACGTGCTCGCCAAAGCCAACACGTGCTCGCCAAAGCAAACGTGCCCGCCAGAATTCCAACGTCTCGGGATTGGCTCTGCTCCTCATGTATTGTGCTCTGGACAGATTCCTCGCCTTTGTTCTTTTCTTCGTCATTACCGATCTGCTCTCCCTTGCCTACATGCTTCCTCGATCTGAAGCTTCACCTCTGTTGACGTTCTTCATTGTCGGTCTGAACCGTGTTGCTCCGATCTGCCATCGCTGGATGCGCCTTCACGCTGAATCTCGATCTGTCATTCTCTCGTGAACGCACCTTGTTCTTTCCCCTCCGCCTTGCCACCGATCTGAAACTCCTCCTTTTATCGCTGCTTGGGCGACGTGTCGCCCTTTTCCAACTTCGCGCGCTTTCTTTTGAAAGCGTCGTCCTCCTCATCAAGAATATAAGTGCTGGCGCGAGCACGCATCTCCTCCATCGAACGCGCCGGCTTACGTGTCAATTTGCTGTTCAACCCTCCCGGTAGCAAACCGTTTTTAAATGCTAAAGCACAAGCTCGAGGCTCCTCGTCCTCAACCTTGACCGACGCTGCGCTGTACCTTGCCATGTACTCTTTCAGTGATTCTCCTTCTTGCTGGCGAATATTATATAGGTCGTTGATCGTCACCGGCTGATTCTTATTCGCCGAGAATTGCACTAGAAACTTGGATGAGAAGTCTCTGAAATTTGAAATCGATCCGCGCGGCAAAGTTGTGAACCACGCCATCGCCGTCGATTTGAACGTCGATGGAAACATCCTGCACTTCACCGCATCTGACGCCGCAATTATCACCATCTTCGTATTAAAATACAGAAGATGATCCTTCGGATCGGAATCTCTGCTGTAAGAATCCAGAACTAACGTTTTCATGTTATCCGGAATCGCCACACTCTCGACATCTTCCGAGAACGGACGGAACTCAGCCACGGAATCTGCTTCTCTGCTTCCATCATCTCGCTGCTCGCGACGGTAGAAATCTAACTGAGCCTGTAGATGCTCATTCCGCTGCTGGATGTTGCCAATGCTGCACATCAAATGGCGCCATTGCTCCTGTGTCACCGCCGGTTGTTGTTCCGGAGCAGGTGAATTCTCTGGTGAGCGCTCCAGAGATCCCACCTGTGAAGGCGATGGAGGAGGTGGTGGTACAGGAGGTGATGGAGGAGGAGAAGGCGATTGTACTCCTGTCGTTCGTACCGGAGAATCCAGGACCACACGATGAGGCCGCCGAGGCGGCGAAATCCGCTGTCGCATTGGTGAATGATGTTGCCTCCTGCGTCGAGTCTCCATCCAAACCAGAAACGATGCAAACTCGATCGGAAAACCAATCACTAGTTCCAGAGAATTCACCTGTGAAGGCGATGGAGGAGGTGGTGGTACAGGAGGTGATGGAGGAGGAGAAGGCGATTGTACTCCTGTCGTTCGTACCGGAGAATCCAGGACCACACGATAAGGCCGCCGAGGCGGCGAAATCCGCTGTCGCATTGGTGAATGATGTTGCCTCCTGCGTCGAGTCTCCATCCAAACCAGAAACGATGCAAACTCGATCGGAAAACCAATCACTAGTCACAGAATCAAAATCAGAAAACCAGAGAACTGCCTAATCACAATCAGAGGTAACTTCATGCACAATCAATCCACGTGAATGGGAGTAGAAAGTTTACAGTCCCCACAGACGGCGCCAAATGTTCTGGGAATGAACATTGAAGAGAGGTATAGTACCTAGAGGTAGAGGGATTGTGCTAAGAGAGAATGAGAGTGAGAGAGAGTGCTGAATTTCGAGTGTTATTTCATCCAATGAGCCAAAAGTCCCTTACAATTGGTATCTGCTACCTATTTATAGAGGTAGTGTTGGGCCCCCATATGCTAGGGTCCTTAATGGGCCGTGTGGGCCTGGCTGAACGAGGCCCAACCCTACTGGCTTGGGGCGCCACCGGGCGGTGTGAACCCTGGGCGTTGCCCCTCTAGGGGCTCGCCCAGTCCAATGGGGAAACGAACAGGCTTTTAATCACAACCGTTGGTGAACACACAATCAATGCTATATAAAACAAACAATTTATAAGCAAAACAAAAAAAATCTGGGTAAATAAAACAGGTTTGATAATGTTAAGTTAATAAAATAGGAATACATAGCATAATAAAGAAAGAAAAATTAAAGGAAGAGATAGAAACAAAGTTAAAACCATTTATTGTTAATGCATACATTCAACAACAGAGAAAAGGAAGAGATAGAAACATTCAATTAATAATATCGGGGCCCCAAACGGGGCAGTCCCCACGGGGATCCCCATATGCAGGTAGAAATTGTCATCCCTAATCAAAATACACTAAAGGTCTTCTTCTCTTAATCTTATCCAATGATATGGGAGAACTACTAATTATATGTACATAGCAGTAATCACATCATAAGAAGGACTTCAAAGACCAATACATCAAAGCTTTAGCAAATACCTGCAAGTATAACGAATTCAATTAATAATATTTCAGCGAAAACATTTCTAATCTGGTCAATCAATCAAAGCAATCTACAATGAAAAACAATGTCCAAATTCAATCTTTATATGATAGATATAAGATTTATACCATAATGAGAAGGATTAAAAGAAAAATACGCACATATCAATGATCATATCAGAAAAATCTCAATGATATCTATTATTGATTTCATAAGTTGACATCTGGATCTAAAAAATCAAACCACTAAAGGGACAATGAGTTGATATCTATATTTCTGTTGGAAGACTCCTTGTTCATATTATTGTGGAAACAATTTGCATAACAATATTAGCAATGACAAAGGAAGAACATGGAGATTAGTATTAGATCTAGATGCACATATATCCCAAATTCCAGCAAAATTTAATCATTTTGCTGCCATGTGTAGTGAGTGCCCTTTACCCTTTCTAAAGGGTGCTAAATCCAGTTCTCTTGTGACAATCTTACCATTTTTCTTATGTTGAATTGTGGATTGGAAAAACGTCTACAAATAACAGCCAATGAAAGCATGAAATAATTATAGATAAAACAAAACAATCAATAAAAGAAGATGAGATCGAATATTAAGAATTAGGACCCAAAATCCAAAATAATCAACAACTGAAATAGTCAATGTTTCAAAGGATAGTATTTCACAATTTACATTCTACTAAAAAATGAAACATGAAGAAGCAGAGAACTGAGGTCAATTACATCAGCCAGACAAAAGTGACAAATCTAGAGTATTACCAAATTTAAGAGTTCAACCAGAATCCCTCTCACTCGTGACCAATGCCTGAATAAAACTTTGTGCAGCATGAGTTTGCTCTGGTTCCAGAAATTACAATTTTAGTTTCCACTTTCCACAGCTACAGGCTTTGGATCAGTAATCAAAATCTTCACATTGGAGATATGGAGTATTACAACCTAATCAGATCAGAATACACAAAAAAATCAAAACCCAAAAAAATAAAGATGATAACTCTGGAAAACTTCAATGTCAAACTCCCATCGAGCCACTACGCAAAGATTTCCATGTAAATAGTTCCACAGCAAAACCCTGTCAACCGAAATTCGATATCAATTATGAGAATATTGGAATCAAAGAAACACAACTGCTTCCCCCACTCATTATTTTATTATATTTTATTCAATCCATCCTCACTAATCTCTCCCTCCCACTATCTCATTAATGCTTTTTCTTTCTCCCACTACTTCCCTCATTAATTTCGAATATGAATGACTTCACTCACTATCCATTATCAATGTGACTAATCAATGACTTTCTCCTCAACAAACTCTCATCACTACATAACTCAACCCAATATGTTTTATCATTTTTCCTCATTCCAATTAATCTCTTCCATCTATTCCCTTAATCAATAACCCTTTTGAAAATTTAAATTTAAACTTGCTCTTCCCAATCAAGCTGTAATCCAACCGTACACCATCCACTGCTTTGGAAACACGCACCACATTCAATCTTCTTCCAAGCTCCCACACAAGCTTTTAAATCTTCTTCCATCCCAAATCACCACACAAGCTTTTTCTCTAGCATTTTTTGGATTCAATTTCTCTGATTCAATTTCACGCCAACAAGAAAGAGAGTGCATCATAGAAATTGAACCAAAACACCCTAATCCCAAATCACCATGCCATAGAAGCAGAATTTCCCTTCTCCTCTCGAAGATCCACCCACCGCGTCTTCCTCCTCCGGTTCAAATGAAGAACATCAACCTCTGTCTCAAGAAAAACACGTAGAAGAAGAAGGAAAAAAAAAAAAGCTTCGTCTTCTCTGCAACCCGATTCCAAAACCCCTCGCGATTTCAGTTGCGCGTTACTATAATTTTACTCATCATTGTCTGCTTCTTTTTCTTTTTCTTTGTGTTTTGGTTACATATTTCCCCTGTTTGCAGGGATTGTTAGAAATGATTCCCAGGGTTTGTTAGACCAGCTTCCATTTTAAGGTATATTTATCCCAAATTGTGAGCAAGTGATTTTTTCCATGAGCCCATTGGTGATGCATCTCATAAATATGAAATTTCAGTTCTTTTCCAGAAGTTTAAAACATTATATGACCAAGTGTTTTGTTCATCATTTGCAGACCATGGATAACAGTTTTGAGAAATTTCTTTTCAATTGGCTCTAACAATTATGAAGGCATTTTTTTCATGGAATTTGATTAGCAATTTTTGGCAGAAGAACTTAATTTTTTAAGCTTTTCCATATTAACTTGAGTTTATAACATAACGGTTTAATGTTTCTAACATCTCTCATGTTATGCAAATTTCAATTTGTTTGAATTAAATGGTCTGAAAATATATGTATATTTGTTCAAGAGGCAATTTTGGTTTGCAAGTACTCAAAAGCTAGAGAGGTTTCAAAGAAGATTCTACTTATTCTTTTTACCATCTTTAATTTATGTTACCCCTATATTGAACTCATACTGAATAGTAGAACTGTTTACTAATGCTTGCTGCTTAGTTAATATTCTATCTGTCGATTAAACTGGCTTCAAAGGTAGTATTTTTGATGAATACAGGATGTTATCTTTGATGTATACCGGATATTTGAATCCACAACCTCTACTAAGTAAAAATTTCATCAAGGGCTCCTAAATAGGAAGCAAAGTCAAGGGGGAACAATGTAATATCTTAAATTAATTGTATTCAGAGTAAAAATCTTGCATAATTGGCTTCATTCACTTCCTCTTTAATGTACTGTAGAGGGTAAGTTATTAATTCAGTTTGGCTTGCCGGAATAAAAAAAATCACGTCGGCAATGGCATGATATTACCTATGATGGCTATGGGAGATTTATATGACTTTAGTAGAGATTATAGTGTTTGAGTCTAAAAGACTATTTCCCCATATTGGTTAATCTTTGGAACTTGGATTCATGCTTCAATTAGGAAGTGAAAACTGAACTCCATTCAAGGTAGTATCTTTCATGGCTTTTCTTTGTAGCAACCTTTACCTGTCACGGCTCTTATCTGATTGATGTCTACGACACACTTAGCAAGCCTTTGTCAATAGGGATTTATTAAGTATTAATATTTCAATGTGAATATTCAACATTAATGAAGCTTCATTTCAGTAGTGATACACAGGCTTCATCTTTCCCTATTTTCTTTTACTTTTTGGATTTGAAATCTAGCATTTTTTCGTTTTTTGGCTTCAGCCCTTGCAGACATAGTTAGATGGAGAAAGGAAGACGAATAGAGGAATGACAAGAGTTTGCTGCCATGATGAATGCTTTAACATAGAAGCACTTACGTGGCTTGATGAATGAACCAGAGAATGACTTCAAGACTATGGACTTTCATGGCAAATGTTGGAAAGACTTGAAGTATTTGAAATATTAGATTTTGAGTAGTTATTAAATTGCAGGAGGTCGATCTTCCATTGTTGTATTTTGGTTTTCTTTTTTCTTTTTTTTTGACAATGAAAAGCTAGGATCATTTAAACTCAATTATTTCTTTAAGAACCAATGTATAGTTTGGGCTATACATGAACCCTTTTCAATGAAATTAGCCGTGCAGGGTCTTTGCTCCATGTGTTATGCCTCAGCTTCATTAATTTCACAGTGACGAGTTCTAGCTAAGAATCATAAATGCTTATTAACATAGGATACTATATCACGAAGTAATTAACTTTTGTTTCAAAAATGTAATTAACTTTCATCATTTGAGATTCTACTCTGTTGTAGCACATTAAAGCAAATTGAATGGTTAAAGGATACTATAAATTTTCTTTAATTAAATTATTATTTAACAAAAAAAATTTAATTATAAATATATAAACACTATAATCTACTTTCATTTTTTGTTTCAAATTACACGGTAAATATCGTATGGAGATTATAAAATATTTGTTTAAATTATAGGATTTCAAGCTCCTACAAGGAGGAACGATCATGAAAATACTTTCATGTAATAATTAATAGAAAAATTTGTTTTGATAAAATTTATGTACTTTACAATTTGATGTCATGTTAAAAGACTATATATAAAAGTTTAGTCTACTTTCAATTTTTTTAGAATTTTCAAGGTAGTAAACTTCCACGGGAAATAACATTTTACATGAAAATACTTTTAAGTTAAAATAAATAGAAAAATACTTTCATATGAGTTTTTTGCTTTCTTTAAGTACATTATTAAGTTATATTTATTAAGTCCCAGTCCCTCTTCTCTTCTCTCACCCACTATCTCACCCTCTTCGTTTTCTTTCTCCCACTATCTTCCTCATTAAATTCACATCAATCTATTCTTTTGTCTTCTCCCGTTAGAAATTTTGAAATATTTTATGTTTACCATATCCAGACCATTAATGCTTCCTCTATACATAACATTCATTGGGAAACTACACCACCTTGAAGTTTCAATCTTTTCAATAAGCTTTTATCGGATTCAAATTCTAAGTTGAAACTCCTCACGGTGCAAAACCCTCCCTTCTCCGCATCACTTTCCCTTGAACCCTCTCTCACTCTCTAAATTCATCAGTAAAGCGATTTAAAAAAGTTATAAGAGTGAAAACATATTCTATAGATATTAAAATTTTTAAAATGATTATATCTTACTTGGACTGCAAAATTACGTAATAAAAATACAAAGCACGAGAATGAACATTTTACAATTAAATATATTAAGATTTTTATTACTAGAAGAAATCGGCACTTCAAAGTTATTATTTTTTAATAATAACTAATTATCTAAAAATTAAAAACAATTTTATGATAAATTCCAGTAACAGTGTATTATTATTTTTATTGATAGTTTAAAATATATTATTGGCATTAATGCATATATAATATATATTATTTATATTTAAATTACAAGAGTAATGACTCCCACGGGTAGCAACATTTTGAATGAAAATACTTTCACATAAAATTTAATATACAAATAAATTTTAATAAGTTATCACTGGTTTACAATATACTTTTAATGCTAAATTTGTACAACATAATAATACAGTCCACTTTCATTTTCACTACAAATTGGAAGGGTAAAATTCTCCTACGAGGATGAACATTTGAACAATAAAATACTATCATGTTAAATCTTCCTATAAAAAAACTATTATGTTAAACCTAAAAACCAAATTTTCATAATTTTTAAAATTATTTTAGGAGTACATATATATAAAAGTTGTGTAAAATTTTTCAGTTTGGATGATTTTCTTTGTGGTTTTGTTTTGTTGGTTGGTCATTTTTTTCTAAACTTTTCATTCTAGCAGGTAAAAAATCGACAAATATTGATTTTAGTATTTCAATTTTGTTTTGAATCATTGTATTGATACATGCCTAAATAATAACAACAAAATCCATCGTGCACGGGTAATAACATTCTACATGAAAATACTTTAATGTTAAAGCTAAGAGAAAAATTCATTTTGAAATTATTTAAGTGCACTGTTCATAATTTTTTAATAAATTTAGGAGTAGTTATATACCTATGTGTATTGGTATCACTTTATAAGTTCCCAACTTTATAGATCCAAATATATTTATTTTCATCTTTAAGGCAAAAATCATTTATACACCACATGTGCATAATTGAAGATTTTGGCTGATTAATTTAGTTTTTTCCAAAAATTTTATATTGGTTAAATCGTGCATGATCGAGTACAAAACACTATAATTGAGTGTCCGAATTTATTTTTGAATATCTAAATCTTTATTATGATTATTCTTTCATTTTTGGTAACTTAAATTGTTTATAATTAAAATATTTATTGATGTATCAAATATAATAGTAGTAAATTTCGCCGTGCAGCGCACGGGTAAAAATACTAGTAAATCACATTTTTGAATGGCACAAACACCTATTCAGAAGTGTGTTTCAATGATATTTCTCCCTTTTACTTGCTATTCGTCCCACAAACGATTTAGAGAATCGCTAATTATATTCTTTCCATGGTTTCTATTAAATCTTCCATTCAACTTTTCTTGGTGTCTTCATTTCTAGGACTTAGGCCCCGTTTGGAAAAACAGCTTAATTAAGCACTTATGGTCATAAGCGCTTATGACATAAGCGCTTATTCATAAGCTATTTTTGAAAATTTATTGAAATAAATTAAAAATAAGCTGTATATAAGCATAAGCTGTTTTTCATAAGCTATCCTGAGTAGCTTATGAAAATAAGCTGAAAATAGCTTATGACCTGTCATAAGCTATTTGCATAAGCCCTCCCAAACACTGGCATAAGAGCTTATGCTGTCAGATAAGCTCAAATAAGCTCTTCCAAACTGGGCCTTAATTTGTGACCGTTCATGAAGACTTGGTCATTTCGTTCACGTGGCCGTCTTAAGGATAGGCATCATGCAAATCAGTGCATATAGAGTATAGGCTTGGACTTTCGATTTTTTTTTTCTAAATAATGCAAAAAAGATTTTTAATTAGCAAAAAGGGGCACACAAAAAAATATTTAGCAAGATGGGGTACTTTTGGACACGTTGGCGCTGAGGTGGATGGGGTAGTTGGGTTCCGCAAGAAAACTTGCGAATTGCAAGTATTATTTCTGAAAAAGTAACTGATTGAGAAATGATGGTTGAATGATGGGTTGCAGGTGATTGAAAAATCATTACGTGATGATGGTTGGAAGCTAGTTGGATTCGCAAGAAAGGTTGCGAGTTGCATGTTTTCTGAAAAGTTGATTGGCAAATGATGGGTGAATGATGGTGGCAGGTTGGCAGGGGACAAGACAAGCAAACCGCAAACAATGTTGCGAATCCCATTATTATGGCATGGGGAATGAGCGCGTGGCAGTCAATGATAGCAGGTTGGAGTCGCAAGTTTTGTTGCGAATCCAGGATACACAAAATGACAAAATAACTGAGATTGACTGGATTCTCAATTTTTTTTGCGAATTCTAAACACTATAAGTACAAAACTTCAATCTCCTGCATCTCATAACTTTCTTCTACGAAAACTACCTTTGCATATTTTCAAAACTTCAATCTCTTGCATTTCCTAACGTTTCTGTAAGGAAAAATACATTTGCAATGGATCAAGTTATTACTTTTGTGTATTACGATGGTAGGGTTGTCCATGGCGACCAAGGTGCCATATTCGAAGGTCGGAGAAGGTCCATGCATCTGAAGCGCAACATTACCTTCGACCGTTTGAAGAAGAAAATCCACGAAAGGTTGAAGCTGCAAAGGAACCAGATGATTTCTAGAGTCAGCTCTAGATTTATGACGACACCGAATCCCATTTTTTTTACGCATTTTGAGATAGTTGATAATGTCGATGTGCAAGTCATGATGGATGCATTTAGTCAGCAGTCATATATGGTTCAGCTGGAGCTGTATGTTGAAGTTACTGAAGCTGGAAGTTCATCAATGCCAGTACCGACACCCACTGAAGACGGTGGTAGACATGTTGTTGATGAGGAGGTTCTTGCAGAACCATATACTGTGCCTTTTAGCGTCATGAGTATTGAAGATACCAATATCGTCGCTCCTTCGGATGTCGCAGTTAATTTGGGCGATGATTATGACTACCGCCTTGACAATGATAATGTGGACGGTGAAGTCATTCCTTCAGACGATGACCACAATGAAGATGAAAGAATGCAAGAAGGAGGTGACGAGTCTGACACAGACGAAGAGGGAGACCGACACGCTAATCCTCAGCCTCAGATGGCACCTCATCCTGCTGATCAACCGGCGGCACCAGTGAATGTCAATGTTGAAACCCAAGGTATGTACAATCAACATATCTCATCAAGCGTTGTTTTTTTATAAATATATGGTACTTGATATATTTCTATAATTTTTCAGGCCACCCAAACACGGTCCCATTCTGGAGTGCTTCTTCGCATTACACATATATTAACTGGGGTCACCCAGATGAAGAAAGTGATTTTTATTCTGAAACGGATGTGAATGGATCATGGAAGATTGGTGATGACTTATGTAAAGGTTTGATTTTTGAAAACAAGCGTGCTGTACAGGATGCCCTGTTACACTATTGTCTTAGACTAAATCAAACTTATAAGATGAGCGAATCCAAGCCAGACTACTTTACTGCAAAGTGTCAGAAATCCGTAGATGGCTGCCCGTGGAGGATAAGGGCACATCTATCCAAGAAAACTGGTAAATGGACCATATCCAAATGGGGGGGTTCGCATACGTGCTTAAATGCGATGACTTCTCAAGACCACAAGAAGATGACGTCAACCTTCATGTCCAACTACATTCTTGGTATAATGCTTACATATGATTACTATGTCGTTACACAATTACAAATTGAAAATTGCTATTAACTTACATTATTTTTCTTTTATGTCTCAGGCATGGTAAGTGCCCAACCAACTATCCCTATTTCTCTCATACAAGAGAGGATCAGTGGTCAGCTCAATTACAAGGTGTCATACTTTAAAGCTTTGAAGGCGAAGCAAAAAGCACTTGCTCGCGTGTTCGGTGATTGGGAGGAGTCTTACGACCTGCTCCCTAGGTGGTTGGAATATATGTTGAGGTTTTCCCCTGGATCCCATTACGAGTTTGTCACGACTGACTATGAGGACCAGTATGACAATGTTGTTCCTGATTTCAAGAAATTTGGTCGAGTGTTTTGGACGTACAAACAATGTTGTGACGCATTCAACTATTGCAAGCCAATGATACAAATTGATGGCACATTCCTGTACGGAAAGTATAGTGGAACTTTGCTTATTGCCACAACACAGGACGGGAACAATAATGTTTTGCCTTTAGCTTTTGCAATTGTGGAGGGAGAAACACTCGGTGCTTGGACGTGGTTTCTTCGTCTGATGCGTGTGCATGTCACCAGGAAACAAGGGATATGTCTAATATCAGACAGACACGCCAACATTCTCTCAGCAGTGGGGAATCCATCTAACGGGTGGCAGCCACCAAACGCTTATCATGTGTATTGCATTCGCCACGTTGCCAGCAATTTCAACACCAGGTTTCACAACACAGCAGAAAAATGAACTGATAAATATGGGTAAGTTTGCGTCTGTTAATTAGTTCAAATTTTTATTTTTTAAATGTGGAATATTGAATTTAGTTTGAAATGTGCAGCTTACGAGCCTTGCCCATATCTTTTCGAGCAACGTTTAGCGGCTTTTCGAGGCCACAACACAGCTGTCCGGCAATGGATAAATGACATAAGCAATGAGAAATGGAGCCGATCTTGTGATGTGGAAGGTCGTAGATACGGCCACATGACCACGAACTTATCTGAGGCGGTGAACAAAGTGTTCAGGGGTTCTAGAAACTTGCCTATAACTGTACTTGTTAAATGCACATATTGCAGGCTTGTGGAATATTTTGTGCAGCGAGGTTCTGCAGCAGCAGCACAACAAGCAGTCGGCGACGTATATTGTAACAAGGTCATGGAGGCGATGACAAAAAATGCGACGATTGCTCAGTCTCACATTGTGCGCACATATAGCATAGATAGGTCCAGGTTCGAAGTAGAGGAAGGATTCAACCAGCAGAACCATCGCAGTGGTTATACGTGGCGCCTGAACTTAGATGAAAGAACTTGCGAATGTGGACGCTTCCAGGCTTTCAAATATCCTTGTTCACATGTGATCGCGGCATGAGCCAACCAGAGTTTAGACTATCTTCAATATGTGGACCCTGTTTATACGATCCAGAACATTGTGGATGCGTATTCAGGGCAGTGGTACCCCATTGAGAATGATCTGAACATGCCGCCAAGAGCTGGGCCTAGAATTACTCCAGATCCTGCCAAAATACGGAAGAAGGGTCGTCCAAGGTCTACCCATATAAGAAATGAGATGGACTTGAGGGAGACTCAATCTCAGCCGAGTCGGAGATCGGTGTCACTACAAAGATAAATATGTTGCTTTAATTGTGCAAGCTCTTAAATTAATCACCATGTGTAAGCTTGAAGTGTAGTCCAAATGCATGTCAGAAATAATTATGTTAGAGCTTAAACATTGGCTCATTGCTATTGTTTCTAACTTAATATGAATTGAATGCTAGTACATATCAAAACAAGAAGTAAAGAACATAACTTTCTCCCAACTCTCGACCAAGTTTCTCTCAACTCTCAAAGTGTCAATTTCTTTGAACTCTCCCCCCTCAAAATAAAGGTATTTTCTCTACTCTTTCAACCTTTACTTTGAAATATTTTTTTCATGGTTTTGTTAATAATGATATAAGTAAATGACTAGTTTTCATATGTGACTTGATTATTATTACTAACTATATTGTACAACTTTTATTAATTATTAGCATGAAGTTTTGTCACTTAAATTATTTTAGAATTATTATCATTAAGTTTTATTAACTATCATCTTTTATTCATTATGTTCAATAGGTATTGTAAATGGCCGACCAAGAAGTGGTCAAATTGGGTCCGAGGAATGATAGTGTGTTGTATTTGCAAAAAGATGGTAAACACGTGTCTATTGGTGCGTGGAACCAAATAAATAGAATTCTGAAAGTGAGAAAATATCGGGATTTTCGAGATTTTATTCCCGCTGAAATTGTAGGCCACCTTCGTCAAGCCGGATTTTACGAAGCCGCCTTAGCTGGGTCTCTGAAACTTGACAAAGTTTTAATATCAGCTATGGTGGAGCGATGGAGGCCTGAGACACACACGTTCCATATGTCGTTCGGAGAGTGTACTATCACTCTGCAAGATGTTGTTGTTCATCTTGGCATACCCATTGATGGGAATCCTGTCACCGGGGTTACTTGGTGTGATTGGTCTGAGCTTGTAGAGGACTTGCTCGGAGTGGTGCCACCCGCCAGTGCTATCAAAGGAGGTGGCTTGAAGTTGGTTTGGCTAGCTGAGCAATTTAATTTTCATAATCTAGCCGGTGCCGACCCGATACAAATTATGTATGCTGCAAGAGCATACATCTTGCGACTAATTGATACTTTCTTACTTTGTGACCACACCGGTTCACATGTCCCTCTTAGATATCTCATTCTCTTACGAGACTTTGAGGAGACCGCAAAGTATAGTTGGGGTTCAATCGTACTATCACTTCTCTATCATGAGTTGTGCTATGCAACCGGTGCTTCACGTACAGAGATTGGCGGCTGTGCTTATTTGATACAAGTGTGGGCATGGCTAAGGATTCCAGGAATCGGCCCGGATCCACCGAGGTTGCACCGTGGCCTCCCACTCGCGGCAAGGTATGCACATAATTTAAATAATAAATTTCGTTGCTAATTTCATTTCCTTAAATTCAAACTTTACGGTTCATTCATTTTTTATATATTAAACAGATGGAGGGACCCGGACCCGGACCCGGAAAAACCAATAAAGTGGGCAAAGAAACAAATCGAGTGGTGGCGCACCAAATTAGACGATTTGAGTTCTAATGACGTGAGTAGCTTGTGTGGATGTCGTACTTTGCTTATCTTTATTTTCATTTAAATTCTTATCCTTCTTGTGTATGTAGTTTGTGTGGAAGCCGTACTCTGATCGTGTTCTCAATGGGCTTCCGGAACGTTGTCGAGAAAACATGCATTTATGGAGAACTGTGGTGCCAATGGTACTCTATCACGTTTTAGAGTGGCATCAACCGAATCGAGTTATGCAACAATTCGGGATGTTTCAACCTGTACCGGATGCACCGTCTCAACTTAATGAAATGCATGATATTTCTCTGAAAGGGAAGGAAAAGCAGGATTGGGTGCATAACATGCGTGGTTTTATACAGCTGTGGTCGGAGAGGCACCAGAGGTTGGCTAACCAACCCGAGACTAATACTCTTGTTGGACCAAATGATGACTACATGATTTGGTACGACAAGTATTTCGTTCGTTGGTTGACGCGTGCGGCTGCAACAAGAGGGCAAATGGTTATTATATTTAAGTTGTTGTGATATTTTTACTTCTTTATTCATATATGCACGTAACATCCTCACTCTGTTATTAATAATGTAGGCTATGCGCGTTCAGCATGTATGGTATGGACTGACACCTGAAGGTCGCCCACTATACACGGATCATGACCTTCAGAACCAAGCTGCTCGTTGCCTTACACTTTGCCATGCAAGTGACAGGATATCTCATCCCGCTGCATCGGTTCCTAGCTTTCCTATGGAGTTTACACACGCAACCACAAATGACATACCGCCGACTGGAAAAGAAGAAGGGGAAGGTCTTGGAAGACGGCGAGAATCTCAGATTCCCCAAGATGTTATTATTCAGGGGGGAACACTACCACCTCCACATGGACAGTACTCATTGTAACCCTTTGATCTGAATGAGACATACCGACCATACTATTATGGGGCGGGGTCCTCTGGGGTTCCTGATGATCAGGAAGAGACACCGATGCAGATGCCCGAGACTCAAACAATGTATGGATCTCAGCCATATACTCCCTCAACACAATTTGATGGATCCATGTCTCAGCCATATATACCGACACCGCATTTTGACAGTTCACAGTCTCAGCCATATGTGCCGGCACCGCATTTTGATGGATCACATTCTCAACAATTTGTGTCATCAACAAATTTTGTTGGTGAACAGTCATTTGTTGGGTCACAACATGGCTATGACAACTTTCAAACACCGCCAGTGCATATGCAAGACGTTAATCCAGATACTTGGAATCCAATGGGTGACTGGGATGGTGTTGCAATTCGTGAATTGCTGGAGCCTCCTTGACCGCAATTCTGGGAAGATATAGACCCTTCCCAGCTCCAGCAGACACAGGCTAACTTCCAACTGGACTTGAACCGTGCAGCTGCAGGGGGAGACCCAGATAGGCCATACCGGGATGCAAGAGACCGTCCTTATCCTAATTGTCGAAATTGTTGATTTGCTGTATCATTTACTTATAATTAGTGAATTTAAAGTTGGTGTGTAATATATTTTAGATTTTAAAGTTGGTGTGTAATATATTAGTGTGTAATATATTAGTGTTTAATATTTATGTTTTTACGTAAATTATAGTTTACATATATTTGGGTTTATATATATATATATATATATAATTATATACTCGTATATAATAAAAATTATATATATATATATATATATAGATATAGAGTTTATGTTCTTTACTTCTTGTTTTGATATGTACTAGCATCCAATTCATATTAAGTTAGAAACAATAGCAATGAGTCAATGTTTAAGCTCTAACATAATTATTTCTTACATGCATTTGGACTACACTTCAAGCTTACACATGGTGATTAATTTAAGAGCTTGCACAATTAAAGCAACATATTTATCTTTGTAGTGACACCGATCTCCGACTCGGCTGAGATTGAGTCTCCCTCAAGCCCATCTCATTTCTTATATGGGTAGACCTTGGATGACCCTTCTTCCGTATTTTGGCAGGATCTGGAGTAATTCTAGGCCCAGCTCTTGGCGGCATGTTCAGATCATTCCCAATGGGGTACCACTGCCCTGAATACGCATCCACAATGTTCTGGATCGTATAAACAGGGTCCACATATTGAAGATAATCTAAACTCTGGTTGGCGCATGCCGCGATCACATGTGAACAAGGATATTTGAAAGCCTGGAAGCGTCCACATTCGCAAGTTCTTTCATCTAAGTTCAGGCGCCACGTATAACCACTGCGATGGTTCTGCTGGTTGAATCCTTCCTCTACTTCGAACCTGGACCTATCTATGCTATATGTGCGCACAATGTGAGACTGGGCAATCGTCGCATTTTTTGTCATCGCCTCCATGACCTTGTTACAATATACGTCGCCGACTGCTTGTTGTGCTGCTGCTGCAGAACCTCGCTGCACAAAATATTCCACAAGCCTGCAATATGTGCATTTAACAAGTGCAGTTATAGGCAAGTTTCTAGCACCCCTGAACACTTTGTTCACCGCCTCAGATAAGTTCGTGGTCATGTGGTCGTATCTACGACCTTCCACATCACAAGATCGGCTCCATTTCTCATTGCTTATGTCATTTATCCATTGCCGGACAGCTGTGTTGTGCCCTCGAAAAGCCGCTAAGCGTTGCTCGAAAAGATATGGGCAAGGCTCGTAAGCTGCACATTTCAAACTAAATTCAATATTCCACATTAAAAAAATAAAAATTTGAACTAATTAACAGACGCAAACTTACCCATATTTATCAGTTCATTTTTCTGCTGTGTGTTGTGAAACCTGGTGTTGAAATTGCTGGCAACGTGGCGAATGCAATACACATGATAAGCGTTTGGTGGCTGCCACCCGTTAGATGGATTCCCCACTGCTGAGAGAATGTTGGCGTGTCTGTCTGATATTAGACATATCCCTTGTTTCCTGGTGACATGCACACGCATCAGACGAAGAAACCACGTCCAAGCACCGAGTGTTTCTCCCTCCACAATTGCAAAAGCTAAAGGCAAAACATTATTGTTCCCGTCCTGTGTTGTGGCAATAAGCAAAGTTCCACTATACTTTCCGTACAGGAATGTGCCATCAATTTGTATCATTGGCTTGCAATAGTTGAATGCGTCACAACATTGTTTGTACGTCCAAAACACTCGACCAAATTTCTTGAAATCAGGAACAACATTGTCATACTGGTCCTCATAGTCAGTCGTGACAAACTCGTAATGGGATCCAGGGGAAAACCTCAACATATATTCCAACCACCTAGGGAGCAGGTCGTAAGACTCCTCCCAATCACCGAACACGCGAGCAAGTGCTTTTTGCTTCGCCTTCAAAGCTTTAAAGTATGACACCTTGTAATTGAGCTGACCACTGATCCTCTCTTGTATGAGAGAAATAGGGATAGTTGGTTGGGCACTTACCATGCCTGAGACATAAAAGAAAAATAATGTAAGTTAATAGCAATTTTCAATTTGTAATTGTGTAACGACATAGTAATCATATGTAAGCATTATACCAAGAATGTAGTTGGACATGAAGGTTGACGTCATCTTCTTGTGGTCTTGAGAAGTCATCGCATTTAAGCACGTATGCGAACCCCCCCATTTGGATATGGTCCATTTACCAGTTTTCTTGGATAGATGTGCCCTTATCCTCCACGGGCAGCCATCTACGGATTTCTGACACTTTGCAGTAAAGTAGTCTGGCTTGGATTCGCTCATCTTATAAGTTTGATTTAGTCTAAGACAATAGTGTAACAGGGCATCCTGTACAGCACGCTTGTTTTCAAAAATCAAACCTTTACATAAGTCATCACCAATCTTCCATGATCCATTCACATCCGTTTCAGAATAAAAATCACTTTCTTCATCTGGGTGACCCCAGTTAATATATGTGTAATGCGAAGAAGCACTCCAGAATGGGACCGTGTTTGGGTGGCCTGAAAAATTATAGAAATATATCAAGTACCATATATTTATAAAAAAACAACGCTTGATGAGATATGTTGATTGTACATACCTTGGGTTTCAACATTGACATTCACTGGTGCCGCCGGTTGATCAGCAGGATGAGGTGCCATCTGAGGCTGAGGATTAGCGTGTCGGTCTCCCTCTTCGTCTGTGTCAGACTCGTCACCTCCTTCTTGCATTCTTTCATCTTCATTGTGGTCATCGTCTGAAGGAATGACTTCACCGTCCACATTATCATTGTCAAGGCGGTAGTCATAATCATCGCCCAAATTAACTGCGACATCCGAAGGAGCGACGATATTGGTATCTTCAATACTCATGACGCTAAAAGGCACAGTATATGGTTCTGCAAGAACCTCCTCATCAACAACATGTCTACCACCGTCTTCAGTGGGTGTCGGTACTGGCATTGATGAACTTCCAGCTTCAGTAACTTCAACATACAGCTCCAGCTGAACCATATATGACTGCTGACTAAATGCATCCATCATGACTTGCACATCGACATTATCAACTATCTCAAAATGCGTAAAAAAAATGGGATTCGGTGTCGTCATAAATCTAGAGCTGACTCTAGAAATCATCTGGTTCCTTTGCAGCTTCAACCTTTCGTGGATTTTCTTCTTCAAACGGTCGAAGGTAATGTTGCGCTTCAGATGCATGGACCTTCTCCGACCTTCGAATATGGCACCTTGGTCGCCATGGACAACCCTACCATCGTAATACACAAAAGTAATAACTTGATCCATTGCAAATGTATTTTTCCTTACAGAAACGTTAGGAAATGCAAGAGATTGAAGTTTTGAAAATATGCAAAGGTAGTTTTCGTAGAAGAAAGTTATGAGATGCAGGAGATTGAAGTTTTGTACTTATAGTGTTTAGAATTCGCAAAAAAAATTGAGAATCCAGTCAATCTCAGTTATTTTGTCATTTTGTGTATCCTGGATTCGCAACAAAACTTGCGACTCCAACCTGCTATCATTGACTGCCACGCGCTCATTCCCCATGCCATAATAATGGGATTCGCAACATTGTTTGCGGTTTGCTTGTCTTGTCCCCTGCCAACCTGCCACCATCATTCACCCATCATTTGCCAATCAACTTTTCAGAAAACATGCAACTCGCAACCTTTCTTGCGAATCCAACTAGCTTCCAACCATCATCACGTAATGATTTTTCAATCACCTGCAACCCATCATTCAACCATCATTTCTCAATCAGTTACTTTTTCAGAAATAATACTTGCAATTCGCAAGTTTTCTTGCGGAACCCAACTACCCCATCCACCTCAGCGCCAACGTGTCCAAAAGTACCCCATCTTGCTAAATATTTTTTTGTGTGCCCCTTTTTGCTAATTAAAAATCTTTTTTGCATTATTTAGAAAAAAAAAATCGAAAGTCCAAGCCTATACTCTATATGCACTGATTTGCATGATGCCTATCCTTAAGACGGCCACGTGAACGAAATGACCAAGTCTTCATGAACGGTCACAAATTAAGGCCCAGTTTGGAAGAGCTTATTTGAGCTTATCTGACAGCATAAGCTCTTATGCCAGTGTTTGGGAGGGCTTATGCAAATAGCTTATGACAGGTCATAAGCTATTTTCAGCTTATTTTCATAAGCTACTCAGGATAGCTTATGAAAAACAGCTTATGCTTATATACAGCTTATTTTTAATTTATTTCAATAAATTTTCAAAAATAGCTTATGAATAAGCGCTTATGTCATAAGCGCTTATGACCATAAGTGCTTAATTAAGCTGTTTTTCCAAACGGGGCCTAAGTCCTAGAAATGAAGACACCAAGAAAAGTTGAATGGAAGATTTAATAGAAACCATGGAAAGAATATAATTAGCGATTCTCTAAATCGTTTGTGGGACGAATAGCAAGTAAAAGGGAGAAATATCATTGAAACACACTTCTGAATAGGTGTTTGTGCCATTCAAAAATGTGATTTACTAGTATTTTTACCCGTGCGCTGCACGGCGAAATTTACTACTATTATATTTGATACATCAATAAATATTTTAATTATAAACAATTTAAGTTACCAAAAATGAAAGAATAATCATAATAAAGATTTAGATATTCAAAAATAAATTCGGACACTCAATTATAGTGTTTTGTACTCGATCATGCACGATTTAACCAATATAAAATTTTTGGAAAAAACTAAATTAATCAGCCAAAATCTTCAATTATGCACATGTGGTGTATAAATGATTTTTGCCTTAAAGATGAAAATAAATATATTTGGATCTATAAAGTTGGGAACTTATAAAGTGATACCAATACACATAGGTATATAACTACTCCTAAATTTATTAAAAAATTATGAACAGTGCACTTAAATAATTTCAAAATGAATTTTTCTCTTAGCTTTAACATTAAAGTATTTTCATGTAGAATGTTATTACCCGTGCACGATGGATTTTGTTGTTATTATTTAGGCATGTATCAATACAATGATTCAAAACAAAATTGAAATACTAAAATCAATATTTGTCGATTTTTTACCTGCTAGAATGAAAAGTTTAGAAAAAAATGACCAACCAACAAAACAAAACCACAAAGAAAATCATCCAAACTGAAAAATTTTACACAACTTTTATATATATGTACTCCTAAAATAATTTTAAAAATTATGAAAATTTGGTTTTTAGGTTTAACATAATAGTTTTTTTATAGGAAGATTTAACATGATAGTATTTTATTGTTCAAATGTTCATCCTCGTAGGAGAATTTTACCCTTCCAATTTGTAGTGAAAATGAAAGTGGACTGTATTATTATGTTGTACAAATTTAGCATTAAAAGTATATTGTAAACCAGTGATAACTTATTAAAATTTATTTGTATATTAAATTTTATGTGAAAGTATTTTCATTCAAAATGTTGCTACCCGTGGGAGTCATTACTCTTGTAATTTAAATATAAATAATATATATTATATATGCATTAATGCCAATAATATATTTTAAACTATCAATAAAAATAATAATACACTGTTACTGGAATTTATCATAAAATTGTTTTTAATTTTTAGATAATTAGTTATTATTAAAAAATAATAACTTTGAAGTGCCGATTTCTTCTAGTAATAAAAATCTTAATATATTTAATTGTAAAATGTTCATTCTCGTGCTTTGTATTTTTATTACGTAATTTTGCAGTCCAAGTAAGATATAATCATTTTAAAAATTTTAATATCTATAGAATATGTTTTCACTCTTATAACTTTTTTAAATCGCTTTACTGATGAATTTAGAGAGTGAGAGAGGGTTCAAGGGAAAGTGATGCGGAGAAGGGAGGGTTTTGCACCGTGAGGAGTTTCAACTTAGAATTTGAATCCGATAAAAGCTTATTGAAAAGATTGAAACTTCAAGGTGGTGTAGTTTCCCAATGAATGTTATGTATAGAGGAAGCATTAATGGTCTGGATATGGTAAACATAAAATATTTCAAAATTTCTAACGGGAGAAGACAAAAGAATAGATTGATGTGAATTTAATGAGGAAGATAGTGGGAGAAAGAAAACGAAGAGGGTGAGATAGTGGGTGAGAGAAGAGAAGAGGGACTGGGACTTAATAAATATAACTTAATAATGTACTTAAAGAAAGCAAAAAACTCATATGAAAGTATTTTTCTATTTATTTTAACTTAAAAGTATTTTCATGTAAAATGTTATTTCCCGTGGAAGTTTACTACCTTGAAAATTCTAAAAAAATTGAAAGTAGACTAAACTTTTATATATAGTCTTTTAACATGACATCAAATTGTAAAGTACATAAATTTTATCAAAACAAATTTTTCTATTAATTATTACATGAAAGTATTTTCATGATCGTTCCTCCTTGTAGGAGCTTGAAATCCTATAATTTAAACAAATATTTTATAATCTCCATACGATATTTACCGTGTAATTTGAAACAAAAAATGAAAGTAGATTATAGTGTTTATATATTTATAATTAAATTTTTTTTGTTAAATAATAATTTAATTAAAGAAAATTTATAGTATCCTTTAACCATTCAATTTGCTTTAATGTGCTACAACAGAGTAGAATCTCAAATGATGAAAGTTAATTACATTTTTGAAACAAAAGTTAATTACTTCGTGATATAGTATCCTATGTTAATAAGCATTTATGATTCTTAGCTAGAACTCGTCACTGTGAAATTAATGAAGCTGAGGCATAACACATGGAGCAAAGACCCTGCACGGCTAATTTCATTGAAAAGGGTTCATGTATAGCCCAAACTATACATTGGTTCTTAAAGAAATAATTGAGTTTAAATGATCCTAGCTTTTCATTGTCAAAAAAAAAGAAAAAAGAAAACCAAAATACAACAATGGAAGATCGACCTCCTGCAATTTAATAACTACTCAAAATCTAATATTTCAAATACTTCAAGTCTTTCCAACATTTGCCATGAAAGTCCATAGTCTTGAAGTCATTCTCTGGTTCATTCATCAAGCCACGTAAGTGCTTCTATGTTAAAGCATTCATCATGGCAGCAAACTCTTGTCATTCCTCTATTCGTCTTCCTTTCTCCATCTAACTATGTCTGCAAGGGCTGAAGCCAAAAAACGAAAAAATGCTAGATTTCAAATCCAAAAAGTAAAAGAAAATAGGGAAAGATGAAGCCTGTGTATCACTACTGAAATGAAGCTTCATTAATGTTGAATATTCACATTGAAATATTAATACTTAATAAATCCCTATTGACAAAGGCTTGCTAAGTGTGTCGTAGACATCAATCAGATAAGAGCCGTGACAGGTAAAGGTTGCTACAAAGAAAAGCCATGAAAGATACTACCTTGAATGGAGTTCAGTTTTCACTTCCTAATTGAAGCATGAATCCAAGTTCCAAAGATTAACCAATATGGGGAAATAGTCTTTTAGACTCAAACACTATAATCTCTACTAAAGTCATATAAATCTCCCATAGCCATCATAGGTAATATCATGCCATTGCCGACGTGATTTTTTTTATTCCGGCAAGCCAAACTGAATTAATAACTTACCCTCTACAGTACATTAAAGAGGAAGTGAATGAAGCCAATTATGCAAGATTTTTACTCTGAATACAATTAATTTAAGATATTACATTGTTCCCCCTTGACTTTGCTTCCTATTTAGGAGCCCTTGATGAAATTTTTACTTAGTAGAGGTTGTGGATTCAAATATCCGGTATACATCAAAGATAACATCCTGTATTCATCAAAAATACTACCTTTGAAGCCAGTTTAATCGACAGATAGAATATTAACTAAGCAGCAAGCATTAGTAAACAGTTCTACTATTCAGTATGAGTTCAATATAGGGGTAACATAAATTAAAGATGGTAAAAAGAATAAGTAGAATCTTCTTTGAAACCTCTCTAGCTTTTGAGTACTTGCAAACCAAAATTGCCTCTTGAACAAATATACATATATTTTCAGACCATTTAATTCAAACAAATTGAAATTTGCATAACATGAGAGATGTTAGAAACATTAAACCGTTATGTTATAAACTCAAGTTAATATGGAAAAGCTTAAAAAATTAAGTTCTTCTGCCAAAAATTGCTAATCAAATTCCATGAAAAAAATGCCTTCATAATTGTTAGAGCCAATTGAAAAGAAATTTCTCAAAACTGTTATCCATGGTCTGCAAATGATGAACAAAACACTTGGTCATATAATGTTTTAAACTTCTGGAAAAGAACTGAAATTTCATATTTATGAGATGCATCACCAATGGGCTCATGGAAAAAATCACTTGCTCACAATTTGGGATAAATATACCTTAAAATGGAAGCTGGTCTAACAAACCCTGGGAATCATTTCTAACAATCCCTGCAAACAGGGGAAATATGTAACCAAAACACAAAGAAAAAGAAAAAGAAGCAGACAATGATGAGTAAAATTATAGTAACGCGCAACTGAAATCGCGAGGGGTTTTGGAATCGGGTTGCAGAGAAGACGAAGCTTTTTTTTTTTTCCTTCTTCTTCTACGTGTTTTTCTTGAGACAGAGGTTGATGTTCTTCATTTGAACCGGAGGAGGAAGACGCGGTGGGTGGATCTTCGAGAGGAGAAGGGAAATTCTGCTTCTATGGCATGGTGATTTGGGATTAGGGTGTTTTGGTTCAATTTCTATGATGCACTCTCTTTCTTGTTGGCGTGAAATTGAATCAGAGAAATTGAATCCAAAAAATGCTAGAGAAAAAGCTTGTGTGGTGATTTGGGATGGAAGAAGATTTAAAAGCTTGTGTGGGAGCTTGGAAGAAGATTGAATGTGGTGCGTGTTTCCAAAGCAGTGGATGGTGTACGGTTGGATTACAGCTTGATTGGGAAGAGCAAGTTTAAATTTAAATTTTCAAAAGGGTTATTGATTAAGGGAATAGATGGAAGAGATTAATTGGAATGAGGAAAAATGATAAAACATATTGGGTTGAGTTATGTAGTGATGAGAGTTTGTTGAGGAGAAAGTCATTGATTAGTCACATTGATAATGGATAGTGAGTGAAGTCATTCATATTCGAAATTAATGAGGGAAGTAGTGGGAGAAAGAAAAAGCATTAATGAGATAGTGGGAGGGAGAGATTAGTGAGGATGGATTGAATAAAATATAATAAAATAATGAGTGGGGGAAGCAGTTGTGTTTCTTTGATTCCAATATTCTCATAATTGATATCGAATTTCGGTTGACAGGGTTTTGCTGTGGAACTATTTACATGGAAATCTTTGCGTAGTGGCTCGATGGGAGTTTGACATTGAAGTTTTCCAGAGTTATCATCTTTATTTTTTTGGGTTTTGATTTTTTTGTGTATTCTGATCTGATTAGGTTGTAATACTCCATATCTCCAATGTGAAGATTTTGATTACTGATCCAAAGCCTGTAGCTGTGGAAAGTGGAAACTAAAATTGTAATTTCTGGAACCAGAGCAAACTCATGCTGCACAAAGTTTTATTCAGGCATTGGTCACGAGTGAGAGGGATTCTGGTTGAACTCTTAAATTTGGTAATACTCTAGATTTGTCACTTTTGTCTGGCTGATGTAATTGACCTCAGTTCTCTGCTTCTTCATGTTTCATTTTTTAGTAGAATGTAAATTGTGAAATACTATCCTTTGAAACATTGACTATTTCAGTTGTTGATTATTTTGGATTTTGGGTCCTAATTCTTAATATTCGATCTCATCTTCTTTTATTGATTGTTTTGTTTTATCTATAATTATTTCATGCTTTCATTGGCTGTTATTTGTAGACGTTTTTCCAATCCACAATTCAACATAAGAAAAATGGTAAGATTGTCACAAGAGAACTGGATTTAGCACCCTTTAGAAAGGGTAAAGGGCACTCACTACACATGGCAGCAAAATGATTAAATTTTGCTGGAATTTGGGATATATGTGCATCTAGATCTAATACTAATCTCCATGTTCTTCCTTTGTCATTGCTAATATTGTTATGCAAATTGTTTCCACAATAATATGAACAAGGAGTCTTCCAACAGAAATATAGATATCAACTCATTGTCCCTTTAGTGGTTTGATTTTTTAGATCCAGATGTCAACTTATGAAATCAATAATAGATATCATTGAGATTTTTCTGATATGATCATTGATATGTGCGTATTTTTCTTTTAATCCTTCTCATTATGGTATAAATCTTATATCTATCATATAAAGATTGAATTTGGACATTGTTTTTCATTGTAGATTGCTTTGATTGATTGACCAGATTAGAAATGTTTTCGCTGAAATATTATTAATTGAATTCGTTATACTTGCAGGTATTTGCTAAAGCTTTGATGTATTGGTCTTTGAAGTCCTTCTTATGATGTGATTACTGCTATGTACATATAATTAGTAGTTCTCCCATATCATTGGATAAGATTAAGAGAAGAAGACCTTTAGTGTATTTTGATTCGGTGTCGTCATAAATCTAGAGCTGACTCTAGAAATCATCTGGTTCCTTTGCAGCTTCAACCTTTCGTGGATTTTCTTCTTCAAACGGTCGAAGGTAATGTTGCGCTTCAGATGCATGGACCTTCTCCGACCTTCGAATATGGCACCTTGGTCGCCATGGACAACCCTACCATCGTAATACACAAAAGTAATAACTTGATCCATTGCAAATGTATTTTTCCTTACAGAAACGTTAGGAAATGCAAGAGATTGAAGTTTTGAAAATATGCAAAGGTAGTTTTCGTAGAAGAAAGTTATGAGATGCAGGAGATTGAAGTTTTGTACTTATAGTGTTTAGAATTCGCAAAAAAAATTGAGAATCCAGTCAATCTCAGTTATTTTGTCATTTTGTGTATCCTGGATTCGCAACAAAACTTGCGACTCCAACCTGCTATCATTGACTGCCACGCGCTCATTCCCCATGCCATAATAATGGGATTCGCAACATTGTTTGCGGTTTGCTTGTCTTGTCCCCTGCCAACCTGCCACCATCATTCACCCATCATTTGCCAATCAACTTTTCAGAAAACATGCAACTCGCAACCTTTCTTGCGAATCCAACTAGCTTCCAACCATCATCACGTAATGATTTTTCAATCACCTGCAACCCATCATTCAACCATCATTTCTCAATCAGTTAATTTTTCAGAAATAATACTTGCAATTCGCAAGTTTTCTTGCGGAACCCAACTACCCCATCCACCTCAGCGCCAACGTGTCCAAAAGTACCTCATCTTGCTAAATATTTTTTTTTGTGCCCCTTTTTGCTAATTAAAAATCTTTTTTGCATTATTTAGAAAAAAAAATCGACAACTTTTAGGACATAGATGTTAGTACTAGTTATAGAACATGAAATATTTTCCACGTGAGCTTGTTGCAATAAGTTTGTTTGTTCACACAAATTGTGTGATGTGGAAAGATTTACTCCACAAAGAAGCTAGAGCTAGTCACCTTTTCATTAAATAGGCATGATAGTCTTCAACTGCAAGAAAAAACAAATAGTGTACAAATCTAGTCAAAATTGTATAAGCCATCCAATTCGTGATGTAATGGTCCATCGAATTCATTGTAAAACAATTCAGCAAAGTTTGTTCATACAACATGGTTAGAGTAGTCAAAAGAGTGTCAACCATCTTATTCATACCACATAGCAACATTACTCTACAACTCTGCATAATGCATGTCTGATAAGTGTGTTCACTTCATTAAATTCAAATCAGAGAATTTGATATGGCTAGGAATGTCCCAATTAGTCTTTCTATAATAGCTGATGAAATGGGACAGAGTAAAATGAAATTCAAGAGCATTTTCGAGAGCTAAACTTCCTCTCCTTTTGAGAAGTGCTAAATAAAGGATATTGGAAGGAGAGAAGCACATTTGTGCTAGCAAGAAATGCATAGAGGAGCAATATTAACCGACCTTTTAGGATATGGGAGACTCATTGGAAACACATTTTCAGAATTGCAACTGCAGCATTGAAGCTGGATTTTGGGCATCATAAGACTACTAAAATTATATCTAGTTTTAAGACTCTTTTAAAAGTAAGGGTAGCTAAAATATTTGTTTTAAAATTCCTCCCCTCCCCTCATGAACCAAACAAGAAAGGGATTACTTCCCCTCACCTCCCCTCTTCTTAACCAAACATGATAAGAATTAAAATCTCTCCCCTCCATTAAAATCCCTTCCTCCTCTCCCCTCCGCAGTACCTACAAGCCATTGTTTACCTATGAATCCAACCCAAAAAGATCAGTACAATGAAATTGCAACTTGCAAGTACCAAAAAAATAAATTACGCGTGCAGCTGCTTAGGTGATCTTTAAGCTTAGGTTTTCATTTACCCTTAATTGTCAATGACAATGGTAGATTTCATATGACCTTCCATGTCTTTTGTATCCAATTTTTTTTTTATCTTGATGCTCAATTGTACATGTCTATAACTATATGGCCTTCTTAAAATTTTAACCATCAAATTGGTGGAAAGTGATAAGGTCCCACATAAAATAGAGATATGGCCAAATATGTCCTTACAAATGGTTGAGCAATCATCACTAGCTTTTGGGGTTGATTTAGGTCAAGCCTGGATTCGAAGAGAGAGCACTTGCCGTCTTACACCAACTAATTTCTAACATGCTTTGAATGAATTATTTATTTTTCAAATTGGCAAATTCAAGTTATCTTGAGTTTGATTGGATTCCAAAGATCCATATAAAAAGCATGTTGATATCTGCATGATAATGTAATCAACTTCCTTTCAAAAGACAAAATTAAACAAGGTTGAGCTATTAGGCGAGGAGAAAGTCACACTAACCTAAGATTCCAGCACAAGTGCATCGATATTTCTTTTTCCTTCAGGACCTTTGGTATACCATGATGTTACATAGTCTCCGTAAACAACATCCCGGTACTTAGCTGGTGATGACTCATCGATCAGTTCCGAAGCAGGGGATATTCTAACTGTCTTAGCTGGGTCATGAAATGTTGCCACAGAGAGTCGTGGTCTATCAGGATTAGTAATTGCTCTATGCACACAGCTCCTGTACCTTCCATTTGTAATAATCTGGTGCCAAATTAAAACAACTCTGTTAACAACTATAATTTCATGTGTGAATTCATTGAATTGCTTATCAGGAAAACATAAAGAAGACACAAATCATCATAATCCACGGTTAAGCTGTCGCAATCCGGTAACATGAAAATCATGCATATCACCATAAACTACAGATTTTCCAGAGCTTGTAATTAAGGGAGTGTTTTTTTGTTTACCTCAGTTTGATCAGCTAAGAGAACAAGAATAGCATCTGACAAGGGCTGCACAGTGATCCAACTGTCACCACCACCATCACCATTCTTGAGAACTTGAAGACCACCCACATCATCTTGGATCAAAAGGGTAATGGCACCAAAATCAGAATGTGATTGGAGACCAAGTGTAAGGTCCGGTTGTGGACACGGAGGGTAATAGCTAATGGTGATGTTCTGATAGAACTCCCCAACAACATCTTCAATGCACGAGGGTCGCAACCCAAGACTCTCCGAGATCAAACTTAGCAACTTCTGCGCCAAAGCCTTCATCTCATCACTGTACCTCGCCACCAATTCCCTGTAACCGGAGGAGAATTCGGGCCACCGATTAGGGTTCCGGCGAGAAAGGGGAAGAGTGTGGTGGTCGAAGTAGTCTCTCCAATCGAGGACCTGCGCGCCGTCGTTGTTTTCGTCGCTCACCAACATCCGGCTGCCGTACCCCTCCGACGCGGCGGATCCCGCGGCGCAGGCGTAGTGGAGCTTCTCCGGCATGGGGCACTCGTTGAAGAAGGCGAGGCCCGAGCGCCGAAGGGAGTCGAGGAGGGTCGTCGGAACGCCGTGGTTGGTGACGTGGAAGGCGCCCCATTCGCGGCAGGCTCGCCGGATGGATTCCCGGGTCGAGTCGCGGTGATTCGGGTCGAACCCGGAGAGGTTGATGGTGGGAATATTGGTGCTGGGATCGGGTTGGTTGTGGTGGACGGGTCGGTTTTGAGGGGGTTGGATGTATTCGGGTGGGACCCGGGATAGACCTGAATGGGCTAGGGATTGTACCCGGATGGGTTCGCCGGAAACTTCCATGGGATGAGGATCAGAAGGTAAGTAGGTAACAGAGTATGAGAAGAGAGGAACAGAACAGAAGATGGCAGCTTTGTGAGAACATAAGGTGACAAATAAGTACGATTACATAAAATGTTAATCTTTGTGAGAAATGGTGAGAAAGTAAGTCATCACAATTATTAATAGAGATTAACCATTTTTAAAAAAGTTAATAAAACAACTTGATTAATGGTTGTGACTTGCTACATACTTCACAATCTAAATACTAGCAAGATAATCAGCTGTCTCATTAGCATTTCTAAATATGTGAGGAAGTTTAACATTTCAATCGCAAGACAAAACATGGTGAAGCTTGAGAAATTCAGTTTCTAGCACATGAAACTTTAACCAGTTACCCGTCAAGGTTTTCACAATTTCCAAGTAGTCTGTCTCAAAAATAACTTAATGAATATTATTTTTTTATAGTTTATAGGGTCAAAGTCGAGAACAACTAGATCAATCTAAGGGAGGAGATCTTAGTTACATCATTCCTCGGAAGGGGAATAGAAAAGTGAGGAACATTCCCACAGTCAAAAACAAAATCTTCAACTCCATGACCAAACTTAGCAACTGCATTTCCACTTGCATTAGCTTCCCTACAAATCAGGATAAATGAGACAATCCAGTTGAGGGAAGTCATTTTGAATATCTCACTGACTAACTCAATATTTGGGTGGTCTAGAGGATAAGATATCGTGATTAGTTCAAAAGCCTCTTTGGAATCCTTCCACTTTGGTGTTGCTGAGGTTTAACTTCTTTGTTAGAATGATACCCTTTTAATATTCCCCACAATTATGCGAAGAGAGGGTTGCCTACACTGATACTCTTAATTTGTTGGAGCTCTTCCTCATATGGGGCATAAGCTTCGTTTGTATAACTTCTGTAAATAACACCTCTTGCATCTTTGAACTTCCCCCCTAAGGTAGCTTTAGACTCCTCTAGTACATCATTGTCTGATTTACTTCCTCCCAACATATTGGTCCTTACAAGGGTACCCTCTCTAGCTGAACTCCCTTCTTAGATTCAGACTTATGAGGAATATTTTCCTTATTTTTGGTTCGAGGTTTATTTCCTTTTGAGGTCTTTCATGATCTCATAGTTCTTGGCTAATTAGATTTTCTCAAAGGCTTATTGCCCTTCATCAAATTTCCTTGGGTTTGTTTGTCATTCCCCTCTAAATAGTTGACAAAATTCTCATGAACTTAAGGAGTAGAAGCATGCACATTTACTTCAAAATCAGTATTATAGCCATTGAACCTAGATCCAGAGTCTTGGGGGAGATTTTCTTGCACATTGGTTTTTGACGATTTCCTCCTAGTCATTTTTTTTTGTCATCATCCGTGGCTCAAATCCTCAAGAATTACTTCCCCCCTTGGCAATTTGGTCATCTTGAAACATAGACTCATCTCAAGCAACAACTAGTGATGTAACCATCATTAGTATATTTTTCTTAGTCCAAAATCACACTCTCAAGACAATTCTCACTCTTGTGGTCATACCTTTCGCAAGCAAAGTAGATGAAATGCAAACCGTCATATTCTAGATTAAATTCTTCACCAAGAACCATGTAGGTAGGTCAATCAACACAAATTGTAGCCAATTTTTTTTAAGGAGTGAATGGAAGTGTGAGTATCCACCTTCATCAGAGTGTCTAGTAGGGAATTAAGTCTCCATAGGAATGTGTGTTTATAAAGCCCCATAAGCAATTAAGGAAGCCTAATCCAAACATCCACTTTGTGTACCTAACTGTTCTCAGCTTTGAACACGAGTCTCTACCGTTGAACCATAAGGTAGTGGTTAGCGATCATCCATGGCCCATAAAATAAGGTCAACTGATAGTCTTTTTTCAGTAACAAACCTACCATAAAATAGTCATCGGTGAGATCAATCACTTTGACATGAACTTCCCGAGCCCATACACTAATATTTTATTTTGAATCAAATAAAAAAAAATTGATATTTTAATTTTTTTACTCTCTCGTTTTATTTTTCAAAGCATAAAAAAAAGAATTTTGATTATTTTGTCTTTTCTATAAAAAGTAAATTTTATATTTTCTCCTCTCTTCAATTCCTATGCTTGCGACCACATTGAAGGACAACAAAAGCAGGGTTTTTCACTTATCCCTACGACCCTACCACAACACCACCTTCACTCTCTTGAAATTCACAGACACTGAATCGTCTCAAAGTTCAAAACTTTCTCTACATTTTTCAATCCCTTTGCTTCAAAAAATTCACTGCTACAACCACTGATTGATTCGTTTCAATTTCTCTATTTTCTGGGTTCCATAGCTTGGAAACCAGAAGAAGATGGAGAACCTTAACTTAGCCCTTGTTTCTTCCCCAAAACCTTTGCTTTTGGGACATTTTTCTGCAAGAGATGCTTCTGCTAGGGACGTATTCAGAAGAAATCACTTCTCTTTTGGGAGGGTCAACGTTTCTGCTCTCTCTCGCTCTCATGTTACCAGGGCTGCAGCTAAATCCCACCAAAACCCACAATCTGGTATTAACTGTCTCTTCTTTGTTTGATTGTTTCTTCTATGTTGTGTTTTGTTTTTTTTTTTTGGGATTTTTTTTTGGTTAGAATTTGTGCTTAGCTGAAAAGGGTAGCTGGATTATGAAGTTAAGGTGGAGTGCAATGAAATGTGTATTGTTGTTGTTGGATATAGTTCTAGTGATGCAATTGCTGTGTTTTGAATTGAATTAGTATGTTGCTGGATCTGTTTATTGAATTGGAATTCAGACTAAGTAGTGAAAATGGACCCGCAATCATATACACCGTTAGGATTTTCAAGGGTTTAAGTTTTCATGAATCACAAAAACATTTTTGCTGCTAGTTCTACAACTAGTATTCAGTGTTAATGTTTTGTGGAAAGAGGTGTATTGTGAACTTTGGAATGAGGTTGTGCTAATGATTGATTGAAGTTGATAGCATTTTGAATCCGTGGTTTATAATGTGTTGCTTGTCCGTGTATCCCCTCTTTCTTTCCCAATTTTGTTTATTTGTCATGTACATCGTTTCCCCTTCTCCTATTTGTGATTAATGGATACATGTCATACAAATTGAATATCTATTAGATATTTAGATTTTCCACTGATCTCTAAGAGGCTCACATAAGACATACTGGGGATACAGTGCAGGAAAAGCTGATAGTGAAGCATTTTGCCAGCATTTCTTCTTCAAATAGTCAAGATACAACATCAATTGGAGTTAACCCACAATTATCACCATCTCCGCCTTCAACAATGTAATCATACTTTTTTTACTTTTGCATTTTAAAGTTTTTTATTGTTTTATTGTATGTTATATGACGGTCAAGTGCTCACAGGAGGGGAGTTGTGAATAAATACTTTATTTATTTGAATTTGTTGATATCCCTTGCTTATATGTTCACATTTTTATTTTGATGTTCACCATTTTTCTAGAGGGTCACCTCTCTTTTGGATTGGCGTTGGTGTTGGGCTTTCTGCACTATTTTCATGGGTGAGAATCATAGACAAAACTCTGCTTTACATTTAATGAGGATGAGGTTTTCTTTTGCTGTATTTTAATAAATTGATATTTTTTTTGCAGGCAGCTACAAGATTAAAGGTGAGTTCCACTTTATTGCAAGGCATGGGTCTAAACTGGGGCGTCTTTTGGTTTCTACCCTAAGATATAGGGAGCATATGAAGCGATACGAGTGACTTACAGTGGGAGTGAGATGTGGAAATCTTTAGTGTTAATTTTACATGAATGTTCAGTTGTATGGGTATTGTTTGTGAATGCATCTTTTGCTATTTGTATTTCTGTATCAGTTGTAATAGGTACTCTGTCTAACCTTATTTTTCGTGGATTTGACTTGATTCTTTTTCGAACAACAAGGACTACCCTTGAACTTTTTCTACGATTTCAACATTTGCCTTTAACCTTCTTTCAGAAATATGCAATGCAACAAGCTTTCAAGACTATGATGGGCGGGATGAATTCACAAAGTAACCAATTCAACAGTGCTGCCTTTTCTCCTGGATCTCCTTTTCCCTTTCCTATGCCTTCGCCACCAGGGCCTACTGCACCGGCTAATTCTTTCGGTACTCAATCTCGTGCACCATCCACACCAAGTGCTTCTCAATCTACTATTACAGTAGATATACCTCCGACAAAAGTAGAAGCAGCCCCAGCCACCAATATTAAAGAAGAAGTGGAAGTGAAGAACGAGCCCAAAAAAATTGGTAATCTACAATTTCTGCTTCGTTCTCCCATTTCTTTCTTGTTGGATGAGACATACTTGTGAAATTTATATATGGTGAATTTATGTGTCCACTATAACATGCAAGTGTTTTAAAAACTTGGGGATAAAATGTGAAGATGTAAAACTTTCAGGGAGTTATCTTTATAGGAAGCCAATATGATATGATATCTGATGTTGTCAACTTTTATATGTGTAAAATAGAAACTTTAACTGTTAAAGTTTCTAATAATTTTTTTGTTACAGGTTTTGTAGATGTTTCTCCAGAAGAAACTGTGCAGAAGAGTCCTTTTGAAAGCTTTAAAGATGTTGATGACTCAAGTTCAGTCAAGGAAAGCTGGGTTCCAAAGGAAGTGAGTTTTTTTATGATATAGGTTTTTGCTGAACAAGTTTAGTGACTTGTGTTGTTCTTATCATGTAATAATGATGGGCATTTATTGAAGGCTTTCCAAAATGGAACTCCCTCAAACCAAGGTGTTGGTGATTCACCGGGTTCTCAATCTGCACGTAAGTAAGGAGTTAGTCAAAATTGAAAGTATTTACATTTCTACTTTATTGCTCGAGCATTCCGTGCACTGTAATACACCTATTCGTGGCTCAATTTCAAGGAAATGCTTTGTCATGGTTTGGGGCCGCTAAATAAATGAGTTGTTCTTGGTTTTATTATGGTTGTAAATATAGATTTGGTCTTGTTAAAATTGATGAGTTATGATGGATCGTGTGTACTTCTAGTGTCTCTACTTTTGATCTTTACTATGAAGTCTTGTCAATTATCATTTACTTTTTGACTCTGATTAAGTTTGTCAGTCCTTGGGTTGATAAAATGCCATTAATCAAACATGAATAGTTCCAAGAAACTTTGTGTTGCAACCGCATTGATACTATGGGCTGGAATTAATTAAACTGTTGTGTTAATTTGTGCCCTTGTAGAACTAGTTAGGGAATCAAGAAATAAAAATTACTCATTGGTAACTGAAAAAGCACTACTTTTCATAAATTTTACTATTTTTGAAACATTAACTAGTGCCTCCTTAGGGAGTTGTTTAACATTTGTCTTAATTTAAACCTTGTCTGTGTTAACAACCCACAAGGGGACCAAACATCAACAACCCAAGCAGCTAGTGGGCATAGACCTAAATTTGGCTAAATATATGTATGAGATGTTAAATGGGTTTGGCTGAAAGCATAGGAGTAGAACATGGGAGATGAGGGTGTGTGTTACATGTGGAAGATAATTAAGGGGAAGGAATATGGGAGGGAAATCTGTTAGGGTAGGGTATGATGGAGTTCTGCTAGTTTTTTTCAGTAGAGGAGTGCCTTTGTGTGAACTTAGGCTTAAGGGGGAAATTCTTTTCTCTGGAGTCTGGACGATCTTCCGTTTCCTGCTTTCCCCATCGTACTTGAATAGTACATACGCTTTTTTAAATCAATTTTCAGATTTTCTCTGAGTAGAAGTAAAGGAATGCACCAGTGTGAAACACACTTTTATAACTATTGTTATTTCAGTATTGCCTGTAATAAGCTGCTATCTGGATTAAGCAAATGTCCTAAATGTGCCCTTGTTTATTTTTGGATAGGAAAATCAGTCCTATCTGTGGATGCTTTGGAGAAAATGATGGATGACCCAACGGTGCAGAAGATGGTTTTTCCGTAATATTAATTCCTTTCATCTTAATAATGATTATAATTTTGTATTTCTAGTAAATATTTGTTTTGGATTGTCAGTATGAAATGGATGAAGATATGTTATAAGCTCTTTTTGCTACATCGGAAAATATTGAAAAAGGTTCCTTAAACAGTGGAAGTCTTTAGTATTTCAGTCTGAACTTAGAAATGCTGATGACATTTAGTACTAACACCCTTGATACTTTGAATTGGACTTTTCTTCACTCCTATTGAATGTGTCTAAACTCTAAAGTTCTACTAGAGCTCTTAATTGTCGCAATGTGTCTAAAGTTCTATGAGAGCTCTTGATTGTTTCTTTTCCACACCTCTTGGTGCTTTGTCTCAGGTGTTTTGGAGGGAAACCTCTGCTCCTGTACAATTTTTTCCTGTCTAATGAACTTCATTTATTCCCAAAAGAAAGTGTAATTGTTCTGGTGCTACCCTTTTAATTGTTGATCTTTGAGTGGAACTACTTTTATTCTCTTTCTGATTCTGACTTTCTCTTACTAATTTGCTTTCTATTGGAGTGTATCGAACAGTGTATACCCCTGACTTGTAGCGTCCTAGCCTAGCCTCAGTTAGTATTCAGCTAGACTGTCACTGTTGTAACCTGAATATCACTGTATCTGTAATACTGATTACACAATCAATATCAGAAATCATTTTTCTCTCAAACCCTCTTCTAATAATAATTTCCAATGTCTTTCATGTTGTGATTACTTGAATGACAATTTACAGATATCATTTAAATGCTTGTTTAGATTATTTGAAAACATTTTTTCCTTGTTATCCAAATGAAAAATTGATTACTTTTGGGTAATATTGCAGCTATTTACCTGAGGAGATGAGGAACCCTACTACCTTCAAATGTAACTCTCTACTCTAAACAATTTTCTGGTTCTATTCAGTGCTTGTCAGTGTTTAAGATTCATTATTTTCTGCAGACTGTAATTTTGATTGTTTAGTACCTTCCTTGAAGTATATCATGTTTAACCAAGATGTTGTATGCTTATCATTACTTTTTATTTACATGTACAATTATTTTTTTATACACAACCGTTTAATACGGATGGCCTTTTTCATTTATTACCAATGAAAGCACTTATTTAAGCTGTGTGTAAAAATAGTCTGAGGGTCAAAAGTCATGTTTGCTTCTTCCAATTGGTAGATATTAATTTCTACATGACATTTTAATATGATTGGCCTATGGATAATAGTTGCTGCTTTTTATAGGGATGTTGCAGAATCCTCAGTATCGTCAACAACTTGAAGAAATGCTGTAAGTTCTTCACTTTGTTTTTTCAGGGCCTTTTTAGTTCTCCAGATATTCTCATAACCCATGGAGGCAATTGTTATTTGAAAAATAAGCCCCTGGGGAAATGTTTATCTGCACTAGCTTGTTTGACACTTTTCATGAAAAACTAGTCTTCTGGTGAATGGAAAAATTCTCCAAAGGAGAATAAAGATTTCCTCTCTTAAAAGCCTTCATTTCCTGGCATTTAGCTCAGACTTCCTGTTCATTTGTTTCTGAAGTACAACTAGTTGTTAGCCTCTGTCTCTGGGCCATCATGCATTGCTTAACACTAGCAATCCAGTTTTTACCCTCTCATTTGGTGAATTTGTTTTACTGAAAATTAAAATTTCTTTGTTTACCCTTTAGTCCTTTACCCATCAGAACCTCCAGTCTGGAATTAGGAGAAATGGTGGTCTTAAAGGAGAGACTGTCCTACTTTTGTACAGTAACCATTCTTATTGGTTATTTCCCTCATGCTTCTTTGTGCTCCAGCACAGTTAGATAAATCTATGCATATTTAATGGTGTGCAATCTTCTCTGGTATGTAATGATTCATATATCCTTTCTCTTTCTGTTACTTGTTTATGTCAGAAACAACATGGGTGGAAGCACTGAATGGGACGGCCAAATGATGGACACCTTAAAAAACTTTGACCTTAATAGTCCTGAAGTTAAGCAACAATTTGGTAAGTTTTTATAATTATGCCTCACAATTTATTAAGACATGTCTGTCTTTGAGAGTTGGATCAATTAAGTAGTTGATTGGTTTATATAGTTCAATTTTTGCTTGCTACACTTCTTGTTTGACTTGAAAATGTTCTAGCTCTCGGTTCCATCCTATGGGAAATTTGTCTTACTTTATTGGTCATCTTGAAGATAAACACTAATTGATCATTTGTTTTTTTCGTGAGTTGCATCAAATATGAGCCAATTACGTTTTATTTATTTATAATTCGTTAAGTTGATTCCATTTTATTTGTTTTCTACTCGACCTTTTATTATCATCTTAAATCGAAGCATTGCTTCTATTTATTCTTTCTGGTGTGAAAAACTGATATTTTTTGCAGGGAACTGATATATTCCTTGTCAACTCTCTACAGAGAAAGGAGAGACTTGATTTTGATTCACTTTTTTCTTCTCCTAGTGGATGATAAGTGTTCTAATATCATTATGTCTTCACATGATCACACCTACACACTTCGATGAATGTTCTAACTTGTTAGCCCTGTTCTCATTAGAAACACATTACAGTTCATACTAATTTTATTAAGGAGTAAAGGTTAGTATTTGGTGTATGACTATGAATCAGCATTCTTTTTGACTCATTGATATGGTTTGTTAGTTTCTCTGACTGATTTATCTTTATATGCTAGTAGGCATAATTAGTTTTCTTGTCACTAGGTTTAGTTTATTGAAATTTTAGAAGCTATGATGATTTAAGTCTTTGATAATATCATTGTGTGTATCTACCCTTCATACATTGTTAATGCTTAAGGATGAATGTTTCTTCCCAGTTTCTCCTTTCGTGTTCTGAATAATTTACATCTTTTCACTTTCATCAGATCAAATTGGGCTTTCTCCAGAAGAAGTTATTTCAAAGATTATGGCCAATCCTGATGTTGCAATGGCATTTCAAAATCCAAGAGTACAAGCAGCCATCATGGATGTAAGTTCTAGTTTAATTACTTTGTTGGTATTTCAGTATCGAAACTGAGTGTATCTTGTTGTGCTTGCAGTGTTCACAGAATCCACTGAATATTGCCAAATATCAAAATGATAAGGAGGTAAGCTAACCAATTCTGTTTTTCTTGGATGCATTTACTTTTTTGGATTTAGTTCTCTCTCTCTCTCTCTCTCTCTCTCTCTCTCTCTCTCTGTTTCCTGCCGGGTGTTAGGTGTGTATAAAGTTCTCTATTCCACACACTACCTTGAGTTCATGATTTTTGGTCTAGTTTGTAGTTGGTTTTAGGTTCACATTAGGTGAAAAGCTTTTGTTGATTTTCAAGAAGGCTGCAGAAGGTGGTAATTATCTTGCTTGTCATTGGGTGTGGAACTGTTGATGGATTGCCGTTTGGTTTAGATCTTATTCATCCAATCATTAGTCTTGGCTTATCTAAAGATTAGTAGTCATATTTTACTTCCTAGTTTTGTTAAAATCAAAACCTCACCTATTGTCGGGATGTGATGTAATACAGATCCCTGTTTGAAAATTTCCTAAATTCAATAAAAAAGTTCCCTTTGTCCTTAGGAATTTATGGAAAGAGAGTGAGTTTCTAGTTAGTGAACATTTCTTATGAATATAAGTAGTCTCTATTTTTAAATATTTGGTTCTTGTAACTTGTATTGTATCTAATAACCGCTTTTTCCTCTTAACATTTCAGGTTATGGATGTCTTCAACAAAATATCAGAACTCTTCCCTGGAGTGTCAGGCTGACCATGATTTGGTCATCTTATTCATGTCTTCCCTGATGAGCATTGGGATTTAGCTGTCTAACCACAAGGAACTGTGCAAAACTCTTCTGCTGATGGCTCAAGGTTGCAGCTCCACTGTGACATACAGACAATAACTGTGTCTGCCCTTGGATAATTTGTTGCCATAGCAGTTGGGTTTTTTGTTTTGCTAAAATGGTTGAGATTGTAATAACATTGATGTTTTCAATATGCTATTTTTGAGGCCTAGCATTTGCAGTGTAGTTTTCTTATCTACTTGTGATGAGTTCTTAGAATGTAAACGTTCACATGATCTTTTCACAAACAGAAGCTGCATGAGATTGAAGTACTATATAATAAGTGATGAAATACGTGTCAATTGTCAAGTGTTCAATAATTCACCCAATGAAATGGGTAGTCAAAGTCAAGGATGATTTTTTTTGTTGTTCTATAACTTAGAAGTTTGACTGTCCTTTCGTGCGTTGCTGTACTAAACGCATTGTGGTTGGTTGGTAAAGGCAATTTACTAGACGTGAAGAATACGCCATTGAACCAAAAACCATGTTACATGTAATGTCAGTAGATCATCATATGTGCATTTTGAATAGGCATCAAGGTTCATCACAAAAATTTGAACGTGTATGTAGCCGTTGCTGAATTCTTAAATGTGTTAAAAGAATGAGGTAGATTTTGATTTTGGGATAAGTTATTCAGGAAGAAACTATTAGTAGTTTTTTGAGAAGTGATTATGAGGTGTTTATCTGAATTTATACACGTTGTGTTTAATAAAGCACTCAATGTACGTTAATGTGGAAGTAATGAGAAAAGCTTCTTTGTTTGCATGTATTTAATGCTTGCAAAGTGCAAACCAAATATCTACAAGGTTTGGTGTAGAGATTAGCTCACTTTGTCTCATAATCATGGGGTTGAGAGTCCGATCATTGCCCATGATATTAAATCGCATATTGTGACCAACTACTTATCACTTAATGTGAGCACTCGTGACGAAGAAATTAATCACTGTTGTTGGCAGTGCATACCATGTGCTCAACAAAATAAGTGCAAACAAAATTTACATAACACTTTGTGGTACCGCATTGCAAATCTGAATGCTGACAAAATTAGGAGGGCTAACAAAAAATGTTGATATATGCACATGTGAGGATTCGACTTTCCTGCTAAATTGATTGCAGTCAAAACTGTCTAATCAAAATTGTGTTGATTGGATTTAAAGTTAGGTTTCTATGTCTCATCAATCAGTTTCAAATTAAACCATCTAATCTTGATTAAACAATTCTAAAGCAATGAAAATTCAACTGCAACAAATCCAAATTTGCATATGTAGTCAAAATGAAATGCTAACAACACTCACTTTAATACTCGATTTTCAACGCTATCGCATTGATTGATTGAAATTTATGAGACCCATTAAAATTTTGAAACGCATGGATGTAAGTCAAATAATGAAACAATGTTAAAAAAGTGTTAAAATGATATGACTCCTCAAATGTCTAATAGTGTATATTTTTTGTTCATGAGAAGGGTTTTGTTTTTTGTTTGGTGGAATCTTGAGAAGGGGTTTTGAAATTTATGTCAGTGACTTGGTGGGATCAGACAATATACCATGACCTGTCAACGGATCTATGTGACAGAATTACAGCCCGCCCTATCTATCAAAATTTGAATGTTTTCTCTCCCTCTCTCTCTCTCTCATGGTCAATAACCACAAAGCTAGAATCTTTTTCCAAAAATGCTTCTTGGGCATTGTTCCAAACACCCCCTTCCCCTTTATCAAATCCAATCCCCTACCATGAACCTTCCTTTTTTCTTCAACCATCTCTTTCTCTAGCTCCATTCACTAGGCCAATTCAAATCACAAATTTCCATGGGTACATGTTTGAGTAAAAAGAAAGAGTCTTCTCCCTCCACCCCAATTGCTGAACCCAACTCAGCTACCCCACCATCTAAGAATTCTTCTGGAAATGGTGACCCTTTATCCAAACCCAAAATGGGAACTGAGCCACAAGCTAATCTGAAGAAGGAGAAAGAAGTTAAAGGGCATGTGAAAAAGGAGATATTCATCATCAAACACAGGAAGAGCCATGATGATGGTGGAGAAAGAAATTCCAGGTCACAGCAAAATGCCCACCAACCATTTGAAGAAATGCATGACAGGATTGCACAATCACCAGCAGGAGCAGCAAACATGGGTGTGGTTGTGAGGACTTCAAGCTGCACCAAAGAAGAGGTGGATGCAATTCTTATACAGTGTGGGAGACTAAGCAGAAACTCTTCAGGAAAACAAGCTACTTCTTCTTCTGGTGGTTTTGGGAGAAGGCACTCAGGTTCAAAGAGAAGAAGTCATGATTTTGACCACTGTGATGATAATGATACCATTTCCACTGAGGAGGATCAAAAGGAAGCAAATACCAATGTCAACAGAAGTGATTTGTGTGAGGATGATGGGATAGCTGCTGCTGAGAAACGGCAGCGGCACCGCCAATCTTCAAGGTCTTCTTCTCTGGAAAGAAGTAGGAGAAGAACACCAAGCAGAGAAAGAGAGCAGCAGCAACGTTCAAGCAGCAGAGAGAGAAGAGTTAGTAGATCCCCTGGAAGAAGATCATCAGAGACCACTACACCTGTTGCCAATGCAAGAAACAGTAACAATAATACCAGTTCTACTAGGCCTGGAAAGATGGTTTCTGTTCCTGCTACTGTTTCATCCCTTGTGATGGATAAGAGTAACAATGGTGGTGGAGAATTTGCAACAAGCACAGGCGTCAAGAGGATCATGGTTAAGAGAAATGTAGGTGGAGCCTCTCCACGTTCTCAGTCCCCTGCAAGAGCAAATGGGAATGCAGCAAATGCTAATAAAGCATTGAGTGAGAATCAGCAGCATCCATCTCTTAGCCGGAACTCCTCAAAGAAAGCAGAACATTCACCTTATAGGAGAATCCCTCTTAGTGAGGTTGAACCTAACAACCTTGCTTTTCCACATTCAACAGCTAATAATAACAGCAGCATGGTGCAAAACAGACCCAAAAAGGAAATTGAAACAGAAGCTAATCAGGTATTAACTGATTTATACCTTTCTTGTTTATAGCATGCTTGAAATCTTTCTAGAATTGATTTTAAAGCCTTCTGCTGAGAAGATTTTGTGAGTAACTTTTGAGTGTCAGAATTGATTTCGAACATGATCCAGACATGCTATTACTAATTTGTCCTATTGATGTTATTTGATTGATGTAATAATGTAATATTGTTTTCCCCCCCTACTGCAGAAACCAAATGCTTGCAGAGCTGCAATGGACAAGGGACTTGATGTAAATTGCAAGATAAAAGTGCAACAAGAGGAAGATGTTAAAGTGCAGTCTTCCATGACTGATAATGTTGTTGTGAAGACAGTGATAACATCTGCGGTTGACAACCTAAAACCCCCGATATTAACAAGAAGCAGATCTTCTAGGCGATCCAGAGACTTAGACCTCAATCCTGAAGCTTTGTTGAATCCTCCACCACAGTCCTATACCTCACTACTGCTTGAAGATATCCATAACTTCCATCAAAAGAACACACCACCTGTTTCTCTCCCAGCTTGTGTCACCAAGGCTTGTGCCATCCTTGAAGCTGTTGCTGATCTTAACTCCAATACCAGCTCAAACTGCAGTCGACATGGCTACCAGTCTAGTAAGAGTGAATACAATGTTCTATTTGGTACTACCAATGATCATGGGAAGAGGGTGCCAGAGCCAGATACCAAGGATCCACTTGCAGAATATGAGTCATTTGTCAATGATGATGTGATGGAACCGAGTTTACATAACTATGTAACAGTGAATAGGGATGGTTCACTTGGTGGGGTAGACATGGAGGACCAAGAGTCTTCAGGAAGCAACAGCTTCACTCAACAACAGCACTACATTCAGGGCATTTCTTCTTCTTCATGGGAACCTAGTTCTGGTGATTCAAAATATCTTTGCACTTCAAGATTGAACAACTCCAGAGAGCAGGGTCAGAAACTTCCATTAGGCTTGGAAGGGAGGGTGTCACGTGAGGCAGCACGTGATGTGGATGGAGCCAGGAATCAATTGAATAGCAAAAAGAATGTGTGTGATCATCAGCATGGGAGCAGAATAGGGCGTGGCAGGGTTGGTGGCAATAAAGTTCTTCACACGAGACCTGTTGTCACAGCAGCTGAATCCACATAGATGTGATAAATGAATTCACCTTCATCTTGTATCTTAAATACTCCATGAGTTCAAGTTTCTTCTGTTTGGAGTTGCACACTTTGCAATAAGTTTTTATTTAATTAAGGTTTATATGAAAGCTTTTTGTTGTTCCTCTCACTTGTAGCTTTAGGAATTAGGATAAGTGGCTGCGTTGACCCCACATTGAAGATACTAAGTTCTGAGTATTAAAACATTGTTTTCTGGATTCCAATAAATCCATTACATATCACAATTAGCAGCACTTACACACAATGGGTATTTCTCACCAAATCACAATGTACAAATAATCTATACATTCTTATTCTTTCATTATACTTATACAACACTAAGTCATTTTATACAACAAAGATAACCTTCACAGAAACAATGTATTCCTGATAAGGCTCTTATTCAACCCAAGTAACTTACAAGATTCTGCTATATGATGCCTGTGAATGCTCGAACCTAAGTTAACAAGTAACAACTAATCAAAATTGTATTTACATTATAAAGCGTGACCACAAGTTCTCAAGATTGTATACCACTCAAATTTCTCTTCATGTCCAAACTTGCTAAAAGCACTCCCAATTTGAGTTCTTGACAAGCTTCTAGTCACCCGAGCAACTGTTTTCCCCTGGGTTAATATGTTGAAAGAACCGGTAAAAAAGTGGCTATATAATTTACTCTGAACTGTTTTTGGAGTTAACCATGTATATTGCAGCTACCGTAACAGTGGCCCCAACTAGTTGTATTGGTGAGAAGGTCTCACCAAGATATAGAAACCTGAAACACGAAAGCAAATTATGTCATATATAGGCACTCAGCAAGATACACAAACCTAAACTTTGAAAGAAAACATAAGAATTTCTAGACGAAATGCCGGTGGTTGAAGCCTTAAAGATACAAAGAAAATTATGATCCTGATGAGTGACGAAACATTACTGCAAAAAATTATGAAGGATGCTTCTCGGTTGTAATTCTCTTCCAAAATTTCGTTATAAAAGATTGTCACTTTTTTCTCCTTAATGGCCTTACAGGTAAAGAGCTATATCACCCATCAATTGTTATTTCTAATCTTTATTCTCTTTGCTATATAATTCCAAATATCTAAAAGTACTTGAAAATCCTTTGACTCTTTCCCATTGTTACTTACCCAAAAATTGAAGCGAACATTGGTGTCAAAAATGTCAGTGAACTGAGCTTAGTCAAGCTACCTGCAGTGCATCACAATGGAATGTCAATATCGTGAACTTTTTACGGGTCTGCGTGGATTTAAGGGGGAAAAGAACAAAAAAGGAAATTTCCTAGATGAGTGTACAAATTATAGCTAAAGACGTGTCAGTAACACAGTGATTACAATATGGGAGAAGAAATTAACCATTTTCAATTTAACACGGATATATTTAAGTGATCATAGAAGGAATCTCATTGGTGAAGATAAAAAGACGAGAAAAAGATCATGACAGGAGAGATATGCAGACCTTTTGTTGCACTGTAAAAGAACACACCATAGCTAACAGCGCTTCCAAAAATGGACGTGTAGAGGAGTGCCAATATATCACTTGAGCTGTACTCAAGAGTCCCACTTACAGCAGGATCATTGTTAAAAATTGCTAATGCCACAAGAGGGAGACCACCAATAACCATATGCTGCAACAAAATGGATTGCAAAGTTTTGAGTTTGCTTTGACAGAGTTCTTAAACAATGACATCATATGTGCTATATGGCTTCCTCCCTTCACCTGTCCCTTTTCTCTTCTCTTAAACAATTAGAAATCTTTTTTTGTGACAAAAGAATCAATATGAAATGCAGTGTCATTTCCCTACTTTCAAAGATTTAAATAAATTCAAATTGACTTCTAGTTCTAGATTGAAAAAAAAAGGAACATTAACCATTCAGTTAAGTTTCATAGGGTATTGAACAATGGTAATTCACATATAACAAACACTAGAGTCAAAATGAGATTTGAAGCGCACCCATCCAGTAGCCATGATAGGATCAGAGTACTTAGAGACCCACCGAACCATGACCGTACCAACTGCCATACTCTGAGCTGCAAGAAGCATCCACCACTCCCCACTTCCCCACAATGAGAAGTTGCTTTCATCAAATGATAGGGCGGGTAACTGCAACAAAAACAGTAGTAATGCTCGTGTTACCAAATAATATATGGAAGTCATTTGATAGGCTAGAGAAATTGTATATTTCAAAAAAAAAGAAACTAAGCTTGGGAATAGTATACTCTGGAGTGCTAGCTGCTACTAATGCAAAACATATCCTTTATATTCTTCTTACATTAGATATATAAGAATTTGACTGCTAATTCTGGGCCGTTCTTAACGGGTATGATGGTTAATTCACTTTTTTTTGGTTGAAATTAAAATGAAAGGAACAATCAAAGTTTACCTCGAGCAGCACAAGTCCTACGACACCAAGAACAAGCCCAGCAGCTCCAATAACTCCAATTGACTCACCAAATAACAAAACTGCAAGTACAGCCACTGTCAAAGGCTGTGAATCAATTATAACCTGCAATATATCAACCACACACAGTCAAAGTCAGCAACATATCTTGCCATCAGAATTGTAATGTAGAATTTGAATCAAAACAAAGTTCATCACAATCAAAGTAAATTTCTCTTCTAATTCTATCCTATCACCATGACACAGACAGCATTTCATAGAGTAATTTAACCAGTTTCAGCATAATACTAAAGCCACCCAAATGTACACCAAATAATTTGATAAAGAAATTAACTGCTAACATACGCTGCCCAAACCAGCTGAAGTCTTCTGCAACCCTTCTGCTAGAAAACCCTGTCACATTGATTACAGCAAACAAACCAATCAATCAGCATTAAATTCATTCACGATTCACCAAACTGAGATCCATGCAGTGAGTGACAGAAGAGAAACCTGAAAGCAAGTAGCATCAACGAGAGCGAAGAGCGAGATGGAAACCCAAGCATTGAAACCAGAGGGTAAAGGCCTGCCTCTAGAAGCTGCAAAGCCAACAAGAAGGAACCCTGCAGGGATGAGACGAAACGCCGAAACGAAGAACGGGCCGCACTTCGGAAGCACCTCCTTCATGGCCACCATGGCGGTACCCCAGAAGAAGAACGGCGACACCAGCACCGCCAATTCCCAAAGCCCTTCCGCGAGACACAGCATCGTCGCCGGCGATGACTCATCTTCTTGCTTTGCGCTTCCGTCTTGTTGTTCCAAGTTGACGGTGCACTCCGCGTTTTGCCCTGTTCCGACGCAATCCACGTCGGTGCCGGAGGGGGGTGGTTTGCTGGCTTTTACGGTGGATTTGTTGGAGCATGGAAGCCTGAATCGGAGCGAGGATGGGGGAGAAGGTGGGAATGGGTTGGTGTGGAATTGGGAAGTGTGAGAGATTAGAGGATAGCGGCGGGTGGTGGTGGTGGCGGTGGTTGTTGTGACGGAGACGGTGGCGGAGAGGGAGGAGCACCACCACGACGCCATGGCTAGAACAGGGTGTTGAGTTGCGTATTGCCACAAGTGTTAACATGCACCTGCTGACTGAGCTAATCTCCACGAAGCAACGGTATCCATGTGACACGTGTCCACGTTATTATTTTCTTATTCTTAATCTTTTTATACCACATCACTAGAGGATATATATCTTATGAGAATAATCATTTTATATGAGAACATAGGTATAAATCATGAACATTAGATCCATTTAGGAACAATTAAAATTAAAACATTAAGTAACATGACATCTTTAAGTGGTCACCTAACAACTACATGACTATTAAATTATTTTAGATCATTCACGATTTGATCAAATGGTCATGATTTATTCTTATGTTCTTATATAAACGATTGTTCTCTCGATAAAGATTCGTGTACAACTCTTTTTTGGTATAGGCACCAAAATATATGACGAGAAGTGATAAAAGTAATATATATGATATGCGATGAGATGTGACATGAAGAGATAAATATGGAGAAGAGAATGTGTATATAGTGTAATTATTGTTTTGTGGTATACAATACGCGCAAAAAACTGAGTTTTTTATATGAATCATTTGATTATGCTGAAATCAAATACATAAATATGAATGAAAGAAAAATTGATTTCCCAACAACAACAAATGTATTTGGTATTCTTAGCGTTAGGAGGGACATGCTTCATTTGCCAATTAACAAGAAGAGAAAAGTTGCTTCATTTTCCCAATTGTTATCCCAAAGATGGAGATAGAGATGATGATTATCCCAATTTTGTTATGTTTTTTTTGCGGATGGGCTTGCCCGTTTTTCAGTGAAGTACAATATAAATATAGGATGACGATGAAGGTTAATCTGGATCTTCATGAGATAAATTTATTTTCATTCTCTGTACATTGAATCATTCGTATATCCCTTTTATTACCTTAGGATGTAAAAGGAACAACAAGGTAAAGATGAAAAGGAAAGCACAAACGAGAAACAACAATAATGATTCACACTTATTTGGAATATATGAGAAACATGGTATAGTAAGTGGTAAGGAAGGAAAAAAATACCTCAGTGAAAGCTACAAACAGACAAATCAAAAAGCTTTTTTGTTCTCCCTTTTCAGACAAGTTTCAAACTTTTCTAATAACGTTTCACTGCCTCAATCCTTGGTCCTTGAAGAAAGTAAAAAACTTTCTACTTATAAGAGGACCACTTACCTAAGAAGAGTCAGGATGCATAGACCCCACTTGCTGATTTTTCCCTTCTAACTTTTTCTTCTCATGAGTGAATGCTAAAAATGGGCCTGAAGCCCACTTGACCAGACCCACATTTTTAGCCTGAAGAGCCATTCTATTATCATTGTCATCTTTCTTACACATTCAAAGAATTTTAATTAAATTATCTCACTTGATCCTTAGTACTAAAGGGTTCACCCTAATTTTGTATCTTTAAATAAGTTATTAATATTTTTCTTAATTCAAACGATTGAGCCCGAACTTAAAGTAGTATCCACAACTATTTTGCTTGTTTTGAACTCTCATTGTATTTGGGTTGGAGTATCCTTGTACACCTTTTTATTTCAATTTTGCTTGCCAGAAAAAATGTATGATATATGATTATGGTTTGTATGATGATATGATATGATGTGATGTAATAGGATTATGTTGCTTTCATTAATTTGGAGTCATGACTATTAAGAAATTCATTTTGTTTTTCATCATGATCATTCATGAGTAGCTTGTAAAACTTATGACACAACAATCTATTCTTAGGCAAAAATTGTGGGAAACATAGAAGAACTGTAGCCGTAGTTAGTTTTTGCTTAATATAATATAGTTTGTTGTTTTCTGAATTGTTCATATGTTCTTCATATCTATATGATTATATATGTACCATGATGATTGAGATGATTTGCATTGTTGATATGTTCTTCATTATATCTATATTACTAGGTACCATGATGTGTACCATGATGATTGAGATGATTTGCATTGTTGATATGTTCTTCATTAAACTCTTACCACAATAAATTGACTATATGTGTACCATGATGATTCAGAGATGATCCGACCTAAACTCTTACCATATGCAATTTGTAGGTATTTTGGCCAATTTATATAAGCAAAAATTTACTTTTTTATTTGTTTGTGTTGTAGGTGGTTGATGTTGTTTATCATGAGAGAAGAGAAGGGCAAATGTTTCCAAGATGGCAAATAGCCATGGTTGCATTGTTGGGGCGTGCTGTGTTGAAATTGTTTGTAGTCAAGTGGTTGTTGTGTTGTAAGTCATAATAGATATATTAAACGTATCTTCTTATCTCCTTTGTTATTGTTATTGAACTTGACATTTGACATTATGTTCTTATTGTGTATGGCAGTATGGGCTGGTGTCTGGAAATTTAAATTCATTCATATATATTGTCTATTCTATCTATTATTTGTCTGTTGTTTGTAGCTCATTGCAAATTGGAGATAACATGAAAAATAATACCACATAAAATAAAATAAATGTATGTTATTTCCACTGCAATTTGAATTTGAGAACATATAAAACAAATATATGAAATATATGACATGAAGTTTAAGGTATAAAGTAATTAAATTAAGGATATGGTCAAATAATCAAACATTTTATTATTGATTTGACATGTGATGTTTATGAATAAAACTACGCTTCCAAAGCAAATTCATGAGCAATGACCAATAAAATTAGAATTGGGCTACGCTTTGACCCCAATTTAGCCTATTCACCACTCAGCTCATCGACGTACAATGGTTGAGGAGCACAAAGCAGGTGACAGAAGCTTTATTCCCTCTCGCATTTTCTGTATTCCGTGTATTCTCTGTGTTCTGATTAGAGTTGAGCATCCCCTACTCCTAGGATAGGCTAGTCTGCTATGAGCGACCCTATCATTTTAAAAATTGATTTCCCAACAAGAACAAATGTATTTGATATTTTTAGCGTTATGAGGGACATGCTTTGTTTGTCAATTAACAAGAAGAGAAAAACTGCTTCCTTTTATAATTATTATCCCAAGATGGAGATAAAGATGATAATTATCTCAGTTATTATACCAATTTTGTTCTTTTTTTTGCTGATGGGCTTGCCCGTTTTTCAGTCCAGTGCAATATAAATATAGGATGATGAATGTAAGGTGCTTAACTTTAAGTGTGCATTTCCTGTTTGTTGTGTGTATTTTTTGTTTCACTTTTGTTTGTTGTTTTGCTTAGTTTGAACTCTTATTGTATATGGGTTGGAATGTCCTAATACTCTTTTTTATCTCTGTTTTTTGCTTACAAAAAAATGTATGTGATATGGTTATGGTTTGTATGATAATATGATATGATATGATTTGATAGGATTATGTTGCCTTTCTCAATTTGGAGTCATGTCAATTAAGAAATTCATTCTATTTTTCATCATGATAATTCATTAGTAGCTTGTAGAACTTATGACACAACAATCTATTCTTAGGCAAAAATTGTGGAAACCATAGAATAACTGTAGCCATAATCAGTTTTTGATTAATATAATATAGTTTGTTGTTTTTTGAATTGTTCATATATTCATCATATCTATATGACTATATGTGTATCATGAAGATTGAGATGATTTGAATTTTTCATATGTTCTTCATTATATCTATATGACTACATGGGTATCATGATGATTTGACCTAAACTCCCACTGTATGCATTTTGTAGGTATTTTGGCAAATTTATATAAGGGAAAATTTACTTTTTTGTTTGTTTGTGTTGTAGATGATTGATGTTGTCCATCATGGGAGAATAGAAGGGCAAATATTTCCAAGATGGCAAGCGGTCATAGTTGCATTGTTGGGGCGTGTTGCGTTTAAATTGTTTGTAGTCAAGTGACTGTTTTGGCTTTTGTATCCAAGTGGTATAGTTTATTTTGGAAATTACAGCTTAGGGGTACTTTTTTTTATTTATTTACCAAACTAGTATAAATCGCCACTCTCAGTGGCGATTCTACTTTTTTTTACTTTTTAAAGAATCGCCAATACTATTGGCGTTTTTATTTTTTTCGTTTTTTAAATAAATCGCCAACCATGTTGGCGTTTTCTTTTTTTTTTTAATTTTTTTTCTTAAAATCGCCAACACAGTTGGCGTTTTCTTTTTTTTCTTTCTTAAAATCGCCAACACAGTTGACTTTTTCTACTTTTTGTTTTTTTTTTAATTTTGTTTTAAAATAGTAATTAAAATGGTATTTAATCAATTGATATTCACACACAATTTTGTGCCATTACTCACTTTTGCAACACTTTGATCATAAATATTTGAACCGATATTTAAAGATAAACATATGCATTACATAATTTAGTTCAAGAGAAAATTATTTTTTATTGTGGAGTCGAGCAGCAATGGATTTTTTTCCGCACTCGTTGGTGTCGTTGCCTTCGATGTTCTTCCAGCACTTGATTTTCATTTCCTTCATTTCCGATTGGAAGCACAGAACGATAAACATCATTATTTTGTTGTGGAAATGTTGTGGTAGCTGGGTGCTGATACGATGGTGTCAGAATATTATGGCGACTGATACGATGGCGTCGGGTGTGATGACTGCGGGTATGATGACATTGGATAAGATGGCTGCTGATATGCAGACTGTGGAGTGATGAATGATGTCGCAAACATTAAGGATCTTGGGTCAAACTGTGAAGGCACTTGATGCTGTAAACTAGAACTTTCTCCTCCATACTAAACTCCATGTATAGGCGAATCATGTTGTGTTTGAGTGGGAGATGATGGTGGTGAGTAGTGTTGTGTTTGAGTGGCATGTGTTGGTGGTGATCCGACTTGCTCATCATTTGCTGCATAGGGTGATGGACTCATCAGTTGTAAAGTTCTTGAAAAGGAGAGGGCTTATTCCCTAATGTCTTGGATTGTTTGAGCGGGAAAGTTGAAGGGATTGGATGATCCAGTGGAATTTATGATTGAACGCGCAAATTTATGCTGAATATAAACACTAAACACTCAAAAATAAAGTCAAGTGATATAAGACATTAACATTTATAAAATGACCAATATAAACATACCGTAAATGTAGAAAGTGCTGAAATGGCCCCCTCACGAGACATGTACCGACAGGTGTGTGCTATATACCACTCCATATATTCCGAGTTTTCATGTTCCAACCCGGTATATGGCTGCCCGTAAATCATTGTATTATTCCAATTGTTTCATTCTGAAATAAAAGTGCGATGATAGTCACCCCAATCAAATTCACTTTGTCCACGAAAATCCATGTTGTGGAATTTGCCTAAATCCATGCAGAAGAATATTTCAACTTCCAACAACCCTTACCAAGCCAGTAAATATATATATTTTCTCATAAAAAGTAGATATCTTTTTCATGTCTATCCATGCGAGTATAAGGTGATTAGACATTAGGTTCTTCTTCTACCATTGACAGCCACCTAACTTAGATTCCAACAACTTAAAGTTAACATTGAAAACCAAAAAAATACTCTATCCACATATAATGCATTGTACTACCACTTATCAATGATACTTTGCTTTTAGTCTCATTGTTCCCTATATATGACTGGTTTAATTTAACTCATGCACCCACACAATCAAACTCTTGGATCATCCACACCATTTGCACCATGCAGCCAACACACCTTGCCTCCCTTCCTATTGATGCAGAATCCTTCCACATGCTACTACATGCGAATCGTGTATGCTTTTCTTTCATGAATACAGTTGTATTATTTTCATTATTCAGTAACCCCATTATGAATTTAATTGGTTGATGATTTTCTTTTGTTAGAATTTCATGGACCTACCTAGGTAGTTTACATAAACGCATACAGATGTTCTGCAAAGTGAAATGGCGGTTTTATTTGACCCGGTTGAGAGTGTTTTCCATTGCTTGGTTACAAGTTGTGGAACATGAGTTCAGTTTGAGGAATTATTTGATATAATCTACCACAAGCACAACTTGGAAGGAACAGCTATAATTCACCTCCGCCATATTCATGATAATCATTATGACATACGAATATTTGGTGATGATGAGATAGAGATAAATTATGTTGACCATAATCATGGAGAGCCTGTTGGTCGTGACCTCATATGGACAACAGATCTAACACGTGAACTTTGCATGGGTGATAAACGATTGGTATGTTCTTCATTCTTCCATCTTAATCCTAAAATTGTTTTAACCTTCAGTATTGTTAGTTTTAATTTTCCCTTAATAGCCTATCCCAACTGGAGTACTTGAAGATCATTTTGCACACCGCCCTACCTTGATTAACATGGTGTTGCCAAACGGCTATGTTATTGAGTGGTTTTTGAATTGGGACGAAACGAGCTACCCTAAATGCATGATAGGCATCGGGTGGTATGAGTATTGCAGGGCAAGCGGGTTCAATTCCACTGATCAGTTGAGATTTTTCAAGCTGCAAGCGCCTGATACTTTTCAAATTGTAGTTATTCGAAACCCTTGAGTGTGTGGTGGTTTAATAGTTTCAATTGAAGTATGTAATAACTTTGATTCTATGTTTCTTAGCGTATTGTACGTGTTGATGTTTCCTGTTTGTGTACTTAGTTATGACATTGTGAAAAAATAATTAATGTGAATATGTGAGTAGTTGGGATCTCATAAATGATAATAAAATAATGAACCGTTGTTGGATTAAATTAATCACAAATGTTTCAACGAAATTAATGATTTAGAGTTCGTGCATCGCACGAGTATAATAACTAGTATGAAAGAATACCATATAAAATAAAATAAATGTATGTTATTTAATTGTAAGAAAAGTATTGACAGACTGTCAAAAAAACATCCAATGATAGATACTTACTTGAAAACAGAAAAAAGTGTGGAGTGATGATGATAAAGAAAAAAATCACAGGTTGACAAAAAAAGTAAATCAAAGGAAAAGAAAATTCTTTATTTAATTACTTTATGTAGCCCAAAACACACAAGGGAACACAAATTATTGGGTATGGAAAAGTAAAACTATTGTATATAACTAGGATAGAGCCCGTGTTATGCACGAACACTTTATTTTTTATGTGTTATTCTTGGTCTCAATTAATTACATATCTTAGGATGTGCTTGCTTGAGTTTCTTTATTTTTGTACATCAATCTCATACTTCCTTTATGTAACAAACTCGTGAGTGTGACACTGATTTATGAATTGCCACTATGAAAAAATATCTCCATTACAGTCTTAGTTTATAGTAAATAAACTCAAAATACATTTATTTTTAATCTGTCATTGTTGCTGAACTGACTTGTTACTATCCAACTGTTCATTTGGTTTATCGATTAAATCAGTATGTATTCTTTCCCCTTTTCCCTAGTTCTCATTCTCATTTTCCTTGAATTACTCTTGAGCATGCAGCTAAGTTGTTTGCTGTTTCTGTTTGCATATGGCCTTTGCAAAATTTCTTTTTTTTTTCAAACTTCAATCCTTTTCATTTGACTATTTGATTTATGTATGCAGATATGGCAAAAAAAAGCGATTCAGGAATCCACTTAAATTAATTAGTGGGAGCTCCTCACATGCTCCCAAACCTTGTGTACCCGAACCTTCAGTACCGGAACCTTCAGAACCTATTATACCAGATCCATCAGTACCAGAACCTACAAAAGTAGAGACTCAACCTTCTGAAGTTGATGAAGATTCCCCCCACTTTTGGTCTGTAAGGCTATTGGTATGCTTTCTAATCTAGCATCACTTATGTTTTTTTTTTTTTTGAACATTTCAGACTAGCTGTTGCCTTGGCTACTTCAAATCCTCAAAGGTCATTTATCTTTGTGGCTTTAATTTCCATTTTTGGCAATATCTGTCATTGGAAGTTTTGAAACTTAGAATGATGGTTGAAGTCTCGAAGATTCAGAGTTATTTTCTCTTTTGTTTCACTTTATATGCATTCTTTCTTTTTCATGAGCATGATACTACATTTGACACCTTTCTATGCTGGCATTTAAGTCCTAAGCTAGCAGCTGAATGTAATAAATTGTGTCTTTCTGATTTGAGATATTCTACATAACATGGTGGTTTATTGTTCATTTCGTGGATGAATTTTTTTCAATCAGCTGAGCATAGTGTTGCTCTCATTTTGGTGCTATTTTGTTGTTGTTTTTGCTTCAGCTTTTTGGATGCTGTCATTTAGCTCGGGCTTCTATTAACATAGTACTTGTTTCTTCATTTCTTGTAGGCACCATATGGAGGTAGTGGGGCACCAAATGAAAGCAACATAAATTCAGAAGATGCTTAGACCAAGCATAGTTTATTATAGTTTTATTATTGTAATTAACAGAGCTAGACTAAACCACAAATGCTCCTTGTTATTTAGAGTTCCATTAGTCTTTTATGATGAATTTAAGTTCCATTAGAAATTTGTGAGTTTTATTAATTGTCATAGCTTCTAGTTATTATTGTGATGAACATAGAGCTAGACTAGACCACAAATGCTCCTTGTTGAGATTTATAATGTGTTTAAATTTTATTAGAACTTTGTGAGTTTTATAATGACTAGCTGATTTATCTCTTTGTTTGTTCGTAAAATGATTGCAGGAGTAGTTGGATCTGACATAAAGTACAACTTTTTTACAAATTAAAATTTAATCAAAGTAATTGTTTCACACAACTCCAAGTTTCGGGTAAATTTTTTTGCAACTAAATAAATTGTTGGAGTTAGCATGAAACTTCTCAATAGTTGCATAGTAAAGTTATCTTACCTATTAATTTAAACCATTATTTTCTTTAAAAATAATAAAATAAAATGAAAGATGATTATGCCGTACAAGTACAAGTGAGCACCTACTCACGTTAATGGAAGTTTCTTGTTTGAAATAAAATAACCCTCTAGATAAAATTGGTGACAAATTGAGTAAGACAAAGACTATACTCTAAAATACTTTTCTAATTGGCCTAATTCATCAAACTCTTTTTCCCATTTCTATAATTTTAGTTTACAATCATTCTCAATGGACACCTTGTCAAATTTTCTTTATGATTCTTAATAGATACCTAATCAAGTTTTCAGTCTTCTCTTTCAAGCTGCGCGTGCAAAGTGTTGTATAATTTCCTTAACTTGTTTTCAACATATTAAATTGGTAATTCATGAGGATATATAATCAAGTTTTATAACCTTTTTTGTCAAGTTCAAGACACAATGACAAGGTACGCATTGAGAGCACTTTGTGAATAGTACCTATATATGGTTCCTGTTTATAAAGTAGTATGGACACATTAATTTGGTTTGTGGTACACGTGCAAGAGGAAGCTAGTAGGGCGGTTGTGTCTTGTCTTTAATTTTCAGATTGCTCTTATGTGAGGATTTCACACCCAACATATATTGCAAGAACAAGATTCACATTCTACCAATTATATATCAACATAGATAATTTACTGTTATTTATTATGGGTCCATCAAAATCCACCCGGTAATACCAATATTTTTTTCTTTTTATAAAATAATTTTTTTAACAAGGGTAAAATGGATAATTGGTATAGTGGTGCAAGGTTGCACCACTAAAAAGTGGTGCATATTAGGTGGCACCATTTATTATTATCAATATTATTATTAATTTTTCCATATGGATTAATATTCCATATTATTAAAAGTTAATATGGATTAATTTTCCATATGTCCATATATTGATAATTTATTAATATCAATATTATTAATAATTAATTAATATAAAAACTGAAAATTGAGAAAATTTAAAAAAATTTAATGTCTTATTTTACGTCGGCTTTGACCGACACTATTTAAAAGCTGAAAATTAATATGAGTATATTGTGGCGACTACAACCGTCGTTTATTGCTAAATCTGCCTGCCATTCTATATTTTGCATAAAACGTTGGTCATTTTATACCGAACGTTGGAAGCTATTACGTCGGTTGCCTGAACAGACGTTTGTGTTGATTACGTCTAACACAACTTGACCGACATAATTAACACTTTTTTTTTGTAGTGGAACCCCATCATTTAAGAAATTGATTTCCCAACAACAACAAATGTATATGGTATTCTTAGCGTTAGGAAGAACATGCTTCATTTGCCAATTAACAAGAAGAGAAAAACTGCTTTATTTCCCAATTATTAACCCAGAGATGGAGATACAGAAGACAGAGATGATGATTATCCTAATTATTATCACAATTTTCTTCTGTTTTTTTGTTGATGGACTTGCTCGTTTTTCAGTGAAGTACAATATCAATATAGGGTGATGATGAACGTTATGTGTTGATCTTCAGGTGTTCATTTTCTGTTTGTTGTGTGTATTTTTTTGTTTCACTTTTGTTTGATGTCTTGGTTATTTGGACTCTTATTGTATTTGAGTTGGAGTATCCTTGTACTCCTTTTTGTCTTAGTTTTTTGCTTACCAAAAGAAATGTATGTGATATGGTAATGATTTGTATGATGATATGATTTGATATGACGTGATAGGGTTATGTTCCTTTCCTCAATTTAGAGCCATGACTATTAAGAAATTCATTATGTTTTTCATCATGATCATTCGTGAGTAGCTTGTAGAACTTATGGCATAATTCTCTATTCTTAGCCAAAAATTTTGAGAAACATAGAAGAACTGTAGCCATAGCCAATTTTTGGTTAATATAATATAGCTTTTGTTTTCTGAATTGTTCATATGTTCATTATATCTATATGACTATATGAGTACCATGATGATTGAAATGATTTGTATTGTTGATATGTTCTTCATTATATCTATATGACTGTATGGATATCATGATGATCTATATTCACTTATATATATTATTCTATAAAGAAATTATATTTTAATTCAAAAAGTAGATTTAAAAAAAAAAAATTGTTACAAAAATGAGAGGCAAAGCCCCAAAGAAAGACAAGCTAAGGGGGAAAAGTCCCGACAGGGGAAGGCGATGAAAGATCCAAGTCCCGCTACACAAGAGAATGACACTCGCCATAAGGAGACGCAAAGGTATGTGACCTGTAAGGTAGAGATAATCCCACCTTAGCCAAATAGTCTACCAAGCAATTCGAGCCTCTTGGTGCATGACGAATAACAATAGTCCCATGAACTGATTTCAACTGAAGGATGGACTGAGCAATCTGCCCATTCTGATGAGAAGATGTATCCTGGTTGTTCAACATATCCACCACATATCCACCACCTCTTGAGAATCACTTTCAATTATGACTTGTGGGAAGTCCAAGCCGATTACCAGGTCCATTGCAGTCTGCACTGCAAAAAGCTCAACTAGGAACGCATTGGATATATTCATGTCACCAAGATTGCGATTGAAACCCATCTTCCACACACCATCTTCATTACGAAGCACTCCGCCACAGCTAGCTAGACGATCCGCTGCCAAAGCTCCATCCACATTGAACTTAGACCAACCCTCCGGTGGCTTAACCCAGCGCTGCACACTTACTTGAACCCTGACCCCAGCAAACATGTTAGCACTCTGACCTTGCACTTTAATTCAAAAATTAGACTTTAAAATATTTTAAATATAAACAATTTAACAATTGAAACCATATTTTTATCAAATACTATAACATGATTATTATATCGGGGCAGGTTTGTGTGTTAAGTCTAAAAATCTCTTAATTATTTTTTATAATAACAAGATTGAAGTTATAAATATTTTGTTAAGTACGTGTATGTAGGTAAGGCGTGTCAACCACATTAATTTTTTGAGTTGTTTATTTTTTCTTCTTCTTAGTTTCTAACAAGAAACTCTCACTTAAGAAAGAGAAGTACCCACCTAATGAAAGCAGAAAGCCCCCTAATTATGCTAGAGAAGCTCCCACAACTAAGCTCTTACATAGTATTTGGTTGGAATGGATTGGGGGGGGGGAGAAGGTTTTTATAAGGACAATGTTTGGGCCGAAGAAAGGACCAAACAAAGGAGATTGTTTTAAAATCGGGGGATAAAACTCCACATTTGGCTAAAGAGGAAACCATAAGTGGACTAGACACCATATCTTTCACCTAAAACCTTAAGGCAATGAGCGTATGGGTCCTCACACTTATAAATCACTCAAACTTATCTTTATCTTTCAATGTGGGATTTACTCACACTTGATACACAACATTCTCCCTTTCAAGTGTGAGTCCATCTTAAACGAAAGTTGAGCTTGTACTCATCCAGAACCTCAAAGGCCGTCATTCTGGGCTTGTGCTCCTGAGTCTCAGAGGACCAGGCCCATGGTCAAACAACCATCGGCTCTGATACCACTGTTAGGCCAAAGAAAGGGCCAAAGAAAGGAGATGGTTTAAAACTGAGGGATAAAACTTCACATTGGGCTAAAGGGCAAACCATAAGTGGATCAGACACCGCATCTTTCACCAAAAATCTTAAGGCAATGAGTGTATGGATCCTCAAACTTATAAACCACTCAAACTTATCATTATCTTCCAATGTGAGACTTACTCACACTTGATACATAACAGAGAAAACTTAGGTACAATTTTATGTGTGTAATCTTTACTGTTAACTAATTAAAAAAGAAAAAGAGGTGGTTAAAAAATTATCACAATCAAGTTAGCGTGTAGTTGATTTTTTTTACTGGGCAACAAGTCAACAACATAAACAACACCCAAAATAGTACCCAACTTTTATCATTTTTAAAAGGCTTAAAGGGTCCAAAGGCCCCTGAGATTACAAAGGGAATCAAATCCAGGACCTAGAAAATTTTTGCATCAAATTGGGTCCCTAGAATTTTTTTTTTAATTCCATTAAGGCCAAAGTGTGCCAGAGCTCAATTTTGTCCTAGTCACCTTTACCACGTGGCTTTTTATTTTTTTTTAATTAGAAAAATTAATTAAAAATAAACTTTTAATTCCAAGTCAGTTACATAAGCAGAAAAAAAAAAAAAAACTTAATAAAATCCTAATCTAAACATAAATCTCTAATCTAAACAATGACCTAAACTAAACAAAATCAAACACTAGATTGCAAATTTAGAGAAGCTTGCAAATTTAGTTCATCTGTCAAACGAACCCAGATGAAGAAAACCTAGAAACCCAAATGAAGAAACTAGCAAACTCATAAACCAAAGAACTACCAAAACCCAACTTAGAAAACCCAGATCGGAACCAGAAAACCCAAATCGATGGTGTCTACCCTCCTCAGAAGAGGAAAGAAGAGCACATAAGAGGAAGAAGAACACGATGGGATTGATGGTGTTGGGAGAGATCTGAGAAGAGGTACCGCTCATTTTCATCTTCATCTCTACCTGCATCTTCTTCAACCTTGATATAGCAATATCAATTTCTCCACCTTCATTTTCTTGTCGATCTGAGTTGAGAAGAGACACTCTCTCCCTCTTCATCTTCAAATCTCTCATATCTCTTCCTCTTTCCCTTCCTCTTCCCCTTCCTCTTCTCTCGATCTCGTCTCTGATGCCTGAAGATCCTCGTTTAGACAACACACCAGATCTGTTGGGTTTGCTTCTTGGTGATTTGATACTATGAGTATGAGGACTTTGATTTAGCAACTCAGGGGTTACGGTTGTGCAGAGGGAAGAAGAGGGATGTTGGGTCTAAGAGGAGAGGTTTGTGGGTTCCATGGTTGGCGCAGGTTTATGGGTTCCTGGGTTATGATGGTAGATATGTTTAAAGATGAGGAATAAGGGTGGTTCTAGGCATGGTTTCTTCAATTTGGATTTTTCTGGGTTGTTGGATGAGGATGAGAGTTTTTGGGTAAGAGATTAGTTAATTAGGGCTGAGATTAGTTAATTAGAATTTAATGAGGGATTAATTTTGATTTTCAATTAATCATATGAGTTGGAATTAGTTGGTATTAAAAAAAAAAAGTCACGTGGTAAAGGTGATTAGGACAAAATTGAGCTCTGACACACTTTGGCCTTAATTGAATTAAAAAAAAATTCTAAGGACCCAATTTGACGCAAAAATTTTCTAGGTCCTGGATTTGATTCCCTTTGTAATCTCAGGGGCCTTTGGACCCTTTAAGCCTTTTTAAAACTTATTTGTTTATCTCAAATTTTAGGAGATTAGGGGAATGGAAGACCCCTCCTAACTCAATTTTGTACCCCACCAAAATTGAGGGAATGAAGGGATATATTTTGTTGGACGAAAATATTATCCTTTATATTTAGAGTAAAATACACTCACCCCCCTCAAGATTTGCAAGAATGACACTCCACCCCATTCTTTTTTTAAATCTACACTCCACCCCATTTTTTATAAAGGAAAAATTTAGTGACGAAAACAAATTCGTCACTAATAAAAAATAATTACTAATTAGTTAAAATTTAAATAAGTTTAATGCATATACACTATCATACATTAATTTATGAAAATAATTTTACTGAATTAAATTTAAAAAAATAATCCACTCTGTCTGTTAAGTCCACGTCCCATCTGTCTCCAAATTATATTTCTCACCACAAACGGTCACCACCAAGCCTTTGCTCCCTTTAACACGACGGCCACTGTCCCAGAATGTGAAACCCCATGACACCACCATGCATCAAAGTTTTGTTGCGACCTGAACCACAGAACGTGAATCGCACATTCCCAAAGCTACCTGTTCAACTACTTCTTGTGAACTTCACCCCCTTTAAGTTGCGAGCGAACGCTCTGTTGGTTTAAGATGTCGTTGGATTTTGTTAAAAACGGTGCTCCACCGCATCGTTGGGTTCTAATAACCTCTGATCCACTTCATATTTCTTAATTTTGTTTCTCTATTTTCTTCACCCATTTGTCTTGCTTTTTGGGTCTACAATCCAATTTTCAAAATTTGAGGTATAAAGAGATTATTTTTATTAAAATTGAATTATTACCAAATATGAAAACACAAGCATGTTTCCCTATGTTCGAGATATGGTTTGTAAACCGGTCGGGTGTGCTATTGCAGAATTTGCATTGTGAATTTACAGAGGAAGACCGCGATTGAGAGAATGAGGAGGACTGTGATGTTTTCATTTTTAAATTTATTGGATTATATTGAAAATATTTTTTGAAATTATTGATTAACAATTTAAATAATAACTAATTATTAATGAAGAATATTTTTCGTCACTAAATTTGCATCTATATAAAATGAGGTGAGGTGTAGATTTTAGACAAGAATGAGGTAGAGTGTAATTCTAACAAACCTTGAGAGGGGTGAGTGTACTTTACTCTTATATTTACTTTCTCAAAAAATAAAGGCAAGAGAAAGGATATTTAATTTCTCCTCCCTTCTTGACCAAACATGATCAAAATTTATTTCCTCTGTTGGCCTTCCTTCTCCTCACCTCCATTAAATTCACTTCCTCATTCAAACCAAACGCATCCTTAGAGATGTAAGGGGATCCCGGTGCAACGTAGGGATGGTGGTCTCTTTCGGTTGTATTATATTCCCGTTTGGTCTGGTCTTTTGGGCTTTTCAATAAGATGGCTCTACAGATTATACTTAAAATAATTTTAATTAAGTTTCGTTTTTTTAATTATACCAATAAAAAAAGTTCTAATATTTTTTGTTATTATCTTTTTGAAACGCTTTTTGTTATTATGTTAACATACATTAAATTTGAATTATTCAATCGTAAGAATTGCTCAAACATACTAGTGTACTTAGTTTAATTTCCATTGTTGAGCCACTTGGCTTATACAATGAAGCAAACAAAGAAGTAAAGAGCATGCAGACGATGTCAAGAGGCAACTAATTAACTTAAACCTACTTGTCCTGTCTCTATATGAAGATAAGATTTTAGTTCTTTAGGTCTGGGTAGCATGAGCATCCTTGAGATCACTAGGCCCCATTGGATTAGGTAAGTCAAAACTCCAAACCACTCTTTAATAAAACTAAATTTAATACACGCGTTCTTTAGTTAATTTCGTTTTCCTTAACGTCAGATCTATGACTTTGGCGTTACATATTATTTTTAGTATATGGAGCTGAAAAAGCATCCATGGGGAATCTTCTAAAATCTTTGTGTGCATAAAATATATGAAAATTAAGTTTATGAATATGAAAAAAGAGTATAGGGGATACCAGGTCGTCTATAAATATCAATTGCGTGTTTGATAAAATATGTTTTCACGTCACCTTCAAAAGCTCCAAAATCACATCTCACTTGAAGCTTCAATGTGTAACTGAACAATTTGTGTCCCAACGTCTTCATTGAAATTTTCCAAACACACTCAATGTAGAGAATAAAGGACAAAATGAAGGGTGAAGACATTAAATTTCAATGGACATAGCTTCGCCGCAGTTGAAAATTGAAATCGCGTTACTTACACATATGCAATATATACTTGATCCATTTTCAAATTTGGGATTAATTTGTCAATCATTTTCTAGTGACCAGTTTGAACTTTGAAACACCAAAACAATTTTGTGAGCACGGCTACTAATTTTCAATGGTGTACATGCTAGGAAACATCCTCCGGATCGGATCTCATTTTTCTCAGATATCCATTAAAAATGAGATGATATGATACCCTTATGAAGAAATATATTATGGAGAAATATGGAAAATTAAAGCCAAAAGAAATGAAAAAGAAATACTAGAGAAATCACCTAAACCCCATTTTTCTATGATGGGAAAGGAATACTATTTGAGGGGAAGACAAAAGAGAAGCAAAGACCTATGGGAAAAGAAATGTATATCAATGTAAAAGAAAAAAAAAAGAAAAAGATTTTGATAACTTTGTGGTGTTCCCAATTTCTGGTATCACAACTTCTAATGGATCATCCAATCTGTGTGTTTATTTCTAATCCGAGATATAGATGTTCTTGTGCTGTATTATTATCTTGTGCCTTTTTCTAACTCTTTTTGTGTTGAGTTGTGCCTAGAGTTGGACAAAATTCAAATTAGAATTAAGAAGTTTAATGGTGGTTAAATGATGCTTGTGACATGTATGAAGAGTATGATATCATTGTGCGGAGAAGAAATTCTACAAGGCACGAAGAGTATGATATCATTGTGCAGCCTCTTTTTATTAGTCATGAATGATGGCTGCTAATTTTAAACCATAATAACTATAGGTAATATAGGGTGAAAAAGCTTCCCACTAATTTTCCTTGGAACTTTCTACATCAATTCAAGGTCAAATTATACTGTGTGTGTGAGAAGGCATATGAACTTCTAGATTTTGTAGTATGTGTCTGTCTATAGTAGGATTTCATAATTCTGAAGTAACATGTATGAATTTTTCATCCATCAAAAGAAAAAACATAATTGTTTTTTATTTTGGTAATAGCTACTAGCTAGCTATTATGGATAGTTTATCTCTAAATATTATTGTAGTACTGTACCAGAGTGCAGTGGACATAGAGATTAAATTAACCCATAAGTTTATAATGGCATTATGGATTCAGTGTGGTACTGTGGTTCGATTTAAGTTATGGAGAATCTTCAAGTAGGGGGTGGCTTGCAGGCGAAGTGATTGCTTCACTTCATTGTCTGAATGTAAAATTAATTCTTGAACATTTCTTAAATGCTTAGTGTATTGACTATATAGATTTAATGCTTATTTTAAGTAATGTCTAATTTTCACATATTAATTGTTGAACTGTTTGTTGTATGGTGCTTAGTTCTGCTACATTTAGCTGACAAAGGCATGATACATGAGAGGTGATGACATGATATATGGTCTATTGTTGTGATATGAGAATTTGTGGTTTTTTGTTGCTGAGACAAAAATGATCTATTGAAAATGGGAAAAGTGTTATAATTTTTGAGAATATGTGGTTTTCTGTTCCTGTAAAAGGAGTAAAAGACCATGTAAAGAGACCTGAATTTAAGTCTTACACAACAATTGATTAATACAATAACAAGACTCTTAATTTATTTAGTTAACTTTTTCTCTAATAAAAAGTCTAACCTTATTAAAACTTGCACTAATTGTTTTGAAACGGATAGCCTCCAGTTATTTCACCGTTGGACAAAGCCTCCGGATGGGAGGTCTTATCTTGCAGTTCTTGTTTGTGAATGTGTTATTCTTTGTCGTTTTTTTGATGTTGTTCGTTTTTCTTTTGTTCGTCGTTCTAGCAATACTGTTGTGGATTTTTTCGCCCCCTCATTCGTCGGTTTAGTGTGGATTGAGGAAGTCCCTCCGGCGGCTAGCCCGTTTGTAGTTTCTGACATTTTAACTTCGGTGCCTACCCGTTCTTAATGTTATTTGATATGTTTCAAAAATATATATATAATAATTTGAAGATTACTTTCATGTCTTTTATTAGATCATATATGTCACTTCAAATCTTACATACTTTCATTACTACTATATATCTAAATCACTATCATAAATTTAATTGAATTTGTCCCCGCATGAGAAGTGGCAAGAGCTGGAGACACCCTAGATCATATATGATATGTTTTAAGTTGCTGGTGTTGTGAATTTGAACCGATGCTTATTATATAATGTATATCTCTTACGTAAAACACTTAATTAAGCCAACAAATTTCGAAACTAAACCTCCGTGCATCGCACGGGTATAATCCTAGTACATTAAATTTCAATGGACATAGCTTCGCCGCAGTTGAAAATTGAAATCGCGTTACTTACACATATGCAATATATACTTGATCCATTTTCAAATTTGGGATTAATTTGTCAATCATTTTCTAGTGACCAGTTTGAACTTTGAAACACCAAAACAATTTTGTGAGCACGGCTACTAATTTTCAATGGTGTACATGCTAGGAAACATCCTCCGGATCGGATCTCATTTTTCTCAGATATCCATTAAAAATGAGATGATATGATACCCTTATGAAGAAATATATTATGGAGAAATATGGAAAATTAAAGCCAAAAGAAATGAAAAAGAAATACTAGAGAAATCACCTAAACCCCATTTTTCTATGATGGGAAAGGAATACTATTTGAGGGGAAGACAAAAGAGAAGCAAAGACCTATGGGAAAAGAAATGTATATCAATGTAAAAGAAAAAAAAAAAGAAAAAGATTTTGATAACTTTGAGTTTATAGATATAGAAAATTATATAAGTTATCCCAATTTGAGGAGCATATTTGCGTATGTTTTTAATTTAACATTTAATTCGACTTCTATATATACAATTTTTATAATACTACAAACTAGCGCTTTTACTCCGTGCGTTGCACGGCGAATATTGTTCTTTGAATAAGTAAAGAACATTGAGTGTACCCATCTTGGTCAAGTTCAATAGTTATCATTTTCTGCTTTGTACAATCTTTCTCAAACTCTTGTTCTCCACTTGCTCCAGTGAAAATTCTAATTACATCTGGTCAAAGACAAATAAAAATGTAAGGAAAAAATTAAGAACTATTGTTCAAAAAATCAAAAGGCTACAGAAGGGTTTATACCTTAAAGGAATGACGTATCAATGTCCTTATACATTATGTCACAAAGTGGAACGAAAGAGTATGGGGTTAAGTTGATAGTCTTGTTAGGAACCAATCGTTCAGAAGTATGAATATCAAAGTTGATATTGAATGGATGCGAGGTTGGACGAAAATCACGACCGCTTTCACCAATACCAAAGAATGCAATCTAATATACACGTCATTTACTTAGTAAAGACTAAAATCGATAAATCGGAGTCTTCCTAATTGAAGCTTGAATCTTAATACCTTGGAATTTTAAAAGTAAAAAAGATAAGAGATTTACCAACCATAAAAATGATATTAAAACAGGGTGAGTAATTAAAAAAATGTTATACCTTGTCATCCATTAGAACCATGCCCGGAGAAAAGGGGAGCTTCGAACCATATAAGCTCGGACTTAGCCATAAACGATTGACTTTTACAACAATAGTCCAGTTCTCATTGGAGGCATCGATTTTGGCGAGATCGTCGATTCTGGCAGCCATCAGAACAACGGTTAATTTCAAAGATATCAAGTGCTGGAAAATGGATGAAATGATATGTCATATTTGATGTTCCATTTGGCTAAAAATTATCTATAGACATATGATTTGTCATATTTGATGTTTGATTGTTTCCAAGTTCAAATAATTTTGAAAAACTCGCTTAAAATTTTGCTAAATATTTGACTGGAAAATACGAAATAATTCCTGCATTAAAATGTAATTAATTGTTTTAAATGGGGTTTTTAAAAAGAAAACGAATTTCACTTTTATTCCATATAGCATTTATTAGATCTTTTATGAGTAGACTACAAATTACTATAATTAAGTTGTTTATGTAAGGAAATTGAAGGAAATTAAAAATTAATTTCGAATAATAATTTCCTTAAATAGATAGCTAATGAATTTGATAAGTAATTATTTATTTAAAACTTTTTTTTTCATTTCAAAAAAGGAAATTATTTCAAAACATTTTTGCACCGATTCACGTCATTTATTAATTTATATAAGGAAATTGAAAGAATTAATGAATTAATTTCGAATATAATTTCCTAAAATAAATAATCAATGAATTAAAATTTAATTAATTATTTTACCTGGGGTTTTTAAAAAAACGATTGTAGCAATAATTGACTGGAAAAACGAAATATATACTGTATTAAAATGTAATTAATTGTTTTAAATGAGGTTTTTAAAAATAAAACGAATACAGCTTTTATTCCATATAACATTTATTAGATCTTTTATGAGTTGACTACAAATTACTATAGTTAAGTTGTTTATGTAAGGAAATTGAAGGAAATTAAAAATTAATTTCGAATAGTAATTTCCTTAAATAGATAGCTTTTGAATTTAATAAGTAATTCATTTTTTAAAATTTTCTTTCCATTCTAAAAATAGAAATTATTTCAAATCAAAGAAAACACAATTCATGTCATTAATTTATTTACATAAGGAATTTGAAGGAATTGATCAATGAATTTCGAATAATAATTTCCTTAAACAAATTTTTAATGCACTAAAATGTAATAAATTATTTCAAATGGGGTTTAAAAAAACGAATATAGCATTTAATGTCTTTTATGAGTGCAAATACAAATTAATATAATTAAGTGGTTTATATAAGGAATTTGAGGGAAATAAATAATTAATTTCAAATAGTAATTTCCTTAAATAGATAGCTAATGAATTTAATAAGTAATTAATTATTTAAAACGTTTTTTTTTATTTTAAAAAAGGAAGTTATTTCAAAACATATTTGCACTTATTAACGTCATTAAATAATTTATATAAGGAAATTGAAGGAATTAATGAATTAATTTTGAATATTAATTTCCTAAAATAAATAATCAATGAATTAAAATTTAATTAATTATTTTACATGAGGTTTAAAAAAAACGATTATAGCAATAATTGATTGGAAAAACAAAATAATTACTGCATTAAAATGTAATTAATTGTTTTAAATGAGGTTTTTAAAAAGAAAACGAATATAGCTTTTATTACATATATCATTTATTAGATCTTTTATGAGTTGACTACAAATTACTATAGTTAAGTTGTTTATGTAAGGATATTGAAGAAAATTAAAAATTAATTTCAATTAGTAATTTCCTTAAATAGATAGCTTTTGAATTTAATAAGTAATTAATTTTTTAAAATGTTTTTTTCCATTCTGAAAATGAAAATTAATTTAAATCAAAGAAATGATGCAAAACCATCAGCTTTATTCATCGATTTTCCACACAGGCAAATTATGTATTTTAAGAATATATGTCGCTGATGCCCTGAAATGATGGAAATTAATAAAAAATGTTTGTAAGTATATAAAATTACACAACCTCAATGTATAACTTGCATTTCAAAACAGAGACTCGTTCATTATTGGAAAAAATTGTAAACACATGTAGAATGAAAGATTTGAATCCATCTAAAATATTAACATATAATCGTAAAAGAAGCAATTGAAATATAAACCGTAATTTATTAATAAACCTTGAAAACTAATATGCAAAACATAAATCCAAACACTTTCCATTTCTTGGTATTGAAAACAAAAATAAATGTCAAAACTAACTTGAAATGTAAAAAGCAGTAGCAAAAGAGAGATGGTTTATCATCAATCTTTATTCTTGTTCTACTTGGATAACAAATATGAGAACCATGAACGGAAAGCTTATTTCTCCTCCTTAACAAATCTTTATTATTGTTCTACTTGGATAACAAATTTATCATCACTTTCTATTCATCATATCTTCTCCTTCTTGACAACTTTCAAAAGCTTATTTCTCCTCCTTCACAACTTTCAATACATTTTGTTGGCAATCATCAAGTACAATTGAGAAAGACAACAACTCAGTATTAGTTAACGGAACCAAATCAGATGTAATAGGTCAATTGAATAGAAAGTGCGAAAAAATACGTTTTGATATGAAAACGTTGAAACTTCATACTTGCAGAAAGGGATGGCAAAAACACATTTTGAACATGTGATGAAATCAGCAATAAGAATGTTGATTTATAGGAAATGATTTTGAAAATCACATTTAATGGGGGACAACCAAACCAAATTATAGGGAAATCAATGCAATTAATAAATTTGTGAGAATTGTTGTGGCTGTGACACTTGTCAGCCAGTGAGGGGGGTGAGATGAGAGTGCATCTTGGAAAGCCATGTGTCTAATTCTTTTGGATAACGCTGTTCTTTTATAAAATACTAGTCATTTTCACCCGTGTGTTGCACGGCGATTAAGTTTATTTTGTAGATATATTTGTAGAATACCAAATAACATAGAGTAGGTTTAATCATGTATGTGAATAGACCAACGTAAAAATTTTAAATAGACTTCGTTGTATGACCTACCGATGTCAACACATGAACAATTTTTTTTTTTTGAAAGCGAAATGAATATTAGTAAGAAAATGCTTCAGGCAAAATAACTTAAGGCAAGAGTAACGTACAATCTGAAACAGAATGATTCCTGACAAAACCAAGTGCTTAACAGTGCACCAAACCCACCACCAACCCGCATGATGGCTTCTAACATGTTCCCAAGAAGGAGCTGAGCCTCGTTAAAACCTTACTGAGAAAAACCCATTGGGAAAAAAACCCAGCAAGAAAAAAGAGTACCACCAACTTGGGAAAGCCACCATGCAACTATAAAACATGAGAAATAGCCCAAAAAGCAACTGGAAATTCGTGTACAGTAAAAACAGCAATATTCCAATCTATATAGCATCAAAACAGCTAATAGAAACAACAACCATACGAAACAGCAACAACTGCAATCAGCAAAACAGCATCCAACAAACCCAAACAGCAACCAACAGACAGCAAAACAGCAAACCGGACCAGAGGAACAGCAACAACAGCTTCAGCAACAAAAAGCAGAAATCTACAACAGCAACAACAATCGCAGAAAACAACAAACGGCTAACAGGAAAACAACAATATTATAAATCCATGTTTTTACAGAATGCGTTGCAAAATCCAACAAATTAACAAATGACAAAAATGTCAATAGCATGATCGCTTAATAGAACTTGCTGACCATGTTCAGTGATAATGACTTCGTCCTAGATGTTCCATTTTGCTACCAATTCAATATTTGAACAACATAACCTACAATGGAAAAAGTAGATATACCAATAATAATTAGTAAGCAATACAAAGATGAACTTGATATATCATTTGAAAATTAAAAACAAACCTTGTAGCAAATGAATTATCCTTCAAGTTAGATGGTCAATAAGCTGCTTTACTTTTATTTTTACTGTCAACAATTAAAATAAAGACACTATCAGATTTGGTATTTAAAAAAATATAAACCCAACAAAATTATAGTAAAAAACAGCACTTACATATCAAATATTTTCAAAGACTTCTTGGTAGACAACGTTATGGGTAGTGTTAGAAACTACTCCTTGGTCATCAAGGATTAGTATCTTCAAACCTTTTCTAGATTTAACCCTTGATAGTGCAACATATAATTGTCCATGAGTAAAGACATGCCTTGGCAAATACAGTCCAACATGAGATAAAGACTGTCCTTGACTTTTATTTATAGTCATTGCAAAACATAAAGTAACAGGGAATTGTCTACGCTGGAATTTGAATGGAATATCAGAATTAGATGGAGTTAAGCTCATCCTTGGAATAAAGGCTGTTTCTCCCATCGTGTTTCCGTTTAGAACAGTAGCAACAATTATATATTTAGTCAAAGCGTTGACTATCATTCGAGTGCCATTACACAACCCTGTAGCTTGGTCAATGTTTCGAATGAGAACACCGACTTTTAGTTTAATCTGATGGTTTGGGATTCCGGAGCATTTGTAATCATTTAAGAATTCAGATGTAAACCATTTCGCATTGATACCCGAATCTTCATTGGACTTGCATGGAGTATCACAACTCAAGTACTCTGTTTCCTCCCCAAGAATCATAGCTAACATAAAGTTGTTTATTTCCTTTACATTTTCAAGTGTTGGTGCAAGGATTGCTCTTTCTTGGAAGAATGAATTTTTTTCCAAATTCATCAAAAGTTTCGGATATGAAAAATTTACTATTTCAAGTAATGGATCCTTACACGGTTCAATAAGAAGATCTTGAGGAATCTCAATGAGTGATTCAGCTTCATCAATGGTTGTAACTGTTCCATCTCCCACTTGAAGCAACCAATCAGCAAACTCTTTAATTTATGCTGCTGAAGAAGATGAGTTAGCATTCTGCAATCTCATATTAATAGTCAACTTCATTACCTTGCAATGCTTCCATAGATATGAAGAATTGATAGCAGAACCCACAATTTCCGAACGGCTTCCTTTGGAAATAACTGGGAGTATTTGTCTAAAGTCGCCTCCTAGTACCACAACTTTCCCTCCGAATGGAATGTCATGACCATAAGTAGATCTAGTTTTCATAATGTCATTTAGAGATCTGTCCAAAGCTTCAAAGCAATGTTTGTTCAACATAGGTGCCTCATCCCAAATAATTAGGCTTGCTTTTTTCAATAATTCAGCTTTTGGGGAACCTTGACGGAGATTACATGTTGATATCTCATTTATTGAAATAGGAATAGAGAACCTAGAATGAGCAGTTCTACCTCCGAGTAACAACAGCGATGCAATTCCGCTGGATGCGACATTTAACACAATAAGGCCCCTTGAACGCAAAGCAGCAGATAAGGTGTTCCAAACATATGTTTTCCCAGTTCCTCCAAAACCATATAGAAAAAAGAATCCCCCATTATCAGATAATACAACATTCAAAACATTTTTATAAACTCCCTCTTGCTCTGAAGTAAGGCAACAAACCAATTCTTCATGAATCTTAAGCATTTCATCTTTATTGTAATTCAACTCATCTGCAACGAATCTATTTTCAAAATTATGAGCTTCAGTAAATTTAGGATATGGCAAACATGGAAATTTCTTCCGTGACCTTCCATTTCCTTGAAGAATTTTTTCAATCTCTATCAAACATAGGTTCTTTAATTCTTCATCATCTATATGCAGATCTGAATGAAAGCACAAATATAATAGTTAATTTCAATTTCATTACCAAGACATATTGGTAAAGTTTATTAAGTCGTTTCATTACCAAGACATATTGATTAATTTAATTATGGAATATTTACTATTCGTGTATTAGTATTAATTTACCGAAGCATGTTAGAATCAATTATGATTGTTTTAAAAAAAATAGAATAAACATAAATGTAAACATTGAGCAGTGTCTTAAGTAAATTAAAAAGGATTGAATACCTGGAATGTTGAGAGTTTTCCTTCTGTCATATAAAATGCCATCACATAAAAGAGACCAAGACTTTCTCCAAACTTCTTGTGGCCTAGAAATCAGGTTTGTCATCAGCATTTAAGAAAAAAGTTTCCTTAGCTGAGTTCCAGATCCAAGTTCGCTTGAAATTGAAATTCCATCAACATACTCGCGGTCATCCTCCAACAATCACATTGCTTCGCATGCATCATGGAAAGTGGGATAAACCAAACCCTTAACAGTTCTTATGCTTTTAAAACTGTCACAACCTTTTTGCCGTGTTAGTAAAACACGCATATAGTAATTTTCTCCCATTCCTGGAGCAATAAACTGCAACCGATTTTTGAGAAGAATAATATATTAGGCCAAAAAAAGGCCAAATCTAAATATAATAATAAAAAGCTTGCAAAACTTTGATATTGAAATTTCGTAATATTTATTGGTAAAATCAAAATAATGTTAAGAATCTAATAATATATAATACAATACTAAATTATGAAATGAAAATTACCTGCAATCGTAATACTGTTTGATTTCATCATGTTGTTCAGATTTGTTAGTTTTGGTGCCATCATTGGATATCTGAATGTTGACTCTATCCGGTCCTTTGTTAATATACTTGAATAGATATTTGATAGCATTTGACTTATTGCAGTACTCAACATTGATGTGTCCTTGATATCGCATAAGCAGGCGGGGATTATAAGGCACAACAAATCCATTATCAAGAGGACTCCTTTTTTGTAAACTGTTATCCCAATTCTTCTTCTTTTATAAATGGGATATCCATCATCATCAACTGTGGTGCAATTCTGGAATTTTTTTGGAAAGTGTTTAGAACATTTTCCATCAGCCATGCAAACAGACTTCGGATCAACTACCCCACATGGACCATGCATCATATATGATGAAACCGCCTTGTATAAACTAGGATAAACATCAGGATAAGGAAGCTCTGCAGCAACATGTTTGTCTATATCATCACTTGTTCTAATTTTATGCTGCGGTTGAAGCCACAAAAGTATGTGTGCGTGAGGTAAGCCTCGCTTTTGAAATTCTACCGTATACATTCCTGCCATAAAAGAATAAAGTTGAACTATCAACTTTCAAATAAATGAATAAAAGAAGTTGATTAATAAATTCTAAATAAGTAATAATTGATACTACCTGCATCAACCTTTCCAAATATCTTTCCTTTTCTTAAATCGGACATAAGGTTGTCAAGCTTCATCTTGAAAACATGGACACAAATATCTGGTCTATCTTCTGCCTTTAAATTTCTATGACGGACAAACCTCTGTATCTCACCCCATCCAGAATTTCAAGTAGCAGTTATAAATAAATTGGGTAACCGAACTTCTTGCAAATAGCCATTGCATCTTGACAATTATTGAAAATATAGCGGCGACCGCCAGTAAAAGAAGGCGGTAAGATAATTCGCTTACCAACTGATGAGGGATCAGTTTCTCCATTGTCTATTGCCTCTGCTACACCATTTAAATAATCAGCTCTGATTGTTCGTTGGTTATTCCTTATATAAGAAAGTCGGTTGGCTTCAATCATAGTATAAGTGTCCACCACAAATTGTTGAAACAATCTTCTTGAATTCAAAAGTGAACCAAACTCATTATTTCTAGTTTGGAGGCGAAATGCGATGAATTGCCTCAAAGAAACAGTGTGTATTTTATAAGTACCCAGGTTTCTGAATAGATCACTAATAGGGATGTCCTCACGAAATCCATCTTCTCCATAAGGAAAAAGTAAAGGGTACTGCAGTGGGATGAATGCAGTATGCATCTCGTGGATTTTTGTCAAGAAACCATCTCTCAATTTAACAACAACATCCCTACCGAATTGCATGTCATCAAGGTCACCAACGATCAAAGCTGCAACCTCATCAGCAGTAGGCATATTATAGGTTCTCAGATCCTTTCCCCTTGCTCGAAAAAGACGCACAGAGAGTTGAGAAGTATCATCAGAAGATAGATGATCACGAACCTGCCAGAAAACTCTAGCAAGCACATTGGTTTGGTCAATCAAGTTTTTTAAATCCTCAACCAATGAATTATCAAGCCCTTTTCCAGCACCATTAGAGCTTCACAAAGTTTAAAAAAATACGATTAAATAATTACCAATAAAGATATACATGACATAATATATAATGACAATACTTATAAGCTTTAACTTTTGTCTTACCTTAGAATTTTCATCCGATTTGTTGTTTCGTTCTGTGTATCGTATATATACAATTGAGCAAATTTTGGCGGTTGACCTACTTGCGAAATTAAGCTTCCTATTCGATGATAGTTTTGACCGCATAGGAAAAATTGTGGAGGCCCACCTCCGTCATTAATAGAAGTTTGTACCTTACCACCCATAGAGGTAAATGCGAACATGTTGTATGTCCTTAAAATTCTTAACTCTTGGATCCTTGTCTGTTCATAAATCCAGTAATAAAGATGGCGGGTTGCGTAGGTAAGGAAGGGTAACTTTCCCTTTTAAACAACACAATAAAAATGCAGCTTGTCCGGAGGATTTTATTTTCCCAGTTTTCTCATCAGGCCACATTAGTGCATTACAATAGTTACAAATAGACGTAGGATCACCCAAGTCTAGTATTTCTGCAAATTATATTAAAAAGAGCTCTTAATAAATTATAAAGACAATAATATATTAAAACCATTTGCAAATAAATATCTTTAAAAAGATGAAATAGTTAACCTGTATCTTCAGCCTTTTTAAGCAAAACAATAATGTTTGGAGGTATATCTGGGATGGGCTCTTCTAATGGTTCATTGTCCTCATAATGAGCATTTTCTGCATCTACTTGTAATAATCCATTCAACCAAAGGTTAGATATAAGAGTTATAATGGTATCTATATAGCAAAATAATAACCATGGTAGATAGTAACTTAAAATATGGAATGCTAAAGGAAAAGATATTTAAAATAACCTGACATATCATCATCGCTGCTTAGTGTTCCGTCATGCATGTGTGAATTTACGGGGACGACATTATTTCTCATTTCAGTTACTTGACTTGTTTCAATTCCTGGACTATTCATCACAGTTACATTCTCTGACAATTTGGGAGCTCTCAACTGCTGCAATTTTAAACTTCTATCTAGTCTAGCTTGATAAAACTTATATTTTCTCTGAGCAAGGTAAGCCGATTGTTCACACTGTCCATTTGGAACACTCTCATTCAAAGTCAAATTTATAGCACTCGACGTACCCGTTTCAGCACCTTCAAGAGAAAACGACCTAATTGAAAATAGTCTAGTGCTAGTTTTGGCTTGCCTTGATTTCGTAACAACTTGTTTTCCCTTAGCACTTGTTCCTTTTGACTTTGAATGAGATGCAAGATTATTTGTAATTGTTGAAAGAGGACATCTACTTGAACCTACATCATTAAAATTTATATGAATGAAAGTGTAAGAAAATCATGTGTATTTGTAAATACTATAATACAATTAGTCAAACCTTGATGATTAGACAGATCCTCATTAATGTTGCCCTCGATCTGAATCAGCCTTGCAGATTTATTACCCATTTTCTGCTGCGAGAGTACATATTTTCTCTTTGATCTGGCTTCTTTTGAAGTAAAAGGGGTACTGTAGTTGGAATTTTCAACTAATAAGGGGGGCACTGCTATAGATAGATAATGGAGTTCTGTCAATAATGCTGGAACCTACAATAAAAAATTATAGAATTAGATGAGATGTTACCAACGATAGTGATTATAACCACTCTTAAAAACAAAACAAAAAAGCATATACATTACCAATGATTGGAGAATTTTCATCGTTTGAAAGGGGCTGTGCATTTGGAACACTCTCATTCAAAGTCAAATTTATAGCACTATGCAAACCAGTATCAGCACCTTCAAGAGAAAATGACGTAATTGAAAATAGTCTAGTGCTAGTTTTGGCTTGCCTTGATTTCGTGACGACTTGTTTTCCCTTAGCACTTACTTCTTTTGACTTTGAATGAGATCCAAGATTATTTGTAATTGTTGAAAGAGGGCATCTACTTGAACCTACATCATTCAAATTTATATGAATGAAAATGTAAGAAAATACTGTGTATTCATAAATAATGTACTTAAATTAGTGAAACCTTCATGATTAGACAACTCCTCATTAATCTTGCCCTCGGTCTGAATCAGCCTTGCTGATTTATTACCCCTTTTCTGTTGCGAGATAACATATTTTCTCTTTGTTCTGGCTTCTTTTGAATTAAATGGGGTACTGTAGTTGTAATTTTCCACTGATAAGGGGGGCACTGCTATAGATGAAAACGCTAATGGAGTTTTGTCAATAATGCTGGAACCTACAACAAAAAATTATAGAATTAAATGAAATGTATACCAACGATAGTGATTATAACCACTCTAAAAAATAAAACAAAAAACCATATACATTACCAATGAATGGAGAATTTTCATCGTTTGAAAGGGGCTGATGTGCTTTAGCAATGAAATTTTTCGCACCGCTATTGATTACTTGATGGGTATGAGTTTTGGAAGAGCTTGTTGATGGAGTTGAGAATGATTTTCTTGAAATTGTAGCAGGTGTGTGTAGAGCTTGGGTATTGATATCTAAGGTAGAAAAATTAGGCTTAGAATAACTTGATGAAGTACCACAATTTCTTCTGTTTGAAAATACTGCCTTTCTCTTTGCCCTGTCCTCACCAGAACCTCCATTCTTGCTTGGTACCATGGAGTATGTGAATACAGAATGCTAACCACTGTTCATTATATATATTTTTTGTTTCTGAAATGTGTAGGTGCTGACTTAATTTTTTTCTCAATTATTAATTTTTATTTGTTTGCATGATTACAAACCAATTTAACGAAAATTATGGCTCTGCTTTTGTCCATATAATTGTGAGGCATCTCATATTATGGCCGAAAGTTGCAAAAAAAAAATCAATTTAAAATTATTTCCGCAATAATGCTCAATATTCTGTTTGACGGAAGCTGATTTTCAAAATAAATGCAGTAAATCATTATTTCTAAGCACAATATTCTTAATTGATTCACTAATTATTAGCTTTTATTTATTTTCATAATTAAAAACTTGTCAAACGGTAAATTGCTACCCGAGCTTAATTGTCCATAAAATTAAAAAGTCAAATGCATTGATAAGTTTTTTACGGAAATAGCGTGGAGTTATGTTTGGACTAAATCAAGCATTTATGGTTGAAAGATTAATATATCATTTAACTTGAATTCATACAAAAGCATTTAACTTGAATTCATACATAGTTTCTTAAAAAGTCATACATAACTTCTGGCATTGAATGGGCCGAATGGAATTGTCCATTGAATGTTAGGCAAAAATTATGTCAATCAAGTGAATGGACCGAATGGAATTGTGAAGTCAAGAATTTATTACCAAAACAATAGTAACTTAAAAATGTCAAGCAGCAAAACAATAGTAACGTGCGTTGCTATTATTAAATGGGTATATTAATAGTAATTTTTTGAATTTGTTTTCTCTGGAAATTATTAAATGAGTATATTAATGTGTGAATTAAATGCGCGAAATGCTCTCTGACTGTGACACTTGTCAGCCAGAGAGATGGGTTTGAGGGGAGTAATTCTTAGAGTGACATGTGTTATAAAATAGTGGATAACGATTTTGTTTTATAAAGTATATAGATATAGATGTTGTTATAAAGCCAAAATAATTATTTTTATTATTATGCTATTAATTTTTATTAATATTCAATTATCTTAATTATTTTATATAATATTTTTTAAAGAAAAATGATAGGACTCGGAGAGACACATTTAAACTTACCGGACAAAGTGTCCATGATATACTCGGAATCTCCGATAAAAGAGGATTGCCTCCTCTATCACTCTAGTGGAAGGCAGTAGAGACCCACTTGAGATTCTCATATGCAAGGCCGGGATTGGAAATAACACCTTTGGGGTGAGACTCACTCATAAATAACACCTTTGTTTCCATTCTCTGTTTGTTTTTGTGATGCTCTGTTTGGTCTTCTTGGTGGTGAGCTTTAGGCTTTTAATTTATGTACTCTTTTTCCTTCACTAAATTTTTTCCAATGAGATTTTCCTAGTAAGGTTTTAATGAGACATACTTCTAAAAGTCTAGCTTCCAAGAGGGTCAACAAGTGCATTTGAGTTGTAATTTTATGTGTTGTTTTTTAGCTTTCCTTGCTACTTTCTCCTTGTATTAGGTTGAAGTACCCCTTCTACTTCTTATCAATATATTGTTTGGCTTATCAAAAAAAAAAAAAGAAACCAACTCATGTTACTCCCACAATAGATTAAAAATATTTTGTATTATTTTTTGGATAAGTAAAAAAATACTATGAAATAACTCATACCATTATTAAATAAAAGGATATCTACGCACAATGGGTAACTCAGTTGGCACCGTTGAATGAGTGTGCTGGAAGGGTTGAATTTCCGCACAATACATCCGAGCGGAGGAATAAAGAGTCTTAACTGTGATTAAATCCCGAATTTGAAATAGTCAACGTCGGTTGGTGAAACGATACCGAATGATTTATAAAAAATATATTTTCTATCACTCATATACATAAAAGGGGTATTTATACATTAAATTTTAAGGCAATTTCTCTAGTACCCCTCTAAAAATAAAAATGAAGAACTCGATACCTTTTGTTTTAATTTGTCATATTTTCTTGATTATAAACTTTTTAAATTTACAATATAGTCTTCTGTATTCTAAAAAGTGAACTAAGAGATAGGTACATACTCTTTCCTTTTAAATAGGTATACTCGAGCAACGCCCTAAATTTGATTATATTTACTTCAATATATAGCCTTTTTCATATTAATTTATTTGGTTTTTTACTTTTGTGTTTTCCGAGGGAAATAGGCCAATGATATAATATGTAAATAAAAATTAGTATAAACACTTTTTACGTTAAAAAAAGTATAAACACTTTTCATCATAGAAATTTTTTCAAAACCTTTGTATTTTTCATTCAAACAATTTCATTTGAATCGGGTAAAATTACTATGAGATACAAAACTCTCTCTACAATATGCTAGAATTTTATGGCTTGTTTGGTGGTCACAACAGGATAAAATATGACAGAATAGTAATCATATTTTGTTGTTATTTGTTGTTTGTTGCGCCAGCAAGATAGGATAGTACTATCTTGTCTCCTATTCTATCTTGTTCATCATGTGTAAAAGTTATGCTGAAGGAGGAGTTATGATAGAACTAATCATAATAGGATAGGGATACCAGTTATATATTTTCTTTCAGTATCCTAACTCCAAATTAATTTATTTTAATATTATATAATTTATAAAAATATTAATTAATAAATATAAAAATATTAATTTAACTAAAATAAAAAATTATTAAAATTATTAATTAAAAAACAATGTATTAAACTGACGCATCAAATACGTCAGACATATTCCCCGTGCAACGCACGGGTAAAAAAACACTAGTAAATAGTAAAATAGACTACTCACTTACAAATATTGATTTATTAATAGTAATAGACTAATTTAATATTTTCATCTCCTATTATTTAAAAATTATTTATCTACTTATATAATAATTTAAATATAAAGTACTTTTGAAAGAATAATATTTTTAATTTAGTTAGTTTTTATTGTTTATCATGTGTCACATCTAAGTGAAAATCAACTGGTTACAAATATTAATTTTTAATAGTAATGGACTAATTTTCTATTTTCATCTCGTATTATTTAAAATTATTTATCTACTTATATAATAATTTATATTTTAAATAGAAAGTACTTTTGAAATAATAATATTCTTAATTTAGTTAACTTCTATTGTTAATTATTAGAGTTTAATGGATATGCACGGTTAGTGTAAAACAGTTTTACACTGACAACCAATCACAACATGCCATATAAGTGAAATAATATCTTTCATCTTAAATTTTAATTAAAACAAGAATATATTTATTGATGTGGCGGAATTCAATTGGGCGACTGAAAGTTTACACTGACAGTGTATACCCATTAAATTCTAATTATTACGTGTCACAACTAAGTGAAAACCAATTGGTTAACTGCATAATTTTATTTAAAATATAAACTATCTTCAAAACAACAAAATAAGCTAATTAATAAAATAAAATTAATTATATTATCTTATTTTATTGCTATTCTGTTCACATATCATATCTATCGTATGATGTCTTGATGACCAAACTCGTCCTTAATTACTAGCTAAAAGTACTTAAATGCAAAGTTAGAAAGTTAGTTGGAAAGAACATTCTATGTTGCACTATAGCATTACGCAACCTTGAATACTTGGCACATGCGATTGATGATAAGACAGTTTATCAAACAAAATAAATTACATCCTGATGGTGACTCTTTCAAGTTTTAACCATTAAAGTCAAACATTGAAAACTTGATGCCATCTTATATATTCCACATAACCTGCTCCAAGACTAGTTCATGTTCCCACCCACTTTCTTGCTATACATAGCAGAGAAACACACAACAATAGAATTGAGGAATATCAATTAAGCATTTTGCAGTGATCACACATTCCACACATACTTTTTGTGCTTTTCTGATACCAAAAATGGCAGATCATCAGAGAATTCATCCAGCTCATGATGTGGAATCACCAAACACACCAACAGCTCCATTGGTGCCAGAAAATACTGCAAAATCTGATAGTGGTGATCCTACAACACCTCTTCCTCAACGCACTCATCCAGTGATGTATTCCAACCCACCAAAGAAAAGAAGAAGCTGCTGCTGCAGATTCTTCTGCTGCATTTTCAGCACTCTGCTGATTCTGATAATTGCAATTGCCATCACAGTTGGAGTACTCTACCTTGTGTTTAACCCAAAGCTACCCAAATACTCAGTGGACAAGCTGAGAGTGACCCAGTTCAATTACTCTGAGAGTAACAGCCTTTCTGTCACCTTTAATGTGGCAATCACTGCCAGAAATCCAAACAAGAAGATTGGGATATACTATGTGGGTGGAAGCCACATAAGTGCTTGGTATGAGGACACAAAACTATGTGAAGGGTCTTTGCCAAAATTCTACCAAGGTCATAAAAACACCACTGTGCTTGATCTGCCTCTGACAGGGGAAACTCAAGATGCCAGTGGTTTGCAAAGTTCACTGCAGCAACAGCTGCAACAGGTTGGGAATATTCCCCTGCATTTGAGGGTGAATCAGCCTGTGAGGATTAAGCTTGGTAAGTTGAAGCTCTTCAAAATCAAGTTCAGGGTTAGGTGCAAGCTTGTGGTGGATAGCCTTGGTGCTAATGATGATGTTAGAATTTCCAATAGTAGCTGCAAGTTCAGGCTTAGGCTGTGAATTATATTGCGATTGCTGCTGTTTCGCGGAATTAAGGACAAGTGCTGGTTGATGCCGGCCGGAGTTTGCAGTCCTGATGCCCATGTGGTGACTCCAAAATCCATTATGTTGCTGTTGCAATTGCATTTGGGGACCATGATCTGAATCCATATGACTTCTTTTGTGCATATATTTGTTAGTATTGATTAGTAGAGTATATGCCATTTTTATGCTACCATTTGTTTTTATTCTTTTATGTTTTTTGTCTGATTGAGATTTTTCATAAGTGATGGGGAGGATTAGATGTGGGCTTTTCCTCTCCATCTACACTTCTAGATACAGTTTCTGTACTTTGATTCTATTTCTTCAGCCTCTTTCTTGCTCAGCATATAATATTATATATCATATCATATATGTTCAATACCAAATTTTGTTAGCTTATTCTGCACTTCCTAACACAAACACAACAGACAGCAATTTATAGACAGTATATATCTTGTTTGTTCTTGTCCTATAGTTGGAATCTGGTTTTGATGAGTATGATTTTTTTTTTTGGTTCATGTGAATCACACACAATTTCTAATAGGAAAATATTATAAATATATGGCTTAAATAACCTTTTGGTCCTTGAAATTGTAAAGGGAATCAAATCTGGTCCTTGTAAAATTTTCGCATTAAATTGGGTCCCTAAAATTGTTTTTTAATCTAATTAACTCCTTTTGCTCAATTTTGACCGGTCAACAGTCCAGTGGCAAGCCTAGTCAGCTAAGGACGGCCACGTGGATTTTTTCACATCAATTTTAGTCCCTTAAAAAAATATTTTAATCAATTTTAGTTTCTGTTCTTCCACCTTCATGTTCTTCCACTTTCACCTTCTTCCTCTTTCTCCATAACTCAAATCACATAAATTCAAAAGGAAGAACAAGGTGAATGTGATAAACATATAGTTTTTTTTAGGGTTTTGAATTTCTAGGTTTAAGGATTTGAGTTATGGAGGAAGAGGAAGAAGGTGGAAGAGGAAGGTGGAAGAACAAGGACTAAAATTGATTAAAATATTTTTTAAGGGACTAAAATTGATGTGAAAAAAGTGCATGTGGCCATCCTTAGCTGACTAGGCTTTCCACTGGACCGTTGACTAGTCAAAATTGAGTAAAAGGACTTAATTAGATTAAAAAAACAATTTTAGGGACCCAATTTGATGCGAAAATTTTACAGGAATCAAATTTGATTCCCTTTACAATTTCAAGGACCAAAAAATTATTTAAGCCTAAATATATTTAACTGTTGAACTTTCTTCATTGGATATGTAATCAGATAGGTTGAAATGTTGAATAACTATCATTGTAAATAGTTTCATGAGAGTTTTTTTTTTTTTGAAATGTTCATGAGAGTTATTAAAGCAACAATTGTAATCAGTTTTTATAAAACTCTAAAGGCATTTAACGATTTTTACATTAAAAAGGAATAACAATTCTTATGAGAACAAGAGTCTCGTAAATAGAGCATGTTATGTCTTTTTTTATATAAAAAAAAATTGTTTAAATTTATCTTAAATTATATTATATTAGGATCTCACCCCACCACCCCCTTCCTTCCCGAACCTCCTCTCCACCACCCTCCCTCCCCTCAACCTCCTTCCCTCCGCCACAACCATCACTAGATTTTCTCCTCCCTCCCTCACCAGTCAGCATCCCTCCATTCCTCCACCTCCTCTCAATCACCCTCTCTCCCCTCAACCTCCCCCTTCCACCAAATGTGTTGGTGAACAATTCTCAGAGAAACAATCATCCGGTCGCCCATAAATAATACGAAAAAAAAAAGTGAAACACAAAGAAAAAGTGAGCAAAAATGTATCAAATTTGGTGATATTATTTAGAAAATGAACACATCACACAAAATTATCTATGTACACGTTTGGATACATTGTGAAAATCATGAAGAATCAAAATTACGCAATTTCTATTAGTTTTTTGGATTGTCCAATGTAATTTTACGGACATTGTAATTTTTCGTTGTACACCCTTCGATCACTATTATAAGTAAAAGTTAGTTTTTTAGATTCATTTAATAAATAATGTATATGACCATTTTAATGACCACATACATCATTTATTGAATGAATCTAAAAAGCTAACTTTTACTTATAATAGTGACCGGAGGGTGTATATCCAACCATGCACATTATATATAATTGATCAGCCATTTAAATACTTTTTAAGGTACCTTGAACTTCATTTTTGCTTTTGTAACAAAGAAAAACAAAAAAACCTATAAAAGAAGTCCCTCACATCTTATGGAAAATGGATTGAAAGGGAATTTGGCTCTTTCAGCAAAACCTGGGATGAGACACGGAAACAGTTAGATGGAATCCTAGTACATGTAAAAGAACAAAGCAACGGCTCTTGATTGGTACTAGGTGAAGATGGAATCTTGCCAAAAACCTTGATTCGCTGTGAATCCCCTCAGGGAACCATCTTCGAAATACTTGCACCATGGAATCATCAAAGCAAGTGAGTTCCTCTGCAATCAGGAAGTTCAGTACTCCAGTTCCTCTGCAAGGAGCACCATGAACTTGCGTTCCAAATCAACCTTTCTTCACTCTGAATACTCTGTTTAGGTTCTCTGAATAAACTGAGCCTCAACTGTTCGACGAAATGTCTAACCGAGTTTTCATGAAAAAGGGGCTGCTACCAGCATTGGGTGCCCACATTGTGAACTTGCTAAGCACAAGCAAACAACACTGCGGTGTTTCCATAGTGGTTCGATCGAAAACGACGTCTGCCCAGTACGTGGCTGCGAGAGCTCGAGATGCCACGTTTGAGAAGCTCATGGACAAGTACAAAAACCTTCTCAAAGTCATCGCGGTTCAAGACCTTATCCTCGCTAACCCCAAGAACCCATCAGTCTCTATTGATTTCCTCTCCAGGCTCTCCCAGAAGCTCCACCTCAACCGCGGAGCCACTGCCTTCCTCCGCAAGTATCCTCACATCTTCCACATTTACTATGAGCCCTCCAAGTTGCAACCCTATTGCAGGTTGAGTAGTTTTTATATAAACACAGTATCTGATAGGAACACGTAGTTATGAGTTGTTTTAAATTTTAGCATGAGTTTTGATGTTCTTTTAATAGGGGATGTCTTTTTATTTTATTTTAAGGTATATTGAGTTTTTAATTAGTTGTATCAATAGGCCCTGTGCTCATACAAAAAATTGCTCTTGCAGGTTGACTGATGCTGCTCTTGATGTATCGCGGAAGGAAGCGGAGGCCATTAATGCTTCTATGCCAGTTGTTGTTGACAGACTTGTTCGGATACTGTCCATGTCTGCATCCAAAATGGTTCCACTTCGAGCTATTTTCAAGGTTTGGAGAGAGCTTGGCCTACCTGATGATTTTGAGGATTCGGTTATATCTGCTAATTCTAGTGTTTTTCAGCTGTGTGATGGGCATGAACTAAATACTCATTTGTTGAAGTTGGTTGGTGATCTTCCCAGTGATGGTTTTAGAGCGACTGTTGAGGATTGGAGGCTGGTTGAGTGCTGTAAGGAGGACAGCAGTGTTGATAGGATGGAAATGCGGTTCAGTTTCAAACATGGGTATCCTCCAGGGATGAGGTTGACCAAGACTTTCAGGGCCAATGTGAAGGAATGGCAGAGTTTGCCTTATGTGGGGCCTTATGAGGTGGTGAGTGAGAAGAAGAAGTCTAAGGCTGGGATGATGGCAATGGAGAAACGAGCGGTGGCAATTGTTCATGAATTCTTGAGTTTGACAGTGGAGAAGATGGTGGAAGTTGAGAAGATCAGCCAGTTTAGGAATTGGTTTGGGATTGATTTAAATATAAGGGATCTGTTCCTGGATCACCCAGGGATCTTCTATTTGTCAACTAAGGGGAAACGCCACACTGTTTTCCTGAGGGAAGCTTATGAGCGGGGTTGTTTGATCCAACCAAATCCTGTTTATGATGCAAGGAGAAAACTACTTGATCTTGTTCTTCTTGAACGTAGGGGTCTGCCTGCTCTTAATTCCAACTTGCAGGATAGAAGCAGTAACAATGAGGAGGACAATCAGCAAACACATGACTCTTTATCATCTTGACTAAAGCATTACTGCTGCTTTGTTAAGGTGCCTTGTTTATTGCTTTTTCCGCGTCCGAGATTGGTTCATTTTCTTGTGTTGCTATTGGCACATAAGTACAAAGAAGAAAACTCCTTTGATTCTGACTTGGTCAAAAGTTCAGCATAGACCATTTTGATATATATGAAGACATCATAATTAATGAAAAGCTATCTTCTGTAGCAGAAGGACTGGATGGATGAAATCTGAGTGTAACTTAAATCCGTCATATTACATGTTTCAGCCTGTTATGAAAATATTCTGCTGCAGAAACTCTCCTGTAACTGGCTTTTCATCGCATTGAAGGATGCAAAATTATGGTTACCCCCTTACCACAGAAGCTCTACTACAGAGACCGTGGATTCAAATGCCTTGTTGCTTATTTTCCTATTCATTTTCAACATGTTGGCAACTAAATATCATATCAGGGGAGGGCATGGCAATCTAGGCTTCTCTTGAGGAGCTAGTTTGCAGATCATCTCTTGATGCTAGAGGTGTGCAGTGGGTGAACATGTATTCGGCCCTAGCGAAACCTTGTCATGATACTCTATAATGGCACAGTGGCAAGGTTTCCTACTTCAGAGGATGTTGGAGCCACTTTGCTAATATCAATTACAATGATAAACTTGTTCGTTCTGTTGCTACTATTTTAATAACTCACAAAACATATTTATTTCTTGTATTGTGGATGTATAAGTAGAGTTGATTATGTTGTGGCACACCACATTATATATCTGAAAAAAATGTAATATTGCTCTTTCCCGATAGGCAAACAAGATCATTCCTTTGTTCTATTGATTGCTATTTTATCCATTAACATCTGTGATGTGAAGCACCATGGTGAAATATTTACAATAATAATGAGCTCATGTACATGTGACCTAAGAGTGAAACATTCATTTCTTTACGGTAGAATTAACAAGTCCAAATAAACGTATCATATGATGGTAAAGTTCTTCCATTATGATCAGCCACTTATCATATTTCGCTACAAAAATTGTATATTCAGATAGTCAAATTTAAATTTTAAAAGTTGCCTCTTAGGCTGTAATCAGCTAATCTTGTATGACCTGAGCCACATTTTCTACATATTTATCTGTTGTTTTATGGTTTAGAATTAATGACCATGTCCCATTTTTTATAACTGAATGAGGATCAGGTTGAAAAAGCAGTTAACATTTGTCATCCCAGTTACTTTATCTGAATGGATCCAATTCTGTTATATCTTCTGCAGCCTTACTACCCAAGCAAATAACTGTTGAATCTCAGCTTTCATCTGCTGATGCTCATTGTGTATTGCCTCAGGTGGAAAACATGGGAACATCACAATCAAATGTGTCTGAGCTTGCTGCTTTGCCCCCATTTCCTGGAAGAGAACATTCTGCATACCAAAGAAGGTGTGATCCTCAGAGAAATCATTCATTACGGATTAATTTTGATCCCTCATCTCTTATGCTGCAAAATGACATGCAAACCCTTAGAAACATAGGGAATGTGAATGATTCACTGTCATTGCCGTTTTCTGCTTCAAACTGTGGTGTTACGTGCACTGATTTCCCCCTAAGTTCAAACACGATAACATCAAGTTGAGTGGACGAATCAGGCTTCTTGCAGTCTTCTGAAAATGTAGACCAAGCAAATACACCAACCGGAACCTTTGTCAAGGTTCACAAGTCAGTACCCTTTGGGAGGTCACTGGACATTTCTAAGTTCAGCAGCTATAATGAGCTGCGCAGTGAGCTCGCTCGTATATTTTGCCTTGAAGGCCAACTAGAGGGACCCCAAGACTCAGATCAGGCTGGCAGCTTGTATTTGTTGACAGGGAAAATGACATTCTTCTTCTTGGTGATGATCTCTGGAAGGAGTTTGTGAACAATGTGTCTTACATCAAGATACTATCTCCACTAGAAGTGCAAGAAATGAGCAGAAGCGTTGCTACTTTCTACTTCTTCCCTTGGTCACACAAACTTTCTAATGATGGCAACTCTTGTGATAATTGTGAGTCAACAAGAGTTGAGAAGTTTGATAAACGGCATGGCGCCAATAGGTTCTTTTCAGTACTTGGACTTTCTGCTTCTAAGTAATTTTAGTTGGAAAATTATGTTGGCAGAACAGAATCTTCATGACGTTTATGTATGGGTTGGTCCAGCATTTTTATACACATTAATGGTTGAGATGTAGTGATTGCAACTGAAAATGGGGAACTTCTGTGTAGCTCCATTTGTCTTGTATACTCACCAAAGTTATATCCATCATAATTAACAGAGATTGTACTGGGCCAAAAAACAAAATCAAAACATGCACTCATATATCTGCAAGTACTAATCCCTGTGCACCATGTTGGTTAAATTAGTGTAGAAAGCAATGCTATGTTTTAACCTGAAAATAACTTTATCATCATGCAAGCATTATAATATTGCAGGGTCAGCTGTTGAATACTTTATTGAAATGGCCTTTCTGGCTCTTCAATTCAAATTTGTCTTGCCAAAATGAGGGAAAAAGTAGTACTTGTTTTTTTTTTGTCTTGATATATTGTACTGCAATGTATAGATTGGGACCACAATTGCACATTTACCCCAGGGTTTTGAAAAAATTGACAGCTTTGCTTCCTGCCAAAAACAAAGGCCAATAATAGCTAGAAAGAGAATCTGAGCCATTTTGTGCTAATACCATATTTTGACAAAGCATAGGTGCTATCCTACCAACCGCATCATAATACAAGCAACACAGTTGAATTGAAACAAGATAAGAGTGCTGTTACATAATATCCACTTGCATATACATGGCTTTTACATCCAAATTTCATGAGGGAGATAATAAGGATGTCTTCAAATGTTGTAACTTTTTCAAACAGTTCTGTGCCCTCTCAAGAACCAAATCGACCCTATCTTTCCTCTTCTTCTTCCTGCTAGAGTTTTGCTCCTTTACAACAGCCTTGAGAGACTCAAGCTCAGAACTTTCATCAACCTTCCCCTGCATCACATCTCTGTCTGCTTCAAGCGCAAGTTCTGTGCCACCACAGTTACTCTTCTTCACTTGCTCCAAGCTGGTGGATTCTGCTTCAAATGAAACATTTCAACTCAAATCCATATCTGTTATCATAACAAAAAAGGGAAGAAAAGGCAAAGAGAAAGTAAAGCAACCTTCTGTATCAAGCAGAAGAGCAAGGGAAGTGTTGCAGTGATTGTTCTGAGGAAGAAGCTCAGAATCCTGGTGCTTGGAGTTCTGGAGTTCAAGGATGAAGGTCCTGAGTTCTTGCTTCAGAAACTCATATTGATTGGGATATTGGTCTTCAAGGATCTCCAACTCTTCCTTTGCTTGCTCCTCCATCATGTTATTTCTTTTCCCATTACTCCATTTGATGGTTGTTAACTCCATTGAAGCTCTCCCTTTACTGATAAAATATTGAAGACTCAAAAGAATGAAGTGACTGAAGTGGAAACAGAAGGCAGAAAAACAGGCAAATTAAACCATCATAGGGTATTGGCATGGGGTTTTTGGAAGGTGGAAAGTTATGTCGGGTTGTGCTGGGGTTTCCAAGGTTAATATTTTGTGTGTGTGTATGTATTTATTGGCCTATTTGGTGGGGAATTGAATTGTTTTTTAGTGTGAAAAAGGACTAGACATTAATTATAGGGAAGTGCTTCTGCTGAGCATTGGCATTTATGGCTACCAGAACACTACAGCACTTGCTCCTTCTTTCTTGGTTTGGCTATATTAACTTCTTCAATCCAATTTGACTCATCTAAGGTTAATAGGTTATGACAAATATTATAGGGTGTTAAGTGGAATCGTAAAAAGTGATTGTTTGAACTTTGAATTCTTGGGTTGGGTTGAGAGTTTGATTCCTATGAGCAGCAGTTTTTGGGAAATTTTAAGCATTCATCACACTCGAGTTGAAATTGTAAAATCAATTTAACACACACACAAAAACTATTAATAGTTATTACTCTGAAAAATCAATAAAACAACTTAATCAATATGACTTACTATACCTTTTAAATTGATTATCTCACTTTAGAAGTTGGAATCAACTTATTTACAAGCACTTAAAAACGCGTCCTTTCCTATCTTCACCAACGTTGGAACGCGTGTGGCATACCAGATTACCAGTAGGCCCGACAGTAAGGGCATTGAAGGTTCGTTCCCAGAGGAATGTTCCTAGACAAAATCTATATATTAATTTTGAATTTTTTAAATCATTCTTTTTTTTTTTAAAACAAATCATCCTTCATTCCTTCTTCATAGTAAAAGTATGGTTACTTTATGTATATGTTAAGACTTTTTTGACAAACTATTCCTCTTCATTTTAACATTTTAAAAACATAACTGCTAACAACATACACTTTAAGCACTCTTCTCAATAGACATTATGTTTGTTTTGAAAAATTCAACACATTTCAAGGTTTATGGTTAAATTAGTCTCTGATTTTGTAACCGAGTTTAATTTTAGTCCCTGAAAAAAAATCGTTTAGCGATGGTCAAAATTATGTTTCGTGGCTGTTTCGATGAAGGACTAAAACTAAACTAGCTTACAAAATTATAGACTAATTTGACCATTAACCTCATTTAGTCATTTTTATATAAGTGAGAAATATATATTGGTTGTGGCTATTGAAAAAATAGACTGATCATAAAGAGTGTTGTAAGTGACTCGGCGCAATAATTTCAAGAAATGCATATTTCTCAAATCATATACTCAACGAGTGTTAATCGCAATGGTTAAAATTAGTTCTTTGAATTTTTATATCAAAAGTTTGGTCCTTAGAAGCCGCATTCTTAGAAAAACATTTGATCAAAGGTCTTCACCAAACTCAGGTGAGAATTTCATGGACAATTTAGTACACTAAACAATATACTCAAGTACAACTAATACTCCCTCCGTTCCAGATTTTTTTTTATTTAAGGTCATGACACAAAGAGTAAGGTGATAATTATTGATCATACAATGTTACTAAAACAACCACATTTAATTGTACTAGTAACATGTAACATATACAACCAGTGAATTCTACATTGGATAAAGAATAATGTAGTCATAGAGAAGAGTTGTGGTTGGTTAATATGAAATGTAATAAGTGAGAGAAAATTTATTAAATGAGGGTATAGGTGGAAAACATTAGAAACCGACGCATTGCTTTTCTAAAGCAACAAACTTTTTTGAAAAATTAGAGAGTGGCTAAAATAACAATTTTTTTGGAACGAAGAGAGTATAATATAACATTAATTTTTTAAAATAATAATATAACATTAAGTAATTTTGACACATCTCAAAATAAATTCACCTAAGACTTCATTCATGTAAGTAAAAAATATTTAAAAGTCAATAGAAAATAAAAACGTAAATAAGGCCGCCAACCAATGAGACTTACAGAAAAGAAAGAGCCGAAATATATGTATTTGATGTTAGTCTTTTACTCAACTATTGCCTGGGAATTTGAAGAAAACAGAAAAAATAGGTAAGTCACAAAGATTTAATGAGGCTTAACAAACACCACGAACTATAAGGGAAAACACAACATACAAATTTGTATTCTTAAAACTCATCTAAGCAAATTAGATTATCAATAAAACTAATCTACTTCATTTTAATGACGAGTGTGCCATAATCATAAAGTTTACAAATAAACATGTTAAAGAAAAATCGTTATGACATACAAAAAACTATAAGAATATGACTAAAATCATGTCAATTGATGAAACACGTGAAATATAAAAGTTTATTCCAGTAATAGTCACATATGAGTTAATTGAAATCAATAAGGGATTCATCTCGTTGATATCTTTTTTCCTATGGGATTTCCTCTCTCCTTGGGGAAGCTCCATCTAAAGATGGCTCTTTTCTCTCTCACATCATATGTCATGTTTATGCCATTGGGGTGGTTACGTCTCATTGATAGTTTTTTCCTCTTAATGGATGGTCTCTACCCAGGGGCAAGTCCATCTGACATATATCATTTTCTATCTCACATCACATGTCATGGCATACCATTAGGGGTGACTACAATTCTTATGTAGCTTTCTCCTCCTAAGGGTTATATTTTCCGCTGAACGGTTCCATCAAACATAGAACCCTTTCCTCTCTAAAATGTATATTATAATATTATCTCATTGGAGTCTGCTGTATCTCTTCTATATCCCTCCGTATGTGCTCGTGGCTCAATCTAATGGATAACCATTTTCATTCAAAATAAAAGAGTTACGCGCACCTAGACTGTTACCCCTGTTAACAATTGAAAGTTCCTCGTATGGATTCCTCCAAAATCATGTTTTCAAACCATATCAATTCGTATCAAAAGCATCCAATAATAATCTCTTAATACTCACCATGTTATTCAACATAAAACTTTCAATCTTATATTATTCCAAAATCAACAATTGCAATCTCATATGATGTAAATTCACAACTTTAAAAACTTGAGAATGATAGTCGTAAGCATTAAAAACATTTTCCCCAATTTAATCCAATATGCAACTTATAATTATGACAAAATAGTTTATAACATATCATGATAATCATAAACCACTCGCAACTATGAAAATCGACAAAGTTCCTCTCTCAACAACTTCAAAACAATCAAATGAATAAGTGATCGAAAAATCTAAGCACTGATAATGTTTCAGACTTTTAGAAGTTTTATCTAAAGTTGTACACCAACCATAAAATTCACAAATATAAGCTTGGAGCCGTAAAAGTAAATTTTCCCAAAACGAACATACACTTAGTACCCAATCATCAAAATTAATAAGTTGAGACTTGAGAGTATACCTCAATGAGCTTAAAGGAGGGACATCCAAAAGATGAGGGGTCGTTTCCTTCCTTAGGGCACAAACCCTAATTCCCAAAAATTATCCCTAAAGCTACTGTGATGGAAAAGGATGAAGCTCTAAAAATTTCCACAAGAGCGCGAGCTTTGGTGAGATTGTTGGTCATGTGAGTGAGAAAAAATGGGTGAGAAGTAGGAGGAGGAGCTTCTTTGGGAAGGGAGAGAATAAGGAAGAGGACCGCGGATTAGGAATGAAACATAAAGGAAATGGCTTAAGGTTTTATTTTAAGTGTTTATGTATTATTTTGTATATTTATGATTATTATTGTCATTATTATTATTGTTGTTGTCGTCGTTGTTATTACCACTGTAGTGAAACATTGTGCTTCAGATTTCTTGTCATTGCTTTCATAATCATGTCAAGTAGAATGTAATTTTAACATGTGAAGTATGTGTATTTTGGTGTTTTTAGGAATTGATGTTTAACAATCTTGGAAAGAAGGTTGAGGATCACCAAAATTGTAAATGTCAAAATAGTCCAAGATATCCACTATAGTTTGATTTAATGTAACGACAAGTAAAATATAGTCTAAATGATGCCTAACCAATTCATTTTTATTTAAAAGCAATGTTATTAAACTCAGGTCGGTCATCGACTCGTTCAAACTACTCGGTTAATGGGTCAATGGTCAAACCAGTGAGTCACTGGTTGAACTAGATATAGGCTAAGTTATTATTTGTGGTTTATGTGTTTAAGTTATATTATATATAGTTCAATTTGTAATAGATGAATGTAAGTTTAATGGTAATGTAAAGGAGGCCGCATGTGGACACTATTAAGTTGAATGTTGATGCTTTGGTTAAGGAGGGGAACACTGTTGGGTTCGGGATGGTGGCGCGAGACTGCTCTGAGGAGATTTTTTCCGCAACAGCCAAGTACCCAACAGATATAACTTCTTCGGTCTTGGTATAGGCACTTGGACTTTGTTGGGCAATGGTTTTAGCTTTATAGCTCGGATTCACACTGTTTGCTTTGAGACAAATTGTCTTTAGTTGTTATATTGGTGGAGCCGCTGTCCGAAGGGATGATCCTACCTAGTTTCCATCATTCGCGAGATGCAAACCACACAACTTAGGAAAATGGGCACGAAAGCAGGACATGCTCCACCGCTACAGAATCCTACCCTACACATACAAGACAAATGACCTCCTTGCAAAGAGAATCACAAACTGGAAAAATATTGTGGCAAGCACGCCAAATTACCTCTTTGCATCAAGGGAGATAATTTCCTTTCCAAATCCTCTTCCAGAACCCATCTAGAAAAACAAGGGTCGAAGAGGATGACGACACCTCCAATAATCGCTAAGCCATCAAAAAATGGTACCCTAACTTGGTTGTATAAACACCACTAGTTGTCCCATTCCAGATAAACTTGGCACAAACACCATGCATGAAAGTTGGAATTGTCATTATGTTGGCCACAACAACAAGGTGAAAAAAGGAAGGAAAGTAAGAAATGATCCCAATCTTTTGTCACTGGACTAATTAAATCTGCTATCACATTTAGGTGTGGAACGACTGGGATGTTTGCTAAGATCATATATGCATTGTTTTAGGGGAGCCAATTATGGTGCCAAATATTCACATTTATACCGTCTCTAGCACACCAAATGCTTCATATTCTAACAGCAACTCCATCTTTAAAAATTTTAGACCAAACATAGCTAGACCTATAGCCTACTCGAGCATCCAAGATAGAGCCCGTATTAAAATAAGCCGCTTTAGAAACAATAATCACGAGCAATTCTGCATTATGAAAGAACCTCCACCAATTTTTTGCCAAGAGAGCTCGCTTAAAAATATTGAAAACTCAAAAGCCAATTCCACCTTTTGATTTAGGGGATGCCAACTTCTCCCATCAAAGCCAATGAATATTTTTATTATCAACACTGCCACTCCAAACGAACTTACTGATCTTAGATTCAGTCCGAGCACAAATACCATGAGAAACAACAAATTAGTCGATGTGACACCCGGGGATGAAGAAGGTGGAGAGTGATCGTTGGTGTAATGAGTCACGGACAAGGAGCGACTCCTAGCAGACTTCTAAGTGGAGGGATACCTGACTGAACTAATCTCGCTCCCGAACAAGAGGTAATCCGAGGTTGTATAGGGATGAGACTATACAATTGAGAAGGCCATAAAAGATTTGATTGGTACTACTAATAATAATAAGATGCATCTTCTTTTCGGGAGCTCAACTCATAAAAACTCCTAGGTTAAGTGTGCTTGCCTTGGCCAAGTACTTGTCATAACTCTCCATTGCCTTAAAATCCATCAGCTGTGTATGCTCATAAATTTTGGTTCTTGGCACATTTCAACTACAAGGCAGTTGAGACTTATCAAGGTTGATCATTTGTCCAAAAGTGCAATAATCACGCAGGATATGCTTGTGAGTAAGGCCCCTTGTCGCAGTCCCTATGAGGGTGAATTTAGCACATTGCTGACAATTTAGCATAACAAAAATGAGTACTAACAACACTCTCTTTAACACTTTCTTTTCAACACTTTATCATTGATTATTGGTTGAAATTCATGTGAGTTTCTTTATATTAGATGTGAGACTCATAGACTTTAGTGGACTCACATGAATTTCAACCAATCAGTGACAAAATGTTGGAAAAAAAGTGTTAAAGTGAGTTGCTACTATTTTTCAGATTAAATTTAACATAGGATACAAAACTCATATATAATCAAAGAAGTCAAAGCAAGAAAAAAACCCATCAGATGAAGATTATTCTCCAGAAAAGGCCACCCCACACTCTTATATGCCTTCGACATATCCAACTTCATTGCCATCACACCTTTTATCCTTGAAATCTTTTTCTTTTTTTATATAGTCAACAAACTTCAAAGCAATCAGAGCACTATCAGTAATGAGCCACCCTGGAACAAAGCTTCACCAATAATGTCAGGCTAGATGAGCTTAAGCTTGTTAGCGATGGTATTAGTCACAATCTTAAAAATCACATTACACAAACTAATCGGTCAAAGTCCAAGGTTTAAATTAACTGCATGGCAATGACAATGACGTTTTGTCTAATTATTACTGTACATGTAAGACATGTCTGCAAACACACTAACTTCATGTCCTTTCAGTTCTGTAGTTCAGAAGCACAAACACACTCTAGAGAGAGAGTGAGAAAATCAGTGTGGAGCAATGGCAATGGCAATGTCGGAGAAGAAGGTACCCTTTATAGAACCGCCGGAAGAACTCCGGTGCCACCGCAACGACGGTAAATCATGGCGGTGCCATCACTGGAGGATTCACGACAAGACCTTCTGCGAGGTGCATTACCTTTCCATGAGAAAACAAAATACAAAGAAACCTGAAGAAATCGAAGAGAACGAACGAGCTGTTCCGGCCAAGCGCCGGAGGAAGAAACCGAAGAGACTTCGCGAGGAAGAGGAGGAAAAAGCTCAGAGAACCGAAAGGAACAAGAAGAAGGTGAAGCTCAGAGCTGAACGAAAATGTCCAAAGGAGGAGGAGGAAGACTCTGAAGCAACGGTGGTACTAGACAGGAAGGTCAGTGTCAGAGAGAAGATCAAGAGATTGCTTCAATCGATTGAACGTGATGATGGTGATGATGAAGAAGAAGAAGCAATCACCAGAAGGAGAAGCTCTTCCTCCAAAAATGAGAAATCGAGTGTTCCTCGGTCCTGTCATCAATGCCTGAGAATTGATAATAGGGTTGTTCGCTGTCAAAACTGCAATGCCAAGCGTTTTTGCGTGCCCTGTATTCGGAGATGGTATATAGCTTCAAACTCATCATGTTCTAAAACCTTTCTTTCTGTTTGATTGCTTTCAGTTTTTCTTGCTTCAGTAGCTGTTTGAAAACTTGTGATTAAGTTGCATGCATGTTATCTGCAGCATTTCTTATGAATTCAAAGGGTAAAAATGAGTGACATTGAATGAATTGGTGTTGTATAGACTTCTGATCATGCACTTATATGAGTATAGAAGTTAAAATGACCTTGAAGTAAGTCATAACTAAGATTGAAATGACCATGAATCTTCTAAACAGTGATCCTTAATAAACAAAATAGGAAGTTAGGAACCAAATACTATTTATGTCCACTGAGAGCTCTCATAAGATAGAAGCTAATACAAATTGGGCCTTTGTCCTTTCAGTCTCCTAGGTGGCAAATTCAGTTTCAAAGAAAATATGGAGTGCCTTTTATCATTTATGGTTCGGCTTATCCTTTTAGGTCACTGAAATATGATAGTAGGATCAGGATGCATGCCTTTTCGTGATTGTGTCTTCCAAGTTACCTTCTTTTTTGAACTATTACACTGAGAACAACGTCTGTGATTTAGGCTTTTACACTGTCTTCTGTAAATGGATCTTAGTACGGCTTTGGCAACACTTCATTCATAGTTAAAGCAAAATGAAATAAAAAATCTGAACACAGTGGAGGCAGTGAGGCTTTCATTTACAATTGAGGTGTCGATTTAAACAACTGGAATGTATGATTTGGCTTTCCCTGATGTGTTGTGTCATGCAAGAGTGTCATGAGTTTCTTCAAGTTCACGTGATTGTTGATGTTCTCAAATTCAAGTAGGATAATCTGGATTTATATTTCTCATTGGAATTTTTCTCTGACTGATGAGATGGCATTCTCTCTCTCTTTCCTCTCCTTGAAATATAAATCTTTCAATTAATATAGGTATCCGCAAATGTCTGAGGAGGCTATAGCAGAATCTTGTCCATATTGTCGAGGATATTGTAACTGCAAGACATGTTTATGCAGAAAAGTCGCAGCTATGGTTAGTACTTTCAAAGTAGATATGCTCTTTCTCCATTTTACGCTTTCTCTTCTGCAAGCAACAATAAATGTTTGATTAATTTTCTGTACTTTAGGATTCTAAAAATGTAGGACTGCCTCTAAATCAAGATGAAAAGATTCAATATTTAAAGCATTTGGTGCGATCATTGTATCCTTTTCTGGAACAATTTAATCATGAGCAGCAGTTGGAGTTGGAGATGGAAGCAAAAATTAGAGGTATGTTATAACTTATAATTATATATGGTACCGGCTTTAGTGCCAAAAGAAGAAAAAAAAAGAAACATTTAAAAGAATGTTTTTCCCTGTGGATGGGGGGGGGGGGGGGCGTTCGATTGATGTGTTCTAGCCAAGTGATCTGTAAAGACTGAAGAGTGACATACAATGTGTACATGCAAGAGCATATTTTGTAGTTCTTTAATCTACTGAAGTCTGGCTGATTGTTATCTTACATACAATTTCTTAATCTCTGTTAATTTGTTGATTTAATTGCAGGGTTATTGCTTTCAGATTTAGAAGTAAACCAAATTGTTTGTTCTGCATATGAACGTATATATTGGTTAGTTTATTTCCAACGTCATATTATAATATGGATCATCGATTGCTGTTTTTTTTATCTCATTGTTAACTACCCACTGATATTGGCGCTATTATGTGCAGCAACAATTGCAAAACCTCTATAATTGATTTTCATAGGAGCTGCCCAAATTGTTCGTATGATCTTTGCATTACATGTTGCCGGGAAATTCGTGGCAGTTTTTTGCAAGAGGAATTAGTCGAGCAGTACATTGATGCTTCTAATGCTCACGTGCATACAGGAGAACCTTTAAATCTGCACTCATTCAAGAAAGAATCAGCAGAAATTTGTCTTGGTTCGGGCTCTAAGAACTCTGTGGGACCTAAGCATGTATGGAGGGCAATGAAAAATGGTGCCATTCCTTGTCCACCAAAGGATAATGATGGTTGTGGATATGAATATCTTGTGCTAAAATGCATACATTCCCAAAATTGGATTTCAGAATTAAAGGAAAAAGTTAAAAGTTTAGTCAAAGTTCATGGACTAGAAGACCTTGCTGCAGTTTCTGCACAGTGTACCTTGTGCTTCAATTCACATGATGAGAGTGGATCCATTAACAAGAATTTGCGGAAAGCTGCCTCTCGAGAAGACTCAAAAGACAACTATTTGTATTGTCCTTCTGCTAGTGATGCTAAATGTGGGGATCTTGAACATTTCCAGGGCCATTGGATTAGAGGAGAACCAGTTATTGTTAGGAACTCTCTTGAGTTAACATCTGGCTTGAGTTGGCAGCCAATGGTAATGTGGCGTGCAATGCGGGAATTGACTTACCATCATTCCAAACATTTGAATGTGAAAGCTATTGACTGCCTAGATTGGTGTGAGGTCAGTCGTATTATATGCCGTATAAAACTATTTAATTATAAATAAGTTTCTTTTATGGTTAAACAGAGGTATATTTTTCGATTTGAGATTTTAAATTGATGCTCCTAGTTATATACTTGATTCTATTTTACAGCTACTCTTGTTATGGGACGCAAAAATGGTTGTGTTCAAGGCTTGTTTGGCTCTGGTTGTTGTCTCATATAAAAGGGAATTTATGAGCTCTTGTGCACACATACACCCCCTTTCCCCTGTAGTGTTTCTTCCTTGTTTGGCTGAAGAAGAATTCTTAATTTTTGTTGCTGACTTAAGAATAAGTTTGCATCCTATCTTTATATTTCTTTCTTTTGTAAACTCCTTCATCAACAAAAAGGATACTGTAGATTTGATATTTTTCAATAGTCTCTTCATAAGCCTTTTTGAACATGCAGGTTGAAATAAATATCCATAAATTTTTCAAGGGATACTCAGAGGGTCGTACTCATCGCGACTCATGGCCTGAGGTGCTCAAACTCAAAGATTGGCCCCCGTCTAATTTATTTGAGCGGAAGTTACCACGTCACGGTATGGAGTTTATTAGTGCCTTACCTTACAAAGAGTATACACATCCTCGCTCTGGTTTTCTTAACATGGCCACAAAGCTGCCGAAGAAATCTTTGAAACCTGACTTGGGGCCGAAGACATATATAGCATATGGCTTTGCTGAAGAGCTTGGACGTGGAGACTCTGTGACCAAGCTTCATTGTGACATGTCAGATGCGGTATGTGATATGCATCTAGCATTAAACTCTGGTTAGAAATTAATTTCTTGGTTAATATTAGTCACAAATGAACCCAAAGCTGTAGTTGATACTTGATAGTGAATGCAAAACTTGTTTATTACAGTGAAGAGCTGATGCTTTGTATATAGGTTGGTGGCCGTAAGGTCATTTTAGGCACTGTGGACATTTCAGGTATAGCTGAGATGATGCCTACACACACTCAAAGCAATTCTCTGTCAACAGTTATCACTTATCTGGATCTAGTGCTATCAGTATTTTTAATGTATAAGCTCATGCCTGACGAGTATCATGTAATGTGAACTAGTTCAGAAAATCAAGGAAATTATAAAAATGAAAAGATTTTTATTGAATGAAGATTGCTCCTACTGAATTGGAATCATTGTGATTGCTGAATCGAGAGGAATGAAAAACATAGCTTTTTTTTTATAGGCAGAATGAAAAACATAGTACGAACAACTCAGCTAGGATGTTCGAGACTCCTGACATTTCCTCTCAAATTATACTTCCACGTTCAAACAACTCAGCTAACAATACATTGTAAAACCATTGTGAACCACAGCAACGCTTCACCAAACTCAGTCAAAACCTTCTTACACTCTCTGATACAACTAGAATCTCCAATTCACTGTCAGTTTCTTACTCAGCTTTGTGCATAACTGAAACTGTCATAAGTATTCCTGTTGTGCTCACTCATATTCTTGGAGATAACCCTTTTATATCGGGGATCTGCTAAAACCATGCAGTCCTATTTGACATTCATGTCAGGCAATTAAAGCGTTTTGTCCATGTGTGCTGATAGAACTTGACCAGAAACAGAGAAGAAAAAGTATTCTCTTATTGAAAAGAGAAAAAGTGAGTGTACTGTAAGCTGGAATCCGAGAGGCCAATGCTCTCCCACAACTTGAATGACTTCCCAAATTGAATCTCCTAACTAACTCCTCATTCCTGTAATATGAATGCTAACGGAAAATGAATTGCTCACACTTCTCCACCTCCACCTAATGGAGAAAGATAGGAAGATAATAGAGAGAATTGAGACATATGATGTGATGTGATAGGAAGAATGTGTTGTGTGACCATATGTTGTTGGAATACCAACTAACTATCTTACTGTTACATTGGCCTATGAGTTCAAGCCCAAACCAACGACTAATTCTCTGCCACCTGCTTAACAGGCCCAGGGCCATTATTTATTAATTCATTATTCCATCTATGATACACCTTATTAATAGGTGGTCTAACTCCAATTCTTTCATTCTGAATGAGCTTTAGGTTTGCACCCTGGGCATTCTGGTAGGTAGAATTGTTGAATAGTGTTCTTGAAAGTGCTGGGGTACACCTAGATTGCATCTAAACAGATAAGGCGAGGGGCCACTAGAGAGGTATTTGTCATACTAGATGGGATCATTTTTTATTAAATTGTTGTAGTTCTGATAATTTGAATAGAGAGGAAGATTTGGAATACTAAAAGGCTGTTCACTCCCTTTGCTTATTGGTGGTGGTAACATCCTTTAAATTGTCATTGACTGAACACCAGAGTGAACATCCTTTGCTCAAATAAACTCTTCTACACTCACCCTAATTCTGCAGTGGAAAAGTTAGCACACAGTTACAAGGCCCAAATGCTCCAATCAAATTAAAATAGTTTAGAAGCTTCAAACAACAACCAAAAATTTTAATTTTGGAAACTCCAAAACATTGTAGATGTCTAGAATGTGAGGCTGAATGTGGCTTGAATCAGCTTCATCAGTGGCTAAATATTGGCTGGATTTTGCCAAAAATAATAATAGATAGTGTTATAGTGGGTTTTGTTGTGGAAGTATCGTGTACAGACTGAAAGTTTAAAATAATTTATTTAGATTATCATCTGTGACAAGAATATTAAGTTCCAGCTTCTGCACCTATAAGATTGGTTTTCTAATTTTCTTTTTTAGGTAAATATCTTGATGCATATTTGAGGAAGTGACCCTCACGTCTGAACATCGTACCAAAATAGAGAGGTTGAAACAACAGTTTGCTGCTGAAGACACAAGTGAACCTTTTCAGGTTCTGCAGGTAAAAAAAGATCGTAAGGGGGAAAATGTTGGGGATGTGACAAAAGCTAACACTGTCATCTCCAATGTGCATAATTTAACAAATGAGGCTCTGCAGCAGGATGCAGGATGTATTAGTCAACCTGTGCATTCTGAAAGTTTGCATAGTGGACAAGAAGTAGCCAAGGGAGGTGCCATCTGGGATATCTTTCGGAGACAAGATATTCCCAAGCTTGAGGAATACCTTAGAAATCATTGTAGGGAATTCAGGCATCTTCATTGTTCTCGAGTGGAGAAGGTAATTGACATAAGTTTTGAAAGTAATGTTTTATATGATTTTGATTTTGGATAGTTGAAATTCTTGATTATTTTCTTTCTCATTAAATGAATATTTTTCATATTTTACTTTTTGAATTACAATATTCTAAACTAAAATTATGTTCCAGGTTCCTTTTGATTGTTATATTAAAGATTTATAATATTTCAGTATCTTGTTTAAATGAAACTATATTTAAAATGTTTTTTGGTAATGATTTTGTCTTCAAATACGATTCTTTCTTAATTTTAGGATTCAATTCAAATGTTAGCTTTATTTGGATATCTTCACAGTTTATCGCTGATAATTTTGCTTGTTATATATCCTTCATGTGATGGAATAGGTTTTTCATCCCATTCATGATCAAGTTTTCTATCTAAATTGTCATCATAAAAGGAAGCTGAAGGAAGAATTTGGTTAGTACTTTATCTTTATTTATTTTATGGCCCATAAGACTTTAGCCATCTTCCCATTTGTTCATGTGAGGCCCTGTTGCAGGAATTGAACCTTGGACTTTTATACAAAACCTTGGTGAGGCAGTCTTTATACCTGCTGGGTGCCCCCATCAAGTTAGGAACATAAAGGTGTGTGAATTCTGAATATGATGTTTATTTATGTCTTGATCCAATTTTATGTTGCCATAAACTAATTTTTGCCATGCTTATCATTGCTAAATTGCCTGCTTGTCTGCCCCTTTTCTTGTTATTGTTTTTTTGATGCCATGTTATTCACTTCAATGTTTTAATTGTGTTTTTTGACAGTCATGCATAAAGGTTGCTTTAGATTTTGTCTCTCCGGAAAATATCAATGAATGTATTCGTCTAACTGAGGAATTTCGCACTCTTCCACCAATCCATAGAGCAAAGGAAGATAAACTTGGGGTATGCCATCTTGTGTCTTGACATAGTTACTTTCTAGACTTGTCTTGTCTTGTACATTTTTCTCAAATGAACTTATTTGTTTTAATTCCCTTGTAATGTTGTGCGATAGTGTTTCTGCCATTGTATTTGTTTTGTGGAATTTGAGTGTATTAGTTAGCTGTGGAGGGGAACCTAGCCCATCTATTTGGCTACTTGAACTGTGATAAGCATGGCTTGCTGGATTCCATGACTAAAACTCATTAGAACGATAACTGGATTGGTTAGGTTTTATATAGAACATGTTATAAAATAACAAACTACTTCGTTTGGAAGCTGTTTATACTACATCCTGTGTTTGCACCTATTAGATAGAGTCTGAGTTGTAATTTTCTTTTTGTCATGATGATCAATTGTCGAAGTGTTGCTGTTAGTATAACCCTATCCAGATGGTCCTGTCATTAATACGAAAACGGGTTATAACTTAATTAGGATTACACACCAAAGAATGAAAACAACAAATAAGTGTACTTTTGAATGGTTTAAATTGAGCAGAATTATTTGCAAAGGGCTGTTGGATTAAACTGAATCTTATACTCTGCTGTGTCAGACACTAATAAGTAATAATCAGAGCATTCAGGGCATGTTTGCAAATCCTCCTATAAGTGATTCTAAAGTCAGAATCAATTCTGGAAGAGGAAGTTTTTGTGAGTAGCTTTAGCATTTCAGAATTGATTCTGAAGAAAAAGAAGTATGATCCAACAGTAATGTTGAAATCTGAATAATTTGCCTTGTCTTTTATTATTTGTCAATGCATTCATTGCATTGTTTATATTTATGAACTCAATCCCTCCCCTAAATGTCAGAGTTAATGGGTAAAACTTATTTTGATATAGGTGAAGAAAATGTGTCTCCATGCATTGAGTCAGGCTGCAGACGATTTGGAGAATCTCGTGGAATGAGTGGAGTAGCATGTAATTCAGCAGCAAATATACATAACCATGTTTTTAAAGGCATACATAACCATGCTGATTTGTGTAATAGCTTAACGAATTGCACTTGGATCCTTAAACCAGATAGTAGATGTGCTTGGTGAGTAAATGAATGTTATGCTAATGATATCCCTTGTGCCTTGCAGCATGTACTCAAAGAATCTTGTTGCCAATCAAGAATCTAGTGAGTAGTGAGTTACTTGGACATTTAAGAAACTGAACAGTAAGATCTCACGGATTGTCATTGATCACTGACTTCTAATGGTTTGATGTTGCCCAACAATTAAATAAAGGTAGTTGTTATTGCCACCACCCCTCTAAAAGCAAAATGTCTAAAATACTCTTAATAAAAAAATAACTTCTCCCAACCACTCACCACCCCTTATCCTCATATTCTCTCTCCTATTTCTTCTTCTTTCACCAACACCACCCCTTGTCCTAGTTTTCTCTCTTCAAACTCATCCTCCATCTCCTCCTTCTCTTTTGTGGTTGTCACTGTTGTCCGTTTCTGTAGCTGTCGTCGTTGCCCTCTGTGTCACCTTTGTCGCACTGTTGTGTATGTTGTTTGTCAACACCCTCTCTGTCCAAGGTACTGCTGTTGTGTTCTAAATAGTTTCATTTCTGTCATTTATCGCACTTAAAAGAGAGTTACCTACAAACTTTGTTGTGCGCTAACTACGTATTTTCATGTGCGTTACTTGCGCACTTTCAAGTGCGTAGTTAACACACTTTTAAGTGTGTTATGTTGCAGAATACAGAAATTGTATGTTTGTTTACAGTTTGTTTTGGCCAATGTAGATGCTATTACCATGAGTCCAGTTAAGTCGTATGAGGTCGAAAAATCGAAAGAGAAGTCACATCTGACAAGTTAGTAAACGCAGAAGATATGCAAGATGAGCCACTTTTTATGGACTATACAAAGGCATTCACCACATATAAGATAGATTTTTGTCTATGTCTATGTTGATAACTAATTTAATTACAAGTGACCTTGTAATTACCAATATTTCTATGATTGTGGGTGTTTGCTTCTCGGGATGAGGTCTTGGAATGAGCTTGTAATCTTGAAAAGAAATTAGGTTTTGCTGTTGTTATTAGGAGGTGATAGGTACTCACGGTTAGTGGCTAATTAGGGTTAATAGATAGTTAGTTGAGGGTGAGAGTTAACTAGAGAGTACGTATATAAATAAGTGAGTTAAAGAGACTAGGGGTATCCTTGTATTCATTTGGGATTTAGGGTTTAGAGAGAGCATTGAGTTTCTTTCTAGGGTTAAGGAGGGTGTTTGTCATCTCTCTCATGTAGTCATGTATCTTCTCTGATTCCCAAATTGAGAATTAGGGTTCTTTCATAGAAATAGAATCAGTTCTTGGTTGAGTTCTATCACGAGGCTTGATAATGGGTTGAGCATTCCAGGTTGTGTTGGTGATATTGTCGTGTAAGGGCTGCTTAACATTCTTGCCTCTTATTGTTTCAGTGCCGCATATCCTGGACCGCAAACTTATATGTATACTACATGTCAACAACAATCACTGGGTGCATGTATAACTAGTCATCATTTTTATTTAAGTGATACACACATTACATTATCTTAATTAGTGTGTTTTTAACAAAGAATTTAATCGTCTTGTAGGTGCACTTAAAGAATAGATTTTCTATGTCAGCTACTAATCCTGAATGACATCATCATTGTACTGAAGAAACTCTTGGTTGGGAATTACCATACATAGATCGCATGACTATATATCAACAAATTCTTGCAGAACAAAACTCACTCAAGAGCGAAGAAATAGTAGATCTTACCGATGACTGAGTTTTGGCTAATATAATGTTGTAATAGAATGTGTTAAACAATGATAGTTTAATAGAGCTTTTGTGTTAGTAACATTGTTATATTGTGTTCTGTACTAGGGGGATCTGACGTCGGAAACTGACAGAAAGAAAACCCTAGCAGAGTACTAAAAATATCACAAAAGGAATATTCTCATTAAATGTTCAAAAGGTACTTTTTACAAGGGGTTGACCTCTCCTTTTATAGAGGGAATGATCATAACGTGGACTTTCCCTGTACTTGGGCCTGACAACCGGGGCCCAAGCCTCTATACATATAAGACAAAACTAAAGGAATCTTCCAGCTGGCGCGTGGACCCATCCAAAAGAAGGGCGGGCTTCGACGTTGTTCCACAAACCCCGCCATGGCTGCTTTCGTTCATCTAAATGCTCGATTTGGGCGGGAATAAGGGATACTTATGTCCCGCCCAGTCCACATGCCCCCAAGACATGAGGCTTAAGTAAGTTGAGTCGAAATGTCTTTATACGTTGCTTCGTCGCCTGCCTTAATCATTTACCTCGTTCTTCTGATAATTGTGTCGCCGTTCTTTCATTTGTGTAGGTGACATGAGACTTAGGTTCCTTGAGCAGAGACGTTATTACAGTATATCGCCATTCTTTGTAGTCATGGGCCTGTCGTCGCATTCTGGCCTATGAATTCTCGCCCTTTTCATGTTCCTTTATATGTCGCCATTTTTATCTTTGTCGATACATCGCCGTTATCACACCTGTCAATCACGTCTTTTCAACTGACGCACGTATCCTTCTTTTCCGGGATTTTGTTATCATTTGCCATAAATGCAGTTGTGCGTCTCGAGGAGTTATGTCTTTTCGTTTCATACCTTTTCAAATTTCAAATCCCACGATCCCACGACCTTTCACAATCTTTCCCACTCATTCTCTCTCTTCCTTTTTCTTCTATAAATACCCTTTTCACCTTTCGCTTTTCACTTTTCTGGAAACCTTCGTTCCGAAAACTTTTCATCGCAGCTTTCCCTCTCTTCTTTGTTCTCCGGTGAACCTTGCTCACTCCGGCCGTCGTCATTGCGCGGTGCTCCCCCATCGCCGACGTTCTCTTTACTCAATCCTCCGCTTCTTCCTCCGGTGAGTCCTTCCCCTTTCCCTTTTCTTGACACTGTGTCTTCTTCTCTTTTTTTTCTTTTGTGTTTGGACCTGTTCATCTTCTTTTTTATTTTTATGAAATTACCCAGTATGTCGACACAAAATTTTAGCATTTCCTCTTTAGAACTCACTTCCCCTTCTACGGAGGGGGAAGTTTCTGCCCCCACCGTTATCGAAATTCAATCCTCGCCTTCCACTCACGAGGATTCCGGTCCCGCCGGCTCCGTAGACTCAATTCTCTCCTCTAATGGAGAGTTGTCTTCACCTGAATGGCGCTCAAACACGCATTTAGTTGAAGATAAGTGTCTCTGGCGTTCTATCTGGAGCAGCGTTGGGAGCATTAATTCGCTTCGAATATCTGCCCAAGGGTTCACGAAAATAAACCCCGCCACCTCCAATAATGAAGACCTTCAGTTGAATGTTCTTCCATGTGGCGAGGATGATTGCGTTCTTTTGCGCAAAGAGCCAGCCGATGGATCGCCTGATTTCTTTTTTGTTTATGGTTATTTCTTCTTAGACTTGAATATCAAGCTTCCATTCTCGCCTTTTATATGTCACATTCTTTCTTTTCTAAATGTGGCGCCTTGCCAACTCCAACCCAACGCCTGGGGTTTTATCCGCTGCTTTGAAATTCTCTGTGAACATTTGAGTTTCACTCCGACCTACCCCTTGTTTTTCCTTTTTTATAAGTCAGTCACCACTAAACCGACTTCGGTGAAATGGGTTCCCCTTTTGGCCCGTAAGAACATGAGCCGGTTCACCGCCCTTAAAAGCCATTACAAAGTATGGCAGAAAAAATATTTCAAAGTTATGGAATCGCCCGAGATAAAGAACTTGTTCCGAGATTCTGACAATAATCTCCTCTTCCCTTTTTACTGGACAAAAAACCCTCGCCGGAAAATATCCGTTTCATATGACGCCTTGGATGAATCTGAGCAAGGCATCGCCGATTACCTTCGCACACTACCAGTAATCTCTGGTCATGACTTGATTGAGGCGTCGAAATCCGGCACTTTAAATCAATTTTTTAGTAAGTCTATAATCTTGCACATAATTTGCCTTTCTTTTTGTGCATGTGCCTTATCTAACTAATACTTTCCATGTAGCTACGATGGGAAAAGGCAAGGTTGACACTAACCCCTTGAAGCTGAAGGATTACCTCGCCCAGTCTGCTGCGGCGGCCAAGAAAAGGGCCGCCGATAATGAACAGAAGAAAAAGAATGAAGATGCTTCGGGCTCTAATACCGTCAGGGACCCCAAACGCCAAAGAACCTCAGGCGCTGCTGGTGGGAAACCTTCTCATCAATCAGCTGGCGAGGCTTCCAAAAGGCAGCCTGCAGAGAAAAAGAAGGGACACGACGTTGTCCCGCCACCTCACCAGGATTCAAGCTTGCTGATTAACCGCCCGCCAACTCCATTTAGCCAAGCTGGCACTAGCTCAGCCATTGGTGGCGAGGCTCCTCCCCCCTTGCTGAGTTTAAATGATCCTCACTTCAACGGGTTGGACTTCATGACCCGTACTTTTGACAATCGGGTCCACAAAGACATTTCCGGCCAAGGTCCCCCCAACATTGCTTCCTTGGCCATATTTCATGCACTTTCCGCTGCCAGCACGGTGGCGGGAATGGCCCAGTGCGTGAAAGAAGTGATTTCAGCCAAGAATCGTCTCGAGAAGAAGGCAGCCGATTATAAAACCGCCTATGAGCGAGCTAAGGCTGATGCTGAGACCGCCAATAAGAAGCTGACATCTGCTGAGGAAAAGTGCACTAAGTTAACTGCTGATCTGGCGGCTTCTGACCTGCTTCTTCAGAAGACCAAGTCTCTAAAAGAAGCCATCAATGATAAGCACACTGCTGTTCAAGCCAAGTGCCAAAAACTGGAAAAGAAGTACGAACGCCTGAATGCTTCCATCTTAGGGCGTGCTTCTCTTCAGTTTGCTCAAGGCTTTCTGGCGGCCAAAGAGCAGATTAGTGTGGTTGAGCCGGGCTTTGATCTTTCCTGCATTGGGTGGCTGAAGGAGATCAAGGATGGTCAAGTGGTTGGTGATGACGACATTAGCCTCGACCTCCTTCCTCAATTCAATGATGAAAGTGAGTCTGAAGAAGAAGAAAGTGATGGCGGGGATAGGAATGAGCGGAACAAGGATAAGGATCAAGAGAAGGAAGACCCTCAAATTGGAGCAAGCCAGGGAAACGACGCCAACAATGATAATGTAGCTTGAATTTGTAATTTGTTTTTATTTTGTTTAAGTCAATTTTTTCTTTGGGCCTTGCCCTTTTGTTTGTCATCATTCTCAATCATGTACGGGCGTCGCCCCTTTTTCTTACCTTTAATGAAGACCACTTTAAGTTCAGTCGTTATTATCTTGAGTTGTTACCAACTTTTGTTGTTACTTAGGTCTATATACCTTAGTCGATTTTTCGACGAGGCTTGGTTTCTAGTGGCCACTAGAATTGCCAAGGCTTGCAATATTGGATGGCGATACTTTCTTATTCCGAAAGGTTTATTCGCGGTATTATATACCTTGATACGATTTACTTCGCATAAACTCGTAATATAAATTAAAAAATTAAAAAGTAACTTCTGTTGAAATAATCTTCATTTCTCTTTCATACATGAGAACAATTGTCTCCATTCTTTTTACATGCCGCCTCATTAAAAACCTCTCCAAAGAAAGGAAAAAAGAGTGCGGCTTCATTCACCTTTGGTTGTTTCTATTAACTAAAATACTGCTTTAGATGAGAGGCGTTCCATGTTCGTGGAACCTTTTGACCATTTAGTTGTTCCAACTTATAAGCTCCTCCTCCAACATCGCCTATAATCCTGTAAGGCCCGCCCCAGTTGGGTGAAAGTTTGTTGTGTTTATCGGGTATTGTATTTTTTCGGAGCACTAAGTCTCCTACCCTCATTTTTCTTGGCACTACTTTCGTTGAGAATTTTCTTGCAACCTTCACTTTTCCCGCCTCATTCCTTATGTGAGCCTCACGTTGTTCCTCGGGCAGCATGATTAGATTAGCTATTAAATTTTCCCCGTTGTCATTCTCATTAAACCGAGCCACTCGCCAATTTTGGTTTTCAATTTCCACTGGGAGCATGGCGTCAGTCCCATAAGTTAAACGATACGGGGTTTCCTTTGTGCTTGACTGTTCAGTGGTGTTGTATGCCCAAAGAACGCCTGGTAGTTCCTCCGCCCAAAGCCCTTTTGCTTCATCCAGTTTCTTCTTTAAACCTTTCAGGATAACCTTGTTAGCCGATTCAGCCTGCCCATTGGTTTGTGGATGTTCTACAGAGGCAAATCGCATCTCGATTCCCATTTCTGTACAAAATTCCCGGGTAACGCTACTTGTGAATTGTGTTCCATTATCCATTACTAATGCCATGGGGACCCCAAATCTACAAACAATCCTTCGCCACAAGAAACTCCTGACCTTGGCGGCCGTGATAGTTGCCACTGCCTCGGCTTCTATCCATTTAGTGAAGTAATTAACCGCCACGATGATATACTTCATTTGTGCCTTCGCTACTGGGAATGGTCCCAAAATGTCAGTCCCCCACATAGCAAATGGCCAAGGCGCCATCATGGTTGTTAATTCTTCTGGCGGAGCCTTGTGTAAGTCAGAGAAGACTTGGCATTTTTCACATTTCTTAACATACTCCAGACAGTCCTTCTTCATTGTCGGCCAATAAAATCCAGCTCTCACAATTTTTATCGCCAAGGATTTTCCGCCTATATGACTTGAACAAACACCTTCATGGACTTCCGCCATTATTTCATAGGCGTCCTTGGTGTCAACGCATTTGAGCATAGGGGACATAATTCCCCGCCGATACAACTCACCATCCACCACTGTGTAAAAGCTGGCTTCCCTTCGTTTTGCTCTTATGTTCACATCGTCATCCTTTGGAGGGTTTTCTAGGAAGATCTTGATTGACTCCATCCAAGAAGGCTCGCCCTCACTTACTGACTTGACTGCTTTCAACTTTATTTCTACCAGATCAATGCTCGGGCGAGGCAGGGTTTCCTGAATGACTGTTTGGTAATTGCCCAATCTCCCTGTGCTCGCCAATTTCGCTAACACATCTGCCCTCTCATTTTGTCCCCTCGGGACATGTTCTATCTTAATTTCTTTGACCTCCATCATCAATCTGCGCACCACTTCCAAGTATTTGGAAAGTTGCGGGTCGTTTACTTGGTACTCGCCTTTCACCTGTTTAACCACTAACTGCGAATCTCCCTTGATAAATAACTTTTGGACCCCCAACTCAATGGCTAGCCTTAAGCCGGCGATCAAAGCCTCATTCTCAGATTGATTGTTGCTCGCCTTGAACTCGAACTTTAGAGACTGTTCAATGATCATTTTGTCTGGACTTTCAATTGTTATCCCAGCCCCACTTCCAGTGTTATTAGAGGATCCATCCACAGATAGGACCCATTCTCCTCGAGTCTTGTCGCCTTCCGTGGGTGTTAATTCCGCCACGAAGTCGATCAAACTTTGAATTGTGACTTGGCCCCTTGGCTCATATTGTATATCATATTCTGACAATTCCACTGACCAGCTCACCAATCGCCCTGATAAATCAGGCTTCTGAAGTACTTGTCTTAAGGGGACATCAGTTTTAACTTTGACTTGGAAACTTTGGAAATAAGGCCTGAGGCGCCTCGCAGTTTTCAGAATCGCCAATGCAGCCTTTTCAATTTTTTGGTACCGCAACTCTGCCCCCTGTAAAGTATGGCTCACGAAATATATAATTTTCTGTTTTTTTCCCTCTTCCTGGAGCAACACTGTACTCACCGCCTTGTCAGTAACTGCTAAATAGAGCACTAATGGAACGCCTGGTGTTGGCTTGGAAAGTACTGGTAATGTGGCCAATGATTCTTTTAATTTGGTAAAAGCTTGTTCGCATTCCTCTGTCCACTGAAACTTTGAATTCTTTTTTAAGCATGTGAAGAATGGGGCCGCTTTGTCACCCGCCATTGGCAAGAAACGTGACAAGGCGGCCATTCGGCCTGTCAAACGTTGAACTTCTTTGACACTTATTGGGCTTTTCATCTCCAAGATCGCCCTTCCCTTATCAGGATTCACTTCTATTCCTCTCGATGTCAACATGAATCCCAAGAACTTTCCTCCCTGGATCCCAAAAGAACACTTCTCAGGATTCAACTTCATTTGATATGTTCTTAATTGAGCAAACGCTTCCTTAAGATCGCCGCCATGATCACTAGCCCTGGCGGACTTTACGATCATGTCGTCCACATACACCTCCATATTCCTGCCCACTTGTTTTGAAAAGATTTTATCCATGAGCCGTTGGTACGTAGCTCCTGCATTCTTCAAACCAAAAGGCATTGTCTTGTAACAATAATTCGCCTGATTGGTCATAAATGCTGTACTTTCCTCGTCCGAGGGATGCATCATGATTTGATTGTAGCCCGAGTAAGCATCCATGAGACTTAAAAGTTCATTCCCGGAAGCTCCATCCACAAGCTTATCAACGTTGGGAAGTGGATACGAATCTTTGGGGCACACTTTGTTCAAGCTTGTGTAATCTGTGCACATCCGCCATTTCCCATTGGCTTTTTTTACCATCACAACATTGGCGAGCCATGTTGGATACTGCACCTCACGGATGAAGCTAGCCTTGATCAGTTTCTCAGTTTCTAATTGTACAGCCTTGATCTTTTCTTCACTCATTCTTCGCCTTGGTTGGATGATTGGGGTCGCTCCTGGTCGTATGGCCAGTTTGTGAGTGATCATGTTGGGGTCAATCCCTGGTACGTCATTGATGGTCCACGCAAAGAGATCCAAATTGTCACCCAGCAGGGTGATCAATCTTTCTTCTTGCTCCTTTGTTAAACTGCTGCCAATTTTTAAAAATTTATCCTTGATTTGTACTTGCTTGGTTTCCTCCAAAGGTTGTGGGCGGAAATCATCAGCATCGTCTCTTGGATCCAAACTAAATCCTTCTTGTGGAAAGATTTCCGTGATTCTGTGACTTTCTTTGGCGGCCTTACGCCCATAGAGCGCCACACTTTTTAAATAACATTCTCTTGCTGCGTTTTGGTCCACATGTAATACCCCAACCTTTCCATTGCAGGCTGGATATTTAACAGTCAAATGAGCAGTTGAAATGACCGCACATAGCTTGTTGAGGGTGTCTCGCCCCAGGAGTACATTGTAATTGGCTCTGCACGCCAAGACCAAGTACTTCACTTGAAATTTCTTTACAAACTCTCCTTCGCCAAAGGCAGTTGGTATTTCCACATATCCCCGTACAGTGACACGGTCCCCTGTAAATCCTACCAGGGTTCCTTTATACGGCCTCAAGTCTGATTCTTTCAGACCCAGGCGATCAAAGGCATCTCCATAAATGATATCCGCCGAAGACCCCTGGTCTAAAAACACTTTCTTCGTCACATAATTGTTAACCCTGATTGTTACCACAATTGGATCGTTGTCATGGGGAATCACATGCGCAAAGTCCTGAGGGGTAAATATGATAGGGGAGTGATTCACCCCACACTCGCTTTCGCTTGCCTCATGTACTGAGTGTACTGCCGCCACATAGCGTTTTCTAGCCTTACTTGAAATTGCACCCCCGCCAAATCCTCCTGCAATAGATGAACATTCCCCAACAGGATCGCCCAACTCTTCAACTATCTCCTTGCCTTTGCCTTTGTCCCCTTGGGTGATCCTAGCGACCTCTGGCGTTGCTGTGTCTTTAACGAAGTTTGCCAAATGACCAGCCTTAATCAAACGATCAATTTCCCGCCTTAAGTTCCAACAATTATCTGTCGTATGTCCCAACGCTTTATGGTACTCACACCACCTATTGGTATCCACATTAGCTGGCGGCCGCCGTGGAGCTGGCGGATATTGTACAATGTTTGTCTGCCCAACTGCCCTTAAAATGGCACTCAAGGGTGCATTCAACTTAGTGAGTGGCGCTGGAGTTGGCGGAACACCATGCTGACCGGTTGTGGCTGCCGTGGGACCTTGAGAATTTCTGTGCCATGTATTCTGAAATCCGGGTTTGGAGTTTTGATATGGTCCCGGTCTTGGTACACGGGGGGTTTGCGCTAGCCTGGTTTCCTTCCCCGCCTTGGGTTTTTCTTGTGAAACACCGCCAGATTGAGACTGCTTGCGTCCTTCCTCTCTTTCTTGTTTCTTCTGATCATCTTGTTCAATCAATATGAATTCCTGAACACGAGCACGAAGATCCATCATATCCTTCGCCGGTCGCCTTGTTAGGTCTCGATTCAGATCTCCTGCCCGAAGGCCATTTTTGAAAGACGCTAGGCAAACATCCGGATTGTCTTCCTCCAATTGAACCGCCATTTTACTAAATCGCGCCATGTAGTTCTTGAGCTTCTCCCCTGGCTGTTGATGTATGCTGATAAGATCAAACATGGTTGCCTTGGTAGTTTTATTGGCGGAGAATTGAGTTAAGAACTTTGTGGACAAATCAGTAAAATTGTCGATAGAGAAGGGCGGTTGACGGATGAACCATTGCATCGCCATCCCCTTGAATGTTGATGGTAACAACCTACACTTCACCTCATCTGTTGCTCCTCCAATAACCATTTTCGTATTAAAGTAACGCAAGTGTTCCATGGGGTCTGAGTCGCCTGAAAAGGCGTCCAAAGCCATCGTTTGCAGATGCTTTGGTATGCCCACCCTTGTGATGGCGGGAACAAAAGGCTGGAACTCAACAACGTCTTCAGCCTCGAGCCGTTGTTCTTGCTTATAGTCTTGTCGCTGGGTTAAATACTCCACCTGGGCTTGCAATTGTTCATTCTGACTTTGCACCTTTTGCAAAGTATCCAACATCTGTTGCAAGGCCGCCAGAGTGATTCCCGTCACTACTTCTGGTGCTTTTCTCGGAACGCTGCTTTTGTAGTCGTCCAGATTCACGTATTCAGGCGGTGCTGATCGTCGCCTGACTCCTGGATCTGATCTAGCGATCAGATCTGAAGGTTTTCCCGGAGCCGCCTTCACCAACGACGCCGGTGACTGCGCTACCGAGTGAACCCCCGCCGAAGAAGCCTCCTGCTCCGGCTCTTGAGGTACTTCACGATTGTTGTACCGTCCACCGCCGCGGCCGCCGTGACGACCACCACCCCTCCGGCGATGATCGCGGCGGCCCCCACCACACGAACGAGTTTCCATGGATCTTAAATCGCACCTTCTATGTCAAGTAGTAGATCGAAGTAAGACCCACAGACGGCGCCAATGTTCTGTACTAGGGGGATCTGACGTCGGAAACTGACAGAAAGCAAACCCTAGCAGAGTACTAAAAATATCACAAAAGGAATATTCTCATTAAATGTTCAAAAGGTACTTTTTACAAGGGGTTGACCTCTCCTTTTATAGAGGGAATGATCATAACGTGGACTTTCCCTGTACTTGGGCCTGACAACCGGGGCCCAAACCTCTATACATATAAGACAAAACTAAAGGAATCTTCCAGCTGGCGCGTGGACCAATCCAAAAGAAGGGCGGGCTTCGACGTTGTTCCACAAACCCCGCCATGGCTACTTTCGTTCATCTAAATGCTCGATTTGGGCGGGAATAAGGGATACTTATGTCCCGCCCAGTCCATATTGTAATTTCAATCGTAGATTATTGCATTTCAGTTTTATCTTATGTGTATTCTGTTATCTGTTTCAGTTATCTGCTTTTGTCTTCTGTCCTCTAGTGCCTAAATACGCACTTTAAAGTACGTAGGTCACGTAGTTTCAACATGCATACGTCACACACTTTAAAGTGCGAACAAAATTATTTATAAGATTGTTTTCGAATTATACCAATATACATGTGGTATTATTAGGTATTGAGGACGGTAGCAATAACAATTACCTTAAATAAACTTGGCAACTAGTTAGTTTTTCTTTTTTCGTTAACACACCTTGAAAACCCTATCTCATGGAGATAAAAAGGTTTATAAATAATTTTTAAATAAATACATTTTTTATTTTGAATTTCATCAACCAAAGGATAAGTCTGATTCCAAGGGAGAAAAAGTTATTAAAATATGAGAAGATAAGATTTAACAAAGGAAAAAATTAAAATGAATTTGAATATTTAGGATTAGATAAAGACAATAACTGGGTTAAATAAGGTTTAGTCCTCTATAATACGCATAGTTTGAAAATGATTTATTTCTAAAGCAAAGTTTAAATTCAATCCCTACTGTTTGAGAAATTTTTTTATTTTAGTCTCAGTTAGAGGTGGTGGTCCAGTGACTTTTGCCACCAACTCACTAACTAACATAATCTCGGCTAATCGGTGAATCCATGTGACAATTACACGTAGGATCGATGAAGTCACGAAGAAAATGTCAATAAGATATCTTCAAGAAGAAAAAAATCAATAGGATATTATACAAAATTAATAAGTCTGGGATATATATTACTGTATAAAAGTCGAGTTTCACTGCAATTCGTAATTGGAATGGCGCTATAAATTTTCTCCAAGAAATGCAGGAAAGACTTTTTCTCAAATTGTATTTCGAAATTCAATTCTTATATTGTCACGTAGTTATATCATGAAATCTATAGTTAAATTTCATGCTTCTGGAAAAAAATGGATCTTTTCTGCTGGCCAAACGGATATTCAAACAGTGTTTATAAGTTATAACCATATGTAAACGATAGAGATTGTTTTACTTGAATATAATCTTGATTGACTAATATCATTGGATAGGTCAGTGACTAATGAGGTAAAAGTATGTACATGTAGCATATAGTTGCTGTAACAAGGTAGAAGTCAAATTTAATAATTGGATTCACGTTCATATCTTCCAGAATCAATTCTACTTCCACAAAAGGTACTAGAAGAGCTTCTTCCAGAATAAATTCTCCTTCGTTGTGTGTCCAAACATGCATTAAGATTAAGATGTAGTTAAGATTCTAACAATGCATCCACCTTACCATTTACTGCTCTGGACAGAAACTTCATGCAGATAGGTGGCCTCACTCCTGCAAGAGCCAGAAATGAGCTAGGAAGTGCCCAGATTCCATCCCCACAGATCAAACCAGAAGCTACAGCTGATCCAAATGCTTCAGCCTTAGCCCTGTCAAGCTTCGTCCAGATAAACAAGATCAAGCTGCCAAGACACATATCAATGGCAAAATAGCTTCCAATATAAAACGGTATTGCCATGGCCATAGGAACAGGAATAAATCTAGCCCACTTCTTTCCAGCCAAATCTCGAATGAGGTTGATGATTATGGCGGCTGCGAAAAACGCATAGCAAAGTGTGAGGCAGTTTTTCGGCAGAGCTGAGAATCCATCCACCCCCAAAATTGACATGTTGCGGTAAACAAGCGCATAAGGAGCAGGGTATGGTGAGCCAGGAAGTCCAATGTTACCAAAGGCCTTGTAGAAAAGCCAGAAGACACAAGGGGATATAACACAACCCATGGCGGTTCCGGCAACTTGGCTCACAAACATGGACCTTGGTGAAGCCAGTGTCATGTAACCTGTTTTGAAGTCCTGCATTAAATCAGATGCTGTGGACACAATGTTCATCATGACACCACATGCCGCCAAACCAGCGAGAACCCCGCCATTATTTGCCCCAGCCCATGCACCAATGGTGAAGATGGCCAATTTTCCATAGGTGGTTGCAAGGGACCAGTCTGTGAGTCCACACCCATAGGCATTGCAAAATGCTAGTGGTGGTGCAATGATGTAAATCACAATAATGTAGTACCACTTCAGCTGGTGGAAAATGTGGGGGAGAATAATGGTGGAGACTATTCCAATGCTAACATATCCAGCAATGGAGAACCAGGCAGGGATTTGGTCCTTGAGGAACACCTCGGTTCTGCGCTTCTCGTCATAGGAAAGTGATGGAGGTGGGACATCTGAGTTTGAAACTGTGCCCAAGTCTTTTTTGCAGACCTGTTGATAGATACCAAAAAGTGTGCGAGCAAGAACCTTGACAAAGTTGTATAGACCGTCCCCGAGAATCATCGCAATGCCTATGAAAATCTGCAGTTTGAAGTATGAGTTAATAAGATCAATCAACTGTGAGATGTTTCTTAACTAGTCACAATATCATTCAGAGTACGAAAGGAAGAAACTATCAATAAATCACACTAGAACCAAATAGTGGGCACACTGACTATTACATTCCATCAACAAATCTCCTATTGACTTCAGATTATCAATACAAACTAAATAACTCAGTCCAAATAAATAAAAGTCACAAAGTAAACAACACAATCCAAATTATGGCTGCACTTTACTACAGTGCATTCCTGTGCTGGCTCTTTCTTTAATCTTAATTTTGTAAATGAATCTTGTTTATTATTACAAGGTCTGACTAAAACCTGAATCCATAAAAAAAATTAAATCACATTAACTTTATAAGAAAGATCCCTAATAGAATACCAGCACTAAGTTCATGCAATATCTCAAAAGAAATGCCTAATATATCACAGAACCCTTGAGACACTTGACCAGTCAGTGTTACACAAAGTTCACTATTCACTTGAAAGCATACATTGCATGAGATTGATAAGACAAAGACAAACCCTGAGTACTGAATGGTAATTTAGACAAGATATAGGAATGATTCCTGAACACATTATAGGAAATGATAGTTAACTACAGCTTCGAACCAACTTCTGATTCTAATCAATTAAATTCATTTTCGCAAATTATGTGAAAAATATAGTCAATTTAATTCCAAATTCTAACCATCAATACATTGAAAATGATGTTGTCTCAGACTCTCAGGTGACTGCATGAGATGAATTTTTTTACTTTTTACCTCTGTTAGGCAAATGATAGTTAACTGAAGCACAATTTTGATCTTAAAGAAATATAGCTACATATTAGCTAAACTTATCCTCAATAATATTAATCTGAACGGACATTGTCCATGTACCTAGTTGCTCCAATAACTGCAATTCAGCTATTTGATATTAATAAGCACATTTTTTGACATTTTTAAATGTTGAAAATCATCTTACTTTGTAACCTTGAAGACCATGTAAGCTGCTTGACTTGAGTTCAGCAGAGTACCAGTCTCCTTTTCTAGCATCGATGAGAGGCCACATGACACCCCATGACAGAATTCCACCAACCAGAAGGGATATATTGATTATATATGGGCATATCATCCCAACCCCCACATAGGTAGCCGAAAAACTGAAGTAGAACCTGTTATGAAGATAATAAATCAGAAAAGAAGTGAAGCTAAATGCATATATAGACTTATAAACCAGTTTTAATATAAGTGGACACATACTGGTTTTTATAGGCTTCTAGACCAAATGTAGGGAAGTTTTCAAATCCGCAGCCATCACCAGCAGTGAAAAACCATTGAAAGAAAGCCCAAAAGAAGCTAAAGGAGAAGAACTTTCCCAAGGCGTGTACTTTCTTCCTAAAAGAAAGAATCAAAAGGAAATTAGGAGCGCGTAATTGATGTATTTATCAAGAAAAAGAAACTCCAGCAAGCCTGAATCCTTACTTTGCTAGTCTGGCACCCTCTGTTGTATGGAAACTGTTGATCAGATGAGCTGTTGCGGTACCACTGGGATATGTCAATTTGAAGTCTACTATCATAATCTGTAACAAGGAACATTAAACAAAAGTTAATTCAACATCAGTAACCAAAGAGTTTATATGCAATGGAAGCAAATATTACAATGAATAGCTAATTGGTTTTTTTTCCCCATAGCCTTTCCCCATTAATACATTATGCATTACTTGATCCCATTATATTCGTGTACCTTCCGAAGCGGAACCACTGAAAAGAGGCCAAGAAAGCTAACAACGAATAGAAATGCAACCATCCATCCTAAGCCCGGGATCTTCATGTCCATTGCAGTGTTAGCTTCTGAAGATTGTTTTGCAATTTCTGGACTCATTGCAAACAAGTAGCTTCCAAAGCCACCTACTCAAGCAAATCCAGTCAAAGATGTGTCAACAACATAAATGATTCTTGCATCAGAATTGCAGTCAATTATTTGAGCATTTTCTATATATAATTTCAGCCATAGCATTCTTCTCAAATCCTATTAAAACAACAATATAATGTATGACAATAAATGTAATCAGAAAGATGGACAGTTTATTGTAGAAGATCCAAAATCCCCACAACTTCAGTACTCAGTAATAATTCATTTCTAAGGCACTAAAACTCCAGAGATTTCATTCATCATTAAATAAACTGAGGAAGTGTTTTTAAAAGTGAAAAACTGTATTATAAACTTCATAACAGCCACAAGCTCTGTGGAATTTTTTCCCTTGTTTTTTCTTCCTCAAAAACTTATGGAATTTTTTTTTGGCCCCCTCCCTGTCTTTTTCATCATTATCTTAATACCACGGAAAGCAGAGAGACTGACAGACACGCACCTATATATATGGCCAAGGTAGTCAAAGGTGTTGGTACTACTACTAGGTTGACCTTTAAAATTAAAAAGTACTATTTAATAATTATATTACTTATAATATAAAGTAAACTAACCCTTAAACATGCACATGGTATGATTACCATAAAAAAGGACATTTGCTACTGCCCAACTTTAGTTAGTGGTCACATAAAGTACATTACCTCCAACCAGCCCTATTTTTCCATTCTAAAAAAAATCATTTTTATTTATCCATTTTTTCAAAATTCGCCACTTAAACAATAAGGTGCTGGTTTAGTTGTAAGCAAACTAGGCCCCCACCTAGTAAGGATGAGAGCAGCACAAGCTAAAATCTGGGAACGACACGTTTTTTTGTTAGAAACATGCAACCCTATCCGAAGGTGTGACGACATCCATCAAAGACGGAAAACAAATTGCCACTTAAAATTAAAAGTAAAAGAAAAGCTCATCAGAATCACAACGGGACCCACCCCCATGATACACCGCACGAGGAAACGCATGCAAATGAATCTCAATACCCAAAAACCCCAATAAATTCATCCTTCAATCTACCCAATTTCCAGAAATTGAACCACCTAACTACTCAATTTCATGATTTCTACATTCTGTTACTGAATTCATCATTCATAGAGGAATTGAAATTGAAATTGAAATTTACTCTAAAATCATGCAACAAATTGAAAGCACGGAGAAGAAGGTGGTGGTGGTGGTTACCGCTGAAGGCAATGCCGCTGGAGGCGACGACACACGTCTGAATAACCGTATTCTCCTGGCGAGTGAAAGGCTGGTTGAGGAACCCTGATTTCGCAAGCAGCGCGGTCCACGTCTTGACGAAGAAGAACCCTAGCAACCCCGCGGAGACATTGAGAGAAGGAATGATACCGGTGGTGAGACTCAGCTTCATGACGATAAACGTAAACATCACCGACAACACCAAACTCGCCACCAACGCCCTCACCGTGACTTGCCTCTGCCACGACGGCACCGCCTTGGACTCAAACGCCTTCTCCACCGACTCCACCGCCAACTCGTCGTCGCCGCTCCCTTCCACGTCGTCGCCATCGGGACGGTTGCGGTTGCCTCCTCCCGAAGCCATTGAATGTTGATTGTTTTTCACAATTTCAGTTTCTCTGTGTTTGAATTCTATAGAATGATTTAGAGGTTTTGTTTGGTATTTATTATGGTGAAAATGTACAACTGTATTGATGATGATTATGGTAAGAATTAGCAAGAATAAAATGAATTAATTGTAGTGATAATGAATTTGAAAGGAGAATCGGGGAATGGAGAGTTTTGATTCTTCATCTTAGCTGTTGTTTACGCCAACAATAGTGTTTTCCATCTTGCGTCATTAATTAGTAATAACTGATTATGGTTTCTACCAAAGATTTCGCGTTAGGACTTACGTGCCAGCCAAAACCAAATCTTCACGGGTAAATAGCCAAGTTCGTCCCTGAATGTGTCCACCGACTTCACATTCGTCCTTGAATGAATTTTATTCATCTCGCGGTCCCCCAAAGTGACAAATGTCTGTCACTTTAGTCCTTGACGTTAAAAAACACTAACAGACGTTAACATATTCATTTTTTATATTTTTTTACCCATGTGAAAATCATTAATTTAAATTTAAAAAAACAAATTAACTAAAAAATTGATTAATTAAAAATTTAAAACACAAAATCCTAATCTCCTTCTCATCTTCTTCAGCTTACTCCTTTTTTCTTCATCTTTGCATCATAACCCAGTTTTTTATCATAACCCAATTTTTCATCTAAAAAAATCACCATCTGCATCTGCTTCTTCATCTTTTCTTCATAACCCACCCAATTTTTTTACTGAAACACAACAACCCCAATCTCCACAATCTCATAACCCCCATATCCCCAACCTCTTCTTCCTCCTCCACCAAAACTCAAAATCCAGGTCAGAATCCAATTTCAAAGCAAAACCAGATCAAGGGAACAGGAAGCTTAACGATAAATCATCACCAGACCCGTATGTGTTTCATCATTCTCATACCCACAATGAACCCTAGCTCTCCCTTTCATGATAAATCTGGCACCGCCCCTCCAAGAACCAGAGGGGGATCAAGAACAAGAGAGATGAAGGATCGAACCTGGACGCTGAACGTGAACCTCACGCCTCCAAACACTTCGACCTCGGGTTCAGATATGGTGGCGGTGATAGTGTTGGGGCGGCGAAGAACCCTAAGCGGCCACGTGAAGGAAGGAGAGGGGAAGAGAAGAAGGTTGGGCTTGGGGAAGACGGACCATCTTCCATGCAGTCAGCGATTGAGCCGCCAGATCCAGATCGTGGTTTTCTTTCTCTCTCTCAACCACTCCTTCTCCTTGCTTCGTTTGCTCCAGCTCCCAAACATGTTGTGTGATGGGGTTTCTATTTTGTGATTGTTGGGTTTTTTTTTTTGATTTGTGTGAAAAGTGGATGGATCTGTGGCAATTTTCACTTTCTTATGTTCAATTTCGTGCTTGATTTGTTGCTGTTGTGGGATTTTGTTGGGGGAGGGGGGGGGTTGGGTTCTGGTTGGGAACATGTTCTGATCCAAGCTGACATTGGATCTGAATTCAGGAATGCATTATTATTATTTTTTCCAGGAATGCATTATTTTAATGATGTTGGAAGGTTTGTGGTGGGGAATTGGGTTGTGGTGGAAGGATTTGTGAAGATGAAGAAGAAGATGATGAGAAGAAGAAGGAGATGAAGACCAGTGGTTCACATTAAGAATTTTTTTTTCTGTTTTAATTAATTAGATTTTAGTTCAATTGTTATTCTAATTTACTTAAATGATTTTTCAGTTTTAAAAAAATGAATTTGGTAACGTCTGTTAGTGTTTTTTAACGTCAAGGACTAAAGTGACGGACGTTTGCCACTTTGGGGGACCGCGAGATGAATAAAATTCATTCAAGGACGAATGTGAAGTCGGTGGACACATTCAGGGATGAACTTGGCTATTTACCCAAATCTTCACATTGCAATTTTGGTCAATGCTTAGTTACATGTACTAGTCGGTCTACTAGATATAATACACCTGTAATGCACATATTTATTTAGTTTCCAAGTTTGTAAGCGAATTTAATTTTAGTCCCTCTAATGAAATATGATTGGTCAATGCTTCACTAGTCGGTCTACTAGATTCTAGATATAATACACCTGTGATGCACATATTTATTTAGTCTCCGAGTTTGTAAGCGAATTTAATTTTAATCCCTCTAATGAAAAATGACTAAAATTAAATTCGCTTACATACTCGGAGACTAATTTGACTATTAACCTTATTTATAATATACTTAAGAGAATTTTTTAATATAAAATATTTTCAGTATTTCAATATTAAAACAATTTTAACAATAAAATTTATAATAATTAATAAATTTCAAAATGTAAAAAATCATTAAATATTTCAAATTTAAATCAATTAATTTTTTGTATTATGTCTCCTCAGGATAATATTACTTCTTTTTGGTAAAGCAAAGCTTAAAGAGAAAAAATAAAAGACTACAACACTAGTGCCTTAATAATGTATATTTCTTTTATGTATTTATATATTTTTTTCTTCAATAATACGGATAAACATATAATAACATTTAAAATTTTAAAAATAGTTCTTAATATAGTGCAAATTTTATTTTGTTCTTAACTATTTTATTTTTTATACTTAATATGTTTAATATATATATATATATATATATTAGTACTTAATTTCATTTTATTATTTTTGGACTTTTATGATTGATAGTTAATATATATTCAATTAATTTAATAGTGATCACCTACTTTAAAAACTCAATAAATAGTTGTAATTACTTGCTTTATTATCTAATGTGAGTCACTCACTTTCAAGAAACCGGACCCTAAGGCATATAAAACAACGATTGGCATAAACTAATGTATCATCCAAGGTGCAATTTCTCTATTTCATAGAAGTGTCGTTATATTTTGTTTATTTCTACCAGTAGTCTATAGTAGTATTTTTGACAAAACACATGTGAGAGTCACGAATCTTTTGGAGGGGGTGTAGACTTAACACTTCACTGCAAATCTAAGGATGATGATCTACGGGTGAAGGTTCTCCATAAAGGACAATCCTATGAATTTAGTTTCAAGCTCAACTTTTGGGGCACAACAGATTTTTATTGTTCCTTTCAATGGTTAAATATCACACAACGGTTTGATGTATACCAATCAAAAAGAGATCGTGGCCACAAATTCCGCTATTGGGGTGTACGACAAGCAGGACCATGTTTAGTCTTCAATCCAAGAGGATCTATACAGTTCGCGTGTTTTGCATGGAATCCACCAAGTGACTAGAAATGGTTTGTATTTGGTTATTATTGTATGTGATGGTATGGAATCAATAAAAAAGAAGACTAAACAAAAATAATATTAATGTTATTTTTCTTGGTTGATTCGACTAACAATTTTTTGTGTTAACTAAATCATTCGATTAATATGTTAATTACTGCTTTATAACCTTTTGTTTTTGTCTACTTTTTTAGAGACCTTCATTTAGTTAATATATCATATAATGATACAGTAAAAGCACTACAAGAAAAAACACTAATTAACGTCATCCGTAAGCCAACAATAATAATAAGACAGAAGCCGAGTACTAAAGTCAATTTAGTGTCAACTTATCGTCAATTTCTTGACTTAAGTTATAGGTTGAAGCTAATTATTTAGCGTCATTAGGGTGTCGATGCTACACTTTTGCCGATCTATGCCCATACTATGTACACACTTAACGCTTCAACCAACACAAATTCATTCAACTTAGCGTTGATCTTATGGGCTGACTCTAGATTATGTCAGTTGATAGAATAATTTTTAATATATATTATTTTTCAGTTTTTCAATATTAAAATAGTTTAAAAATTAAAATTAGGATAATTTAGAAATTTTAAAATTAAATATTTTCTAATTCAATTCGATTAATTATTTTTTATTATGTTTCCTTAAGTTTTTTTCTGAAATATATGTTTCTTTCATGTAGTTAAATGATTTTCTTAAAATATTACACACGAATATAATATTCATATGTAAATAACATATAATAATTTTAAAATAGTTTTTAATATAGTTAGAAAAGTGTATTATGTTATTAACTATTTCATTTTTTAGGCTTCATATATTTAATATAAATATGTATGCAAATATCACTTAATTTCATATTTTTTTTATTGATTGATAATTAATATTTTAAGTAATTTTAATATTATAAAGAGTCGTGACTGATAATTAGTATTGTTATTTATGCAAGGAATTTTTTCTGACTGATAATTAATGTTTATTTAATTTTAATATTTATAATTTTAATTATGTGCTTGAAATATTTTACAATTAATATCTAAAATTAATAAATTAATAGTACCATTAGCATCAATGGATATGCCAACAATGTACAACCGTTGTCAAAAGGGAAAAAACCATTCAAAAAACGAGCAAAATTCCATAAGGACAATCTAAAGGGAGGGAGGGAGGGAGGGAGAGAGAGAGAGAGAGAGAGAGAGAGAAAAGGACAATTTAAAGAACAACCCTCCCAACAAGGGGGGGAGCCTCCAAAGCTAAAGCAACACCCAAAGAACCAATCACCACAAACAACAACAACAACAAAAAAACAAAACCCAAAAAACCACTCTACAATATCCTCCACACATAAATCTAGGCCATTTTTTGGTTGAGCACAATAACATTTAAATCCACGTAAGCATTTTTATCCCAGTCAGCGATCCAAATCAACACTCGCCGGAGCTCCGGGCTCCGGTGAGGTGAGGATTCGCTCCATATGATTTTCAAATATGATGACCTTTTTCAATAATTTTTCCGCAGAGAGACCTAGGTCAGACGGCGACATACAAGGACTAATATGATGCTTAACCTTATCTTATTAATTAGTTCTTGGAAAATGTAAGAGAGAGAGAGAGAGAGAGAGAAAAGAAAAATTCATAAGGACAATCTAAAGAACAACCCTCCCAACAAGGGGGGGAGAGAGCCTCCAAAGCTAAAGCAACACCCAAAGAACCAATCACCACAAACAACAACAACAAAAAAACAAAACCCAACCCAAAAAAACACTCTACAATATCCTCCACACATAGATCTAGGCCATTTTTTGGTTGAGCACAATAACATTTAAATCCACGTAAGCATTTTCATCCCAGTCAGCGATCCAAATCAACACTCGCCGGAGCTCCGGGCTCCGGTGAGGTGAGGATTCGCTCCATATGATTTTCAAATATGATGACCTTTTTCAATAATTTTTCCGCAGAGAGACCTAGGTCAGACGGCGACATGCAAGGACTAATATGATGCTTAACCTTATCTTATCAATTAGTTCTTGGAAAATGTAAGACACACACAGAGAGAGAGAGAGAGAGAGAGAGAGAGAGAGAGAGAGAGAGAGAGAGAGAGAGAAAAGCAAAATTCATAAGGACAATCTAAAGAACAACCCTCCCAACAAGGGGGGGGGGGAGAGAGAGCCTCCAAAGCTAAAGCAACACCCAAAGAACCAATCACCACAAACAACAACAACAAAAAAACAAAACCCAAAAAAACACTCTACAATATCCTCCACACATAGATCTAGGCCATTTTTTGGTTGAGCACAATAACATTTAAATCCACGTAAGCATTTTTATCCCAGTCAGCGATCCAAATCAACACTCGCCGGAGCTCCGGGCTCCGGTGAGGTGAGGATTCGCTCCATATGATTTTCAAATATGATGACCTTTTTCAATAATTTTTCAGCAGAGAGACCTAGGTCAGACGGCGACATACAAGGACTAATATGATGCTTAACCTTATCTTATTAATTAGTTCTTGGAAAATGTAAGAGAGAGAGAGAGAGAGAGAGAGAGAGAGAGAGAAAAGCAAAATTCATAAAGACAATCTAAAGAACAACCCTCCCAACAAAGGGTGGGGGGGAGAGAGAGAGCCTCCAAAGCTAAAGCAACACCCAAAGAACCAATCACCACAAACAACAACAACAACAAAAAAACAACAACAACAAAAAAACAAAACCCAAAAAAACACTCTTCAATATCCTCCACACATAGATCTAGGTCATTTTTTGGTTGAGCACAATAACATTTAAATCCACGTAAGCATTTTTATCCTAGTCAGCGATCCAAATCAACACTCGCCGGAGCTCCGGGCTCCGGTGAGGTGAGGATTCGCTCCATATGATTTTCAAATATGATGACCTTTTTCAATAATTTTTCCGCAAAGAGACCTAGGTCAGACGGCGACATACAAGGACTAATATGATGCTTAACCTTATCTTATTAATTAGTTCTTGGAAAATGTAAGAGAGAGAGAGAGAGAGAAAAGCAAAATTCATAAGGACAATCTAAAGAACAACCCTCCCAACAAAAGGGGGGGGGGGGAGAGCCTCCAAAGCTAAAGCAACATCCAAAGAACCAATCACCACAAACAACAACAACAAAAAAACAAAACCCAAAAAAACACTCTACAATATCCTCCACACATAGATCTAGGCCATTTTTTGGTTGAGCACAATAACATTTAAATCCACGTAAGCATTTTTATCCCAATCAGCGATCCAAATCAACACTCGCCGGAGCTCCGGGCTCCGGTGAGGTGAGGATTCACTCCATATGATTTTCAAATATGATGACCTTTTTCAATAATTTTTCCGCAGAGAGATCTAGGTCAGACGACGACATACAAGGACTAATATGATGCTTAACCTTATCTTATTAATTAGTTCTTGGAAAATGTAAATTTGCTGATACAAAACACTACTGTTAAAAACTACCAAAGTTGAACTTCCTACGTTGCTCTTCCCAGCTCAACATTGCATTGCCCATGTTCAAATTAATATGACATAATTTTTTATTATTTCTTTACATGTTTCAAGTCTCTGTAGTATATACTATATATGTACTAAATTGTTTTTGGGAACTAAGGCAATTGCCTTGCTTTATCCACGACTCTGGGTGGAGGTGGCGGTGGGTGGTGATGATGACGGTGGGAGGTGGTGATAATGGCAGTGGTGTTGGTGGAGGTGGTGTCGTGGTGGTAGCAGGGGTGGTGGCAAGAGCGGCAATGGTGGCGGATTAAATAATTTCAAGCAACTTATACGGCATGTCCAATCCTACACTATATGTTGGATTAATAATCCATCATGTTAATATAAAGGATGATTGATAGATAAGCCTATATTGTAAAATATTAGCACCAAACAATGGATAACTCGTAATGTATTGTAGCTCACACTATAATGCCTAACATGACGTACCAAACAAGTCATGTATAATTTTTTTATCACATGTATCCATCCGGTAATATTACTATATTTTCCATTTTCAATATTTCTAAATTTAAATTTAAGGCTTAACTGCACTTTTAGTACCCACTATTGCTCAATGTGCGATTTTGGATCCTAATAAAAAAAATTAACACTTTTCATCCCACACCTTAACTGTTGTTTGCAGTTTTGGTTTTCCGTCCAATTCCATTCATAATTTAACGATTAAAGTATTAAAATTTTTAATCAAAAATAACATCCAAAACATTCATACAATTCTTCATCATCTTGTTCTCCTTGAAAAACCGAGAAAAATCTATAGATTCATCATCTTCATCCTAAAATTTCCATCATCTCCTAATTAAGCAAAAGAAACCACATAAAATAACCACTTCTATTTTTAGAACCTTTCTTTTTCACTTTATCGTAGATGTTTCTCCTACACAATATTGAAAACTCATTTTTCTTCCATCATTAGTTTTTGCTTTTTACACCAATTCTAGCTTTTCATCTCCCTGTTCCACCTTCTTCACTCAATCCTGTTACCATCACCATCAAAGCGATTTGAATATAGATACGTTGAAGGGAGAGATCGTTAGAGAGATTGAGAAATTCAAATCCACCGAAACCCACCCTACCACTCACTTTCACAACCCTAGATCGAGAAAGAAACCCACCCACCCCTCCCTTAACTCCTCCTCTGCCTCTTTCTCCTTTTAAATCTTCATATCTATGCAAATCATCCTCCTCTTCCTCTAGATCGAACTCCTCTCCCTCGAAGTTCCTTCTTTTTCTATTGCGGTGGACGCTAAATGTCATTGCGGCAGTGGTTAGAGCTAAATACGTGCAAAAAACCTAAGAACTCAAAAAGGGTGTCGGAGCCAACAATGAGGGATTCAGAGGACGTCAACGGTAAAGAACTCAAAGAAGTGGGTCGATTTGCATGTGTACCCCAGAATCGATTAAAGCCCTAAATCAGTTGAACCCATGCATCTGCGACTCCATTGCTCAATCTATCATTGTTGTCGTTGTTGTTGCTGCAGTGTTTGTGATGTTAGGTGAAGTTGGGTTTGGGGTTGGGTTCTTCACTTCTAGGGCTAGGGTGGTGGGACTGGGGTTAGGTTCTTGACTTATGGGGTTGGGGTGGTGGTGTTGGGTTCTTCTCCCCCTTCACCATATTATTTGATTGGTGGTGGTGTTGTGAGGCTAAGATTGGTTTCCCTGGTGTTTAAACTGGACTGAGGTGCTGAGTTTTGAGATATAATGAAATACCAAGAGAAAGAAGGGTTTGAATTGTGTTTTGATAAAACTTGTTTTTTCAAAATAATTATTAGTTTCAAAATCTTTTCACAATCGTTTTGCGTAGCGGATAAATAAGAAGTGTACATAAACAATAGAGACATAATATTTTTATACTGGTTCACCCCTTAATCGATAGAGCTATATCTAGTCATTGGCTATCACTAAGATTTCACTAATCACCAAGTATCAAGGACTTCTTATTTACAAGTCTTCTCAAGGACTTCTCATAGTTCAAGTATTCTCAAGGACTTCTCCTAGTTCAAGTATTTTCAAGGACTTCTCCTACAATTTTTTTCAAGATCGTTTTCTTCTACAAGGTTCTTTTCTTACAAGAGTGATAGTAGCAAGATTCTAAGCTCAGGAACTACAGAGTTTTGGATTTGAGTTTGACTCTAAGGTATACTTTTAGTTCTAGATCTAGAGAGAGTAAGATGAAGAGGTTTGACTCATAGGATTTGATTTCTCATGTGAGAAAACGAAGTGAATGAGGATATTTTTCTTAGGCTTGATGAAGATTTCAAGATCACAATTTCATTTTGTGTGCACGTCTCTTATGTTCAAAATCTGAGTCCTCCTTTTATACTTCAAGTGCTTCTATGAGTGGTGATAGTCGTTGGGGCATGTAGATCACAACAAGTTATAGTTGTTGGATCAAACGTTCCTTTTGTCAGGTGCATTAAATGCATGCTACTATATGATGAAGACTTTTTGCCAAAAAAGATGTAGCTTGTCAGTTAGTTGGTAACACTCGAACTTTGTTCCCTCATTTGATGAGAATATTTGTTAACTTGATGTGACAACGTTTTACCTCTTGCTTCGGTCACCGTGCTTTGTAGAGAGTCACATGATTTTGCTTCTTGACTTCTTCTCCTAGCTTGTCAGAGATTTTCTAAATCAAAGATGGTGCTCCATTCTCTAGAAAATGTTCTTCGCTTGGCGCTTGTCAGGCGGAACTAGACGATAGAAGTGACCAAACAGTAGAATCTTCACTTGTGTTGAACTGTCTTATAGATCTAACTTTCAGCTTTGACGGAACGGTAGATGGTTTAGATGATACGTGATTTTTCCTGAAATACAAGGCATATGAAATTTTTAACTATTACACTTATACCTTGAAATTGTTATCATTCAAAATATAATAAACGATATAAATATGTGTTTGAACTTAACAAGTTTTTGAGTTTAATGTCAAAGAAGATAATGAAGATGATGGACGAAGAAGATGAAGATGTGGTTTTTTTGAGTTTTTCGGATGAAAGTTTGGGAATTCCTATGTTTATCCAATGAATGTGATGAAAGTTTATTAATTATAAATTTCGTAATTAGTCAATTGATTTTTTGATGGAATTGGACGGAAAATAAAAACTGCAAACAATAGTTAATGTGAGGGATGAAAGTTGCTAATTTTTTTATTAGGGACCAAAATCACACATTGGCAACAATGAAGAACCAAAAGTGCAGTTAAGCCTAAATTTAATTGTGACATAACAAATTAAATAAATTCTAATTGGTTGATTATGTAAACTTTGTTACATTGTTAGTGTATAGTAATTAAACTCTTCTAGATTCATAATTTTGCTTCTTATATTTATTTATTTTCACAATTATCAGCACCTTTACCCCACATGAAAATAAAGTAATCGCAAATATGAAAATAATCATACAATTATATTTTTTTATATCATTTCACAATTTTAATTTATTTGATATATAATTTTCCAATTAGATTTTTTTCAATCACATATCTTATAAACTTCAAGCCAACTTATCAATATTTAATTTTCCGATGAAGAAAAAAACACTTATCAATATTTAGCTAGTTTTTGTTTTTTAGTTCGGTGTTGCGAGAGCCATTATATCATAGATTTGAGAAAAAGTACAATTTTGATATAATGTAAGTGAAAATTGTTTTTCATTCACAACCAATCACTAAATGTTATATAGGAGAAGCAATTATCATTTCTTTTTATTTCAATCAAAATAATAACTTACTTCTAATGTGGCAACATATGGATTGGGGTGAGAGAGGTCCAGAAATTAACTCGAAGATGCAATTTATATTTTCGATGTAAAAGAAAAGCAAATAACTGGATGTATGAAAATATTACACTAACTAACTGTATATAGAAATTAAATCATTTGTTTATTGTATTGGTTTCCATCTCCACAACCCACAACTATGAGACTAATCCCTTAAGACATCAGATTAAGTGGTAGGTCTCTACTCTCTACAGATAAATGTTTCTTCATACGGAACCAAGAACAAATCCTGGACTAAATGATTAAAAAGTCCAACCATCTATCAATTGTGCTACTTTTTTTTATGGACAAATGTTAGTTGTTAGTAAATTAGTCTTTCCTCAGGATTCGAACCCTGAACCTTTCGTCATTTATCTAACACAACCCTTATGTCTCATAACTCTTAAAACACTTGAACTAAGTGTCATTAATATCAATTGTGCTCCATGTTGTTGGTTGGTATCCAACCCAATGATATATTGTTTTTTGTATGACCTCATAAAGTAAAGAAAATAAGACACGTGTAGTTTCGGCAATGAATGGGTTGGAAATGTAATGGGAAGAGTTTGAGATCCTCAATCTCCGACACATTTTGATCTCAATGAAATCTGACACATTTCTTCTTCCTTTCAAAGACAGCACCATTTTTCCTCATCAAAACCTTTTGTTCAGTCAGATACTTCATTCTCCATGGCATCATTGAATGCAAAAATGGCCTTAAGGCCTGCTTGTGCTATCGCTTCCTTGCTCCTTGTGCTGTTGTTACTGGCATGCAAACTCAACTTGGCTTCAGCCTCCTCAGGAGGCGTGATGGGAGGGAATTTCTTTGATTCTGATTCTTCATCCTCTTCAGAATCATCCACGATTGATTCAGAGCCCCTGCATCGGCGTGAAGAAGAAGCTCATTCTTCTCCTGCTGATGCTGATGGGCTTGGTTGGGGAACACACGGTGGAGTACTTATGTTTCTGATCTTCATATTTGGTGTGTTTTTTGTTGGATTTTGTAAAGACACCGATGCAAATACTATTACTCTCTGCAAGCTTCAGGTTGGTAAAATGTGTTGCTCTGCTCGCTCTTCAACTACTATATTCTAGAATAATTCTTGTTCCTGTGGCTCCTGTAATTGTGTTAATTGTCCTACCATACATTCGTTAGCGATATGACTAAATAAATCATTATAACGGGTGGAGCAATCCTGACCCCGAGCTAGATTTTATGTCAGAGTTAGTTATAACCCAAATTTAAGAAATTGGTTGTGAGTGTATTATTAATTGTAGCATGCACTAGAACTTGGTATTTCTTGTGAAGTATGAGAGTACACGCGCGATGAAAGTCATGGGTCTAATAGCATGTTTGAAATAGTTCACATTATCTTAGAATCAATTCTGGCACTCAGAGGCTATTCACATAATGATTTCCAAACATGCTATAAGTGGTTTAATATTGTTGAGTTTTTATGTTTGAAATATTTTGATTTGTTTTCATTTAAGGTTGCGATGTTTGGCGGGAGTAAAGGAAGCTCGATACAAAGGGATCTAACTAGGATTGCAAAAGCTGCAGATACTTCCTCTAGGGAAGGTGTGAGCCATCTATTGACAGGTAGTATCAGGAAGAGAGGAATTGCTTGTGATAATTATCTAATCATCATGTAGGTCTTCTGAGATATTTCTTTATGGTTTTGCTGAATTATGTGAACATCAGTATTATTATGTGTTTTCGTCAATTGGTCTGGATTAGATAGATGGTAAGAAATGTACAAATGTGAGGTGATGTCTATGTGTGGGAGTGTTGGAGTAGCTGTGTAGTGTGTACTCTCTATTGGTCTGGATTAGATAGTGTGGTACGTATCTCGATTTGACTACCTTGTTGGCTATCACTAAGATTTCACTAATCACCAAGTATCAAGGACTTCTTATTTACAAGTCTTCTCAAGGACTTCTCATAGTTCAAGTATTCTCAAGGACTTCTCCTAGTTCAAGTATTTTCATGGACTTCTCCTACAATTTTTTTCAAGATCGTTTTCTTCTACAAGGTTCTTTTCTTACAAGAGTGATAGTAGCAAGATTCTAAACTCAGGAACTACAAAGTTTTGGATTTGAGTTTGACTCTAAGGTATACTTTTAGTTCTAGATCTAGAGAGAGTAAGATGAAGAGGTTTGACTCTTAGGATTTGATTTCTCATGTGAGCAAACGAAGTGAATGAGGATATTTTTCTTAGGCTTGATGAAGATTTCAAGATCACAATTTCATTTTGTGTGCACGTCTCTTATGTTCAAAATCCGAGTCCTCCTTTTATACTTCAAGTGCTTCTATGAGTGGAGATAGTCGTTGGAGCATGTAGATCACAACAAGTTATAGTTGTTGGATCAAACGTTCCTTTTGTCAGGTGCATTAAATGCATGCTACTATATGATGAAGACTTTTTGCCAAAAAAGATGTAGCTTGTCAGTTAGTTGGTAACACTCGAACTTTGTTCCCTCATTTGATGAGAATATTTGTTAACTTGATGTGACAACGTTTTACCTCTTGCTTCGGTCACCGTCCTTTGTAGAGAGTCACATGATTTTGCTTCTTGACTTCTTCTCCTAGCTTGTCAGAGATTTTCTAAATCAAAGATGGTGCTCCATTCTCTAGAAAATGTTATTCGCTTGTCGCTTGTCAGGCGGAACTAGACGATAGAAGTGACCAAACAGTAGAATCTTCACTTGTGTTGAACTGTCTTATAGATCTAACTTTCAGCTTTGACGGAACGGTAGATGGTTTAGATGATACGTGATTTTTCCTGAAATACAAGGCATATGAAATTTTTAACTATTACACTTATACCTTGAAATTGTTATCATTCAAAATATAATAAACGATATAAATATGTGTTTGAACTTAACAAGTTTTTGAGTTTAATGTCAAAGAAGATAATGAAGATGATGGACGAAGAAGATGAAGATGTGGTTTTTTTGAGTTTTTCGGATGAAAGTTTGGGAATTCCTATGTTTATCCAATGAATGTGATGAAAGTTTATTAATTATAAATTTCGTAATTAGTCAATTGATTTTTTGATGGAATTGGACGGAAAATAAAAACTGCAAACAATAGTTAATGTGAGGGATGAAAGTTGCTAATTTTTTTATTAGGGACCAAAATCACACATTGGCAACAATGAAGAACCAAAAGTGCAGTTAAGCCTAAATTTAATTGTGACATAACAAATTAAATAAATTCTAATTGGTTTATTATGTAAACTTTGTTACATTGTTAGTGTATAGTAATTAAACTCTTCTAGATTCATAATTTTGCTTCTTATATTTATTTATTTTCACAATTATCAGCACCTTTACCCCACATGAAAATAAAGTAATCGCAAATATGAAAATAATCATACAATTATATTTTTTTTATATCATTTCACAATTTTAATTTATTTGATATATAATTTTCCAATTAGATTTTTTTCAATCACATATCTTATAAACTTCAAGCCAACTTATCAATATTTAATTTTCCGATGAAGAAAAAAACACTTATCAATATTTAGCTAGTTTTTGTTTTTTAGTTCGGTGTTGCAAGAGCCATTATATCATAGATTTGAGAAAAAGTATAATTTTGATATAATGTAAGTGAAAATTGTTTTTCATTCACAACCAATCACTAAATGTTATATAAGAGAAGCAATTATCATTTCTTTTTATTTCAATCAAAATAATAACTTACTTCTAATGTGGCAGCATATGGAATGGGGTGAGAGAGGTCCAGAAATTAACTCGAAGATGCAATTTATATTTTCGATGTAAAAGAAAAGCAAATAACTGGATGTATGAAAATATTACACTAACTAAATGTATATAGAAATTAAATCATTTGTTTATTGTATTGGTTTCCATCTCCACAACCCACAACTATGAGACTAATCCTTAAGACATCAGATTAAGTGGTAGGTCTCTACTCTCTACAGATAAATGTTTCTTCATACGGAACCAAGATCAAATCCTGGACTAAATGATTAAAAAGTCCAACTATCTATCAATTGTGCTATTTTTTTTTTATGGACAAATGTTAGTTGTTAGTAAATTAGTATTTCCTCAGGATTCGAACCCTGAACCTTTCGTCATTCATCTCACACAACCCTTATGTCTCATAACTCTTACCACTTGAACTGTCATTACTATCAATTGTGCTCCATGTTGTTGGTTGGTATCCAACCCAATGATATATTGTTTTTTGTATGACCTCATAAAGTAAAGAAAATAAGACACATGTAGTTTCCGCAATGAATGGGTTGGAAATGTAATGGGAAGAGTTTGAGATCCTCAATCTCCGACACATTTTGATCTCAATGAAATCTGACACATTTCTTCTTCCTTTCAAAGACAGCACCATTTTTCCTCATCAAAACCTTTTGTTCAGTCAGATACTTCATTCTCCATGGCATCATTGAATGCAAAAATGGCCTTAAAACCCGTTTGTGCTATCGCTTCGATGCTTCTTGTGCTGTTGTTACTGGCATGCAAACTCAACTTGGCTTCAGCCTCCTCAGGAGGCGTGATGGGAGGGAATTTCTTTGATTCTGATTCTTCCTCCTCCTCAGAATCATCCACGATTGATTCAGAGCCCCTGCATCGACGTGAAGAAGAAGCTCATTCTTCTCCTGGTGATGCTGATGGGCTTGGCTGGGGAACACACGGTGGAGTACTTATGTTTCTGATCTTCATATTTGGTGTGTTTTTTGTTGGATTTTGCAAAGACACCGATGCAAATACTATTACTCTCTGCAAGCTTCAGGTTGGTAAAATGTGTTGCTCTGCTCTCTCTTCAACTACTATATTCTAGAATAATTCTTGTTCCTGTGGCTCCTGTGATTGTGTTAATTGTCCTACCATACATTCGTTAGCGATATGACTAAATAAATCATTATAAAGGGTAGAGCAATCCTGACCCCGAGCTAGATTTTATGTCAGAGTTAGTTATAACCCAAATTTAAGAAATTGGTTGTGAGTGTATTATTAATTGTAGCATACACTAGAACTTGGTATTTCTTGTGAAGTATGAGAGTACACGCGCGATGAAAGTCATGGGTCTAATAGCTTGTTTGAAATAGTTCACATTATCTTAGAATCAATTCTGGCACTCAGAGGCTATTCACATAATGATTTCCAAACATGCTATAAGTGGTTTAATATTGTTGAGTTTTTATGTTTGAAATATTTTGATTTGTTTTCATTTAAGGTTGCGATGTTTGGCGGGAGTAAAGGAAGCTCGATACAAAGGGATCTAACTAGGATTGCAAAAGCTGCAGATACTTCCTCTAGGGAAGGTGTGAGCCATCTATTGACAGGTAGTATCAGGAAGAGAGGAATTGCTTGTGATAATTATCTAATCATCATGTAGGTCTTCTGAGATATTTCTTTATGGTTTTGCTGAATTATGTGAACATCAGTATTATTATGTGTTTTCGTCAATTGGTCTGGATTAGATAGATGGTAAGAAATGTACAAATGTGAGGTGATGTCTATGTGTGGGAGTGTTGGAGTAGCTGTGTAGTGTGTACTCTCTTGTGGTATGTATCTATTTTAACTTTATGATGAGGCATGTCATTTGTCAAATTAGTGTGCATTTTGGGATGTTATCGACTGTAATTCTGTAAAGTTGAGTTATTATTACATTCTAGTCTAGTGTAGAAAAACTGGATTTGGCTCCCCTAGAGTGAGAGATCACTTTAGAGAGTAAGTAAGTCATCATAACCATTGATTAAGAAATCAACGGTTGAGATTATGATGATAAACTAGCACATGTAACAAACTATGCTATTCTTAAAATCTCAACAATTTATTTCTGAATCAGTAGTTGTAGTGACTTATGTTACTCTCTAAAATGAATCCCTCACTTAAGAGGAACTAAATCCAAAAGTCTCTAGTCTCGGACATTAATGTTTTGCATGAAAATTTATCTAACATTAAACTTTCACCATTTGTATGAGTTATTGTATTTGAAGTACTTTTTGCCATCTGACCTTCTGTGACAGAGACCATACAGGCTTTGGATCGGCATCCTAGTTACTCTATTGCAGGATATTCATCTGTATGTCCATTCCTTTTGCCAAGGCCAAATTGTAGTATCAGCTTGTAGGATAAGTTAACATGATGAATCAAAATTTTAAATTGTTATTCTTAAGAGGTTCTCGTTAATGTTGAAAAACTTTTGGCAGGTGGGTCAAAAGCAGAGTATGGAGGATGGGAAGAAATGCTATGATCAACTATCAAATGAAGAAAGGGGAAAATTTGATAAAGAGACATTAGTTAATTTGTTCAACGTAGAAAAGAGAAGCCAGAGTATTAATGAGTTTATCAATGAGGACACATCGGTACATTTTTATTAATATTAAGCTTTTCTAAAATGAGCTTCAATTTGCTGGAATCCAGCTTGCAAAATGGTTGTTTTTTATGCGCCTTGATTTTTTTCCCTCCACTTCCATTTCAATTGCCGGGCAAGTTAGTGATTTTGTATCTAATATATCTGTATAGCTATAACCAAGACGATACTATGTTGCAGTTGAATGTAAAGGAAAGTACAACTGAATCACAGAAATTTGAAGAAGAGGAACTTCTCAATGGGCTTGGTGACGAGTACATAGTGGTATGGTGTGATCTCATTATCCATATTCTAAAATTTACTTGAATTTGTGCACCAGCTTAAACTTTCATTTCACTTCTAATTTCAACATTCCAACATTCCAACATTTTCAAGTATATCACTTTGATTGGTAGAATTTTGTATCAGTCAATACCACAATATTTCGTCAGTGTTGCAATACTTTCTTGATATGAATGGGTGAAGCCTTCATATCTTTCCTAGGGGTTTATTATTGAGGGGTTAGGAAAGGATGCAATTATATACTAATTAGAACCTTGACTGCACAATTATATACTAATTAGAACCATATGTTGCCTCATTAGAACTCATATGGTCCAATCTCAAAATTGAAGAATGGATCTATGTTTTGGATATCCATTAGCACCGATGCAAACAGAAGCAGCCCACATTTTAAGATAAAAATTGAATGAATATCTTCTTGTGGATTAAGATGATAGCTGGTTTATGTTACACTCAACTTGTATCCAAACACACGACAATTATCTTTGACTATCTTTGTGGCTTATCACTTAAAAGCAAAAGGGGGGATTTTGATTCGTTCATTCTTACACTTTGAGATGTTCTTATATATGTCAGGTAACAATCTTGGTAGCTGCTAAAGGAGCACATAAGCTTCCTAACAATGGAGCTGAAGATTTGAAGAAAGCCTTACAAAAGCTTAGATCCATTCTCCTTCTCCCAAGCAAATTATTAGTAAGAGATCAAAGAGACATTCAGTTAATCGATTTTTTTAAATTAGTGTCACTTCTTTATTAGTGTAACTGAAAACTTGAATTTCTTATAGGCTGGTGAGGTGTTATGGACCCCACTAAAAGAGGGTGACACTCTTTCAGAACGGAAACTACTTGAAGACTACCCTCAATTAGCAGAATGTATGAAAAGCTTTATAGTTAAGAAACAGGAATAGAAGTATGAAACAAGTGGGCAATGCTTGATTATGTTGTGTTAAAATATTAGGCTATATTAAGAATTTATTTTATAAATTACATTAGATTTCATTTTGATTCATTCAATGTTAATTTCATGTTTTTACACAAAATATATTCTCACTTAAAATTACAATGGTCCCTATTGTTCACATGGTTATATCACTGCATCATTTGTCATGGTCATTCTCGTGAATAAAATCTGATACATGTCATGCAGGTCCTTGATTCAAAGTGTTAATTTACCACATGCTGTCCTTTTGTTTTTGTATTTATTTGGGGATTAAATGAAAATGTCTTTAATTTTTTTTTTAATCTTCTAGTGAACATTATTTTCTAAGTGCAGAAAGTAATGTAGTTACTAGTTACTAACTAAACTTGAATATTGAGTTATGTAGCGTGGGTGAGAGATTTTAGACTCACAACTACCGACAATATGGATACCTTGGTCCTTGGCCAAGTCCAAAAAGAGAACCTTTACATGTCCAAAGAAGGGTGTTCTTCTTCCAACAAGGTGTTGGTAAGCAAGCTAGACCCATGTAAAAATGAGAATACAAGTTTGAATCCCGGGAAATACATTTGTTGGGAGGGACATGCAATCATATTCTGAACGGGTGGCGACATTTGTCAAGGACAAAAAAGAAGGATGTTCTTCTCTATGACTATGTTTGGCATGCCATTTCAGCTAGCTTATAGCTTATTTGACTAGCTTAAAGCTTATTTGACTAGCTTAAAAGCTCTTCCAAAGTGTTTGGTGAAGGAGCTTATTTCAGTAGTTTAAAGCTTTAAGCTATAAGCTATCTCAGGTAGCTTATAGCTTATTAAATTTATTCTCATTTTTATCCTTATTATTTTATTAAAATTCCACCATTACCCTTATATATTAATAAAAACACTAACATATTCTCCCCTCACACTTACGTATGCAGTTCTCGTCACACCGCTGCGCACCACATGTATTAAAAATATTATATTAAGATGATAAATAACATGAGTTGATAAAAATATTTAAAGTGATAATAATTTTAATATTAATATCATATAGGTATTAATGTGAAAATAAAGTAATGTTAAATATAAAAATAATTGTACAAGTATATCCTTTTATGTCTTTTTACAATTTCAGTTTGTTTAACAGCTAGTTTTACCAAACACTTTTGTTTCAATCACGTAGCTTTTCAGCTTTCAGCTTTCAGCTATCAGCTTTCAGCTAGCTTATCAGCTTTCAGCTATCAGCTAGCTTATCAGCTAAACATGTCAAACATAGCCTATGTTTTCGCCTTTACCTCTTTACTATTTATGAACTTCTATAAAAAGAAACAAGTTTATGTGCTAATTACTTGCGGTCAGAAATCTTGCAAATAAGTAGGATATATTTTATTTATGGTTATTAGGTAGCCTAACTATGTAAATAGGGAAGTAATCATGTAAATAGAGAAATAATATATATGGTATTTTTTGTGCATTTATGGATGACCTTTTTATGTGGAGGTGAGTTATTTCTATGTATAATCTATGTAGGTTGAGATTGTTTTCACTTTTCAGTACTTTTACGAATTTCTAAAATTCAATTATTTTCTTGAAACTTAAAATTCAAATTAAAACATTAAAAATAAAATTTGAACGTATAATCTAGAATTAGTTTAAAAAACAACTTTATACGAATTCAAAATCTTTTTACGATCTAGTTTTAAAATCCAAATTATAAAATCAATTTAAGATTCAATGGTATTTCATTGTATGATTTAAAAAAATTATAAGTATATTTCTAAAATTAATACAAAATCTGTGACATTTCTTCCTTTGTAAGAAAGACACCAATTTTCCTTATAAAAACAAAACCCTCTATTGAGTTGATACTTCTTCAGTCTGCAACGCATTGAGTGTGAAAATGGCGTTAAGACCTTCTAGTGCTATTGCTCTGTTGCTCCCTGTGCTGTTGTTACTAGCATGCAGACTCAACTTGGCTTTGGCCGCCTCAGGAGGCGTGATGGGAGGGGATTTCTTTGATTCTGGTTCTTCCTTTGATTCTGGTTCTTCCTTTGATTCTGGTTCTTCCTTCGATTCATCCATTAGTGATCCAGACCCTTTCATGGTGTCGGGTCGGCCGTCGGGTAAAGAAGCCCTTTCTCCCAGTAGAGAAAGAGAACTCGAGTTTTTCATTCTGAGTTGGATAATTTTGTTTGGTATACTTTTCCTTGCATATTGGTTATACATCCAAGAGAATACTAATACTCTCTGCAAGCTTCAGGTTGGTAACATTTGTTGCTCTGCTAACTCTTCTACTACTAGTAACATCATTACTTTGGTGTTTATGAGTGTATAAATATTTTCTGTTAGATGTGACTTAGAGACATGGCTAAATAAATATTATTGAGGGTAGGGCAGCAATCCTAACCACTTTTAGGACGGAGTTAGCCTTTAACCCGAATTTAAGAAATTGGTTGCTACTTGCTAGTGGGTGGTTTGGTTTAATATTGTTATTAGTGTAGGTATGACATTTTTCTGTGTTTTCTTTTTCATTTAAGGTTGCGGTGTTTGGTGGGAATAAGGGAAGCTCAGTACAAAGCGATCTAACTAGGATTGCCAAAGCTGCAGACACTTCCTCTCGGGAAGGTGTGAGCCATCTATTGATAGGTACTGTCAGAAATTGCAATATTTTAGACTTCTGAGATGTTTCTCTATGATTTTGTTGAACTTATGTGAATATCTGTTTTGATTAATTGGTTTGGATTAGATAGATGATGAAAAATGTACAAATGTGAGGTGATGTCTATGTGTGGGTGTTGGAATAGTTGTGTACTTTCTTCTCGTATATATTTTAATTTTTGGATGAGTCATGTCATTTGTGATATCAGTGTTTTTTATGGAAAGTTATTGTATGTAATTCTGAAAATTTGGGTCGATTTGACTCCTCTAAAGTGAAACATTATTTGAGAGAGTAAAGCAAGTCATCATAACTATTGATTGAGAAATCTAACGGTTGACATTCTGATAATATACTTGTACATGTGTAACTAAATATGGTGTTTGTAAAATCTCAACTAGAATGAATCACTCACTTAGAGGACCTAAATCCAAAAGTCTCTAATCTCGGATATTAATGTTCTGGTTTAAGATTTATCTCTGTATGAGGCATTGTATTTGAAGTACTTCTTGCTCTCTGACTTTCTGTGACAGAGACAATAGAGGCTTTGGATAGGCAACCTAGTTCTCTTATTGCAGGATATTCATCTGTAAGTCAATTACTTCATTCCTTTTGGATGGAAACTGTTGTTTGATAGGCAACCTAGTGACTTACTTATCAGTCGTTTGAAGTTAATATGATACATGTAAATTTTAGCACGGAAACTGTTATTGTTAAGAGGTTATCATTAATGATGATTTTTTTTTGGCAGGTTGATCTAATGAAGGATAGGGAGGGTGTGAAGAAATACTTCAATCAACTATCAAATGAAGAAAGGGGAAAATTTGATGAAGTGACATTAGTAAAGAGATCCAGTGTTAATGTGTTTAGCAATGAAGACACATTGGTACAGTTTTTTTTATTATTATTAAGCTTTTCTTTCTAAACTGAGCTTCAATTTGTTGGAATCCAGCATGCAGAATGGTTATTTTTATGCGCCTTGATTTTTTTTCTTTCTCCACTTCCGTTTTAATTGTTGGGCAAGTTAGTGATTTTGCATCTGATAAGCTATAACAAAGTGATACTATGTTGCAGTGGAATGCAAAGGAAAGTATAAATGTACCACAGAAACTTGAAGAGGAACTTCTGAATGGGTCTGGCAACGAGTACATAGCGGTATGGAATGATCTCATTATCCATAGATTTCTAAACTTCACTTGAATTTGTGCACCAGCTTAAAATTTCGTTGCACTACTAATTTCAACATTCCAACATTTTCAAGTCAATCACAGTGATCAGAGAATTTTGAAGCATTCATTTCTTTCCTAGGGGGTTTACTATTGAGGCTATTTTGAAGCTATTTTTTATGCACCTTAAAAAAAATCTCCACTTCCATTTAATTGTTGGGCATGTTGGTGATTTTGCATCTAATATATCTATAGAGCTATAACCAAGTGATACTATGTTGCAGTTGGATATAAAGGAAAGTGCAGATGAATCACAGAAATTTGAAGAAGAGGAACTTCTCAAAGTGTTTGGTAACGAGTACATAGTGGTATGGTGTGATCTCATTATCCATAGGTTTCTAAACTTTACTTGAATTATGCACCAGCTTAAACTTTCATTTCACTTCTAATTCAAACATTCCAACATTTTCAAGTCCATCACTTTGATTGTTGCAAGCTTTCTTTGATATGAATGAGTGAATCCACCAATGGATTGATCTCTTTCCAAATGGTTTATATTGAGGGACATGTCATGGGAAAAGATGCAAGTCTCTTTCTTTCTTGGTTCCCTTGACTGTATAATTAAATACTAATTAGAGGCATATGTGACCTCATTAGAACACATAATCTCAAAATTGAATGATTGGATATCAGTAAGCACTAATGCAAACAAACATTAGCACACATTTTAAGATAAAAAGTGAATGAAGCTCTTCTTATGGATTGAAATAGCTCCTTTTTGCTACACTTAACATGTATCCAAACTCACACTATCTTGGTGGCTTAACACTTAAGAACAAAAGGGGCGAAATTTTGATTAGTGTATTCTTATGCTTTGAGATGTACTTGTCTATGTCAGGTAACAATCTTGGTAGCTGCTAAAGGAACACATAAGCTTCCTAACAACAATGGAGCTGAAGATTTGAAGAAAGCCTTACAAAAGCTTAGATCCATTCTCCTTCTCCCAAGCAAATTATTAGTAAGAGATCAAAGAGACATTCAGTTAATCGATTTTTACCCTTAAATTAGTGCCACTTCTTCTATACTGTAACTGAAAATTTGACTTTAATTTCTTATAGGCTGGTGAGGTTTTATGGACGCCACAAAAAGAGGATGAAAGTCTTCCAGGACGGAAACTACTTAAAGACTACCCTCATTTAGTAGAGTCTATGAAAAGCTTTAGGGTTAAGAAAGAGGAATAGAACAAGTGGGCAATGCTTGATTATGATTTGTGCTAAATTGTTTGCCTAACATTTTCCCTTGAGGTTTTAAAATCCTACGATGACTTCCACATTTATAAATTTTAATTTATCAACGTTCTTCTCTTGATATTACTAGTATATTTTATAAATTACATCAGATTTCATTCAATACTTATTTCATTTTTTACATATTATTTTGATCTATGACGAATGTGCTTACTCGTTCGGAAAACTGTAGTTGTATTTTCGAACAAATAACTCTATGGTGTAGACTCTTTACATTATTATTAATGAATATTCGCCCAGTTATTTCTAATATCTTCTTGACCCAGTCCAAAACAATTATTTTATTTGAAATCTAACGGGATTCCATTTATTCAAATTACTTTTATTGTTGGTAATAAAAATTAAGGCATCAGCTCAAAAAACCAAGCCCAATAGTCTCCATGAAAAGAAAAGAAAATCCTTTCGTACCAGTGTTGGGAGTAAAAATATCAAAATCAAGGCCTAACTGAATAATTTTTAGTTTTGGAAATGAGAACTCAAGAAGGATATAGGCCCCAAACTTTAGCAGAACAAGAGTCTAGTAATAGCCTAATTCTTTTCAATAAATGCCAAAAAGTCACTCAATTACCAATGATCATCGTAATTTATGAAGAACTTAATCTAGAGAGAGAGAAGTTACCTTGGTATTTGAGTTTGTTGAAGACATCTTGAACGACCTTGTAGTTCTGAATCATCTCATACTCATTCCTTCCACAGTCCAGGGATGAACCGGAGAAGTTGACAGTGAACCGCTATGAAACAAACCTAAATGTTGAAATCGAATTGAATAAGCGCGAAACCAAAATCTGAACAAAGAGCGTGGCGAATAAAAAACTAGAAGGATGGAGATTTCAGATCGAGAACCTAGCTTGAAGAATGAGCCCTAGATTGAGGATCGAGGAACGAGAATCGAAGAGTGGAAATTTCGGATCAAGCCCTAGATTGAGGAACGAGAAACGAAGTTGGAGTGAAGATTTTGGATCGAGAAACTTACCTTCCACATTTTTCTGAAAGAGAAATGAGAGAAACCTCACCTTCACACGATCTCCATCACCTTTTCATTCTCACCATCATCTGAACCTTCCGATTTCAGGGAATGGTGGGTGCTTCAGTGACTGAGGGGCAAGGTTCAGCAAGACCAAAAGGGAAGAACAAGTTTCAATGGCAATCGAGCGAAGAAAAATAGTCGCGTGCATCTCGCTGGTTTTGGAATCTCTAATTGCCGGTGTAAAGAAATCATTACCGACCCATCTCTACTTAATATAAATCTTTCAATTTCATGATTAAATTAGCGGCAATAATGTTATTGTTGTAGTGAACGAAACTCAACCAATGAGTTGAGATTAATGTACTTATTCGAACACTCGGTTGAATTGAGTTTGAAACACAGCAGAAGCAGAAGTACATTGTGAATTTCTATTATACAATTCCTATAACTTTTTAACTAACTCACACTCACATTGCTAACAGAAAACCACATCATCAATTCGTCCATGCTTACATACATATAATAGAGAGGAATCAAATCAAACTCAAAACCAAAAGGGTAATAAGAGACGAAGTCCAATCTCAGAGGAAACATAGGCATCAACAGTAGCATATTTAACCTGCTTCTTGGAGAGCCATCGTTTATCCCACTTGCTCATCGTGATATTCCTCTGCTTCTCAACGTCTCTTCCGATCACGCGCTGCGCCAACCTCCTCAGCCCGACCCTCTTCATGGCGGGATCACCCATCAAGTCAGCAGCCACGGTGCAGAGGTCCACGCAGTTCGCGACGCGGAGGCGGTAGTCCCGGAAGAGCTTGTTGGCGTTGTCGCGAACACCGACGCCAACGAACATGTGATTGGGGTTGGAGAGGAATTCCACGAGGGAGGCCGGGATAGAGCGAGCGTGGAAGATTTGGTAGATGAGGCAGCGGTGGCCGACGCAGAGTTGGAGTGTGGCGACACGGTTGTTATCGCCGGGCTGGAGGTTGGGGCGCCACTCGATGTCGAGGCCTATGAGGAGGTGGTGGTGGTGGGAGTGGAGTTGTAGGGTTTGGTAGAGCCAGGCGTTGACGAAGTAAGGGGAGGTGGTGACGAGGGTTTTAATGGTGTGGGAGTCGAAGTTTATGTCGTAGAGTTTGTGGGTGCCGCCGGGGATGTTGTAGTCCACCACCGTGATTATGGCTGGTGGCGGTGCCGGTCCGGCGGGGTTACGGTTGAGGTTGGAGGGCATCAGGGTGGAAAACGGTTGAGAGAGGAAGGAGTTAGTTATTGATTTTTGCGAGTGGGGATGGAGCGATGGAAGGCATGCAGAAGAAGGAGAATTACGCTGGAAAGCGATATGTACAGTTTGGGAATTTTCTTAGTAGATATGTTTTATTCTTATTGTTATCTTTTTTTTTTTTTTTTTCCAAAAGATCTTATTTTTATTTTTATTTTTTTACATAAAAAAGGAACTTTCATTACTCAAATCAGAGGTTAGTATGCCCTATTTAGGGAGGGGCGGGCAGGGGTCATTGCCACCCAAGAATTTTGAAATCATCACCGACTATGAATATTTGCATTTAGATTTTTTTTTAACAATAGTCTCACCCCCCAAAATTGTTGCTATTGTAGAATTTTAATCAAGTCTCTCAGTTATCACAAAACTTCATTAGTTTAAAACAAAATCAATTTAAAATCAGAAGTAAATTAATGATCGATTAAATTTACCTTTTCACTTAAATTTTAAGAACCGAAAAAAAAAAACTTATCTTAATATGATAAAAAGTCAATCAAATATTTTGTATATAATTTTTTATTATTTATAATTTATAATATTCAATGAAACTTTTTAGTTTTATATCTTGCCCCCAACAAAAAAATCATGGATACGCCCTTACCTATGCCTACTAAACCCGGAGGATACTCCTCTAATCCAACAAAACAATACTCCCTCCGGTCCTATTTATAAGCATGAAAGAGAAGAAAAATCTTGGTCCTTTTTATAAGAACCAAATGAAAGTTTGAGCTATATTAATTATTTTTTTCCAATGATGCCCTTATTAATTCTAACTTGTAAAATGTGTCTCATTAATTATTCTCTCTCTTTCTCACTTTCCAACATTAATAACAAAGGGTAATTTTGGAAGTTTATTTTGATTCAAGACATATTTAATGCATTTTACCTAGTTTAACTACATTTCTTAAACTATGTGAATTTTTTTTTTGTTGCTTATAAATAGGACCGGAGGGAGTAGTATGTCAAAGCAAATTTGGCCAAAAAAATCAGCTGTCATAGCATATCTTTTTGTTAGATGATTGGAAGTAGATTTCTTTCCACCCAATCTTAGGATTTTATCATATTTTAATTAGTTGTCAAGCCTCTTAGATTATAAATACGCTAGTTGCTCTATTTATATTGATTTGGACATACTGGTTTTATGAATGAAAGTAGAGGTTTATTTCATGGCTTAATCTTCAAATTAGTCCCTGTCTTTGTCTCGCCGTCTGATCTAAGTCCCTCCCCGGAAAATTTTGTGGAATACATACTCATTTTTGCAAAACGTGTGGAGCTAGTCCTCGCTGGAGCCCGTTGCTTCGGCGAGTGATGAAATGGCAAGATGATTGTATTTATGCAGCTGACGTGGCATTAAAAAAATAAAAAATTACATATTAGAAAAATAAATTAATTTAAAAATCCAAAATTAATTAAAAAATCTAATTTCCCAAATTAATTTAAAAAACCCAAAATTAATTCATCTCCTCCTTCATCTTCTAAAAAAACATAATTTCCTTCTGCAAAACCTAATTTCGTAATTCATGTCATCCTCCTTCATCTTCTTATTCTTCTTCTTCATCGTCATCAAAGGACTCAGAAAACCTGCAACCCCCACCCTCTACCCCCAACCATGTAAACCTGCAACCGATTGTTTGTGCTTTCTTCTCTCTCGTTTGCAGACAGTGACTGTTTTTGAGAGAAAAAGGAAAAAGTGGAAGGAAATGGCGAGTGCTGCTGGTTGGCAACTCCGCGGTGGTGATGAATCGTCAGGTCTGGGCAAGGAGCGGCGGAGGTAGAAGAAGGAAGTCGCGTCGTCTCTCGTTTCTCTTCCCTTCGCCTTCAGGTACCATCGCACTTCCTTTCTTCTCTCTGCAGACTTCTTAATCAATTTGGGATCGACCTAGGGTTCCATCACAAGCTTTTGCGGCTTCTATAGCTGCTCCTCCTCGTCAGCAATGGGTTCCCAGAGGGAGTGGAGGAGGATGAGGACAGGGTGGGTTTTTGTGTTGTGGTGGCAGGGTTTGGGTGTGGTGGCTCGATGAATGAGGTTCATGGTGTGTTGTTGTTGCTGCTCTTCGTCAGCAATGGGTTTGTTGAAGGTGAAGATTTTTTTTTTGTTTGAAATGTTGTTGAAGGTGAAGATGAAAGATTGATTTTTTAGATTTTTGTTGTTGATTATGAGTTTGTTTTGGGTTTGGGGAATTTAATTATTTGGAGATGGTGATGAGAATGGTGAATATGAAGATGATTTCTATGAAGATGAAGATGATTTGGGGTTTAATTATGGGAATTGATTTTGTTAATTGATTTAGGATTATATTAGTTAATTAGTTTTATTTTTATTAATTAAATTAAAATTTCTGATGTGTTTTTTTTTTATTTTTTTTTTAAATTCCACGTAGGCTTCATTAATACAGTCATCATGTCATTTCATCACTCGTCGGAGCTCTAGGCTCCGGCGAGGACTGACTCCACACGTTTTGCAAAAATGAGGATTTATTCCACAAAATTTTCCGGGGAGGGACTTAAATCAGACGACGAGACAAAGACATGGACTAATTTGAGGATTAAGCATTATTTTAGTATGAGTTTTATGAGTAAGTGTGGATGAGTATGTGAGACTTGTGAGGCGTTAGACGAATCAAGGCGAGGTAACATTGAAGGCAGGACCAATTCAGGAACATTGATCTCTGTAAGACCCCGAAATATTTAACTAAATTATTTATCTATTTTCGTTATATTAAATGATTGAGTGTTTATATTCTATGTTATTCTCCTGATTCGAATCCTATTGCGAGTCATGAATATTATTTATATGATAATTAAGTTCGGAGTATGTTTAAGGATGACGCTATAGTCATTTTGAGTGATAGCACGAGTCATATTCGCACCCGACTAAAGTCGAGAGTGTTCGAAAAAGACTATATCTGCTCCTAGAGCGTCGTTTAAGAGAATTTTAGAATTGAAGGGAGAATAAGAACCTCTGAGTAATTTTCCCATGACCAGTATTCCAATATGAAACCATGGACTATACGCACGTTAGGTTTTGCTTCCTGGAAGTCCGCCGAAGCTAGACTTTAACTTCTCGGGGACTTTAATTAAGACCCAGAATGAAGATTTTTTCTATTCGAAGCTTCTAACTAAGTTTCCATCCGCGTAACCTCATTCCTTTCAACGTTTGTGATCTTTTTCCAGAAGGAAGTTTCTTCATTCGACGTCGACTGCAAAAAGTATTTTTTCGGCGTAAATCGACCCACACCGTGTTTGAGACGTTTTCTTCAATTAAATGAGCCTCGACTTGAGCTTCGACATTCCGTTGCTGAATACTCAATTTTTGTCAGCAGATGAAAGTACCAAAACGATCGGAACCGCGAAATCTTGATTTGTCAGATTTTATATGATTTGATGTTATATTGTTGTGGTTGTTGTTACCTGATTTAAATCTATGTTATGATGTTGCTGATATCTGATTAAATCTATGTTGTTGATATCTGATTTAATTTTAGGTTGTTGGATATTTGTCGTCATCTATCTGGAATTAAGTTGCTAGCTTATGTGTCATGTTATGCACTTAAATTTGAATAGTATGCTTTTCTCTTTTGTACGTGGTAATTGTATGGAGTTAACCCTTTCTATTTGCTACTTGTTGTTTGGGCGCTTAACGCTATTAGGCGATGGAGAACCCTCGATGAAACTTGCTTGACCTTTGTACGAGTCGGAGATGAGGACTTGAAGATTAGGGAATGACTTGAAGAGTAGAGTCGGGTTTAAGGCTAGAGCCTGGGGTTAGAGAGATTACCGTTATTGGTTTAAGCTTACCTAATGCTTTTAGGAATTTATATCTTATATCTTATTTTTCGGGTAGGTTCAGATGCTTTGCTTTCCTGCGGTTCCCCGATGTGGAGATCGTAGAGAGTATGTCAGATTTATGGGGTCATTGCATAATAGATTCTTTGTTGAGTTGTTTTTATTTGTTAGGTTTTGTAGGTTGTGTATTTTCGTCTTTACCCTCGGGTACTCGCCTTTTTCAAGCCTTGATGTAAATCTATTTGTAGATGAGAGTATGCATGACATGTTTTATAAACAGTTTGAAAAGAAAAAAATATACTCATGTTTATAAATCATTTTAGAAAACATTGCATATCTATTTTATCAGGTTACTATGGTGACCCCTGGAAGTCGGGGTGTTACAATCTCCTAGGCACGTGACAAGCCTATAAGAAGTCTAGGAAACCCTATATGATAGTGCACTTTAACCTTCAAAGTTATCATATATGTGGTTCATATTCATCGTCCTGCTGTCGTACATAATCGATTTGTTAACCGCTTTAGTTTTTAGTTCCATTTTTGTGTTCTTTTCACAGTTTAAGTTTTCAAGCAACTGTTCAATCAAGCTTTTGAATCGCTTAATTAATTAATAAAGTGAACATGCTAGTAGTAAGGCAATCCTAATGGGATCAATATTTTACTAGTATTGTGCACTTTCGGTGTTATCATATTTTTGACGTCGTAGTCAGAAACCACTCTAATAGTAGTAAGTTTCACTATTAAATTACTTTAGGAGTTTTAGCCCAAATATTTATGAGCGGAGTATTAGCTCTGGTAATCTTTCTAACCTAGAAACATAAAGATCCATTCATAGGGGACTAAGGGAAAGAAAGATCATAGAACAAGAGATTGCGAATCAAGGAGAAGAAAATCGTCCATTGAGGGACTATGTTGTTACAAGAGGGGCTCGAAGTAGTATAACTTATCATGTTGTGGAGGCTAATAATTTTGATCTTAAGACATATGCATTGCCCATGTTTCAACATAACGAGCTTTGGGTTAGCCTATTGAAAACCCAAACCTTCATCAAGAAAATTTTCATGAGAATTATCCAACAGTCAAACTAGATGAGGTAACTGGAGATGCACTCAAATTGTGATGATTCCCTTTCTCACCTTGAGGTGAGGCGAGAGGATGGCTTATGCGCACAACACCACCAATCATGGGTGATTTTTTGTTTGTTTGTTCAACAACTTATCCTAGTGTAACCCTAATTGCTCTAAAAAATAACATAATCTTGTATTTTAAAATGTAATCTATCTTGATTCTTTTCAGAATTAAACTCAAGGCTATATTCTATGCACAAATACAATGAAAAAGACAATCTTCCTATTTTCAAGGTTTCTTCCTCATCAAGTTACTCTCATGTAGGCAAAGTAAACAATTATCAATTTTGTTTCTATTTTCAATCCATAATTTCTGAAAACTATATATAAATAAGGAAATAATAAAAATTCTGAAATAATAATTTTTATCATCTCCTGAAATAAAAATAATTATCTTATTATTTTAGGATTTATTTTGAATTAAAAAAGTGGACATTCCTTTTTTACATTAAAAATATTTACCTAAAGATACACCTCCTAAACAATTAAATAAGGGGTTGTCTAAATAACCAATGAGAAAGTCTAGGTTAAAAAACTCATCATCGAATCACATACAGCTCCAACATGGTCACCATCGAATCACATACAGCTCCAACATGGTCACCATTGCTCTGCTAACTCTTCTACTACTAGTAACATCATTACTTTGGTGTTTATGAGTGTATAAATATTTGCTGTGAGAGACATGTATGTGACTTAGAGACATGGCTAAATAAATATTATTGAGGGTAGGGCAGCAATCCTAACCACTTTTAGGACCGAGTTAGCCTTTAACCCGAATTTAAGAAATTGGTTGCTGTAACACCCCATTTTCTGTTATTAGGTTATTTATTATTTTATTTTAATTAGTATTATGGTATATGGTAATTAAGTGATTTTGTTAGATAATTAAGTGATTATGTGATATAGATAAATAAGGTTTTAGGGTTTAGTGTGAGTAATTGAGAGTGGGGCCCATTGTATGGCTATTTAAGGGTTAGGAGTGATATAGAAAGAAAGAAAAGAAAAAAAATAAGGATTAGAAGAGAAGCAGAACAAGAAACACGTGAAAGCAGAGAAGGAGAGGAGAAAAGAGGAGAAAACTTAGAACTGATCTACAAGAGGTAAGGGTTTGAATTCATGTTTTATGGATTGATATGATAGTGGATAATGATAGAAAGCATGATTTAGGAACCCTAGGTTGCAACAATTCCCAAATTGAAATAGTTAGAGTTTGGCTTTTAGATGATTTTGGGGGTAGATGATAGGCTTGCATGATGCGCAGAAATTTACATTCTCTTGTACCCTTTTTCGTGCTATGTTAGTGGCCGAATTTGAAGAAGTAGTATTCATAAAAGTTGTAGGTTTTTCTGTTACGAAACTTTTGCCACTGGTTTCACGTCATTCCGACGTCTGTAGCTCGAGTTATGTGTATTTTAGTGAGTATAGGTTAAGCTGTCCAGTTTCTTACGAACTGCGGTTAGTGTACGATTTTTCCTGATTTTTGTACTTCGAATTGTGACTTGAAAATTTATAGAGGTTTACAAAACGTGTATACGGAACCATGATAAAAATATTAGATTTTTCTAAGTATATTTGATAATTTACATCTGTTTAATGTCGCGACATGGCGAGTTGCGTAGGGAGATGTCGTGAGATGTCGCGACATGGCGAGTTATTCAGCGACATGGCGAGTTGTAACGCCCCGATTTCTCGGACGTCACGAAAAACCAAAAATCATGATTTTCACAAAGAATTTTCGCCGTCCATTTATTAATCTTCATTAAATGACAAAGATCCAATTATTACGAAAGTTCTCAGCGTTAAATATAAATCAAATAAACAAACGTGCGAGTAAGGAAAACGAACGATTGATATAAATCCAATAACTGAAATAATGTACGGTGGCCACACCCATGTGTGTAAACAAAACCACCCTAGTAATCTGACAAAATTGTTTACATTTGAAAATCAACTACAAGTACTTCAAAGTAAAATAAAAGCTCCAATAATAAAACAGCGCTCTCAACCCAATCAAGGCCACTCGTTGCAGTCTGCATCTTCTCTGGCCCACATGTTGGAAGGCTCCGGCGTCTCCTCTCCTGGCTTCGGAAGCTCAACTTTCATGTCCAGGTTCCACTGCCTCAATGCCTCCAAGCTCCACCCAAACCCTAATGGTACGGGATCCATGAGTCCCTGATTCAGCTCTTGCTCGGGTGGTGCAATGGGGCTCACCGGCTCCTCCTTCGGCACCAAAAGTCCCTCTGTCGGATTCCAGTACTCGGAAGTCACTGAAGGCTCGCTCCCCTCGCCTGACTCGTAGCCTGGCCCCTCACTAGGGTCCGACTCCGAACCGCTGAGAAATTCCATCCCTAAGGGGAGTCCAAAACGGAAGGGTGCGTGAGGAAACCGAATCTTCCCTCTGATAGGCTGAGTCTCAACAATCTGCCCAGCTTGGTCTCTTTTGAAGATGGTCGCGCCGCCGACGTACACGTTCTTCTCCTGGCGGTAGTCGACACCCCAGGCCGTGTCCTCATCAAAACTATGGAGATAAATCTCCCAGTCCTGATCCACTAGCTCCTTCCGGATCACCATCTGTTGGCGTTAAGCGCCCAAACAACAAATAGCAAATAGAGAGGGTCAACTTCTGACTCTCAAATATCTCTAGTCTCTAGCATGTTATAGACAATATAATATCATCATTAATCAACAGAACATAACTAAAAGGTTAATCACATAGCCTAAGTTTCAGTTAGTCTATGCGTCCTCACTTTTCACACAACCACCTTTCACCTTGGATCCAACACCATTCGTCCAGCAGACGAACAACACCATGAGCAAAGCTCACATCATCATGGCGTTTCTTGGAACGACCACAGCACACCATGGGTCAGACACCCACAAGTCATAACATCACGGTTCAAACCGCATTCACCCTCGCGTGCAAGTTATCCGTTTTGTCTCTAACGGAACCACTGTTCTCATGGTTCATAGTCCTAACCAGACCTATGTTCCACTAATCATAATTTACTTGCATGCGAGTAAACATCATAAAATCCTAGTCTCATGTTACTACTTCAAGTAAATAGACAGGCATTTTATCTCATGTTATTGAAATTAAATAACATCATGCATAATTTCACTTAGCAAATAAGGCATACTTGAACTAGCATACATCAACTAACTAGTTCTATAGCATACTAAGAATTTATCATATTAACTTAGTAATAAATCATACATCATATCATCACTTAGCATAATATTGAATACTAATACTAAGCATGTTATCAACCACACTCGCATACAACTTCACATGCAGGAAAGCAGTAAGACTTCTCTAGACGGAAGTGCCCTCACCTTGGCTACGCTTTCCACGCGAGATCGAGTACGTTCGATCTAACCTTTCCGTGCGCGAACCTGCACGGACCAACAAACTAGGGTTAGAATTTGAAGGAAAAAGGAGCATCATTTCCCCCCTTCAAATATTCGAACCCCATCCCCTAAAACCAAACAATATTTCATCTTCTTCTTGTAAACAAGAAGAAAAAATACTTGAGTTCACTACTTCCCGAAGGAAGCAGAGCTTAGTTACTATAGGAATTATTTCCTATAGAGGTCAAGAAGAACTCTGGAGAGGGAGAGATAGAGACTCACAAAAATTTGGAGAGCTCTGAGTTGTAATTTTCCCTTCACTAGAGACTCCTATTTATAGTGGAGGATGTGGAGGTAAAAATACGATAAAACCCTTAATTTTAGCCCAAGCCCAAGGGCAAAAATATAATTTTAATTAATTTTTATTCAAATTAATTACTTTTCCACTAAGCAAGTAACAAACTCCCCTAAATTCCCTCTAACAACCTTGGCCGTCCCCCCCTTCTAGTTTGTTAGGATATTTGTTTTTTTTTTATTATTAAAACACTAAACACATGGAAATAATTTTCAAATTTGAAAAACCAAACCATTATCCTAACAAAGTTTCGGCCACTCCCTAGAAGAAAATATATCTTCAATTCTTTTTTTTTTTCTTTTCTTATTTCCAAAATAACATTAAATCCAATTAAAAAAAATTATTTAAATAAAAACTCCAAAACACTTTATATTTACTTAACAAATAAATAAGTAAATCTCCTCCTCCAATATAATAGATATAAGTCTCGAAAATTCCCTTTTATGCATATTCTATGCACTACTCGAATTTCATGCATGTGCATGCATGCATATCGACTACTCGCGCCTTACGTAATAATTAATTACGTAATAAATTACTATACAGCCGATATAGTAACAATTTATCAGTAATTTCTCCTTACCGAATAAAACATCGTACTTTATATTATTCTTCAATAATACAAAACATAAATAAATCACCGGGTCTTACAATACTCCCCCCCTTAAAATAGTTTCGACCTCGAAACTTAAGGGTCTACAAACAACTCGGGATGTGATTCCCGCATTTTATCCTCTAATTCCCAAGTCGCATCGCCCGTAGCTTGATTCCATACAACCTTCACTAAGGATACTTCCTTGTTCCTCAAGCGTTTGGTGCTTTTGTCGACGATCTTGATGGGCGGCATCTCCATCGTTAGATCATCCTTCAGCTGAATATCATCAGGTTCAATCACATGAGAATCGTCAGCCATATACTTCCGAAGTTGCGACACATGCAGCACATCATGTATGTTGGATAGGAACAGCGGTAAGGCAATCCTATACGCCACGGGTCCAACACGCTCCGTAATTTGGTACGGTCCGATAAACTTTGGAGTAAGCTTCTTTGACTTGATCGCATTTCCGACACCTGTCATCGGGGTAACCCGCAAGAAGACATGATCTCCAGCTTGAAACTCCAACTCCTTCCTGCGATTGTCAGCATAACTTTTCTGTCGACTCTGCGAAACCCTCATCTTCTCTTGGATTCGCTTCACCTCTTCTGTGGTTTTCTGGACTAATTCAGGTCCAACAATCAAGTTCTCCCCATCTTGATGACAGCACAAGGGTGTACGGCACCTCCGACCATACAACGCTTCATAAGGCGCCATCCCTATGCTTGCATGAAAGCTGTTGTTGTAAGTGAACTCGATCAATGGCAACATCTCATCCCAGCTGCCTTTGTGATCCAGTACACAAGCTCTTAGCAAATCCTCCAAGGATTGGATGGTCCTCTCGGTTTGCCCATCCGTCTGTGGATGATAAGCGGAACTCAATTTCAACCTGGTTCCCAAAGCCCGCTGCAAAGCTTCCCAGAAACGCGAGGTAAACCTCGGGTCTCTGTCCGACGCAATGCTAGATGGCACACCGTGCAAGCGTACAATCTCAGCAATGTATATCTCCGCCAACCTCTCTACCTTGTAGTTCAGATTGATTGGCACGAAGTGAGCAGTCTTCGTCAATCGATCAACTACAACCCAAATTGCATCGAACTTCCTTCGTGTAAACGGCAACGCCGTCACGAAGTCCATGGAAATGCTATCCCATTTCCACTCCGGGACATCCAATGACTGCAGCTTTCCTGCTGGTTTCTGATGTTCCACCTTCGCCTTCTGACACGTCAAACATGTCGACACATACTCAGCTACTTGTTTCTTCATCCCAGGCCACCAGAAATGAAGTTTCAAGTCCTGATACATCTTATTCATCCCCGGATGAATACTCAATCTGCTTTTGTGACCTTCATCCAAGATCAGCTTCCTCATTACTGCATCATTGGGTACACAAACTCGTCCCTTACAACGCAGAATATTGTTGTTCCCAATAGCGAACTCAGACGCTTTTCCTTGTACCACAAGCTTGCGCCATTCAATCAACCCTTCATCGGTCTCTTGTTTCGACTTTATCTCATCCAAGAGTCCACTAGACACCGTCACCATTCCAAAGCTCAGCTTCCCCGGTGCGAGTTCAACATTCAAACTCAGATCACGGAAAGCCTCCAACAATTCTAACTCCTTGACCATCAACGAGGATACATGTATAGCCTTTCGACTCAGAGCATCAGCTACAACATTGGTCTTCCCCGGATGATACTGTAATGAGAACTCATAGTCTTGCAGAAACTCCATCCACCGTCTCTGCCTCATGTTCAGATCCTTCTGATCAAACAAGTACTTCAAACTCTTGTGATCACTATAGATCGTGAACGTACTGCCATAGAGATAGTGTCTCCAAATCTTGAGAGCATAAACTATGGCAGCCAACTCCAAGTCATGTGTGGGGTAGTTCTTCTCATGAGTCTTCAATTGCCTTGAAGCATAGGCAATTGCTTTCTTATCTTGCATCATTACACACCCCAAACCATTGTGTGACGCATCACAGTACACGTCATAAGGTTCTCCTTCCTTAGGTAAAGCTAGTATGGGTGCGGTGGTCAGCCGCTTCTTCAACTCCTGGAAACTAGCCTCACACTTCTCCGTCCACGCAAACGGTTGATTTTTCTTCGTCAACTGGGTCAACGGCGAAGTCAACTTTGCATAATCTTTGACGAATCGTCTATAGTAGCCAGCAAGCCCAACAAAGCTTCTGATGTCGCTTGCCGTCTTAGGTTGCTCCCATGACAGAATCGTCTCAATCTTGCTAGGGTCCACTGCCACACCCTGACTTGATATGACATGCCCCAAAAATTTCACCTCCTCCATCCAGAACTCACACTTTGAGCCGTTAGCATATAGCTGGTTCTCTCGCAACACGCCCAACACCAGGCGTAGATGCTCCTCATGTTCCTCTCTACTCTTCGAGTAGATTAGGATGTCATCGATGAATACCACCACGAACTTGTCCAGGAATGGCCTGAACACACGGTTCATGTAGTCCATGAATACAACGGGTGCATTGGTAACTCCGAATGGCATCACAAGGTACTCATAATGCCCGCATCGAGTTTTGAATGCGGTCTTCTGGATGTCAACCTCCTTGACACGGATCTGGTGATATCCTGACTTCATATCTATCTTCGAGAAAACAACAGCACCCCGAAGTTGATCCATCAAATCATCTATCCGAGGGATCGGATAACGATTCTTCACGATCACTTTGTTGAGTTGTCGGTAGTCCACACATAGTCTGGACCTTCCATCCTTTTGCTTCACCAACAGCACTGGTGCACACAAACGCACACAGGCGTACACCTTGGGGCGCAAAAGGGATTCCAAAGCCCACTCTTCCTTCGATTGACATTCCATCAATCGATCTCAGAGTTCAAACATCTTAATATAATCAAACACTTAGTCTCAAGTATCACGGCAATGATACTAACTACAGACAATCTCACAGCCAAGCAAACATCTTCGCAAACAAGTCTACCCAATCTCACCGTGAAGCTTTGAAAACATCTTTATCAAAAACAAAAACACCAACGAGTTCGGAAACTCGTAAACCCAAAACCCTTAGTGCTCTGGTTTCTCAACCGGAGCTCTGATACCACAATGTAACGCCCCGATTTCTCGGACGTCACGAAAAACCAAAAATCATGATTTTCACAAAGAATTTTCGCCGTCCATTTATTAATCTTCATTAAATGACAAAGATCCAATTATTACGAAAGTTCTCAGCGTTAAATATAAATCAAATAAACAAACGTGCGAGTAAGGAAAACGAACGATTGATATAAATCCAATAACTGAAATAATGTACGGTGGCCACACCCATGTGTGTAAACAAAACCACCCTAGTAATCTGACAAAATTGTTTACATTTGAAAATCAACTACAAGTACTTCAAAGTAAAATAAAAGCTCCAATAATAAAACAGCGCTCTCAACCCAATCAAGGCCACTCGTTGCAGTCTGCATCTTCTCTGGCCCACATGTTGGAAGGCTCCGGCGTCTCCTCTCCTGGCTTCGGAAGCTCAACTTTCATGTCCAGGTTCCACTGCCTCAATGCCTCCAAGCTCCACCCAAACCCTAATGGTACGGGATCCATGAGTCCCTGATTCAGCTCTTGCTCGGGTGGTGCAATGGGGCTCACCGGCTCCTCCTTCGGCACCAAAAGTCCCTCTGTCGGATTCCAGTACTCGGAAGTCACTGAAGGCTCGCTCCCCTCGCCTGACTCGTAGCCTGGCCCCTCACTAGGGTCCGACTCCGAACCGCTGAGAAATTCCATCCCTAAGGGGAGTCCAAAACGGAAGGGTGCGTGAGGAAACCGAATCTTCCCTCTGATAGGCTGAGTCTCAACAATCTGCCCAGCTTGGTCTCTTTTGAAGATGGTCGCGCCGCCGACGTACACGTTCTTCTCCTGGCGGTAGTCGACACCCCAGGCCGTGTCCTCATCAAAACTATGGAGATAAATCTCCCAGTCCTGATCCACTAGCTCCTTCCGGATCACCATCTGTTGGCGTTAAGCGCCCAAACAACAAATAGCAAATAGAGAGGGTCAACTTCTGACTCTCAAATATCTCTAGTCTCTAGCATGTTATAGACAATATAATATCATCATTAATCAACAGAATAACTAAAAGGTTAATCACATAGCCTAAGTTTCAGTTAGTCTATGCGTCCTCACTTTTCACACAACCACCTTTCACCTTGGATCCAACACCATTCGTCCAGCAGACGAACAACACCATGAGCAAAGCTCACATCATCATGGCGTTCCTTGGAACGACCACAGCACACCATGGGTCAGACACCCACAAGTCATAACATCACGGTTCAAACCGCATTCACCCTCGCGTGCAAGTTATCTGTTTTGTCTCTAACGGAACCACTGTTCTCATGGTTCATAGTCCTAACCAGACCTATGTTCCACTAATCATAATTTACTTGCATGCGAGTAAACATCATAAAATCCTAGTCTCATGTTACTACTTCAAGTAAATAGACAGGCATTTTATCTCATGTTATTGAAATTAAATAACATCATGCATAATTTCACTTAGCAAATAAGGCATACTTGAACTAGCATACATCAACTAACTAGTTTTATAGCATACTAAGAATTTATCATATTAACTTAGTAATAAATCATACATCATATCATCACTTAGCATAATATTGAATACTAATACTAAGCATGTTATCAACCACACTCGCATACAACTTCACATGCAGGAAAGCAGTAAGACTTCTCTAGACGGAAGTGCCCTCACCTTGGCTACGCTTTCCACGCGAGATCGAGTACGTTCGATCTAACCTTTCCGTGCGCGAACCTGCACGGACCAACAAACTAGGGTTAGAATTTGAAGGAAAAAGGAGCATCATTTCCCCCCTTCAAATATTCGAACCCCATCCCCTAAAACCAAACAATATTTCATCTTCTTCTTGTAAACAAGAAGAAAAAATACTTGAGTTCACTACTTCCCGAAGGAAGCAGAGCTTAGTTACTATAGGAATTATTTCCTATAGAGGTCAAGAAGAACTCTGGAGAGGGAGAGATAGAGACTCACAAAAATTTGGAGAGCTCTGAGTTGTGATTTTCCCTTCACTAGAGACTCCTATTTATAGTGGAGGATGTGGAGGTAAAAATACGATAAAACCCTTAATTTTAGCCCAAGCCCAAGGGCAAAAATATAATTTTAATTAATTTTTATTCAAATTAATTACTTTTCCACTAAGCAAGTAACAAACTCCCCTAAATTCCCTCTAACAACCTTGGCCGTCCCCCCTTCTAGTTTGTTAGGATATTTGTTTTTTTTTTTTATTATTATTAAAACACTAAACACATGGAAATAATTTTCAAATTTGAAAAACCAAACCATTATCCTAACAAAGTTTCGGCCACTCCCTAGAAGAAAATATATCTTCAATTCTTTTTTTTTCTTTTCTTATTTCCAAAATAACATTAAATCCAATTAAAAAAATTATTTAAATAAAAACTCCAAAACACTTTATATTTACTTAACAAATAAATAAGTAAATCTCCTCCTCCAATATAATAGATATAAGTCTCGAAAATTCCCTTTTATGCATATTCTATGCACTACTCGAATTTCATGCATGTGCATGCATGCATATCGACTACTCGCGCCTTACGTAATAATTAATTACGTAATAAATTACTATACAGCCGATATAGTAACAATTTATCAGTAATTTCTCCTTACCGAATAAAACATCGTACTTTATATTATTCTTCAATAATACAAAACATAAATAAATCACCGGGTCTTACACGAGTTGCGTAGGGAGATGTCGTGAGATGTCGCGACATGGCGAGTTGTGCAGTGAGATGTCGCGAGATGGCGAGCATGAGCATGTCGCGAGTTTTTGGGAAAATTTAGAGAGAAATCTAGTCTTTAGGAAATAGTTGCAGAACCTGTTATATATGAATTATATTTAATTTACATCTATTTTTAATAATCATTATATGATGTTGTTTCTGAATTGATGTTATGTTTGAGATGCTAAGTTGTTGTGATTGCAAGTTGTATAATTGATAACATGTAATATGTGTTTTGTGCAACTGGTGATGAATATGCTAAAATAATTAGGACTTGGAGATGGTCTGAATATGCATATGTTAGTTGAGTTTTGCACAATACACTGCATAGTTGTCAAGAGGCAATGTTTGCTAGTTCTCGTGGAGGCTAGTGACTTGTCCAAAAACTGGAGTGGTTTTGAAGCCTAGAGCGAGGGCTTTATTGGTGGTTATCTGTCTGGAGTGGACGCGGTGATACCGCTAAGGATAACAACTTTGGTACCAAAGGCATTTGCACGGGTCTCACTTGAGTCATATGTGTTATGGTGATATTTTTGGAGAGATTTGATGTGGTGGTAAACTGGTAATTAGAGACTATTATATATGTTCTAATTGAGCTATAATTTATGGAGTATTTGCCTTAACTGTGAACTTGATTAATTATGTTAAAATTACATAATTTATTATTTGTTAGTGAATGTGAGTAATTTATGTGGAGCATAGATAAGCTTTTACATTATTTATTATTATGCTTATCCATATGATATGAGTTCTCACCCTTCTGTTGGAATGATGTTCTATGCGACATCGCTCAGGTACCGAAGATAGTGGAGCTTCTCGCGAGGGTTAGTTGGAGGAGCTAGTCTTTCATTTACGGTTTAGTTAGGGGAGTCATGCTCTGTTATGTAACACCGAGAAACGTTTAGTTTTGTACCTTGATGTTAAGAGTTACCTATGAACTCTCTTTGTGTTAAATTTTGGAGTTGAAATAAATCCGCTGTGCTATGCATATGATGTTGCGACATTAAAGTTGGAAAATTTATATATTTATTATGAGCATGATAGGTGTTTTGATTTATGTTTATGGAGAATAAGTGTGACACCCTCTGTGTTATGCATTTTACTCTGATTTATGATATATTATTATGCGGGGTTTAGAGGGTGTTACATTAGTGGTATCAGAGCATGATTGGTCAGTAGTCTAGGGTTATTAGCATGTCGAATTCTTTTTGTATTCGATATGTGTTTATGACACAATCGATACTGTTTTGGAATTCCTATCCCGAGTTGTTCGTTTAAGGCAATTTTCGAGGGCGAAAATTCTCAAGTGGGGGAGAGTTGTAACACCCCATTTTCTGTTATTAGGTTATTTATTATTTTATTTTAATTAGTATTATGGTATATGGTAATTAAGTGATTTTGTTAGATAATTAAGTGATTATGTGATATAGATAAATAAGGTTTTAGGGTTTAGTGTGAGTAATTGAGAGTGGGGCTCATTGTATGGCTATTTAAGGGTTAGGAGTGAAATAGAAAGAAAGAAAAGAAAAAAAATAAGGATTAGAAGAGAAGCAGAACAAGAAACACGTGAAAGCAGAGAAGGAGAGGAGAAAAGAGGAGAAAACTTAGAACTGATCTACAAGAGGTAAGGGTTTGAATTCATGTTTTATGGATTGGTATGATAGTGGATAATGATAGAAAGCATGATTTAGGAACCCTAGGTTGCAACAATTCCCAAATTGAAATAGTTAGGGTTTGGCTTTTAGATGATTTTGGGGGTAGATGATAGGCTTGCATGATGCGCAGAAATTTACGTTCTCTTGTACCCTTTTTCGTGCTATGTTAGTGGCCGGATTTGAAGAAGTAGTCTTCAGAAAAGTTGTAGGTTTTTCTGTTACGAAACTTTTGCCATTGGTTTCACGTCATTCCGACGTCTGTAGCTCGAGTTATGTGTATTTTAGTGAGTATAGGTTAAGCTGTCCAGTTTCTTACGAACTGCGGTTAGTGTACGATTTTTCCTGATTTTTGTACTTCGAATTGTGACTTGAAAATTTATAGAGGTTTACAAAACGTGTATACGGAACCATGATAAAAATATTAGATTTTTCTAAGTATATTTGATAATTTACATCAGTTTAATAGTTCATTAGATGTGTGGTGCGCGCACATGGCGAGTTGCGCAGGAAGATGTCGCAAGATGTCGCGACATGGCGAGTTGCGTAGGGAGATGTCGTGAGATGTCGCGACATGGCGAGTTATTCAGCGACATGGCGAGTTGCGTAGGGAGATGTCGTGAGATGTCGCGACATGGCGAGTTGTGCAGTGAGATGTCGCGAGATGGCGAGTATGAGCATGTCGCGAGTTTTTGGGAAAATTTAGAGAGAAATCCAGTCTTTAGGAAATAGTTGCAGAACCTGTTATATATGAATTATATTTAATTTACATCTATTTTTAATAATCATTATATGATGTTGTTTCTGAATTGATGTTATGTTTGAGATGCTAAGTTGTTGTGATTGCAAGTTGTATAATTGATAACATGTAATATGTGTTTTGTGCAACTGGTGATGAATATGCTAAAATAATTAGGACTTGGAGATGGTCTGAATATGCATATGTTAGTTGAGTTTTGCACAATACACTGCATAGTTGTCAAGATGCAATGTTTGCTAGTTCTCGTGGAGGCTAGTGACTTGTCCCAAAACTGGAGTGGTTTTGAAGCCTAGAGCGAGGGCTTTATTGGTGGTTATCTGTCTGGAGTGGACGCGGTGATACCGCTAAGGATAACAACTTTGGTACCAAAGGCATTTGCACGGGTCTCACTTGAGTCATATGTGTTATGGTGATATTTTTGGAGAGATTTGATATGGTGGTAAACTGGTAATTAGAGACTATTATATATGTTCTAATTGAGCTATAATTTATGGAGTATTTGCCTTAACTGTGAACTTGATTAATTATGTTAAAATTACATAATTTATTATTTGTTAGTGAATGTGAGTAATTTATGTGGAGCATAGATAAGCTTTTACATTATTTATTATTATGCTTATCCATATGATATGAGTTCTCACCCTTCTGTTGGAATGATGCTCTATGCGACATCGCTCAGGTACCGAAGATAGTGGAGCTTCTCGCGAGGGTTAGTTGGAGGAGCTAGTCTTTCATTTACGGTTTAGTTAGGGGAGTCATGCTCTGTTATGTAACACCGGGAAACGTTTAGTTTTGTACCTTGATGTTAAGAGTTACCTATGAACTCTCTTTATGTTAAATTTTGTAGTTGAAATAAATCCGCTGTGCTATGCATATGATGTTGCGACATTAAAGTTGGAAAATTTATATATTTATTATGAGCATGACAGGTGTTTTGATTTATGTTTCTGGAGAATAAGTGTGACACCCCCTGTGTTATGCATTTTACTCTTATTTATGATATATTATTATGCGGGGTTTAGAGGGTGTTACAGTTGCTACTTGCTAGTGGGTGGTTTGGTTTAATATTGTTATTAGTGTTGGTATGACATTTTTCTGTGTTTACGTTTTCATTTAAGGTTGCGGTGTTTGGTGGGAATACGGGAAGCTCACCATTGACTACTGGGCAGACTACTGAGTAAATACGTCCAACATGATCGCCACATCATCAATATCCACTATCTCAAGACCTGTATATTGAACTGGATTATATGAAGACAAATACCTAAAGGTCACATAAGAAATAACTTGGTTACTTTGGAGCTTCAATTTCGCATGAATTTTCTTCTTCAAGTTGTTGAATGTGATGTTGCGTTTCATATGCATTGTCTTCTTCGGGCCTTCAAACATCACACCTTCATTACCCTGGTAAGCTCTACCGTTGTAACAGACAAAAGCAATTACTTGATTCATCTTCAAGATTTTAGAAGGAGCTCAACAAAGTTTTTTTTCCCGAATGTAAGTTTGATTGTTGCATCATAAGTTCGCATCATCATTTTATAATGTCCGAAGTATACTGAATTCGCCCCCATTAAAGCGAATTTATTGAATTCGCCTCCTACATTCCATCACGTCCCCCATTAATGTCGTTGTCCCTGCCCTGTTGAACCTGCACGTGTTTGATCGGATTTAGCCTCGATCAAAGCACATTCAATGGTCATGAGTACGCCCCATGTCAAGCGAATCCACTTTATGTCACTTACATGCCAAATTCGACAAATTCCCTTAGTAAGGGAGGGGGCAAATTCCCATTAAGGGATGCACGTCGTGTGGGGCGAATTCCCCTAAAGATTCGCAAAGCATGGAGTGAAGCCCACACCCTTGCCACCAAGCCCCCAACTTGCCAAATTCACACCATTTCTGTAAATACTGTTTTTTTAACCCTTTTTGGCAATTAATTTTTTTTTCTCTATTTTTATCATATAAGTGACCTATAAAACTTACTCAATTTTCTCACATTTGCTTATCTTCTTTCTTTTTTTTCTTTCTCTCTCACCCAAATAAACCACTAGATAACACGAAGCACCCATGGTAATAATGGATTAACCTTTGGCTATTGCTTATTATTACCATTGACATCCATTTGCGTAGCAGGCGCTTACCCACACCGTAACTTTCTCTCTCTTGCAGATATTTTATTTCTTAAAAAACATTTGATTCCATTATTTTAAGGCAATAATTTCCTCTCACCTTAATACTCCGTACTTCTGACAGCGACGTGTGAAGGATGGAGCCACATGCCTGCTGTCACATCAAACAACATCAACGGTCAAAATCTCCACGTACGGATCATCCAACGGTCCACGTTTCTCCAAAACATGACTCTCAAACCTCACCTTTCTCTCTCTACTGCATCCATGTCCACCTTGGTCGGGCCCCCCTTATATATACCGCAAACACTTTTCCTTTCCCTTTCTCTCTCTCTCTCTCACTCTCATCACTCACTCACTGTGTCTCACACAAACTCCTCTCTCAATCGACAGTGATAGCAAGAGGGTCCTGGTCCTGCCTTTACTTTCATTTCACCACTGCACTGCTAGCTTTCATGCTGATCTTGGAGACTGTGCCGCCACTCTTGCAGGTTAACTCCAATTGGGTTTCTGGGTTTGCTTGAAAATTTCCACTACAAGGGTTAATAAACAAACCCTTTTGCTCCTCCCTGCTGTTTGTTGGGGTGGTTTTCTGGACACTGGTTGTTGTTGTTGTTGTTGTTGTTCTGAATTTAATTTTTTAAAGCTGATGTTGGTTTTGGGGTATGGATTGCATTGGCAGTGACAGTGAAGAAGATATTGGGGAATGCAGCAATGGCTTGAAGAAGGAAATTGAAGTTACTTGTTGCTTTCAGCTAGGGTTTTATGTATTTATGTGATTGCCAAATAGAGTGTGTGTTTTTCAAAGGTAAAGCTAGATAGATGAAATGAAGCTTTCAACATCAGGGTTGGGTCAGCAGGGACAAGAAGGTAACCCTTCTAATTCTTCTCCTTTTTTATTCCCCCTTTTAATAAAAGAAATTGAGCAAGCATTCTGAGTTCCTACTTTGGCTTCTAGTCACATACATGTGTATAAGTTTTGGTTGTCCCTATCATACATACCCCTTTTGTGTTGCTTCAACATTTTTACTTGTAATTTTTTTTCTTCATTTTCTCTTTTTGATAATTTGATGTGAGTGTAATGATGGTAGGAGGGGAGAAGAAGTGTCTGAATTCTGAGCTATGGCATGCATGCGCGGGGCCCCTGGTGTCCCTACCAACTGCGGGGACTCGTGTGGTTTACTTCCCCCAGGGTCATAGTGAGCAGGTTTCTTGCTATCCCCTACTTTACATTCAAGATGGTTTCAATTTCTATGCGACAGAAGATACAATATGTTTCTACCAAGTTTGATTTTGAAAGAAAAAAAACACTTCTATAAATGTAAAATGAGATGTACATGTTGAATGTTGATTCCAGGTTTCTGCCACTACTAAAAGAGAAGTTGATGGGCACATGCCCAATTACCCAAGCTTACCACCTCAATTGATCTGCCAACTTCACAATGTCACAATGCATGTGGGTATATTATCTCAGTGCATGTTTGGATACATAGTGGAAAACCAGGGTGAAGTCAAAGCCAAAATCATGGTGGACAAGAGCAACTTCCATTAGCTTTTGCAACTGTCCACCATGATTTTGGTCCTTGGATACATAGTGGAAAACCACGGTGAAGCCAAAGCCAAAATCACGGTGGACAGGAGGAGCAACTTCCATTAGCTTTTACAACTGTCCACCATGATTTTGGTCTCACTATGGATTTGCACCGTGTATCCAATCATGCATTCATTCTTTATAGTTGAGTTATGGTTGCTTACCTTTAAGAGTAAACCCTGTGTACTGGAGCATGTTTTGATTTTCAGGCAGATGTTGAAACAGATGAAGTGTATGCTCAAATGACACTGCAGCCGTTGACTCCGGTATCCTGCTGTTGTTTAAGCAGCTTGTTTTATGCATTATGAACCTCTCTTTATGTTTCTTGGATCAAAATTTGTATTTTTATCTGTTGATACAGGAAGAGCAAAAGGATACATTTCTTCCTATGGAATTGGGCCTTCCAAGTAAGCAGCCTTCGAATTATTTTTGCAAGACTTTAACCGCCAGTGACACCAGTACACATGGAGGGTTCTCTGTTCCTCGTCGTGCAGCTGAGAAAGTTTTCCCTCCTCTGGTAGAAATCACTTGTTGCTTTTGTGTTTGACTCTAGAAGGAAATAGATGCATTTTCATCTTATATTTGAGCTATACAGGATTTCTCCCAGCAACCACCTGCACAAGAACTAATTGCTAGGGATCTCCATGATGTTGAATGGAAGTTTAGACATATTTTTCGGGGTAGGATTCTAACTCCAATGTTATGATCTTTTCATTCTATGGTGTGGATTTTATTGTATTGAAGAATACTATAGCAAAATATATTTACTTGTTGCTTACCTTTTCCTTTGGTAGTTTCCTATAGTTTATCAAATGTGTTTGGTTAGTCCGTCAGCTTCAAGACCAGTGTTGTTAATCGCGGATTGCGGATCGTGGAAAGCCAAAAATCCTCTATTTCAAGTCCTCATAGGGAAAGTAGCGGACAATAGTGGCAAATAGCGGAATAGCGGTGAGCCCTCAGAGCGCTACACTATAGTGCCGCTATTTGTCAACACTAATCAATCCTAAATCCTAAATCCTAATATCAGTCAGCTTAAACAAAATTAGTTAACCTTAAACACTTCGCTGTCCAATAGTGGTTGTCGCTGTTACTTGAGGAGCTTCAATGATTCCCAAACTCGAGTGCTCTAACCATGAATTATGAGCATGTTGTTGGGCTGAATAGGAGACTTTGCTGTTGTTGTCAGAAAGTTTAACATCATTGTAGAAATTATAGTCTTTGGGATATATGCTCCTAGTCTCTTACCACTCCAATGAAGATCTAAATTCTAATCCCATTCGGATAGTAGTCAATAGCGCGCTATAGCGGGGTAGCGAAGCGGCTCCTTGTTGCTATTGAGATAAAATAGCGCGCACCTCACAACAGCGGCTGTAGCGGCAGATCGTGGGAAATAGCGGCGCTATATGGAGGAAGGGGAAAATGACTCAAGCCCCTCGGTTTTAAATCGTTGGGGAACCTTTTTAGGGGCATTTTAGGACTTCTCAGTGCCAATTTAGGTCAAACTTGGAAGAGTGAAGCTTCATTCTTCATTCAAAATTGCAAATGAGACCTTCTCTTCCCTCTTCTCACTACTCACTTTGCCCTCTCACCTTGGAGCTCCAAGGACCACCCCCTTCTCCGGCGACCATCCTTCACTAGGGACCACCCTTCACTAGTGACCACCCTTCAGTGCTAGAAGATGATAATGAATGATTTCTTATGTTGCTAGGAGCCTAGGAACTCTTATTTCAATGTTCATGTTCATGTTTTGGCACTTTAAGCCTTAGAGGCTTGAACTTGTTTTTAGTTTTTACCTTGCTTTAGAGTGGTGTTTAGTTGTGTTATTGTTCAAGATTTATGACTTTTATTGCTATTATGAATGTTATGAACTTTAGGCATTATTGACATTTTTTGGTATTTATATGTATATAGTATTAAACTATTAATTATATAAACTTATATATTAAAAAATCTGAATAGCAGCCATCTCGCTAGTCGCTATGCGCTATCCAGCTATCCCACTTTTGAGGCCGTCCGCTACGCGCCGCTACCGGGATTGACTACTATGCTTCGGAGTCATTTGAATCTGAATGTTGGCTAAAAGGAAATATAATGGCAGTGTTAGGAATTTCTGTCTTCCCTCATAAATATGGAGATTTTGTCTAATACTTCTTGTGTCTCCTGGAGTCCAAAAATCTGTCCCTAAATCTTTCATATGTAAAAGATTCTGCGCTTTTTTTTTTTTTTAAAAAATTTTGCTACTTGCCTTAAACTACATTACAAACAGTGTTTCAACCAGATTCCAACAGAATAAACTTTATCCGGTCGAAGTTGTGTTCTCTTTTAGAAAATGTCCTGCAAATTAGCCACAAGTGGAATCACATAATGATCAATTTCATGGAATTTGAAAAGGAAGCTGTGGATTGGTCCAATTGTGTACATTTTAACTCTTAAAAACTAGACAATTTTTATAAACATGGCAACCAGTTAAGCTAACTTTCCACTAGGAGCATTAGCTTCTGAAAAGGTAGTTCCAAAAATTAGTTTTTCAGTCTTGTTCTTGTCCTTATTATTATCTCATGTCAGGGAAACTTATTTAATACTCTTTTAATATTTGGTGGTTGAACTGTTTAAGAGAATATGGGCCAGTAAATGTATAAGTTTTGTAGTTTCAATTGATCTTTTTGATTCCCCTTTGGTTTATTTCAGTTTGTTTTGTTTCAAACTTCAGAGTCATTGTCTACTACAAGTTTACAACAAAAGCACCAAACTTTAAGTTCACTGTTGCAAAATTAGCATTTTCTAAAAGCTAGAGTGGTCATTGAACCAGCAGAAACATTGTTCATTAGTTCGGCGTGGTTGAGTAGGTGATAATTAAATATATATGCTAATATTATATAATATGTAACATAATAAACCAACATAAAATGATAAGAAAGTTAAGTCTAGTAAAAATTTAAATTAACATTAAGTAACTTTATTATATGTCGTGTAAGGTAAGAATGTAATAGAAAGATAAATAATAACAATCAAACCTCATACAGGGGCCGTTGTAACTTACATTAGACCTTTATTTACTTAAAAAATACTTTTGATTAAATTACAAATTTTAACAATAAAAAATAGAAAATATGAGTGGTTCAAATAAGTTCTTATCACCAATTTTGGATCGGTTCAACCAGTTATCTTGATTTTTAGATCAACTGATTGATTCTCTGTGTTGATTGGGCTAGACACTTGATTGACTCATTCTCTTGTTTTTATTTAAAACGGTTGGCACTGTTTGATATTTAGTATCATGTAAATTAGAGATGTGTACTAGAGTCATGATTATTCATACTACTGATACATGAGCTCTAAATTTATGCTCTGTGGTATTTTCTGCCCTTCCTGACGTGTTTGTTACTTGCATATCATTTCAGGACAGCCAAAACGACACCTTCTTACAACAGGCTGGAGTATATTTGTTAGCGCCAAGAGACTCGTAGCTGGAGATTCTGTGCTTTTCATATGGTATTTGTTTCTATTACCTCTTTTGGCAACCTTTTCTTCCCCTTGAATGCTGTATATTAATTTTTTGTTTTTTTCCATGTTCTTACACTATAGGAATGAGAAGAATCAGCTTTTTTTGGGAATACGTCGAGCCAACCGTCCACAAACTATAATGCCATCATCAGTTCTATCCAGTGATAGTATGCACATTGGACTTCTTGCAGCTGCTGCCCATGCTGCAGCAACTAATAGCTGTTTTACCGTGTTCTTTAATCCAAGGTTGTGAATGTTTTTTAAATTTCTACTTAAGATACTTCGTTGTAAGAAATTATAATGCTTCATTTGACAGTATATCATGGGTGCAGGGCTAGTCCATCTGAGTTTGTCATACCACTTTCAAAATATGTCAAAGCTGTGTACCATACGCGTATTTCTGTTGGTATGCGCTTCAGGATGCTTTTTGAGACAGAAGAGTCAAGTGTCCGAAGGTACAGTTGCATATATATATGTATATATATATCCTGAATTTGTTATTTTCCCTTTAGCAAATGTTATATTTTTGTTCTTGAAGCCCTAGAATCTAGATATATACCCTGCAGCTCTTGGATCAACTAATTGTAATTTTCAGAGGTAGACATAATTACAACACAGATGCTGAACTTTTGAAATAAGTCAGGATTGTAGTACTAGTAGTTAGTATTTCCCTACAATAAGGTTGATATTTGATAGAGCTCTTAGTGATGGTTGGGCCACAGCCAATGAGACCAGGCCCAAAGGATGGAAAGTATATGTGAGAAAGAATAAGAGAGGGGAATCTTAGGAGGGTGAGCTGGCACAAGTTAGTTACGGCCTTTGCGGGGAGGAAGGGTGTGTGAGGTGCGTAAGGCTGAGTGAGATTCCCATATAAGCTTTCTGTTAGAATGAGAATGGTTATGGAGGAAAATAGGTTGTTAAGAGTAGAGTGAAGAGAGTCTCTTCTTCTACAGGAGTCTTACTCTGGGGCAATAGCAGTAGCTATTGCATTTCTGTTTCTTCTATTTCAGTATTAATCAAAGTGTTTTCTTATTCTCATACCTTGTTCTCTATTTCTGTATTCTGGTTCCCATCAATATTTCATATGCATGTATACTATGTAAAGATGCCAGTTTCTTGATAAACTAGTAAAAACCTATGCTTTGAATAGTTTTAAAAGCCATTTCAGCAACAGCTTAGAAATGGTTATCAGTCCAAAATTTCAAAATCTACAATGTGAGAAAAGTGGACACCAACTACTAGATGTTATTTTTAGGGAGTCTGGAACTGTACTGTTCCTGTAACTTACTTTTTTATTCTTTTAATCTGAGACACTCTACATAAAAATTAGGGGATGCAATGTGAAGTTACTGGAAAACCTAGTGGAGAAGTGTTCTCATTTGTGCTATATCATACTATTTTGCATTTACTTATCCATTTATCACCTTTATTTTGCAGGTACATGGGTACAATAACTGGCATAAGCGATCTGGATACTGTTCGGTGGCCGAATTCTCATTGGCGCTCTGTCAAGGTAAGTAAGGCCTGAATGTAATGTTTGAAAGACTACATATCAGTGAAAGATTGCATATCAGTGTATATAATACCTTTTGTTTCTGTATATAATTTAATGCCACTTTTCAATTATATAACTTGTTCTGTGGACTGTGTCTGAAGAGGAAGGTGGAGGAACGTGGTCTTCTTAGATATCTTAACATAATAGATAAATGCACTTTTCGATGCTAATCTAATGAAAATTTGTTTGGTATTTCTTTTCCCTACTTTTGTTTTCTGAATTCTAGAATCCTTGTTTACTGTCAACAAAATTGTCTGGGAAGTATAGCTTGTTAGGAATCTGATTTATTAACTCTGTTCTTTTTTTATCTAAACCTACATAGTGTCCTTTCTATAACATCTGTAAACATAAGCCAACCTAGGACAATTGAAGAACTGTACTATATTTTGATCTGTTCTTTTGTTTTAATAATACTTGCATGTACCCTTGTTCTACAACTTTTTGGTTCTACTTCCACTTACTATTGTTGTTATTATGATAACATTAAAAAAGAATGTTAAGTACAACACACTATGTGATTATCCTGGACGATTGATCTGCAGCAACATTTTAGTAGTTTCACTTTCAGCCTTTCAAAGTTTAATTTTATCAAGTGTATTAAAGAATTTATCTTACCTGTTCCTTTTATACATTGTGGAAAGGTTGGTTGGGATGAATCAACAGCAGGAGAGAGACAGCCACGAGTGTCGTTATGGGAAATTGAGCCTTTAACAACATTTCCAATGTACCCATCATTATTTCCCCTCCGATTGAAACGTCCATGGCATCCTGGCACCACATCTTTGCAAGGTATGCTTTTCCTGAATGCTGACTTTTTATATATAGGCCTCGGTCTAACTATCGAGGGTTGGGTGTGGTATAAGCAAGCTGTAGTCTCGGAGGTAGGACTGAAGTTATAACATCGGCACTCCAAGAATGAAAATGAGTTCAAAATGTCCTCCCGTAAACTAAGTCTTTTAATGATACTTATGCTTTTAGGTATGACATCTTATGCAATTGAAAGCATTTGATATTTGTAGTAAGATACTATACAGTATTTTTAATAAGCAAAGCTTTTATCCAAAAGAAAAGGATTACAAGGCGCAAGAAAATGTATTTACCATTCTCTGAACAAATATTTTAAATTAGGGAACAATGTGAAGATAATAGGGGCAATTTTCAAGTTATTAGCGAAAGAGAAGTGCTTTCAAGTTTAACACAATTGATTGATTTGTTTTTTGAGAAGTCAACACATTTTCTTAAAATTTAGGCAAATATGTTGACGTTTTCCTTATAATAAACCAATCATAGGGAGTGAGAGAGTGTTCAAAACAAATGTGTTGCTAGCACTCCTCTAAATGAAAATAGGAAAGTAATAAACCAATCACAGGGAGTGAGAGTGTTCAAAAAAATGTGTTGCTAGCACTCCTCTAAATGAAAATAGGAAAGTAAAACTAAAATCGTTTATCAAACAAAACAGGCCCTTAGGTTTTGTGCTGTTAATCCACTTTTAGGTGCTGGGAAGATTCTCAGACCCTCCTCTCCTTCTAAGCAAAGGGCCATGGTTATTTCGAGGTTCTTCATTTGTCTCCTCTCTTTACCAAGGATTTTGTTACAGATGGCAGAGACGAAGCAACTAGCGGGCTAATGTGGCTGAGAGGTGGACCTGTAGATCAAGGATTTAATTCCCTAAATTTTCAAGGCGCTGCTGGTATGTTGCCCTGGATGCAGCAGAGACTGGATCCAACTTTACTAGGAAATGATCAGAATCAACAGTACCAAGCCATGTTGGCAGCTGGTTTGCAGGACCCGGGTAGCGGATATCTCATGAGGCCACAAATGATGAATTTTCAACAACCTTTCAATTATCTTCAACAGCCTGGAAATGGTAATTCTCCTTTGCAACTTCAGCAGCAGCAGCAGCATGCAATTCAACAATCAGTGTCTTCTAATATGCTGCAGCCACAAGCTCAAGTACTCACAGAGAACCTGTCTCAGAACCTCCTTCAGAAACCACATAACAGTCAACAAGTCCAAGCACAGCAGCAGCAGCAGCAGCATACCTATCGCGATACACTTTTAATTCAAAGTGATCAGCTCAATCAGAGACAAGTGCCTTCTCCGTCGTATTCCAAACCAGATTTCTTGGATTCGAGCTCAAAATTCAGCACTTCAGTTCCCCCAGGACAAAATTTGCTTAGTTCACTTTGTTCCGAAGGAAGTGGTGGTCTCTTAAATTTATCCAGAAGCGGTCAGTCCTTGATAACTGACCAGTTACCCCAACAATCATGGACTCCAAAGTATCCACCCATGCAGGTCAATTCCTTCAGCAGTACGATGTCACATTCACCGTATTCTGGGAAGGATTCTGCGATGGGGCCACCACATTGTAATTCAGATACTCAAAATTCTACTCTATTTGGTGTCAATATTGATTCATCCGGTCTTCTACTCCCCACCACTGTCCCTGGTTACACCACTTCATCAGCTGATACTGATGCATCAACAATGCCATTATTAGGGGATTCTGGATTCCAGGGTTCTCTATATGCTTGCATGCAAGATTCATCAGAGTTGTTGCAAAGTGCAGGGCAAGATGACCCCCAAAACCAGAGTCAAACATTTGTCAAGGTATGATTCTTAAGCAATATGCAGCTTTGTCAGCCCTTGTTCTATTCAATTTAGTAGTTTAATTCTGTCATTTCACAGGTTTACAAATCAGGGTCAGTTGGGCGCTCACTTGACATCTCGCGGTTCAGCAGCTATCATGAGCTGCGCGAGGAGTTGACTCGGATGTTTGGAATTGAGGGGAAGTTGGAAGACCCTCTTAGATCAGGCTGGCAGCTTGTATTCGTCGACAGGGAGAATGACGTTCTTCTCCTTGGAGACGATCCCTGGGAGTAAGTACCAAGTGTCTTTAACATTATGGTTTACTGATTGAACTTGTTTTGTGGTTTTTATATCCTTATTTTTTAAAGTGCTTTAGGACCTGTTTGATTACTTGTTGGTAAAATAGTTTTAGTTTTTTTGAACAGAAGAGAGAAAAACTCGTCTCGTTTGAACTGATTTTAAAAACTGTTCTTATTTTTAGTTTTTTAAACTAAAATCTCAAACCTCTCAAAGATGTTTTCTGCTTTTTGCTTTTGTTTTTAGTTTTGAAGTCACATGTCTTTCAACTTTGTAAAACATTTAATTCTTTTTCTACTTCTAAAAATAGTTTTTAAATCTAGAAAACTGAGAAACGAATAGCTAGGTATTTGTTTCACATGGGTAGTGTTTGGTGACATTCTCAATGTTGGTGTTATGTTTTCTGCATGTCCTTGTAGATCATTTGTCAACAATGTTTGGTATATCAAAATACTTTCACCTGAAGATATTCAGAAAATGGGAGAAGATCAAGCGTTGGAATCCATTGCTCCGAGTTCAGGACAAAGGCTCAATGGCAGTGTTGCAGAATCTCACCTCATTGTTTCGGGCCCGCCATCGATTGGCTCCCTTGAATACTGAGATAATTTAATAATTGTATTCCTTCAGGTTCCATGGCCACCACAACTTACTGCATGTTTATTACTTCGGTTGGGATATTCTGTGTATGATGTGTTCTACTTTCATCATCTTTATTATTTCTACCAGGACTGATGAACAAAATATACATTTATGATAAGAAACTTAGGACAAGCTTTAGGGCTCGTTTGGTGACCAGGACAGGATAGGATAGGACAGGATAATAATCATATCCTGTTGTTATCTGTTGTTTGTTGCGCCAGCAGGATAGGATAACACTATCCTGTCTCCTATCCTATCCTGTCAATCATGTGTAAAAGTTATCCTAAGGGGGGAGCTAGGATAGAACAGGATAGGATATCAGTTATATATTTTCTTTCAGTATCTTAACTTCAAATTAATTTATTTTAATATTATATAATTTATAATTTATAATAATATTAATTAATAAATATAAAAATATTAATTTAACTAAAATAAAAAATAAATAAAATTATTATTCATAAATAGTAAAATAAACTACTCACTTACAAATATTGATTTATTAATAATAATAGACTAATTTTATATTTTCATCTTCTATTATTTAAAAATTATGAATCTACTTATATAATAATTTAAAGGCTTAAATACTCTGTAGGTCCCTGAAATTGTACCACGTATCAAAATAAGTCCCTGAAATTTTTTTTTCCGATTCCGGGTCCCTAGAAAAATTTGTTTGATCAAAATAAGTCCCTACGCTGGAGAAGACAGTGGTTGCCTCCTCATTGTTTCCACAAACCATGAAATAACATGTTTAAAGCACTCCTAGACCTTCATATATCTGATCTGGGCGAAGAAATCGCAAGAAACAAAGCTAAAACGAAGAAACCGAGAAGCTCCATAAATTCCGGCGAGAAGAAATCAACTTGCGACTGACCTTTTCTCTTCAACTGTGACGACCCAACCCACGAGACCACCACCACTGAGTTCCTGAGGACGAGACGAAGCCGGCCCAACACCCTGGTCGTAGCGCCGCCATGACCGCCGTCGTCAACCACCGTCTTCTCCGGCGTAGGGACTTATTCTGATTAAAAAAACAATTCCAGGGATCCGAAATCGGAAAAAAAATTTTCAGGGACTTATTTTGATACAGGGTACAATTTCAGGGACCCCTAGAGTATTTAAGCCTAATTTAAATATAAATTATTTTTGAAATAATAATATTTTTAATTTGGTTGATTTTTACTGTTTATCACGTGTCACAACTAAGTGAAAACCATTAATTACAAATATTGATTTTTTAATAGTAATAGATTAATTTTCTATTTTCATCTCCTATTATTTAAAACTACTTATAAATTATTCTTAATTTCAAAAGTAATTTATATTTAAATTATTTAAATATAAAGTACTTTTGAAATAATAATATTCTTAATTTAGTTAATTTTTATTGTTAATTATCACGTGTCACGACTAAATGAAAACCAATTGGTTAACTGTATAATTTTATTTAAAATATATGTATCTTCAAAACAATAAAATAGGCTAATTAATAAAATTTAAATTAATTGTATTTATTTTAAAATATAGACTATTCATGAAAATGTAAAGAAATTAAATTTAATAGAATGAATAATTTTTAAATATATATTTTATTCAAATATAAATCTGATACTTTTTTCCTTATCATATCCTGTCCTTATCATGTGCATCTCAAACACAGGATATGATAAGAGTCTATCCTGCTCTTATCATATCCTGTTCTTATCCTGTTCACATATCATATCCTATCATATCCTATCCTGACCACCAAACGGGCCCTTAATGTCAATCCTAACTTAGCTCACTGCAAGCTAGAAGTTGTGTTACTCTGTTTTATTATGGTATGTAATGTGATGTTTGTACTTAGTTGCCTAGTTACTAAAGTTATTAACTTGAACTTTCTACCAGTATTTGTGTTAATTTTATCATGGGGTACAGCAATGTTAGTATGTAAGTATTTTGTGTAAAAGCTAATTACAAATTCCATATAAAAAGCTGTATATACATCGAAGGGTAAATAAGTAAATGACAAAACTAACCTTTTTTTTTTTATAAATTCTCTTTACTTGGGAGTTCTTTCCCAAGTATATATGTGTTTTTATGATTAACACATTTTGTAGACAGGTTACGTCATATTTATATCATGTTCTTGCATGTTTTGTATTGTATAGGCTTATGCCTTACATCATTGGTCTTATTTATCCTTTTTTTCGTGGTTAACATCGTCATCTTCATCTCCCTTTCAAGTGGGACAAGGCCTAGGATTGTATAATTACGCATGGTATTATAAACGTAAATGGTTTTTAAGATGTCAGTGTCATGAATTTAATGAACTTCTAGACAACTTGAAGAGTTGCAAGTAAAGTCTAGCGAATTTAATTTGTCTTGCTACTTGCTTCCATGAAGCTTACATTTGGAAGACTTCTACAAATGACAATTACTGCTCACCTTTTCACTCACTTTTTTGTGTGGTTAACAAGTATTTTTTTTATAATAATTCACTCTTGAAACAACATTAAAAACAATATTTTCCATAAAATGTGAGACGAATATTAATATTTTTTAAAATAATCGGTGAACCAAGGATATTTTAGTCTTTACTCTTCCCTCCCCAGGCTCTCCCACTCTGCCCCTCCTCCCTGCCACCGTCTCTCCAACGTTGAGGGATGTGGATGCCCTCAACGGTATCTATGTATGTTGTTATTTGGAGCATTTTGACAACCAGAACAACTTCATGGTACAATGTATTCCTCGAATGACCAACACTCGCCGAAAACGATGAAGATCTATGGAAAATCTCTTTGACCGCTGCCATTCCCTGTGGGCATCCTTAGCGCTTCTCCTTGGCTCGGGCCTAGTTCATCTTGCTTGGTTGTAGATATGGGTTTGGGAGATGAAACCCAAGATTGCCATCAGAAAATCGCCCTTTTTAAGCCATGAAGATCATTGAAATGGGGATTCAGCCGCTGGTGGCACCACCACCACCGTCATCATAGTCGGTAGTGCTCTTCGAACAAGGTTTCATAAAGGTTTGTGAAAAACTTTTGTCATTTCAACGTTATTTATTTTGTAAAGCTTCAAACTTTGTTCCAAAGCCCTATTGGAGCGATTCACTTTCCTCATTAGAGTTGCCATTATTGTCGTCGTCGAAGAAAGGTCAGATCTTGTCCATGGCAGAGAAAGAGAAGTAGAGTCTCAAAGAAAGGTGAGAATTTCTTGATGCGACCATGTGTTCCTTTAGCACCCAAGGAGAAAGAAGAAAAGGAAAGGATCTATTGTAGTAGGATGCTGGATCGATGGCGTGCCAGTAGATCGATGGGTAGCTCACTTGGTGAGCTAAGGGAATGAAGGGATTTGCAGGGTGAAGGGTCAGGGTTCGAAATACACATTTTTCAGAATCTAATTAATTGATTATATTTAAAAAAAATTAAAATAGGAAATATATACCCATTATTTAATCAAAAAACCCTAATAATATAACTAATTGATTGCACTTTTTTTACTTATATTTTCACGAAATAATATATTTCTTTTACTTAAAATTTTGAAACCATACATATAAGAAAAACATAATTCTTAAAAATAATTAAATCAGGCTGCAAATAATAATCTAATTAATTGATTACACTTTTTTTAAGTTATATTTTCTCTAAATAATATAAATTATTTTACTTAAATTAATTCAAATATTAAAGGCAAAAAAACATAAACAAAAAATCAATAACACATATTTTTGAATCTAATTAATTGATTACACTTTTTAAAATTAATAAATCTGACATGTAATTTTTTTTAATTTTTATGAAATCTATGTCAGCTCACTTAGTCTAGTCAGCGCTCTCATTCATCATTCGCCAGAGCTCCAGGCTCCGGCGAGGACCTGCTCCGAACGATTTACAAAGATGAAGAGTTTTTTCAATAATTTTTCCGGGAAAGGACCTAATTCAGACAACGAGACAAAGACAATGACTAATATGATGGTTAACCTTTGATTTTTTTATTCATCGGAGTAAAGTATCTATCTATCGAACTTATTTGCTTAATTAAGGAATGAAATGTTGAACCACTATGTATATTCACTTATACAAGATAAAGTTTACTCATACTTCTGCAACATTTTGTACACAAGTGGCATATCATTATTCATTACATTTTTTTTTTGAAACTGCTCATATTATTAAAACTAAACCAAAGAAACCGAGTTCACCAAATCACGAAGAACAAAATCTATAACGGCTGGTGGAACATCTCCACCTAGTCACAATGGCCAAAAGTAAAAGCATTACGAACTAAAATTAAAAGTCAGCTATACCATTACCACTAGACAAACAAAGCTTAAATCAAGGAAATCAAAACAACACGACATAGCATGAGCCTCACTAATCACAGAAGCAAGGTAAGAACGACCCCCACCCCGCTTCTATCAACCATATTATTTGCTTAAAAACTATATTTTATGAAAGAAAAAATAAACCAATTTAATACTCAGTTGAGTTGTAACTTGTTTGGAACATTGGATTCTACATGCAAAATAAGTTGTGAGGAAATCTGATTATGAAAAAAAAAAAGAATTAGATACATGCTGTTAGTGATTCTTTAAACTATTTGAAACTTATGAATGAAAAAAAAAAACTATCATTGAGTGAGCTAATACCATTTCTTCTCTAAGTTGCTTGATATTATTTTTGTGAGTTCAAAATGTCAAAAAGGATTTAAACTATTCATGTAGAGATAATGAATTATATTTTAATCATAAAACAAATTGAGGTAGTGTTTGGAATCTAAACGGAACATGACATAACAAGATGGAACGTAACGGTACAAGATGAAACGAGAAAATAATGTTATGTGCAATGTGTTTGGTAAATACATCACAAACAAAACAAAATTATAAAACTATTTACATATATACCCCTAGCATGTCTTTCAACATAAATTATGGAAAAACAGTTTTTTATTTAAAAAATCCAATAATTTTTCTGGATGTTTATAGGCTTAGGAATCACTATGTATTGGGCTTAAACTTAATTGTTAATATTATGGGCTTAGGAATCCATTGTGGATTTATTGGGCTACAATAGATGAAACTAGGGTTACAATTAGTCTATCACTATATATATATGGTCAGATCCTCTCTCCCATAACATATGAAACTCTGGCTGCGCATTCTTTCCATACAAAACTCAGTTATATAAAGGGGGAGGGAGATGAAGATGTTGATTCTAGAATGCAGATTTGTGTATGATATATAGAGGAGGAAGGAGATAAAGATCTTGATCCTAGAGTGCACACTTGTGCATGATATGTTGTTGCTGGTGGATTCTTAAAGCTATTACAATTTTCATTGTGTCATCAAAAGGTGCACAATTTATACTAATTTTATTGGTGTTTCAATCCTATTATGACTTAATATTAGAGAATGTTATACTAGAACTCTAAAATATTAATTTATAAACTTTCTAACATTTGTGATTTTAGGGTTTATAAATATATATATATATATATATATATATAAATAATAATTAAATTCTTATGATTATATTTGCAGATTGTGTTATATGAAATTGTGATCGGAATTCAACGATGTTTTGGGCGAGGAATTTGCGTCCTTCACTCAGCAATTGTTCATTTTCAGTTTGGAAGCGAGTTTCAATTCTATGACATCGTACCCTGAAAGGTAAATGTGGTTACATGTGTATTTTTAATGCTACGATTAATTTGTTGAATCATTTAAACTTTGAAAGAAAAAAATGCTAAATGAAATAATGTTTCCGCATCCGTGATCCAGAACGTTTGGATTTTTTTTGGGTATCAGGTGTTGAGATGGAGATTATATTGTCATGTTAATCATATTATTTTAGTATAGTTAATATATCTTGAGATAGTGACGTTTTCTTGGAAAAAATTGATCTTCCAAGAAAAGATGATCAATTAGTTTCTTTGAGGGAACTGTGTTTCGTATGAAACATGCTTATTATCTAATTGATGAAATGGTGATGTTTTCTTTAGAAAGCATTGTTGTTTCTTTTGAAAGGTGGTTGTTTCTTATATGAAAATGGCGTTTCATGTGAATTGTAAGACATGTTTGTGATCTCATTGTGGATATTGGTTGTGTTTTCTTGAAAGACACAATGTGAATATATACTTAGTAGAGCATGCAAATTATCAAATAGTATGCTTGTGATCATGCTAATAAGATTGTTAGTTATATGGTCATTAGTGAACTAGACTCTTAATGATTTATCTTCGGTCACTCACAACCCTTAGTTTACTTTATTAAGTTTTTGACCACGTTTTGGTGGTGATTGTTATTTAGTTACATAGTGGCCACAAAATTGTTCAATCTGAGAGTCATTTATAAAATAATAAAACACAATCAATATCATCCAAGTGGGAGACTGGTATAATTTTGTCGGTATGAGTTTCTATTAATTATAGATTTTGATTCAATAAAGCAGTTTAAATTGATAACTTGATACTTTTTCTAAAAGCCCATGAAATGATTTGATTTATTGTGGGTTTGAGAATCACCATGTACATATTTATATTTATTAGGTCTAAGCTCAATTGGTAAGTGTGTTGGATTATGATGTCGGGTCAAGTAAGTGATCTAGGGCCATATGGATGAAAACTAGAGTTACAATTATATTATATTAATGGTTAAGATCACCTCATTTATCTTGAACTCTAGTTGCACATTCTTCCCATCAAGGGATAAGTTACATAGGAGAAGAAGAAGAAGAGTAGAATATCTTGATCCTATATATAATATAATAACAACTTTAGTGTCCATCCATCATGTGTCTCGGTCACTTACTTAACCTTACATCATAATTCAGCACACTTACCAATTAAGTTTAAGTCTAATAAATATAAATTTGCACATAGTGATTCCCAAACTCATAATTGATCAAATAATTTCATGTGCTTCCAGAGGAAATATCAAGTTATTCATTCAAACTATTTTATTAAATAAAAATTTACAATCAATAGAAGACCAAACCCATAAAATTATAACATCTACATGAGCGATATTGTTTGAGTTTACTATTTTAAAAACCGTTATGAAATCGACTCTCATTTCATTTAATTTCATTAATTGACGTGGCATATCTTTGAAATCTGATTGGTTGACGGTGTAAAAAAACTTTACACCGTCGGTGCATCAAACTTTTTCTCAAGTGTAGTATTATAAAGTTTTTTGGATTTGTGCTCCTAATCTATGGACTTTGAGAAAAAATAGAGCTAGTTTAGAGTTTTAACGGTCAAAAAATAGTTTATAAATAAGGAAAAATTTATTATGGTCATCTAAAAACTTGTGTAAAGTTACACCAAACCATTTTGACCTACTATAATAGGTTTTTAAAAAAAAATCCAAAAATCATATTTTCTTAACCAAACATTTATCCTTAATGTGTACAAAAAAAAAACACTTATTCTTAATCTTATCATCTTCATCACTCATCTTCTTCACATAATTTTCTTCAACCCATATTTCAGAACCTCACCCCAGATCTGAAACTCAACCCCAAATCTTTTCCATCTTCCTCCCCTCCTCATCACACAGGAATATTGAAGAATGAAACAAAAAAATGAGTTTTCAGATCTGGGTATGGTGATGGTGGTGCACCGCCGGCCACCACTCCTCTCCTCCGTTCAAAATCACGGACCACCATCACCATCCTCAACCAATTCCAGAGCCGTTTCTTCGAACTCCACCGCACCACACTTCAACCTAGCAAGATCGAACCAGATCTGGGAATTCTTCTTCAGATCTAGAGCTTGTGGCGGCGCGAGAGAGGAGCAGCGGATCGGAACTCGTGATCTGCCTCCTTCACCGTCCCGAACCCCCACCACAGATCGACCCATCTACCACCTTCGCGAAACTTCCATGTCTCGTTGACAACCTCCTCATGATCAGGGAGAGAGAGAGAGGAGTTGGTGGTGCGTGATTCTGGGTGAGGAAAGGAGATGGCGCGGGTTCAGGGAAGAGAAGGAGATGGTGGCGGCGGCGTAGCCATGGGAGAGGAGGAGGAGGTGACGACTATAGCAGAAGAGGAGAAACTCAAAGCCATGTTTCTGGATTTTTTGCATTTGAAATTTTCTGGAGTTGAAGTTGAAGTTGTGGATCTGGGTTCTCGGTTTCGGTTGCAGGTGGGGATGGATTGCTGGGGTTAGATCTGGGTTTTTTGCTTCGTGGGTTGATGAGAAAGAGATCTCCTTACTCTTGAATTGCAGTTTTCTATCTCTAACCGGTTCTAATTTTGATCAAGTGAGGCGTACAGATTCAAACTTCATGGATATACGATGATGATTGCTTTTAATTGCTAATATTGTCTTTTCGGTTGCATCCCATGGTGATGATTCTTCTGTAACACTTAGCTTTGATTGAATAAATATTTTTTTTGATCCCAAATCAATCACAACCACCACCTCTTTCAACCGCACAAAACTCATATTATGGACATAGAGAGCTTTGTTGCTATTTTTTGTTCTCAGATTTTGGTTTCTATTGTCATTTTCAAATGAGTTTTGAAAAATCTGGGTTTAGGTTGTGGTTGAAAGATGAAGAATGATGGATGAGGTTGAAGATAAGTTGATTACGGTGAAGATAAGATGAAGGGTAGGGATTAGAAATTAATTTATTCACTAATTAACCTAATCCTTTATTAACTAATTTACTAATATATATATATATATGTTTTTTTATTTTTTTTTAAACCCGCTAAACCTATTACTGCAGGTCAAAAAGCAAATGTGTAACCTTGCACAAGTTTTTAGAGGATCATAATAAATCTCTCCTATAAATAAAGCTAGTTTCTCCCCTTTTAATTTTCATTTTCATTCTATTCATTCTATCAGAGCGAGCGAGAGAGAGAGAGAGAGAGAGAGAGGGAGAGGGAGCGTGACGGTGAATCGCGAGAGAGAAAGGAGCAGGAGAAGCGATGGTTTTTCGGCGGTATCGCAGTCCGAGGAGGTTCTTTCTTTTCGGTGGTGAAAAAGGTTCGTTAATTTTGTTGTGAATCTTTCTTTTCCTTCGTTCATATCATAAAAACATGTGACCTCTGCATTTTGCTCATTTCTTCTCTACAATTGGATGAAGATGATGAACGATCTTGATTAAGCGTTTTGGCAACACCTTCTTCCCTTCTGCACTTTTGCGAAATTGGTACTATTCCTATAACTGCTAATCACGGGTTCCCTTTTCTTGAAGGTCCAAGACAAACCAACCTTCCACAACACCAAGGCGTGTCTCTGTTCTGTGGATTCTGAGTGCTGCATGCAAGAAACGGAAACAAGATAGACAGAGCTACGTTTCCTCAATCATCAGAGATAGATGCCACAAGGTTTTCTCATTTTCATTATGTTGTTTTTTGATTTTTTCTTTCTTCTATTTGTTTTGGCATCTCATTGGTCTCGCATCATTTGTGGGTGAATTCTGGACCACCCCATTAACGTTAAAGCTTCAAAAATCGAGTCAATGATGGGTCTGGTGCATAAGAGAGTAACTTTTCTAGAGTAATTCTTTTGTTTTTGTTGCATCTATAGAGTATTTGCAAACACTGTTTTTTTCCCTCTCATGTGCTCAATCAATTAATAATTAATTGCTAATAAAAATAATCTTGTCTCGCTTTTGTATTTGTTATGGATATATAACAGTAGGGGTGGAAATAGGTCAGGCGGCTCGCCAGGGGCCTATGGCTTGGCTCGTTAGAGGCTCAGCTCAGCTCGGCTCGTTTATTAAAAAGGCCAGGCTTAGGCTTTTTTAAAAGCTTGTTTAACTAAAAAGGCAGGCCCAAACTATTAAGAAAGCCTATTTGGCCTAACAGGCCGGCCTATTTATATATTATTTTTATTAATAATATAAATAAATATAATATAATAATATATTATTTGATTTTTTAAAACTGATGTAGTCTTTAGTATAAAAGAAAATCCAAAGTCCCTACCTTAACCTAGATTAGAAATGTTCCAGACATATTCAATGATACAGATTTAGTTTTTGAAATGCAATGATACAGGTTTTTTTATTTGAAAAGAAAGTGCAATGATATATAAAAGGCTTATTAGCCCGCCAGCCTATTCTTTTGATAAAATTGTCTGTTAAATAGGCTTTTAAGCAGGCTTGTAGGTCAGGCCAGACCTTAGAAAAGGCCAGGTCAAGCCACAAAATTTGGCCTATTGATAGCCAGACTTGGGCCACGAAAAGATAATGCAGGCCAGGCCTAGGCCACGCAAAGCTTGGCTCGGCTCGGCCTATTTCCACCCCTATATAACAGGATAATTGATTACCTTTTTCGTTTCATAACTTGCTCAAGGGGTGGGGATGTAGGGGTACAGGGTGTAAGAGGACAGGGTAGGGGAGGCCAGGGGCAGGGTAGAGTAGGACAGGGGTGGGGAGCGTGGAGGATAGGAGGGGTTGGAGGGTCATGGGAGGCGGGGGTAGGGGGTTGGGGTAGGAATAAGTGGGGGTAGGGGGGTATGTAGGAGGGTCGGGGGAGGCCAGGGGCAGGGTAGAGTAGGCAGAGGCGGGGAGTGGGAGGTGTAGGGGGAGGGGATGTAGGGGTAGAGGGGGAAGGAGGGCAAGGTGGGGAGCGGGGAGGATAGGAGGGGTGGAGGGTCAGGGTAGAGGATATGAGGGGTTGGAGGGTCATGGGAGGCAGGGGTAGGGGGAGGCCAGGGGCAGGGTAGAGTAGGCGTGGGCGGGGAGTGGGAGGTGTAGGGGGCGGGGATGTAGGGGTAGAGGGGGTAGGAGGGCAAGGTGGGGAGCAGGGAGGATAGGAGGGGTGGAGGGTCAGGGCAGAGGATATAAGGGGTTGGAGGGTTATGGGAGGCGGGGGTAGGGGTTGGGGTAGGAATAAGTGGGGGTAGAGGGGGGGGGGTATTAAGGAGGGTCCGGGGAGGGTTTAGGGCAGGGTAGAGTGTAGGGTCGGGGGAGGCTAGAGGGTAGGAAGGGTAGGGTAGAGGGAGGGGACAAGGATGGTTTAGGGTGAGGGAAGATGTAGGGTAGAGGGTCTGGGGCTGGGAGTGGGAGGTGGGGCGGGGAGTGGATGCAGGGGTAGAGGGTGTAGTAGGGCAGGGTAGAGTAGGCCAAGTGCAGGGAGGGGTAGAGGAGGTCAGGGGCAGGGGGCAGGGTAGATTAGGCCAGGGGGCGGGGAGTGGAAGTGGGTAGAGGGAGGGGACAAGGATGGTTTAGGGTGAGGGAAGATGTAGGGTAGAGGGTCAGGGACTGGGAGTGGGAGGTGGGGCGGGGAGTGGATGCAAGGGTAGAGGGTGTAGTAGGGCAGGGTAGAGTAGGCCAAGTGCGGGGAAGGGTAGAGGAGGTCAGGGGCAGGGTAGATTAGGCCAGGGGGCGGGGAGTGGAAGTGGGGAGGTGTAGGGGGCGGGGATGTAGGGGATCGGTATTAATTATGGATTTATTGGAGATTTTGGCTACATATACCACATAGCAATAAGCTTCTCGTGTTTTCAAGGTTTAGGATGTGTAATGTTGCAAAATAGTAAGATGATAGTTTGATTTATGATAGGTCAAGTGTGGTAGTATTAGAAGATGATATCAAGCTTTTATAAAATGAGCTTCTCAAGGAATTATCAATCTGTTTGCCATCATCTTGATCATATGCCCTGTATTCCATGAGTTAGTATTTTCACTTTTATAGCAACTTTGTTCTCATATCATTTTATTCGGTTTAGGATCTGGTTTGCATATATTTTTCCTGTATTTAGGTCCTCACGTAACCCTGTTTACAATAAAAGCAATGCATTATAGTCGAAATTAATTATCTCACCATCTGTTTTTTATCAAGTATTTAAGGTTTGAAATCTGATTGCCCCCATAAATTCCACAACAAAATTGGATATGTCATTCACATCCAGGGTAAAGCTAAGTTTACTTCTCTTGGGGCCAAAAGGCAAAGAAGACTACATATATATATCAATATAATTTGATGCAGTTTTTTGCTTTGTCTAAATTATGCTCACAATAGGATCATATATTTAATCAGCATAGAAAACATGATATTTTTACAAACAAATGTTACGCAATCAGTTCCCCAGAATCTTGCATCAGGAGAGTTGAGTTTTTGAAATTAACAAGGAACTTAACATCCTGGAATCAATTAATTGAATGGCCATGTATAAATCCATATTTAGTTCAGTTCCTGTCTTTTCTCCCTTAGTTCCTGTCTTTGCTCCCTTTTTTCTCTGATTGCTATAATCATTTTTATTTTGCTTTTCTATCTCAATAGTGAAAGATGTTTTTTAATTCATTCTTGGGATTCACTGATTCACCTACATAGTATCGGGTCTGCAAAGTGCTAACATGTACCATATAAGACTGCTTCTCACATGCAGGCTACTGTGTTTTGTACAATATATGAGATGACAACATAGTGAAATTGTTCTAGAGAATAACTGATGCATCTATGTTCTCTTACCTTATGGTATGGAATAATATATTTTTCCAAGAAGTGGTGTTCATTTATGGTTTTTAAGGCCTGAAGTTTAAAGGTTATTTGTCTTTAACTATTCATGATCAATGGTCATTTGTTCATGTTATTACCTTTAGTTTTATGCTTTTGTGGGTCTTCACACAACCTGAATGGTTCAATTTGTTCACCTACAATGCCACCACTTGATAAATTTTGTTTTATGCATGATTGATAAAGATGTAGATATCTCCGTACAGTTTCTATTGATCTAAATTTAACCCTTGCTTTATACTTTTCCAGAACTGTGCTTAAACTCATGGTTTGATTTCAAATAATATATTAGTGCTTATTCAACATGTTTTTTTTTAACTTCCATTATTTTTTTTAGTTTTCATATCCTTTCCTGTATTCATAGGCAACAATCTGAAGAGCTTTGATGTGAGCCATAACAACTTCTAAGGCAGATTTCCCAAGAGGCATGAGTTTGAAGGTCCCTGCAGGGTTTGGTTACCTGACCAATCTTCAATCCGTGCATACACTTACTGATTGAGTAGTTGGCTATAAATTTTTAATTTATGTCTACGAAGGATGTCATCCTAGATGAAGTGACTTTAGCAAGGGAGAAGAAATCAAGGAGCAAACCATGAAGAGACTTTGGCCAAGAAGATGAAAGTTGAACATATACGTGGGGCTCAAGTTTTATCCTTGGGACATTAATCAATATATTTTTTAGTGCAGGTACATACAGAACTGGATAATCAAAGGATCCAATTTGATGGGGGTTAGGCCTGCTGAAATACTTTTGGGGAGAGACACGAGGGTTTTGTAGTGTGATTGGATCAGGTGTTGAAAACATGAAATTTAAATTGGGCAGAACAGGAGCTTGAATTATGGGTTTTGGACATTCTTCTACTTTGTTGTTTATCCGTAGTTCTTGCCTTGAACATTAAGATAGGGTATAGTACCTATAGTAGAGATATTGCAATAAGAGAGAATCTAGAGAGAGAGAGAATAACAGCTCAAGAGAGAGAAAATAACTGAATCTCAAGTGTGTATTGATCAAATGAGCCAAGAGTCCCTTACAAATGGTAACCGCTCCCTATTTATAGTAGGAGAGCTAGACCTAGTGTATCATAACTGCCATAGCTGGGCCGGTTGGGCCTCGCGGGAGGAGGCCTAATTCTCAGGCTAGGCGACCGCCACTTGGCGAGTAACCGCTGGGCGTAGGCCCCTAGGGGCTCGCCCAGTCCACAAGACACCGAGCACGAAGCATGAGGGCTAAGTGTGTCTTTAAAGATCAAAATGACTAACTAAATCGCTAGTGCAAAAATATTTAAATCGCTGACATGGCGTTAGAAACAGTAAAATTTCACAAGCCCACAAGTCCACGAGCGACGGTCAAGGGGTGTTTGGTTGCCTATGCATGAAGGGCGATCATGGTGAGTTTGGTCGCCTAGTTCTTTGACACGTCAACGAAGTTGAAAGGTCAGCGTATCTTTGAAATCACAACTGCTATCTTCGAAACGTCACCTCACGTCACGATGTCACGATGTCATGACGCTCGAGCCAACCACAACCCCTTGCAATAACTGCATGTTGCCTGCCACTCTCTTTCCCCGTCATGGGGCACACTCCCCCATTAATCGTTGCAGCTTTCCACATGTCCTTTCTCATTCCCCCTTTAAACCTATAAAATTCTCGTTTCTCCAACCCTTGGCTCCTTTCACAAACCTCTCACAAACTTTCTCTCCATTTATCTCCGGTTAAACCTTTATTCCTCAAACGTCCTCGACGAACTCACTGTTCCAATACTTCAGCATCTCACTCTTCTTCTTCCACCTTTCGCTTGTTTCCCCGGTGAGTTTACCTGCTCTCACTTTTTTCCTTTACTTGCTCTTGTGACTGTCATTCTTCTCGCCATGTCACCCAAACAACAATCCGATGCCCCTTCCCATGAAACCATCTGACACACCTCGTCAGCCTCTTCTTCTCAACGCGAGTTGAAGCCTGAAATGTCGGATGGGACCCCTCCTTTCGAAGGGAACCCCTCCTTGACCTTGAGGATATTACGGCCTTCCGGCTCCAGACCTTTAGATCCCTTCAACTCTCAGTTCAGACTGCTCCTCCTCAAGATGCAATTGACTAAACCTCTAACTATGACTCCTACAACCCCATTGCCATCTTAGAGGGCAAAACTAGGGGTATCTTTCATGAAAAATCCTTTGCGAATGTCCTTCGGGCTGGCGGTTGTACAGATGATGACCGCCCGTGGGTGCACCGTGCAGATGGGGACATCAAGAAGTCCCACTTCTTTTATGTTTACAAGTACCTATTTTCAGAGCTTAGGGTGATACTCCCCTTTTCACCCTTCCTCTGCCGGATGTTGAGTGAGATCAACGCCGCTCCTTGCCAGATGCATCCCAACGCCTGAGCCTTCATAAGGTGTTTTGAGCAGTGTTGTTAAATAGCGGCTATAGCGGCCACGACGCGCTATAGCATAGCGGGAAATAGCACCACCGCAATCGTTATGCCGCTACATAGCGGCCATCGCGATAATCGTGATCGCGGCCGCGAACGCCATAGCGGCGTTATTCCAGAATCGAAAATATCGGATTTAATGGATTTTAAACGTTTTTTTGGCTACTTTTTAGGGTTTTATATGCGGAATATCTCTACTAATGGGCCTCCCATTAATTACCCTAATAACTACTTCTCTATACTAACGCTTCAACGTGAGAGGATTGACAGACATTCCAAATTCTCCTCCTCTCCTCTCCTTCGAATTCTTTCTAGTTCTCAGAGACCTGGACTTCACTAGACTACAACACAGTAGCAAGCAAACCCTCTCAGAGTTTCTTCTTTCTGGTGAGTAGACCATACTCTGTTTTCCGCATCCTCTGTTTTTTGTTGAAAACTTATACTCTGTTTTTCAATGTTTCTTCTTCCTTTACTCTTAAAATTATAATATCTTCCTGTTTCACAGTTTTCTTCTCTATTACTATTTTTTTAACAGTCATCTTCTCTTTTTCTTTTATTTTTTTCAAAACTCATGCTCTGTTTTTCAATGTTTCTTCTTCCTTTACTCGTAAACTTATAATATCTTCCTGTTTCACGGTTTTCTTCTCTGTTACTATTTTTTTTAACAGTCATCTTCTCTTTTTCTTTTATTTTTGTTCAAAACTCATGCTCAGTTTTTCAATGTTTCTTCTTCCTTTTCTCAGAACTTATAATATCTTCTTGTTTAACGGTTTTCTAATCAACTCTTTTTTTTTTCTAACAGTCTGTGTCATCTTCTCTTTTTCTTTTCTATAATTTTTCTTCCTCCAATTCTTCTTTTGTTCCTGTATTCCTATCTCTTACGTGTACTGTTTTATTTTGAAAACTCAGAAACCATGGCAACACAAGGTTCCAATTCAACCCCAGTTCTTGCAGCACCTCAAAGGTCTGACACTGGCTGGAAATTTTGTAAGCCATATGATGCGAACGATACCAGTCGCTGTATTTGCAATTTCTGTGGTAAAATGACGAAGGGTGGAATTACAAGAATGAAGGAGCTTTGAGGTCCGAAAGAGGTTCGAGATGAATTGTGGGGAATCTTTCATGACATGCTTGCGGCTGTTGGAAGCTTCAGACCTCATTTAAAAGCACTTTCATATCATGGCATAAGGGTTCCACTTCTTACAAAGGAGGTGGACTACACTGAGAATTTGTTGAAGGGCCAGAAGGAGCAATGTAAAAGATTTGGTTGCTCTATTATGTCCGATGCATGGACTGATAGAAAACAAAGATCAATTATTAACTTTATGGTGAATTGTTCAGCTGGAACAATGTTTCTAAAATCGGTTGATGCCTCTGATTATGTGAAAACTGGTGAGAAACTATTTGAGCTGCTTGACTCCATAATTGATGAGATTGGGGAAGAGAATGTAGTTCAGGTTATAACCGACAATGGCAGCAACTACGTGAGTGCGGGAAAGATGCTAGAACAAAAAAGACCCAACTTATATTGGACACCATGTGTAGCTCACTGCATAGATTTAATGTTGGAAGACATTGGAAAGATTCCTCTCATAAAGAAAACAATTCAAAGAGCCATATCTCTTGTTGGTTTCATCTACGGTCACACTAGTACATTGAGCTTGTTGAGGTACTATACCAATAAAAGAGAATTGGTAAGGTTTGCTGTTACAAGATTTGAAACATCATATCTTACATTGAAAAGATTGCGTAAGGAGAAGGGGAAATTGAGGGAGATGTTTGTGTCACACACTTGGACAAATAACAAGCTGTCCAACGAGCCAAAAGGCAAGCAAGCCGCAAAAACCGTTTTGATGAACTCTTTCTGGAACAGTGTGTGTTTTATATTAAAGGTAATTTTGCTGTTTTTGTTTTTCTATTTTTTTTCACATTTTACTGTTTCTGTTTTTCTATTTTTTTCAAATCTGAAACTATTTTTCCCTCTTTTATTTTCCATACACTCAAGGTCATGGGTCCATTGGTACGTGTACTACGCTTAGCGGACAATGAGAAGAAACCCGCTATGGATTATATCTATGAGGCTATGGATAAGGCCAAATAAGCAATCAGAGCTTCCCTTCGTGATGAAAAAAGCAAATATGAAAAAATCTGGGAAATCATAGACAATAGGTGGAATAGCCAACTACATCGCCTATTGCATGCTGCTGGCCACTTCCTGAACCCAGAGTACTACTACAATGATTCAGAATTGGACTATGATTTTGAGGTGCAGAAAGGAGTCTATGATTGTGTAGAAAGGTTGTCACCTACTGATGATCTAAGGAAGAAGATACTCACCGAGCTACCAATTTACAAATCTGGTGGTGGTATGTTTGGAAGCAAGTTTGCAATTGAACAAAAGGGCAAAATTGCACCAGGTGAGCACAATTGAATATCTTTATATGTTAAATTGTTAATGCATTTGGATTGCATAACATTTGACTTATAATTTGATTTTGGACTTATGCTTTTGTAGCTCAATGGTGGAGAATGTATGGACAATCAACACCAAATTTGACAAGGTTGGCAATAAAGATTTTAATTTTGACTTGCAGTGCTTCAGGGTGTGAACAGAATTGGAGTGTGTTTGAGCAAGTAAGCTCTTCAACTAATCAACTCTACTATTTGCTAATATTTATTCTTGTAGTTGTTAACTTTTAACTTGTCATTTTAGTTTAGATTTTAATTTTATTACCTTATCATCTTTATAGATTCATACAAAGAAAAGAAATAAGTTTGAGCATAAGAGACTTGAGGACTTGGTGTTTGTCAAGTATAATCAAGCACTAGTAAGAAGGTACAATATTAGAGATGAGTTGGACCCTATCTCCTTGGATGACGTTGATGAGAGCAATGAATGGCTAGTGGGGACGATGGAAGAGGATGAAGATGACGCTGGAAATGATAGGGTATTTCCGGATGATGACCTCACTTGGGATGTTGTTTACAAAGCTTCAGGAATTGGAGAACCTAGTACTAACACTAGGCGAAGAACTAGAAAGAGAAAAGAGGTCCCAACTGCTGCAGATACTTCATCTAAGAAGAAGAAAGGTGCTACTGCTTCCAAGAATGGAAAAGAGCCGATTGTTATTGAAGATGAAGAAGAAGAGATTTCAGACAATAATTTGGAGGACTCTGAAATAGAAGCTAATGGATATGTTTCACTTTCTGATGATGTGGATGATGAAAATTATGGGGAGGAGGAAGAGGATAACGAGTAGAATTTACTTTTGTTGCATTACCTTTACGGTTTTGAGGCTTCAGTTTAAATTATGTTGTTTTAAGTATTTTTGTTATTTGTTTTGAGCTGCTGGGCAGCCTTAAATTATGTTGTTTTGAGACTTGCGTTAAAATTATGTTGTTTTAAGTACTTTTGTCATCTGTTTTGAGCTGTTGGGCAGCCTTGAATTATGCTATTTTGAGACTTTGAGTTAAAATTATGTTGTTCTAAGTACTTTTGTCTTTTTATTTGCACAAACAGCTTGTGATAAGAGCTGTTTTTTGTATAATATTGTACTTATTTTAACCGCTATGCGGTAACCGCTATTTGCCCGCGACGCGATCCGCTAAATGAAATAGCGAATTTTGGCCTCGCCGCGATTTTCCGCGATCGCGATTTGACAACACTGGTTTTGAGATGCTTTGTGGCGCGATCCAACTTGAACCGTCACCCGCTCATTTCTTTTACTTTTATGACATTGACTCCAAGTCCCTCCAATCCCACGGCTGGGTCTCTTTGAAATCCCGCCCCGGGAGAAAACGCCTTGACCCTTACAAAAGCAATCCTAAGACGAGCTTTGCACGCGGGTATTTCCGTGTGATAGTCCATCCTGCCTATCAAGAAGTTTTTACCCTCCGGGATAGAACCGCCCTTTTCCCCGTTTACTGAACCGAGAAGCCCCGTGGCATTTCTAACCCGCCTGTGGCCTTCTTGCCAAGCTCCCTATCCTCGACTGCACAAAAGTCATCGAGGCCTTCAAAAACTCTTCCCTTACCCAGTATCTAGGTGTCTGCCAACTCGCCATCCGCTGCTTGTTTTATAACTGTTCATAACTTCAAGCTTGTTCACTTTCTCCATTTCTTTTTCACTTACTAATGTGTCTTTTTTTTTTAGGAAGCATGAATTTCTCCAACGCCGAGCTTCTACGCGTCCTTGCTGCCAGGAGGGCCTCTCAAGCCCACCAACGCTTAACGCCGAAGGGGGTAAGAGAAGTCGCCCCTTGGCGGATGCTGATGACGGGGAGTTCCAGCCCCCGCCCAAAAGACAGGTCGCACAGACTCCTCCGCGAGTTGGGAACTCCGCACCGGCGGGCCTGGAGGGCGAGACCACCGCCCAGCCCGCCCCTGAGAACTCTGACGCTGCCACCTCCACACTTGCGCAGAACGAAGAAACTTCTACTCAGCAGGGCGAGCTAGGGGCCCCACTAACACTCCCTACTTGCCCAGCGAGCCCCGCGCCTACCAATCTGGCCTCGCCGCGGCCCAACAACCAGTCCCCTTCTCCACCACGCCGCTCGAGAAGCAAGGAAAACCAAACTTCGGCTCCGGCAGTGGAAAAAGAAGGTCCCCCGGGAGACCGTCTTGAGGATCCTGCCAACTTCCTCCTTTCTCACCCCTTTTTTGAGAAATTAAGGGAAGGGAAAACTGTGGGTCCCAAACACTTAGCCCAAGAGGCCCTGGCGAGCCTTCTTCAAGACGGTTTCTTGCTCACTCGGGCGACATAGAGCTTCGAGCCCCCTGCTACTGAGGTTGACAAACTTCAAGTGGAGGTTGAAGGGCTCCGTGCCGCCAACCAAAAGGCTTACGAGTATCAAGATAGGTTGGAGTCTAAGTTGGCGGCCCAGGAGATCAAGATGAACAAGGTTGGGGCCGAGATAGGCCAAATTAGGATTGACTTGGGTCATCGCGAGCTGAGGATTGACGAGCTGGAGGGGGAACTCGCCGCCAAGGCTGAAGCTGCGGCTTCCAAGGAAGAGGCCCTTGCCGCCGCCAACAAAGAGCTTGATTTCTTGAAAGGCAAGTTGCTGGCGAAGGACAAGGCTATCGCTGATGCTAGGGTTCAGGCTGAGGGGAAGGCTAAGGTCGAGGCTAAGGCCAAGGCTAAGGCTGAGGCTAAGGCTAAGGCTGAGGTCGAGGCTAAGGCCAAGGCCATTGGTGAAGTTCAAGCTCAGGCTGATGCTGATGCCAAAGCGCTTGAAGACAGGCTAAGGTCTGAGGCTGCTGAAGCTGTTGCCGCCCAACGTGCAATCGGCTTCTTTCTCGCCAAGGGTCAAGTGAAACACCTTTTTCCTAAACCTTGACCTGGCGCCCATGGGGGTCATCAAAGAGGTTACTCCCGCTGGCTTGGTCGGCCCGGAAGATCCTCCGGAGATTCTTGCTTTCCAACCTGGGGAAGAAAATAACAATAATAATGATGTGTAACTTAGTGTATTTTTTATTTTATTTCAGTGTATCTTCCTACGCCTTTGGCGCCTTGAATGAAAAGGATTATCTTTGTCATCCATTTTGCTTTTGCCTCATGTTTTCTTTTGAATACGCCGTTTCATTTTATTGCTCATGCGCTATTTCGTACGCTTTTTATCTTAACCCTGAATTACGTTTAACGATCTTGATTTGTGTGAAAGTTTAACTAGGACTTTTTGCTTGGTTTAATTCAACCAAGGCTTGGCACACTGGAAGAGTGTGGCCTCGCCGGGGGTGTCGGGCGAGGACTTTACTCGTTTTGGGGTTGGGGTGCTCGGGTCCCAATGGTCATTTGTGTAACACCCCACTTTTCGTTATTAGGTTATTTATTATTTTATTTTAATTATTATTATGATATATGGTAATTAAGTGATTTTATTAGATAATTAAGTGATTATGCGATATAGATAAATAAGGATTTTAGGTTTTATAGTGAGTAGTTGGGAGTGGGGCCCATTGTAAGACTATTTTAGGGTTAGGAGTGAAATAGAAAGAGAGAAATCAGAATTTTAGAATTGGAGGAGTTAGCAGAGCAGAAGAAAAGAAACGTGAAGAAGAAGGAAGAGGAAAGGAAGAGAACTAGGGTTCATCATCAATCAAGGTAAGGGTGTGAGCTTTATCCTATAATTGTAGTATGATGATAGGTTGATGTAGAGCCATGCATAGGAACCCTGAACTCGGAATTTTCGAAATTTGATTTGAGGTAGAAGTGTTTCTGTCAGTTTCGGTGCTGGACAGCGAACTTCGTGGCCCGATATCACCCAGTTCTAGCGTTCAAATGAAAAGAACGTGATTTTTGGTTTAGTAATGAGTCCTGGAGATCTTTTTTAGTGACCGATGTACCTGCTGTTTTTCAGAAAACGAATTACTGTACTTGTTTCAGAAAATATTACTGTATCTGTTATTTAATTTGGGTACTCTTTTGGATTTTGGATATATGGATTATGGTGATTTATTTGAATTGGTAAAGATGAATATTTTGAATTCAATAATGTGAATTATTGGAATTGGTTGTTGATGAAGTGAGAATTGTTGTATTGCTGTTTTGCAAATGTGATTATTTGATAACAGGTTGAAGTGTTGTTTGAGAAAATATGATGAGATTTTTATTATGGAAAGTGTGAATAAATATGCTATATAATGCATGTATATAGTTGAGATGTTTGCACAAATACACTTCATACAGTCAATAGACATGTCTGCTAGTTACTGCGGTGCTAGAGAGTGTCCCAGAACCCGGTGATAAAGGTATGTCTGCTAGTGACTGCGGGGCTAGAGAATGTCCTAAACTGGGGTAGCTGTGGAAGTCTGATAGACTTTATTTGGTGGTTAACTGTTCTGTGTGGACGCGGTGATACCGCTAAGGTTAACAAATTGTACCACATGCAAGTGCATTAGAGTCACACATTGAGTCTCACGTTTGTGAGTGGTCCTATATGATGGAAGAGTTATAAGAACTGTGATAGTTGTTGTTGGTGAATATCTGTGAATGATGTTGTTAGCAAAAGTTTGGATAACATTTACTTTGTTAAAGATATTATATTGTGGAACAAAGTTGCTATGTAGAACTGTCTTTGGAAATAATGAGTAAGGAAAGTATAATTGTGAAGATAAAGAATTTATAATGTAAACTTCTATATTGTTCTTCCATTACCTGTTATTATGCTTAATTATATGAAGTTCTCACCTTTCTATTGGAATGATGTTCTATGCGACATCGTACAGGTACGGGTGCTAGTGGAGCATCTCATGAGAAGTAGACAGAGAGATATATACTGTTAATTAGACAGTTATTTAGTAGTATGAGGGTCAATTGCTCTGTATGTAACATTGGGGGGCGTGGATAAATAAATTATTTTGATGAGAGTAGTTGACAACACTTTTAGGTTCTTTCTTTTGTAAACTTGAGTTACATGGAGTTGATGTTTTTGGATGGCCATAGTGCCTATACTTATTTTACTGAATTTTTATTGAAGTACGTCTGGAAGATGATTTTTGATGATTTTATTTATTCCGCTGTGCAATGCATAAAAGATGAAGTATGATTATTTTATGAAATGTTTTGATCTAAAGTTTGAGAACGTGACATATGTTATTGATGAAATATGTGGTGTTGGAATGTTTTTGTAATGCTCTCTTTGAATATGCGTATAATCACTCTGATGTATGTTTAAAATAAATAAGGGGATTAGAGGGTGTTACAATTTGGGGTGCCCAAGGCTTTGCCTAGTTAGAAATGCTCACCCTTATTCCGGGGAGGCTTGTTGGATAAGGAGCTTATCCCACACATCGTCAATGGAAAACGGCGATTGCGCCGGCTTTTCTGGAGCGATTCCAAGACTTCAAATGTCGTAATGGAATCGCCACCTTCAGGGAAATTTTCCCATTGAACAACCAGGTCGCTCCCGCCTTTCAACTATAGTAATACCGTAATTTTGTTGCATTCCAAACCCGAGGCACTCGCTTCCCATCCAACTCTTCCAAGTGGTATGCACCCTTGCTCGGTACTTTCAGGATCTGATAAGGCCCTTCCCAATTTGGGCTCAACTTTTTCCCGGTTCCCGGTTTGTCTTTTGAGGACTAAGCTTGTCGCATTCCAGGCCCGAAGTATTGTTTGTACTTAGCTGCGTAGTTACTAAAAAGTTATTAACTTGAACTTTCTACCAGTGTTTGTGTTAATTTTATCATGGGGTACAGCAATGTTAGTATGTAAGTTTTTTTGTATAAAAGCTAATTACAAATGCCATATAAAAGCTATATATACATCGAAGGGTAAATAAGTAAATGACAAAACTAACTTTTTTTTATTCATTTTCTTTACTTGTGAGTTCTTTCCCAAGTAGTATATGTGTTCGTATCATTTATGATTGACACATTTTGTAGCTAGGTTACGTCATATTTATATCATGTTCTTTCATATTTTGTATCGTATAGGCTTATGCCTTACATCATTGATCTTATTTATCCTTTTTTTCGTGGTTAACATCGTCATCTTCATCTCCCTTTCAAGTGGGACAATGCCTAGGATTGTATAACTACGCATGGTATTATAAACGTAAATGGTTTTTAAGATGTCAGTGTCATGAATTTAATGAACTTCTAGACAACTTGAAGAGTTACAAGTAAAGTCTAGCGAATTTGTCTTGCTACTTGCTTCCATGAAGCTTACATTTGGAAGACTTTTACAAATGACAATTACTGCTCACCTTTACACTCACTTTTTTTTGTGTGGTTAACAAGTATTTTTTCTAATAATTCACTCTTGAAACAACGTGACAAACATTAATATTTTCCATAAAATGTGAGACGAATATTAATATTTTTTAAAATAATCGGTGAACCAAGGATATTTTAGTCTTTACTCTTCCCTCCACAGACTCCCACTCTGCCCCTCCTCCCCATCTCTCCAACGACATCCTCCTCCTCATTGATACCGTTGAGGGCGTCCACATCTCTATGTATGTTGTTATTTGGAGCATTTTGACAACTAGAACAACTTCATGGTACAATGTATTTCTCAAATGACCAACACTCGCCGAGAATGATGAAGATCTATGGAAAATCTCATCGACCGCTGCTATTCCCTGGGGGCATCCTTAGCGCTTCTTCCTTGGCTCGGGCCTAGTTCATCTTGCTTGGCTGTAGATATGGGTTTGGGAGATGAAACCCAAGACTGTCATCAGAAAACCTCCCTTTCTATGTCATGAAGATCGTTGATATGGGGATTCTGCCGCTAGTGGCACCACCACCACCGTCATCATAGTCGGTTGTGCACTTAAAACAAGGTTTCATAAAGGTTAGTGAAAAACTTTTGTCATTTCAACGCTATTTATTTTGTAAAGCTTCAAACTTTGTTCCAAAACCCTATGGGAGCGGTTCACTTTCCTCATTAGAGTTGCCATTATTGTCGTCGTCGAAGAAAGGTCATATCTTGTCCATGGCAGAGAAAGAGAAGTAGAGTCTCAAAGAAAGGTGAGAATCTCTTGGTGCGACCATGTGTTCCTTTAGCACCCAAGGAGAAAGAAGAAAAGGAAGGGTTCTATGGTAGTAGGATATTATTTAATCAAAATGTGTTCCAAATTTTAGATGCTTTTAACGGTCCACTCTAGCCCTTTAACAGAAACTAAGTTTAGATGCTTACCACAATCAAATTAGTATTCAAAATGTGTTCGGTATTACATTCAAAAATAACATAATAAGAAAGGTAAGTCACGCAGATCTTTGATACTTTTGATTTTATCAGATTAACATCCTTTGTATTCGGTAAATGAAAAATATTTGGCTTCATATATTGATATTCCAAAGGCTCTATTTTGCTTTCTCATTTTCTTCAACTATTTTATCTTATTTTATGATAATAAAATAATGCAGTGCCACCACAGACATAGATAGGTTAAGTTGGAGCTTGAAGCATAAAGTGCCGGCAGAAATTTCAACTATTCACAATTTTTGTAGTGATGATCATGAAAATAGTCTTTCAAATAGCTAGCGGTTCAAATGCTGGTAACAAGACTCCAGAACAGCTAGCCGTATAGTGTCGTGTAAGAGATATAAAACCCAAAACCAAGTCATTTTCACTGATGAACCCGAGAATGAAATGAAGGTTAGCATGTTCATCCTTGACAGAATTTCACTCAATGAATTTTACTGGTTTCCTTTAGGAAAATAAGTTCTTTCACCGCCATTGATAGAAATTATGAGTTAACAAAAGTAGATGAAAGGAGAAAGTGAGTGAAGATGTAATAAAAAAGAAAGTAGGTGGTGAATATTTACAGGTATTTTTTTTCTTTTCTATCAGTAGAGCTTGTTTACTACAACTTTATTAAAAGCTTTAAGTATAGTAAGAGAGACTGGGCAACATACAGCTCCTACATCTACCTTTTATTAAATGACTAGCAAGGCTGCCCAACCATGTAGTTAAAAAAGGAAGAACACTTGAACAGTGGATATAAAACTTAACTGCAATGTCATTCTAAGCAAGAGGGATAGGTTTCAGATTCTTCAATAGCAACCTCATATTAACCAAAATGCACCAAACTCACAAGCAATGCGTTATTTTAGAAGCTAGAGGTCTAGTATCATGCAGTGATTAGAGTTCAATGATTTCCTACATCATGGAAGATGACAATATAATAATGACACTATCCTAAGGATGCAATCTTTCCTCATAACTAAAGTAATAGGCAAGTTAGCTTTCTATTCCCAGCTACTGATTGTTGACAACTTGACAGAAATTACTGATAGAAATACTAGATAGATGCAAATTAAAATCAAGACCAGAACCTGTGTTTCCTTCCCTTCCACTAAATGCATTACACCAAACACATTCATTATCACATTGTAACCTGATTGGTTATCAATAATTTCACATTGTTGGACACATTGTTGGACAGCACAAAAAGACACACAAACACCAAAAGGTTAACTTCAGCAGCATAGCCAATATACAAATTAACAGAGTTAATACATTAATAAACTTCAGTTAATCTAGAACTTCACCTAGCAAGCCTCAGTATCAACTTAAATATAATGTTCGAAGTTCCCGGATGAATGCAGACAAAGCTCAGGACCAGAAATATAAAAACCAATCAGAAACAATATCTTATCCACCTCCTATCTATAACAATACTTCATCATAGACCTAGAACACCTACCAGACTTAAACCATATCGGCATATCCCCCTTGACAAGTATCACCAATTTTGCATTAGATACACAACCAAATGTGAACTAATCACAGGTCACATGAACAAGCATATAACATAATGATGGAAAAGCAAATCTTCCAGATAAAAAGATTACAAAGATAATAACACTACCATATGTCGCGATTAGTTTAATTTCCATCTAGTTATCACATATCCCTAGTTGAATTCAGCATTCAGCATTGGAACAGAACGATCAATACAGAAAATCGACACCGCCATTACTAGGGTTTTCCAATTACATATTAAAACAACACAAATACACGAAATTCAAAATTAAACAAGTGATCATCAAGAAACGAACACTAATACAGGGCAAGAGTTTGCACCATTTCGGCATCATCTACATTCAATTTAACTATGATATTCTCATTATTAACAATCCACATAAAATCCCAAATTCCTCATACCGAACCCTTGGCCGGAGCCTCAGCGGCGGGGATCTTGACGTAGCCGGTCTTCTTGGGGCTGTCGACCTCCTCGTCATCGGAGAGATCGCCGTACACGGCGGCGCGGTAGTCGTAACGGGCGGAGAAGACGGACCAGACGAGGTACATGGTAGCGGCGGTGAGAGCGCCGCATCCAAGGCCGAAGAGGAGGGCAAGCGCGACGCTGAGGATGTCCTTGGTGCGGTCACGGAGGGAGGTGAAGTCGTAGTAAGGAGCGGTGGAGAACCCTAAGGGGCCGCGTGGGAGAGACGCGCCGTGTTGGGGTTCGATTTGTTGGTGGTGGTTTTGGGGGTGGTCGAAGAAGATGTCGTAGGGTTTGTCGTTGATGTAGAGAGGGGTGAGGGATCGGATCTCGGTGATGGTGGCGAAGGTGTTGGAGGAAGGGTTGCGGAAGGAGTAGGAGGAGATGATGAAGCTGCGGCAGGGGCGTGCGGTGGCGGTGGCGGAGAGGGAGAGGAGGAGGATGACGGCGGCGATCGGGATGCGGCGGAGGAGAGAAGCCATGGGTCTGAGTCTGAGAGAGAGATGTAGAGAAATTTGAAATTGAAATTGAAATTGAACAAGACAAGAAGGGTTGAAGGGAAGATAAGGAAATTTATGGAAGACAAAATGCCAAAAGGATGTAAATTCCAAAGGTCTAGGTCAAAATTACCCTTCTTAATCAATTTTCAAATGTCTCATTTTATTTTATTTGTAAGGCCTGCTTTTTTATTTTGTGTGGTTACATGTGGAAAAGGCCTGCTTCATTCTAAAATGAAATTATAGGTTGATTTTTTTGGTTACAAATTATAGGTTGATTTACACATTTGGGAATGAATTTTTTAAGATAAATATCATTCTTATTCTTCACATTAGTTTCAAAAAAAAAAGTCACACTGACTTAATTTTTTTGAATTAAAAAATTAGTTAGTATCTAACTATCTATAAACAAATTATGTCCTAAATTTAATCTATTCATCTCTCTGCTTTTAAATATCTATTGAATTTCCCATGTATTTCTTAATAATTTTTTACTATCTCTTTTATAAATATGAGAGCAAGTTAGAAAAAAAAAATTAATATTTTGTAGATATATATTATAAAGAACTTATATTTAAGAATAAGAGAAACTTTAAAAAATGGCTTCTAACATCTTTGATTTTTACTTTGTCAAAACACATTATTTTGAAAAACCATGTGTAGTTGTGTTGCTGGTTGTTTATACTAGAACTCTTTCTTTTCTCCTACTTTAACAATGTTTGGGTGGAATCCTTTAGGAGTTTAGGTCTTTTTTCTATTATTCAATCTAACAATTGGCCTCGACGCCTCCTCCTCCTACTCCTCCTAGCATCCTCATCCTGTCCTCCCCTTCCTTCTTCTTTATATATGAAGTAATTAATTTCAGAAAAATAATAACGTGTGTATGAATACTAATTGAGCTAATGTGAGAGTATTAATTTTAATTTACCCCAACCTATAATAAGAGACTTGCTCGCTTTTCTCTCAAAATGAGTACTAACATCGGTTAACACTTGCGCTGTTAATAGATATGGAACCTTGGTGCTTTTGTTTAAATGTGGATGGAAATATTTTTAATGGAAAACAAACATGATCTTATCTTATCTTGATTTATTAATTTGAAGGGTACAACTATAATCAATTATTATGTTTTTACACAAATATCAAAAAAAAAAATAGAACGTACAAATATCAAAACTTTAAGAATAAATTTTTAATAATATATATATATATCTGTGTGCGTGTGCGTGTGTTAAGACTTTTTCTTTTTTGAAAATGTGTGTTAAGACTTAAGAGTGTGTTTGTTTCATTTTTTTCAAATAAGTCACTTTTTTAATTAAAAAAATCATTTTCTTAATTTTAAGATAATTATTTCAGTTTTCAGCTTTTTAATAAATCATCATTTAAAAAAAATCTAAAATTAAATTATTTAGGGTTAATCGTCTACTTAGCCCCTGTCATTGTCTCGCCGTCTGAAATTAGTCCCTCCCCAGAAAAATTACAAATCTGGGTCCTCTCGTTTGCAATAAGTCTGGAGTAGGTCCTCGCCGAATTCCGGAGCTCCGGCGAGTGATGAATTGGCACGGTGACTGGATAAATGAGGCTGACGTGTCAAGAAAAAAATATAAAAAATTATAAATCAATTTTATTTAATTAACGGTCCCTAATTAACAAAAATAAAACTAATTAAAAAATGTAATCCTAAATTAATTAACAAAATCAAATTCTCCTTATCTCTTCTCTACCATCAATCAAAACCAGAAAATAATCCTAAACCCAGAAAAACATCTCACATGCTAGAAAATTCAGAACAATGTCCAGACTCCAGAATCCAAACGGAAATCTTTAATATGCACAATCTTTAATCAGATATGGGTTCATCCTCATCCCCAACTCCTCCCTCTCAATCTTCCCAACAACTAAAACAACAAATTGTTTAGTTTGTCAGAAGAGAGTTGCCTTCCTTGATCAGTACAGTCATTTGATTTATATACGCTTTGGGTTCTTTCCCAACAATTTCTGGAGTTGCAAAAGAATACCTTATATGCAATGCACATGTAAATAAAAAAACCGCATAACACGATGAAATGGAAATCTATACTTATCAGCAAGGCTATTTGTAATACAACAATGGGTACAAAAATGCACCCTTCAAATTAACCGAAAAGGAACTACTGAAGAAACCAATATCAACACTCTCTTCAATGGAGGCCACCAGAAATTCCACATTTTTGGGTATTACAATTGAACCACCCCCAACCCCAACGAACCCACACCCCGTCCCCACCGCAACCATGAACCACCCCCACCGTAACCCACACCAGCAATCCACAACCCATCCCTACTGCAACCTCTTCCCTCAACCAGATCTACCTCACTGATCACCCCATCTCCCTCCCCTGAACCTCATGATACTCAGATCCATGACATGATTACCAGCAACAGCAAGAAGAAGAAGATGAAGGGATAAAAAGCCAACCAGAAATTGATATATCAAGTGATAAAAATCCAAATACATCTACAAAAACCCAACAATCAAACCCCAAATCGCAGAGACTGAGGTAGCAAAACCCATAACTCCAACTTCAACAACCATTCTCGTTTAAGCTCAACAAAGCTTCGAATCTGCTTCAGCAACAACGGTTCTACTTCTGCACCTTCGAATCACCACCACCACCAATTTGCCCTGGTGGCTCTGACGGAGATCGAAGCGGAGAAACCCACCCCTGAAACACATCCCCACCCTCACTCGCAACCCAACCCACCCTCGTTCCCACTCTCTCTCGCAACCTACGCCACCCCAATCCGGCGACCTTTACCCCAAATTGCGCAGCAACAGAACTGGGCGGTGGAGGACGATTCGCAGATCTAAAAGATGAGAAGATGAGAAGGCGCTGAAAGGTTTGAGGTGAGAAGGTGAGAAGATGCTGAAAAAGGTTCTGGACTTCTGGGTTTGAGAGGAAGAAGAAGCAATTGATTTAGGGTTTTTTAATTTTTATTATTTTTGGGGAAATTGATTTATTAATTAGATTATTAGGTTAGATTTATTAATAGATTTAATATTAGTTAATTTGATTAATAAATCTGACTTGTTATTTTTTTTATTTTTTTAAATCCACATAAGCTTACTAACACAGTCACCATGCCAATTCATCACTCGCCGGAGCTCCGGGCTCCGGCGAGGACCTGCTCCAGACTTATTGCAAACGAGAGGACCCAGATTTGTAAATTTTCAGGGGAGGGACTAATTTCAGACGGCGAGACAAAGACAGGGGCCAAGTAGACGATTAACACAATTATTTAAGTAAACTACTTTAGTTCATTTTTAAGAAAAATCTCATTTCAAAAAAATTATAAGGAAAATCTATTATGAAATTTGAAAATAAGGAAATATTACGGGACAACAATATCCTTAAATTAATTACAATATGACAATCACTACCCCCTTGACCTAGCTACCTATAATTCGTTTAACCTTCCTCATTGACTCTTCTTTCATTCTTGGTCCTTTTTAAAAAAAAAAATTCTTGGTCAAAAAAAAAAAATATCGTTGCATATTAGTCAATACTCACTGCTCCAAGACTTGTTCTCATCATTCATCAAGGGAGATTAATTTTTCTCTTTCAATTGTTTACCCTTTTATATATTAGTGGTTAAATATTAACGTTGGTGCATGTATGTTCTTTTGAATCATTATGTTCCATTTGTACGTCGTTCGGCTGCTGCCTGCTGTGTGATAGTTCATAGTTATCCCAATATGTGTAAAGTTGCAATATTTTAATATTCCAACGGTTATGATTTATTCTTATGTTCTTATATAAGAACATTTTTCTCATAAAATACATCATTTATATATATATATATATATACATGTATTTTTGTTATGTAGATTTTTGGCAGACAAATGAGTCCAAGGCAATTTAGGAGTCGAATATATTCGAATCACTTTTAGGCTCTTTGGGAAAATCTAAGTGTCAATTTTGATCGATACAAATGATAGGAGTTTTTGCACAGATTTAAATAATTTGAAGAACTTGAAGAATTAGTAGAATTCACAAGTAAAAGAAAAATTGTAAAGAAAAATAAAAGAAAAGAGTAAACAAAAGTAAAGAAATTGCATTGAAATAAATTGAAGATCACTCTACTTTTATCATTTGCTTGTTTGTCCCACATGTTGGAGGAAGTGAGGAACCCATGTTGGATGTATAAGCGTGTGAGAATTTTCGAGCAAAAGAACTCTTCCACAACAAGACCAATCTCTATTATTTAAAGGCTTAAATAAGTTTTTGGTCTCTAACCTTAATCAAATGCTTGGTTTTCGTCCCTCGCTGGAGTAAAGGTGGGTTTTAGTCCCTAACCTTTGCCAAAATGTTTGGTTTTCATCCCTCCGGAGCTCTGAGTCAACACCGGAGCTCCGGTGGCCCATGTGGCAATGCCACATAGGATTAATGAAGTCAGGTGTTATTATTATTTAAAAAAAAAACAGATTAAAAATAGGATCCAGATTCAGCGTCTTCCTCCTCCTTCCCCATCTTCAAATCCCACAATCCAACCTCACCCAGCAACAATCCTCTTCACTCGCTCAAATCCCACAAGACCAGCAGCAGCCACTGATTCTTCCTCAAAATCGCATTTTTTAACAACCCATTCCCCCAAATCCAACCTTTTATTCACTGTCAAAACCCATGGCTATGGCATCCTCAGAGCCCCAACCCAGATCCATTCGAAACCCCATCTCTCAAAGCCCCAACCCAGATCTGGACACTATGGTGGCTGGCCTCCACGAAGATGGTGGTGGCGACGCGATTTCCACTAAAGCTTGCATCACCGCACCAAGCCACCACGACGTTCGTCTCTTCCTCCGGTTTCAGGAACAAGGACGAAATTCTGGATCTTTGTCACAAACATGTTGTTTGGAAGGTTAATGGGTTGTAGGCGAAGATGATGACGCAAAGGCACACCAAAACGCTGCATTTGGAAGGCCAAATTGTTTGGGTTTTGCAATTGAGGAACAGAAAAATCCATGTGAGGAAACATGGTTGTTCTTGGCTTCACAGAACGAAGGAGAAGGTTAGAGAGAAATTGGTGATGAGGCTTTGTGAGGCACCAGTTGGAGGGAGTCATTAGGAACCAATGAAGGCCTTGGTAAATTGGTACTCATGTGCTGATACAGTGTTCCCCCATCCCCTATTTTGACTATGTTTCTCTTTTATGTTTCTCATTAGCTATGTTTTTCCCCTGTAATTGGTTTTGGCGTTTTCTTCCTTTTCTCTTGAGTCTGTACATATACTTGGTTTGACACTTTCTTGTGCTTTTTTATATACAAATTGTCTTATCCAAAAAGAAAAATTGCTCTTGTTATTGCTGTTGTTGAAGATTTGGTTTTGGTGTTGTGTTTGGCGTTGAATGATTTGGGAGGAAGGATCTAGAAATATGGGAGTGGTCTGTTGTTTTTGTTGCTGGGTTCAGTAGATGAGGAAGGATGATGATGGTGATGATGATGATGAAGAAATATTGGTGAGGGCTTTAATTAATTAAAAAGGAGGTTAATTAGTGAGTTAAGGGTTTTTAATTACTGAGTTAATTTCCTTTTTTTTTTAAATAAAATAAAAATAACACCTGGCGCCATTAATCCCATGTGGCAATGCCACATGGGTCACCGGAGCTCCGGCGTTGACCCAAAATTTCGGAGGGATGAAAACCAAACCTTTTGACAAAGGTTAGGGACTAAAACCCACATTTGCTCCGGCAAGGGACGAAAACCAAGCATTTGGTAAAGGTTAGGGACCAAAAACTTATTTAAGCCTTATTTAAACTCTAAGCTTACAAACCGAAAAACAACGGTAAAATAACCCCAATCTAGCATGTGTCATAAACACCTAAGTACCTAACTAACAACTTGTTGATTGTCTTTCATGTGTCATTCGACCAATATCTTCAATGATTTCCAAGTGTTTTTTAACCAAAATTTCTTGCTTTAAATAACTAAGGTCCCGTTTGGGGTGGTTTTTAGTTTTATATTTCAAATCTTTAAAAACCAAAACTAGTTTTCAGTTTTATAAATCTAGTTTTTATTTTTTAAGGTTTTCAATTTTAAAAAAGTAGTAAATTTTTTAAATCCATAGTAATCACAACAATTATCAACTTTATGAATTCACAACAATAAAATGTAGAGGCGAAATTATAATGGAGGGGTTAGGTAGCAGTGGGGGGTAGAGTTTCAATGTTACCTAGTGGCGGTGATAATGACGATGGGGGGGGGGGGGGTGGGGGATGGAGGGTGGTAGTGGTGGTGAAGGTGGTGGCAATGGCAGTGGCGTCGGTGACGCCAGTGGAGGTGGCATGCGGGTGGAGACGCCAATGCCTGTAAGGCCCAAGTTTTAACGCTTTGGATAAGTGAATAAAATAAAAGAGTTATTTGATTAAGATAATTTGGGAAGGAAAGAGGTTCAGGAAAAGTCCAAGAATGTATCGAAAAACCGAAAGAGTTATAGCACGACTAACATACGCTTAATCCTAGGTCAAAGGTATTAGTGAATAGTTAATTTACGCTTTAGGACACGATGGAAACTAATTCCAAAAATCCTCAGAGAAATGTTAGAACTTCTCTTTTCCGTCCTTAAACAACCATTTCGATGCGAAATCCTGGAAAGTACGAACGTCAAATTCCAATTCTCGGAAGTTTGCCGAAACGGAATCCCTGATAGTTCGAAAAACCTAAGATCGACAGACGATGAAGACTTTTTCTATCCGGAAACTCAAATGAAGATTTCACCCGCGTTCTCCTATTTCTCTCATCATTCCTAATCTTTCTTCAGAAGGAAGTTTTCTCATCCGACAATCACTGCAAAAAGTAGTTTTTCGGGATAAACCGACTTACACCGACTTATGCCGATTTTGGATCTTTTGGTTTAATTCCAAGAATCCTGTTTTGAGTTCTGGAATTCTGTCGCCAGAACCTATCTTAGAATGCGCAGAGGAACGCGCAGGAAAAATCGGAATCGCAAAAAAATCATTTTTCCGTTTTTTCCAAAACCTATAAATAGTTGAAAAATTAGATTTTTTGAGAAAAAAACCCATTTTCCCCCACCCAAAACCGCGAGTTCCTAGAGAGAGAGAGAGATCCGGATCTTCGTCGTTTCTTGCCCGTTTGCTTCACCGTTCGTCACTAATCGAAGACCTCGAGGTAGGTAATCTATACTCTCCTTCGAATCGTCGTTTCTGTCCATTTCTCCTGCGACTTTCTGAGTTCAAAATTTTGAGGTTTTTGAAAAACTGTTCAAATCAGCTGATTTCAGCGTCTAAACTTCTTCCCTGCATGCTCCTGAGCGTGTTCTGCGGATTAGATTTTGTCAAATGTCGACGAAATGCCGCCGGGATCAATTTCTACCCTAAATACCCATTTTTCGGCAAAGTCGCAACCTTTAAGCTCTAATCTATCGACTTGGCTTAGTGCTAGTAGGATTTGTCGTCATAAACGTCGTTGTGGACGTCTCCATCCAATCTGTTTTTCAAAAATCCAATTTTGAAATTTTGAGCTAAAAATAATGACCAAACTACCCCTATATCAGTTTTCGATCCGAAAATTTTTCCGAGCTTAGAACCGTCTTAGTTACGGCTTATGTTAACCTAGGAACCAAGTTTGATCGAAGAAAAATCGACCCTCCCAATTAAGGAAAGTGGCCGAGAGCTATACCAAGGGGGAAGGAAATCCGACTTTTTCGAAAACTTGTCTTAACGCGTTAGATTGTCGTACCACAGAGTTTGTAATGTAACGTGTAACCCTAGGACTTATTGCTTGCTGAGTTTCTGACTCAATGTGTTGATTTCTGTGATTTTGGCTTAAGGTTCTTTTGAGGAGTTTCCTGGAGATCAAGGCGAGGAACGTGAAGGAGGTTGTGAGGAAAACGCTGGAGGAGTTACAGGTGAGGGCTACTCTCTGAATTACTAGATAATGCTTTAGGTGTCGATGAAATTCGACTTGATTTATGTGTTATGCACCTAATTGCTAAATGTCTGAAATGATTTCTGAGGCTTCGGCCGAACTTGTTGAGTATTTGATGCCATGATATTGTGTGCTAAATGATTCACATGCTATGTGCTACATGGTTAACTTAGGATGTGTTGGAATATGCTGTTTATGCTTTTGACTGAGCTGTTTTATTTATGCTATTCCACTTGTACCTGAGATTCTGAGGAGTGAGGATTACGGGCAAGTCATGCCGAATTTTTATGAGATTTTGAGAGAGTTTGAAAGGACGAACGAAGTTCGGACCTTGTTATATTTTAATGGATCGAGACCTTCTCAGAAATTAATTGGGATTATGGGATCCCTGAAACTCATAGGAAGTATCATAAGACTAAACGAAATCTATTTTCTCAAAGGAAATTCATAAGACATTAATCAATCTCTAAACCCCTTGAACAATGATAACAACATTTAGATAAGAGCTTAGAGCCTGAATATTAGTCTTGAAGATATGAGAAGTGTCGTCGAGTCCAAGTCTTGAGGAAACTTACAAGTTTCCGAGTATGCTTATACTCTTTCGCTCGATGAGCAGTTTAATGTTTGGCTATCTAAAGTTTAGCCGGAGACTATAAGTTTCCAAGTACTTCGGTACCTTTTCGCTCGATGAGCAGTTTATTGATTGGCTATCTAAAGTTTAGCCGGGAACCATGAGTTCCAAAGTATCTTCTTCTTATTTTTGATTAATTCATTTTGTCGCAGAATCGACATTTGCCTTAGGGTAGGCTTTTTAGAGACAATAAGTTAGCTAGAACACGTGACGACGTGTCGAGTGAGGTCGGAGACGTTGTTTGGCTAATCACTTGCATTCATGCACTCATTTTGAGGTTAATACACGGCGGATTACCGGACCTCGGTGGATTCCAAAATGGTCATAAGACCCGGATTTCCATATTTAGGACACTACGGTGGTCCTCAGTAGCAGACGGAATGGCAGACCTACGGGTTCACTGCTGATCTGACTACTTTTGTGTGGTGTAAGAGACACGCGAGCAGGAAGGTACCCACCGTGGCTGGTGTTAGGGCCGTCTCGTTGATGTCCATCCTTCTTCCGGAATGCATTTTGTTACCCAGCATTGCATTTCATGCAACATACATGCTAACTTAGTTGCTGAGTGTGATTGGTAACTGTTTATCCTATTTTTGAGGCATGCTACTTGTTTTTATGGCTCTTTATATTTATTGTGATACATGCAACCCTAGGAAGCTATCCCAAAACTTATAAGCCTGAGAGGCTAGTATTTATTATCCTATAATTATATCTGGTTTTATTAATTATATAATTCTTTGGAGTTGACCCTCGCGTCTGCTGTGTGTGTTTGGGCGGACTACGCCATTTGTCAGATGAGTATGGGGGATTGGTTTACCATGGTCAGCCCGTCAGGGGGGACCAGGTACGAGATGCTTGACCAAGACGACCCAGGTGCATGGGTGGTCGATCCCGAGGGCCACCGTGCGACCTACACCGGTCGGATCATGGAGGACCGTGTCGATCGATTCGGACGCTTGACGGAGGGAGTGATGAGGAGGCACATAGTGAGCTTCAACCTGCCTCCAGGAGTACACTGTGGACCCGGCTTGGGAGTACCTCCACCGCCACCATCTCCTTCAGATGATGAGGACCCTTCTGAGGAGTTGCCAGTAGGTGGGGCTTCGACGGAGTCTAGTCCGTCTACTGCTGCTGCTGTCGTTGCGGATCTCGTTCCGGGCCCCGAGCCCGAGAGTCCAGTGCGGGAGCGCATTAGGGTGGACAGAGAGGGCAGTGTTGAGTACGTCGACCTAGTCGTCCTGGATGCAGATTCGGATGACGACCGCGCTAGCATGTAGGATCGAGTGCTAGTGTGGGCTCCTCGGGTAGGGATAGTGTAGGAGTTGTGTCGATGCTCTGACCGTCATGCTTCCGTTTTGGGGACAGGGTAGTTTTCCTACCGGTAGCTTTTGTGTGGTTTCCTATGGAGATCACAGAGAGCTGGTTGGATTTAGGGGGTCTTTTCTTAGGCTGCTGGGCCAACTTGTTCTCAGATTTTGAGGTTTAGTGTTGCGGACACAGTATTTTTACCTTGGTTTGTACTTTTGCCTACGGGCGTTACTCTCTTTTACTTTCCGTCACTGGAGGTTTACTCGTGACGTGGTTTACAACTTACAGTGGGGGCTGTAATCATATTGTATATTAGTTCTGTTATCTTCGTTTTAGAGTTTCATCTCTTTCTGTCTTTACTTACATTATCGAAAAAAAATAATTCACGTTTTTCCGCTTAAGTTATTTCTTTGGTTACTAAAGTGACGCCACCGAAATCGGGGTGTTACATTTGTGGTATCAGAGCTTGTCGAGTCTTTCGGGAGTCTTTGGGGAATAGGTCTTCTGTGCTAGGTTGTGTGACTCTGTAAAGAGTAAAAATTGATTGTCTGCCAAGCGATTTCTCGCTTAGAATTGATTGAAGTTATTGCTTGATCATATTGTATAGTTGTGCCAGAGACTATCTTGTGATGGGTACTAACTGTTTGTTTGACTAAGCATAGGATGGTAAGCCCTGACAGGATGGCAAAGGCAATAGCTACCATGATTGAGGCAATGATGAATCAGGCTGCTGAGGACGCTTACAGACGCGCTAAGGAGGCTGCACGTGAACGACCTCAACCGCTAATCGAGGCGTCCAAGTACCAGCATAGTGGATTGGATCGAGCTGGAGCTGGAGGACCAGTGAGGTCAGATCCACAGGAGTACCGGCAGTGGAAGCCATACCAGCATCCCGAGGGAAGAGACCCTACCCAAGGATCACGCAAGTTAACGACCGCAACTAATTTCCAGGAGGCTGTGACATGCTACCGTTGTGGGAGACTTGGACACTACGCCTTTCAGTGCTCAGTGACTGGACCACAATGCTTCAAGTGCAAACAACGTGGACATTTGGCCGTGAACTGTAGGACGTTCCAAGCGGGACCGTCTGACAACAAGATGAAGGGTAAACTTCCTGCCATATCTAAAGGGGCGAGGAAGCAAGTAACGTGTTACAGGTGCAAGAAGGTGGGGCACCACTCTAACAAGTGTCCAGACGGGAGACCTCTATGTTTTAACTGCAATCGCCCGGGGCATCAAGCCAAGGATTGCAATGTAACCAGGGTTGAGCCATCTGTGCCTACGGTAAGAGGAAGACATCCTGCTGCACGGGGAGGAGTCTATGTCTCGTGCGGCGAGGGAGCTGACGGACTAGTCAGAGGAGAGCGCACAAACGATGGTAACCTTCTAACTATTCCTTCTCATTCTAGTATAATACGCTCCATTACTCTCGTAGCACATGCGACGCACCAATTTTACTTAAATTGTTTAAGCATTGACTTTATAGTTATTACGCCTAATAATACTTTATTTGACCATTGCTCGTGTTTAAACTATAGAAGTTACACGAGGTTCAGAATAACACGTTAAGCCTAGAAAGTAGTCTTGCACCGATGCGTTTAACAAGAAGCTAGAAGCTGAAGGATGGATCTCAGAGAGATTCCGTATGGATAGTATATGTATGGTGTCGAGAGTGTGTAGTTCCGTAGCGGCATCATTGAGGATTTAATATCAAGATCTCTGTGACTACTGGATGTTAGGAACTCATCGACTGTTCCAGTGGGTTTTTCTAAATCTTCACCTTCGATGTATTAGGCCTGATCAACTTAATATTGAGGGGGTGATATTCGGAATCAGAACTGGCAATGGACTTTGATAGATGGATTGGTAAGATTAATTTGATTGGATCGAGGATTAGTTGAGTTGGGAAGTAAAGTTCTTGTTAAGTAGTTGATCTCCTTTGGGGAGGAGTTATAGTTTAAGAAATGGATATTCATTTAAGAAGTATTGAAGAATTAAAGGACATTTGAGGTCCAAACGTGGTGAAAGTTTAGGTTTTAAGTCTATGAATTCTTGTCTTAAGTGCGTAGGACTCAAGGTTTGTCAGGTTTTGATCGAGAGACTAAGTATCGGATTGATGGGAGGACGATCTAGTTACGGAAATAAAGAGTTAGTATTAAGATTAATACTTGAGGTTGTTATATGTGGACAAATTTCTTAGAGTCTAAGAGTGAATGGAACTTTGTTATGGAGTCCGATATTGCATGCTGGGGTTAGCAAGTGAATTTCACTAAGTTAAGTGAGGATTTAAGGGTTAAGATTGACCTTGGGAGGTGAAAATCATGTTCGAATCAGAGATTTAGTGGTGTGGGCATTAATGATTGTAGTTAAACCTCCGAATGTTGAGGGATCGGATGATAAAATGACTAGTTAAGTTTCCTGAGGTACAACTCTGGTTTGATCTTCTAGGGAATAAGTTCGGATTTGGGGGAAGTGTTAAGGATTTTAGGTAATTGTAAAGTGGGTTGTGAATAAGTGAAGGTTGGTTTTATGGTTCGAGTAAGGGAAGTCTCGAAAAAGGGGAGATGACAACGAAGGATTGTAAGATATTAAGATGATGATTAGCTTATAAGTTGCTGATGAATGGAGGTTAAAAGGGACTGGGTCTAGCGATGCACAAGGTATTAAGACTCACGTCGAGTTTTACTTTGAGTGATGACTAAGTAGAAGATTGATCTCATGGTGCGAATGAGGATAGTTACGAAGTTGGAATCGACGTTAATGGACTAGTAGATTCCAAGGGAATAGTTCGTCTATGAGTTATAGAGCGATCGAGTTAAGTTTTGAATCATGAGTGGAGATCACGAGGACAGGTTGAACATTCACTTTGGAATGCCAGAGGTGTACTGATTTTAAGCAGAATTTTTGGACGAACAAAAGTAAAGGATCAAGTGGTTAAGGTTGTGCAATTGCACGTAGCGTCAACCAATGTTATTTCCAACATAGAACCGACACGAGTGGTCGAGCAGGACGACATAGAGCTTAAAGTACTTGTTTGACCAGAAGGAGTTGAACATGAGACAACGACGCTGGATGGAATTTCTCAAGGATTACGATTTTACCTTACAATACCATCCTGGAAAGGCTAATGTCGTTACTGATGCATTGAGCAGGAAGATGCATATCTCATCAATGATGGTTAAGGAGCTGCAACTGCTGGAACGATTTTGAGATTTGAGCTTAGATGTGAGAGCATCTGAGGGAGAACTGAAGTTTGGGACGATCAAGATCACCAATGGATTGATGGAAGAAATCCGAGACCAACAGTTACAAGATGAATTTTTACTCGGAAAATAAGAATTTAGTAATTCAGGGTAAGGACCCGGAATTCAAGGTAGGGAGTGACAATATCCTGCGATGCAAGGATAGAGTGTGCGTACCTAACAACCCTGACTTAAGGAGGTTGATTATGGACGAAGGTCACAAAAGTAAGTTGAGCATTCACCCTGGAAGGAAAAAGATGTATCAGGACTTGAAGGTGAATTTTGGTGGCCAGGGATGAAGAGACAAGTGGCAGAATATGTAGCTGCATGTTTAACCTGTCAAAAGGCGAAGGTGGAACATCAGAAATCTGCGGGTATGCAACAAAGCTTGGATGTACCTCAATGGAAATGGGATAGCATATCGATGGATTTTGTCGTGGCATTACCAAGAACTCAAAGAGGATATGACTCGATTTGGGTAATCGTGGATCGACTGACTAAGTCGGCTCATTTCATACCGGTGAGAACTACGTACAACGTGGATAAGCTATCAGAGATTTATATAGCTGAGATTGTGCGACTTCATGGAGTGCCAACAAGTATCGTTTCCGATAGAGACCCGAAGTTTACTTCACATCTGTGGGGAGCTCTTCATGAGGCTTTGGGAACGAGGCTGAGATTAAGTTCTGCTTATCATCCACAGACTGATGGGCAAACTGAGAGAACTATCCAATCATTGGAGGATTTGCTACGAGCTTGCGTGTTAGACAACAAGGGCAGTTGGGACACCCTATTGCCACTGATTGAATTCACATATAACAACAGTTTTCATACGACCATAGGTATGGCACCGTATGAGGCATTGTATGGCCGCAAGTGTAGAACACCTTTATGTTGGTATCAAGATGGAGAGAATTTGTTAGTAGGACCGGAACTTCTGCAACAGACAACTGAGAAGATTAAACAGATCAGGGAGAAGATGAAGGCTTCTCAGAGTAGGCAGAAGAGCTATGCAGATCAAAGGCGCAGAACCCTGGAATTCGAAGAAGGAGATCATGTGTTCCTGCGAGTTACCCAGACTACAGGAGTTGGTCGAGCAATCAAGTCAAGAAAGCTGACGCCAAAGTTCATTGGACCTTATCAGATTACTCGTCGTGTAGGACCGGTAGCTTACCAGATCACACTACCGCCTTTTCTATCAAACGTTCACGATGTATTCCATGTGTCACAACTGCGGAAGTATATTGCTGATCCGACGCACGTCATCGAGCTGGATGACATTGAGTTGAAGGATAACTTGTCTTTCGAGACACCGCCAATCAGCATTGGTGACACAAGGGTAAAGCAGTTGAGGGGTAAAGAGATCGAGTTAGTGAAGGTTATTTGGAACAAGGACACCGGCGATGCAACGTGGGAGCTGAAGGAAAAGATCAAGGAACAGTATCCAGAACTTTTTACTGACCCTTAAGTTTCGAGGTCGAAACTTTCTTTTTGGAGGATAGTAATGTAAGGCCCAAGTTTTAACGCTTTGGATAAGTGAATAAAATAAAAGAGTTATTTGATTAAGATAATTTGGGAAGGAAAGAGGTTCAGGAAAAGTCCAAGAATGTATCGAAAAACCGAAAGAGTTATAGCACGACTAACATACGCTTAATCCTAGGTCAAAGGTATTAGTGAATAGTTAATTTACGCTTTAGGACACGATGGAAACTAATTCCAAAAATCCTCAGAGAAATGTTAGAACTTCTCTTTTCCGTCCTTAAACAACCATTTCGATGCGAAATCCTGGAAAGTACGAACGTCAAATTCCAATTCTCGGAAGTTTGCCGAAACGGAATCCCTGATAGTTCGAAAAACCTAAGATCGACAGACGATGAAGACTTTTTCTATCCGGAAACTCAAATGAAGATTTCACCCGCGTTCTCCTATTTCTCTCATCATTCCTAATCTTTCTTCAGAAGGAAGTTTTCTCATCCGACAATCACTGCAAAAAGTAGTTTTTCGGGATAAACCGACTTACACCGACTTATGCCGATTTTGGATCTTTTGGTTTAATTCCAAGAATCCTGTTTTGAGTTCTGGAATTCTGTCGCCAGAACCTATCTTAGAATGCGCAGAGGAACGCGCAGGAAAAATCGGAATCGCAAAAAAATCATTTTTCCGTTTTTTCCAAAACCTATAAATAGTTGAAAAATTAGATTTTTTGAGAAAAAAACCCATTTTCCCCCACCCAAAACCGCGAGTTCCTAGAGAGAGAGAGAGATCCGGATCTTCGTCGTTTCTTGCCCGTTTGCTTCACCGTTCGTCACTAATCGAAGACCTCGAGGTAGGTAATCTATACTCTCCTTCGAATCGTCGTTTCTGTCCATTTCTCCTGCGACTTTCTGAGTTCAAAATTTTGAGGTTTTTGAAAAACTGTTCAAATCAGCTGATTTCAGCGTCTAAACTTCTTCCCTGCATGCTCCTGAGCGTGTTCTGCGGATTAGATTTTGTCAAATGTCGACGAAATGCCGCCGGGATCAATTTCTACCCTAAATACCCATTTTTCGGCAAAGTCGCAACCTTTAAGCTCTAATCTATCGACTTGGCTTAGTGCTAGTAGGATTTGTCGTCATAAACGTCGTTGTGGACGTCTCCATCCAATCTGTTTTTCAAAAATCCAATTTTGAAATTTTGAGCTAAAAATAATGACCAAACTACCCCTATATCAGTTTTCGATCCGAAAATTTTTCCGAGCTTAGAACCGTCTTAGTTACGGCTTATGTTAACCTAGGAACCAAGTTTGATCGAAGAAAAATCGACCCTCCCAATTAAGGAAAGTGGCCGAGAGCTATACCAAGGGGGAAGGAAATCCGACTTTTTCGAAAACTTGTCTTAACGCGTTAGATTGTCGTACCACAGAGTTTGTAATGTAACGTGTAACCCTAGGACTTATTGCTTGCTGAGTTTCTGACTCAATGTGTTGATTTCTGTGATTTTGGCTTAAGGTTCTTTTGAGGAGTTTCCTGGAGATCAAGGCGAGGAACGTGAAGGAGGTTGTGAGGAAAACGCTGGAGGAGTTACAGGTGAGGGCTACTCTCTGAATTACTAGATAATGCTTTAGGTGTCGATGAAATTCGACTTGATTTATGTGTTATGCACCTAATTGCTAAATGTCTGAAATGATTTCTGAGGCTTCGGCCGAACTTGTTGAGTATTTGATGCCATGATATTGTGTGCTAAATGATTCACATGCTATGTGCTACATGGTTAACTTAGGATGTGTTGGAATATGCTGTTTATGCTTTTGACTGAGCTGTTTTATTTATGCTATTCCACTTGTACCTGAGATTCTGAGGAGTGAGGATTACGGGCAAGTCATGCCGAATTTTTATGAGATTTTGAGAGAGTTTGAAAGGACGAACGAAGTTCGGACCTTGTTATATTTTAATGGATCGAGACCTTCTCAGAAATTAATTGGGATTATGGGATCCCTGAAACTCATAGGAAGTATCATAAGACTAAACGAAATCTATTTTCTCAAAGGAAATTCATAAGACATTAATCAATCTCTAAACCCCTTGAACAATGATAACAACATTTAGATAAGAGCTTAGAGCCTGAATATTAGTCTTGAAGATATGAGAAGTGTCGTCGAGTCCAAGTCTTGAGGAAACTTACAAGTTTCCGAGTATGCTTATACTCTTTCGCTCGATGAGCAGTTTAATGTTTGGCTATCTAAAGTTTAGCCGGAGACTATAAGTTTCCAAGTACTTCGGTACCTTTTCGCTCGATGAGCAGTTTATTGATTGGCTATCTAAAGTTTAGCCGGGAACCATGAGTTCCAAAGTATCTTCTTCTTATTTTTGATTAATTCATTTTGTCGCAGAATCGACATTTGCCTTAGGGTAGGCTTTTTAGAGACAATAAGTTAGCTAGAACACGTGACGACGTGTCGAGTGAGGTCGGAGACGTTGTTTGGCTAATCACTTGCATTCATGCACTCATTTTGAGGTTAATACACGGCGGATTACCGGACCTCGGTGGATTCCAAAATGGTCATAAGACCCGGATTTCCATATTTAGGACACTACGGTGGTCCTCAGTAGCAGACGGAATGGCAGACCTACGGGTTCACTGCTGATCTGACTACTTTTGTGTGGTGTAAGAGACACGCGAGCAGGAAGGTACCCACCGTGGCTGGTGTTAGGGCCGTCTCGTTGATGTCCATCCTTCTTCCGGAATGCATTTTGTTACCCAGCATTGCATTTCATGCAACATACATGCTAACTTAGTTGCTGAGTGTGATTGGTAACTGTTTATCCTATTTTTGAGGCATGCTACTTGTTTTTATGGCTCTTTATATTTATTGTGATACATGCAACCCTAGGAAGCTATCCCAAAACTTATAAGCCTGAGAGGCTAGTATTTATTATCCTATAATTATATCTGGTTTTATTAATTATATAATTCTTTGGAGTTGACCCTCGCGTCTGCTGTGTGTGTTTGGGCGGACTACGCCATTTGTCAGATGAGTATGGGGGATTGGTTTACCATGGTCAGCCCGTCAGGGGGGACCAGGTACGAGATGCTTGACCAAGACGACCCAGGTGCATGGGTGGTCGATCCCGAGGGCCACCGTGCGACCTACACCGGTCGGATCATGGAGGACCGTGTCGATCGATTCGGACGCTTGACGGAGGGAGTGATGAGGAGGCACATAGTGAGCTTCAACCTGCCTCCAGGAGTACACTGTGGACCCGGCTTGGGAGTACCTCCACCGCCACCATCTCCTTCAGATGATGAGGACCCTTCTGAGGAGTTGCCAGTAGGTGGGGCTTCGACGGAGTCTAGTCCGTCTACTGCTGCTGCTGTCGTTGCGGATCTCGTTCCGGGCCCCGAGCCCGAGAGTCCAGTGCGGGAGCGCATTAGGGTGGACAGAGAGGGCAGTGTTGAGTACGTCGACCTAGTCGTCCTGGATGCAGATTCGGATGACGACCGCGCTAGCATGTAGGATCGAGTGCTAGTGTGGGCTCCTCGGGTAGGGATAGTGTAGGAGTTGTGTCGATGCTCTGACCGTCATGCTTCCGTTTTGGGGACAGGGTAGTTTTCCTACCGGTAGCTTTTGTGTGGTTTCCTATGGAGATCACAGAGAGCTGGTTGGATTTAGGGGGTCTTTTCTTAGGCTGCTGGGCCAACTTGTTCTCAGATTTTGAGGTTTAGTGTTGCGGACACAGTATTTTTACCTTGGTTTGTACTTTTGCCTACGGGCGTTACTCTCTTTTACTTTCCGTCACTGGAGGTTTACTCGTGACGTGGTTTACAACTTACAGTGGGGGCTGTAATCATATTGTATATTAGTTCTGTTATCTTCGTTTTAGAGTTTCATCTCTTTCTGTCTTTACTTACATTATCGAAAAAAAATAATTCACGTTTTTCCGCTTAAGTTATTTCTTTGGTTACTAAAGTGACGCCACCGAAATCGGGGTGTTACAATGCCGGTGGATGTAGGGTTGGCAATGGGCCCCGTGGGTGCGGGTTTGGTCATTCCCACACCCAAACCCAAACTTAACACCCAAACCCAAACCCAAACCCAAATTTAATATGGGTGCAAAAGTTAAACCCAAACCCAAAACCGACAATGTGAGCACCGAACCGACAAAAAATCAAAAATATTAACCCGGAAACAACATGTACTTAAGAGAACAACATGAACATAAGCTGATTAAACCTCATTATCATTCTAATACAAAGGAAAAAATATAGTTTATGAACATAAGCCTACTTAGTAACTTTAAAGAAAACTCTACTTAGTAGCTTTAATAGTATATATATAAGGGTTGGTAATTACATGCATAAGACTTTGGGTTTGGGTTTGGGTGCGGGTTTAATCAATCCCACACCCAAACCCAAACATGTTTTAAAATTTGGGTGAAACCCAAACCCGAACCCAAAGAAATCGGGTTTCGCCCACAAATTCGGATCGGGTTCGGGTTGGGCCGCGGGTTTGGATTTTCCTGCCATCTCTAGGTGGATGTGGTGGTGACGATGGAGGTAGTTTGTGGGGGCGGAGAAGGTGTGGTGGTGGAGGGAGGACGTTACATGGTGGTCATGACAACGATGGTGGTAGCAACAACGTGGTGGTTGTGGCAGCGACGATTGTGGTAGTTGCAGCAGCGACTATTGTGGTGGTGGAGGTGGAAGTGGTGGTGGTGGCGGCGACGATGGAGGAGGTGGTGGTGGTGGTGGCGGCACTAGTGGAAGATGCAAGTTGAGGTGGTGGCGGTGTAGGTTGGTGGTGGTGAAGATAGTTGTGGTGGCGGTGACAATTTGGTGGTGGTGACGCTAGTGGAGTTGGTAGTGCAGATGGTAGTGGTGGTGACGGTGAAGGGGTGGTAGTGGAGGGGGATGTTACATGGTGGTCATGATGATGATGGTGGTGGCAACAACGTGGTGGAGGGGGATGTTACAGGCCCCTAAAAATGTTTTCAGCTTCCGTTTTTAGTTTTCAGACATTAGTTTTCTAAGGGCTTGCTTGATTGCAAATTTAATTTTCAGATATCAGTTTTCTTAAGGCCTGTTTGTTTGCTGTTTTAGTTTTCAGTTTTATAACAATTTTCAAAAACAATTTTTAAAAACAGTTTTCAGAAGAAGAAAACAGTTTAAATGACATGTTCTCCAACATTTAGAAAACTCATATTTGAAAATTAAAAATAAAAACTGAAAACATCTTTTAGTGTTTTTGATTTTTTGTTTTAAAAACTGAAAATGAGAATTGTTTTAAAAAACAGGTCGTATCAAACAGGTTTTCAGTTTTTAAAAATTGAAAACTGTTTTGAATTGGAAAACATGTCATTCAAACTGTTTTCTTCTTCTCTAAAAAATGTTTTTAAAACTGTAAACTAAAACTGCAATCAAACATGCCCTTATTCAACTATAGGCATTCATCCCGATGAATGACAATTGAGTTGCTTTGGAGTCTTGAAAAACAGGTTTCCTATTCTAATTATAGGCAACACCATATAGTAACGACATGTTGCGCTATTCATAATTACATATGCAAGCTAAGTGGAATTTGAATGAATTATTTAGGATGTGGGGAGAAATGGATCATGCGCAATTTGAGAGCATGAATGAAGGTTCTAGTACTGCAGGAATAACCTCATATGATGACAATTTAGCAAGACTATCTGATGAAAGTGTAGCTAAAATGACAATGCAAATGAATCGAATTGTAGATTGAATGTGGGCACATCATCACATTGATAATTAAATCATTTTAACTTTGTTTGATATCAGACAGAATTAATTTAGTTATGATTTGCACTAGTTTTAAATGTTATCACTTTGACATTGTCATCAAGTTGTAATATAACAATTTGACACTTTTGGTAGTTATTAAATTTTAATTTACTTTAACGTATTTAAGTGCTTTTTTTAAATTTAACTTATCTAAAAATGTATTAATACGTCCATTTTTTAGTCTCAAAATCTCATAAAAGAAAACAACACAATCAAACAAGTTTTTAGTTTTCAAAATGATTTTACCAAACAAGTTTTATGTTTTCTCATTTCAAAAACATTTTTTAAAACTTGAATTATCAAACAGGTTTTTTCTCTAATCTCTCCCCAAAAACAGTTTCTGAAAATTGATTCATAAAATAGTTTTCAGAACAGTTTTTGGAAACTACAATCAAACAGACCCTTTGGTTGCAGTTTTTGTTTTCAATTTTTAAAAGAATTTTCAAAAAGAATTTTTAAAAACAGTTTTCAAAATAAGAAAACAAGTTGAATGACATGTTTTTCCACAATTAGAAAACTGATATCTGAAAACTGAAAACTGAAATTGAAAACATCTTTTAGCTGTTTTGGTTTTTTAGTTTTTTTAAACTGAAAATGAAAACAGTTTTTGAAAACAGGTCATACCAAACGGGTTTTCAGTCTTTACTGTTTTGAAAACAGGAAACAAATATGCCATAAATGTAAGTTTTTTTTTTCAAACTCATGAGCTTCTACGACCTTTTTACATAAAAAGAATATGCTTTTTAATTTATTTTGTCTTGAAAATTGAAAAAAAGAGTGTGCCTATGTGTATTCAAACACGTCCATAGCCATCAAACTTTGAAGTGATGTGTTCTTCAACACACTTCTCTACTTTGCCTACAAAAATGACTAATTTGGTGCACCTGAGGGCTATTTATGATCTTTATTGGTAAATACAACGTCCCACCACAAATACTACTACACGTCTACACTACAGTAGAATGAATGAATGCATCCTAGAGAACTCCAAATGTCACCTCGTTTGCCTGAACAATGAAGAAGTGGAAGCAGTGGCGGATCCAGGACCCTAGGTCAGGGGTTCAAATTTTTAAATGAGCAAATCGATAAAAATATAATTAAAAAAAGACTACATGCACATTTTTTCAGAGCAGTGCGGATTTTTTGTGTTTCTATTTCTTCTTCCTTTGAGGTTGCTCCTTTCCTTTGAGAGCAAAAGTTTTTCCTTTTTCCTGTTTCTTGATCTTTCTTATTCAGCTCCATTTCATGCAACTTTAGAGATCTAAGGAGCTCATAAAGTTTCAAGATAGTAAGGCTCTTAGTTTCCTGGATAGTTGTGACAATTGTTGGTCTCTAAATGTTTGGGAAAAAAAACTCTTCATTGGTTGCTTCAATCAACAACGCCTCTTTATCTCAGCTACAACTCCTTCTTCTTCTAAATGACTGTTCAGATCTTCATAATGGCGTAGGCAATGCAGAACTTCTTCAGCAGATTCTTCTAATCATAGAAAGCTTGGATCCTATTGGAACAAGCCTACTTCCAAAAGTGCTCTTATTAGATATTCTTATCATTATAAGCAAGTTTCTCTGATTCATGTGCGTTCCGAACTTAAGGATATAACAATGTGATTGAAATTTCTGGTTGGGGGATTTTGTTCAACAGCTTCTTAAGCTTGGTACAGACGATTAGCTGAACTTAGGCTTCAAAGCATTCTTGAGAATTGGATCTTCCATTTGAATCTTTTCTCTAAAACTCTTCAATGAGTTGCTTACCACTTACCAGTTACCAGCATGATCTTTGTTGATTTCCTCTAGCAAGGCATAAAGATTAGCATCTCTCTCCAGTCTTCCGATGATGTCTTTTGATGATGATATTCTTATGGGTGCCAATAGAATACAAACAACCAACCCAATAAAACAATTAAAACCCAGAAACAATAGCCAGCGTCCAATACAGCCCAAAACCCCTTGAAAACCAGTAGCACAATACAACATAACCAGAAAAAGAGAAGCTAGGCCCTCAATGTAATAAACATCAGCAAACCAGTACCAAGAGAAAGTGCTGACAGCGAGACCTTGAGACATCCTTCTACCATCACTCTAGGCACAGCAAAGAAGAAAACTCTACCCCATTTCAAAGTGCTAGGGACACACATAAACAATTCTTTATTTTCCTAGCTGCACTATAACATGAGTTAACAAGCACATGGTATAAGGACCATTTTGCAAGCCTTAGGAGTACCATAATTCTACCAATAGAGACTCATAGCCATGGGAGGTGCTGACAGCAAAATCCACAGCTCTGGTTTGAGTTTTCCCCCATTCTTGAAAATATTTCTGGTTTGAGTTTTTCCCCAATCAATCAATAGACACCTTACCCAAAAATTAAATTATCAATCAATCATATTCATGGTTGCCTGGAAAAATCAAGCTTGAGAAAGGAAATCAATTTAGGGAAATGTCAAATCAACCATACCTAGGGTTAGAGCCGCAGAGGGGCGGCTAGACTGGTGGACGGTGGTGGCGTGGCGTGGTGGTGGCCGGTGGTGGTGCGCGCGTGTGTGCTTGAATCTTGATGACCTAGTGAGAGGGTGAGGGTGAGGGCGTGGTGAGATCGTGAGAGCAGAATCGTGAGAGCGTGAGTCTGTGAGTGTGTGAGAGAGAGAGAGAGTGGGGTCTGGGTGCAAATTAAACTTCTCAGGGGGTTCCAAAAAAAAACATTACAAGGGGGTAAGTATAATTTTTTCTTTTTTCAGGGGGTTCAACTTGGCTGTGGGTCCGCCCCTGAGTGGAAGGAAGCGATTGCGTTTCTTTGGGGTGGAATAGAACTTGGTTCTCATTCTTATATATATTCTTGTTAATGTTCATTCCTTTCATCTATCATCCATTGTTTTCATTCTTCACCTCTAGACATTGCTGGCATAACTGTTAATCAGTAATCACTGGCAAATGGGACTGCTTTCCAATAGGATTGATCGGAGACAGTTGAATCCTGGCGATCACATTTACTCTTGGAGGCAGGCTTACCTCTATGCACATCATGGTCATCTTCTCTCTTCTATTAGTCTATATAGATATAGTATTAAAAGAATTACTACTACTGTATATCTTTTTGCTTATCAAAAAAAATCTATATCTTTGTATCATATTCTTGTTCTTATTTTCATTCTAATTTCTAGAATTTGAGACTTAATTTTCACATTTGCAACTTTGTGGATGGCTTATGTATTATATCACAAAGTCTTAAATACACTTTTTTTTTCAGAATAAGATAGATATCATTGAGAATCAGACCAATTGTATAATAGAAAAACATTTTGTCCATATCATTAATGCATAGTAAGAATCAGTATGTTCTGTTCAAAAAAAAAAAGAATCAGTGTGTTTTTTTCAGACTTCAATTTTGGGTTGGACTGAGAACTTATGTTTTCAGTCTATGTATGGATGATGCTAAAAATTCTGCCAACCATGTTCATGTTATATGCCAGGAATATATGTTGGTGAGGGAAAGGTGATCCACTTCACCCAGAGAGCAGACCCAGAGAACGGAAAGGGAAGCTGTCTCATCATAAGTTCATTGCTCTCTCCAACTGAGATTCCATGCCCAACATGTGGTGAACAAACAAGGACTGATGGTGTCATCTCTTCATGCATGGACTGTTTTCTTAATGGTGGTGATCTTTATCGCTTTGAGTATGGTGTCTCAGGTATGTTTTTTCTAGCCAAAGTTAGAGGGGGTACATGCACCCTTGCCTCTTCTGACCCACCTGAAGAAGTCCTCCACCGCGCCCAGTTTCTTCTTGAGAATGGATTCGGTGGCTACGATGTCTTCAAGAAGAACTGTGAAGACTTTGCAATTTACTGTAAGACAGGCCTTCTTGTTTGGGGCCAGAGCGGGCAAGTAGCGTCTTACTATGCTGCTGCTAATGCTATAGCATGGTCACCAATTCGATTGATGACCACCAGTTTAGGCTTTCTTGGTGGTATTGGTGGTCTGTCATTGGTTGGCTGTGGCTCCTACTGTGCTAGCCGGTTGAGTTATGATATTGGAGTACGCAAGGATAAAATTAAAATTCCAGTGGAGAAGATAGCCGAGATGGCTAGGGAAGGCTAGATGGGTTGCACTAAACTCTATTTCTGTTTTCATATGTTATTATGTGTAAGATGTTCTTGACAAACAATTTGGCAATTTAATCTCATGCTTTTGATCTCTGCTTTGTTCAATGTTGCTTGTGCAAAACATTTGGTTGTTTGCATTTTAATGTGTTCTCTATGGAAACATTTGCTTTCAATACAATAATGTTCATTAAGGCAAAACTTAGACTTAACAGGCGTACACATCCGCAGGAACACCACCACTGAGAAAGGATAGAGAAATTAATACTACTGAGGAAAGCAAGTTGCTGTTAAAATAAAAATTAAAAAGTATCAGTACCTTTAAGCAACCAATAATTGTTGCTTCATTAACTATTGATACACAAACAAATGTCAATGAAAGTGGCTTCATCAAAGAATGCATATTGATGTGTATCTACTTTGCTTCACCTTTTCAGCTAAAAAAATTCTTTTGCTTCATCTATTAAACAACCAATAACTGTTGATTCATTAACTGATACACAAACAAATGTCAATGAAAGTGGCTTCATCAAAGAATGCTAAAAATTGATGTGTATAGACTTTGCTTCACCAGTTCAGTTTAATTTTTTTTTTGCTTCATCTTTTAACTAGTGACTGCTAATTTTGCTTTAAATTTCACCCCCTAACACATGCTTTCTGTTTCCGTCCCTAGTCATCAGAATCTTATAACACAAATATACCATAAGGTTATGGAATTTAGTAAACCCTAAACCACATCTGAGATTTGAGTGCAGATAGCCGTACCAACACTTCTATCTCTATTCTCTAAGCTAGGGGAAATTACACATCTAAGGAGACAAAAGCCCCATCAAGATGAAATAGAGACAGCAAGAGGAAAAAACAAACTGCTGTAAACCTTTTTGCTTTATTTTGTTATACAACTAAGTGGAATGTGATACTTTCACATGTTTCGCCTACTAGTTACATAAAGATACAACTACAAAAGGAAATCTTCCAAAGCATCACAGGTCGGGCAAAGAAGGCCAACCTGAACAAGTATCCATCCTTCTAAAAAGGCCAAAATTCTGGTCCACCAGGCTTCTTTACAAACATTTGATTGTACTCAGGCCTTGATGTCTGCAATTGATGCAATCAATTATTAGATCAAGTTAATTTAGATGGAGAACATGTTCATCGTTGCCAATCATTTTTCAAGTTTACAAGATCAACTATGAATTGAAAAATGAGACGCTTGTAAGCCAACATAATACAAGGGCATTTTGCAGTTTGAAATTTCATGCTGACACTAGTTTACACCCCATGTAAAACCACTTCAACAGTTCAACTTATGTTAAGCACTCCAAACAAAAGAGATATTCTTAATATAAGATACAAATTATAAGATACATGGGGCTGAGAGTTGAGGAATGAGGCGACCGAGTTTATTTAGATGAAGAACATATCATGTTCATTGTTGCCAAGCATTTCAAATTATCAAGATCAACTATGAATTGATTGAAACCTGAGATGCTGTAAGCCAGCATAATACAAGGGCATTTTGAAATTTCATGCTGACACTAGTTTACGCAACTTATGTTAAGCACTCCAAACAAAAGAGATATTCTTAATAAACCAGGAGGTAGTATCCCTTGCATTAATCTGATGAAAAATAAATGCTACGACCTTGCAACTCATGAGCTTCTACGACCTTTATACATAAAAAGAATATGCTTTTTAATTTATTTTATCTTGAAAATTGAAAAAACGAGTGTGCCTCCATAGCCATCAAACTTTGAAGTGATATGTAATATGTTCTTCAACACACCTCTATAGTATACTTTGCCAGTTTGCCTAAAATAATGACTAATTTGGTGCACCTTAATTAGCATTGCCACTGAGCTATTTATGATCTTTATTGGAAAATACAACGTCCCATCAAATACTGCTACACTAGAATGAATGAATGCATCCTATAGAGAACTCCAAATGTCACCTCGTTTGCCTGAACAATGAAGAAGTGGAAGGAAGCGATTGCGTTTCTCTGGGGTGGAATTTAAGAACTTGTTCTCGTTCTTATATATCCATGTTAATGTTCATTCCTTTTTTCTATCATCCATTTTCCATTCTTCACCTCTACCCATTGCTGGCATAACACACAAATGGGACTGCTTTCCAATAAGATTGATCGTACACAGTTGAATCCTGGCGATCACATTTTCTCCTGGAGGCAGACTTACCTCTATCCACATCATGGTCTTCTTCTCTCTTTTATTACTCTTATATTTGCTCTATCGTTACCCATTTTTGGGATTTTTCTATATATATATATTCATTTACATATAGGAAAAATTATTCGTCTACAGGTTTTTATCATAGTCTTATTCTCATCCTAATGTGAACTTGAGACATAATTTTCACATTTGCAACTTTGTGAATGACTTGTGTATTATATCACAAACCTTAAGTCTTAACTACACTTTTTGTTCAGAACAAGATAGATATCATTCAGAACAGTTCTAGAATAGAAAAACATTTTTTCCATAATCCATATTATGCATAGTAAGAATGAGTATGTGTTTTTCAAACTTTAATTTTGAGTTGGGCTGAGAACCTATGTTTTCAGTCAATTTTTGAGTTGGAATGAGAACTCTTGATTATTCATTCAATGTCACACTTGTATAGTTGAACTCCAACCGTTCATGTCATATACCAGGAATATATGTTGGTGAGGGAAAGGTGATCCACTTCACCAAGGGAGCAGGCCAACAGACCGGAACAGGAACTGTCTTGGACCGTCTCATTGGAAGTTTACTTCGCTCTTGTCCTACAGAGATTCCATGCCCAACATGTGGTGCTGACCCAACAAGAACTGATGGTGTAATCGCTTCATGCTTGGAGTGTTTTCTTTCTGGGGGTGCTCTTTATCGCTTTGAGTATGGTGATTCATGTCCGTTTTTTCTAGCCAAAGTTAAAGGGGGTACCCGCACCCTTGCTGACCCAGCTGAAAAAGTCCTCAACCGTGCGCGGTTTCTTCTTAAGAACGGATTTGACGCGTACCATGTCTTCAAGAATAACTGTATACACTTTGCAATTTACTGCAAGACAGGGCTTCTTGTGGGCAAAACATCAGTGTAAGCGGGGGCGGGAAAGCAGCATCTTGCGTTGCTGGTGCTGTAGCATCTTTACCACTTCAGTTGAATTGGGTTGGTTGAGCTTCCTACTGTACTAGCTGGTTGCTTTCTGATATTGGACTACGCTGGGACAGAACTAAAGTTCCAGTGGAGAAGATAGCGTAGATGGTTAAACTCTATTCAGCTTTCATAATTCATATGTTAATTTCTATTATATCTAAGATGTTTCCTGAATATGTTTTAAGACATCTGCTTTTGATCTCTTATTTGTTCAACGTTGCTTGTGCAAAATATATGCTTGTTTGCATTTCAATGTCTTCTCTATGGAAAACGACAATGCTACTTGTAATACTATAATGTTCATTAAGGTAAAACTTGGACTTGCCATCCTTCCACAGTCGAAGGAACACTACTGAGAAATTAATACTGTGGAAGGCAGGTTGCTGGTAAAATAAAAAGCATAAGAATCTTCAAGCAATCAATAACTGTCTAATAAATGAATCGACAAACAAAAGTCAATCAAAGTGGCTTGCATCAAAGAATGCTTTTGATTCATCAATCAAGTCTGATTAAGGTCATCAGCAGGGGCGGACCTAAGATGTTGTGGTAGCCCCCAGGAGAAAAAAAGTTTATAAAAGTGTTTTATTTTCGCCGTCAGAAACTTTTATACTGCATATTTCAATTAGTGACTGTTAATTTTGCATAATACTATGTTAAAATTTCACCCCCTTACATATTTTCTCTGGTTCTGTCCCTAATCAACAGAATCTTATAACACAAAAATATCATAGGGTTATGGAGTTTAGTAACCACATCTGAGATTTGAGTGCAGATATCCGTACCAACACTTCTATCTTTAGGCTAGGGGAAAACACACATCTAAGAATAAAGATGAAATAGAGACAGCAAGAGGAAAAAACAAATTGCTGTAAACCTTTTTGGTTGAATTTGATATACAACTAAGTGGAATGTGATACTTTCAAATTTGTGATACTTTCACATGTTTCGCCTACAAGTTACATACATAAAGATACAACTACAAAAGGAAATCTTCCAAACATCACAGGTCGGGCATAGAAGGCCAACCTGAACAAGTATCCATCCTTCTAAAAAGGCCAAAATTCTGGTCCACCAGGCTTCTTTACAAACATTTGATTGTACTCAGGCCTTGAGGTCTGCAATTGATGCAAACAATTATTAGAACACACACTGCTAAAAGCACAATTCATAAGATACATGGGGCTGAAAGTTGAGGAATGAGGCGGCTGAGTTTAATGGAGAACATAACATGTTCGACTATGTTTGGAATTCAGTTCATATGCTTCTAACCAACTTTGCACACATTCCAAGACACCAAAAGTAGAAGTAACAATTTCGTGTTGAAAGTAACTCAAATACAAACACACACGAATTCAATGTTGCCAAGCATTTCAAGTTATCAAGATCAACTATAAATTGATTGAAACATGAGACGCTCGTAAGCCAACATAATACAAGGGCATTTTGCATATTGAAATTTCATGCTAACACTAGTAAAACCACTAAAACTTATGTTAAGCACTCCAAGCAAAAGAGATATTCTAAATAAACCAGGAGGGTATCCCTTATTCCCTTGCATTAATCTGAAGAAAAATAAATGCTTTCATTGTCCAATTATCATGGAGCAAATTAAGATTTGAAACCCTTGTAGTGTTTTGGACCTCTCTTCTCTATGTGTAAATATAATTTGCATCAAGCTATTCATTAATTAATTCAACACATATATGCTACACTGCCAAATACTCAGATGATTCATAAAATTGTCCCATCAATTATATAAATTCCCAATTCCCAATATAATTGAGATCCTAACACATGATGTTAAAATTTCAGCTAAATTATTCTACAATAGCAGGTACCCAGATAGAAAAGAATGAAAATTTGAAGAAAAGGCACAAGAGGGTAAGTGATAATTGATAAATGAAAGGGAGGGAAGAAGGAAGGTTAGAAATGGGAAACTTACGATGTCTTTGAAGAGAAGATAAGCGATGAAGAAGAAAAGGAAGAAGAGGATCTCAAACTCTGCGTGTCTCACAAAGGCGAAGACCGATTCAACCACCCGAGTCAATCCCGATTCATTCCGAGTCTCGACTCGCCTCGCCATCGCTGTTTTCTTCAAATCCAACAATCTTTCTCTCTCCCTGTTAAAGTAACCGTGGAATTGGGCATTGGTCGACCCGACCCGGTCCAATATATAACTCGACCGATTTTCACCGATTCTATACCGGCTCAATGGTTCTTGATCGCTTCTAATCGGTTTTTAAATTTACTTGTTAACCAGACCGGTTCCTAATCTGGATGAGTTCGATCTAGTTTTTAGAACGTCGATACAATTAGAGTGGCATGTTTTTCGTTGCACTTGGAGAATTGAAAAACAAATAAAACAACTACAGTAGAAGGTTAAAACACATATAGAAAATAACAAAGGAAAAAAGAAACTTCCATATAATGGTGTGTTTTACATCCTTGACAATGATACAAGTAATTGACTATAAAATATTAGAAGTAACAAAATTTGAAAAATCAAACTGGAAATTGTACTCTCCGAGTTTGGCAATCTCAAACCTGGCTCGAGCACGAGCCTCATCTCCTCCCTCATAATTAAAGTGCAACCATAATAGTTGCAGTTTCTAGGTCAGATGTAAACTCGCATATGGGTTAATGGCGCCACCCTATTCAATAAGTTACATGAAATTATCAAAAACTCTTAACAACCATAACCATAAGGGAGTGGTGACTCAACTCTTAAAGCATCTTCACTCATTACAAATTATGGATCATAAGACTAAGTACTTCAGTGCTCTCTAGCCTACCTCAAGAATTTGTTGGAAAAAAAACTAATGAATTAATCTTTTACAAAGTGGAGGGAAAAATTATTTTGATACTATTTACTTTGGTTTTGTTCTAAAGAAAATAAGATTAGAAAATCATTTTTTTAAAAACCAATGATGAGATTTGAGGGATATTGTAAGGTGTATCATTTTTAAATTGATCCACCATATAACAATCTTGAAATTTGATTCGTGAAGAAAAATTGTTGTTAAAATAAGTTGTTTTTAATTTATAGACTTAGATTAGATAATGATCTTAATTATTTTCTAAGTGTAAAAAAAAAAAAAAGATAAGATCACTGCCTAATTTATCAGAAATTGTGTAAGAAAAAGAAATAGGAGCATTCGTTCTAAGAGAAAATGTGGACGTTGTAGGGAAATTTGGTGATTTTCGTCCATTCAATTAGGCACTGTCATTGGCGTCATTTATCTGGATAGATAAGGTTCATTGCCTACTTGAACCTTCTTCTGTCTCACTTCCTTTTATTTCCTCCTCTACTGTTCTAGTTTTATGTCTTAGAATTCCAACTTCTCTAACAAAAAGGAACAAAATTTGCATTCAATTTCTTTTGGGTGGATTGAAATTATTTTCTTTATGCAGTGTTGTTAGTTGCCGTGTTATATACTTATATTCATCATCAAGCATCATGTATTCATGTTCAATCATATATAACTGTAATTTTCTTAAAGATATTGTTTTAAACTTTGGAATAACAATTTCTGTGATGTAACTAATGCATTTGATGTTATTGTCTGGGGTGAGTTCACAGAACAATGGTGTTGAGATCATTCATCCTGCAACCCAACTTGACCCACTTGCTTCCAACATGCAAATTCTGTGTCAAACCTTCTTTCCAGCATTCCCAGCAGAAGGAATTTTCACTGAAAATCAGTAGAAGGGTGGGGGTTTTGGCAGCTATGGCTTCCTTGATTTTGGGTGGAGAGGGCATTTTTAGTTCACAGAGTGCATATGCATCTGAATTTGCATTTATGGCCCCTGATCTGACAGTTGAAGAGGCACAGAATGGAGCCAAGGTTCATGCACAAGATTTGTTACAAGTTAGAGAGCTGTTAGGGGCAGAGTCATGGAAAGCAGCACAAAGGGCATTGAGACAAAGTTCTGCACTCCTGAGGAAGGACTTATATGCCATTATCCAAAGCAAGCCTGGAAGTGAGAGGCCCCAACTAAGAAATCTCTTTTCTATTCTCTTCAACAATGTTTCTAGAGTAAGTGCTCTAATAAGTCCATATTCATGCATGTTTTGAACTTCTTCTACTTCATTCTAAAGTCAAAATTAATTATGGGTAGAAGTTTCTTTGAGTAATTTATGAATGTTAGAGTTGATTCTTAGAAAAGAAATCTCTAGTTCCTGTTTATTGTTCCCATCCTGTCTAACCAATCAAATTGTGCTATGTTATTTAAAAACAACTCATGTAACGTTATAGCTGTCATATCCATGTTTTTTTAATTTACATGACACAATTTGATCGGTGAGACGTGAAAGGACACCAAACAGGAGGTGAAGATCCTAATCAGCTAATCATGATCATGAAAGTGGAGGGTGCATGTTCATTTTCATAGTCATTAATGGCTCAGACATGTGATCATTACATAGTCTTTACTTTCTCTAAAATCATAATATTATCCAATTAAAAAGTGGTTCAACCCCATGTATGTTGCTCCATCAATTATTTAATGCAAGGTGGCTTTTTGACAGATCCATCAAAATACGTGAATTTATCATGACACAATAAAGGATAAAGTCAAAGGATATAAAATCATAGGAAAAAGGGGAGATATGGGCCAGGGAGGGATTAGCCAAGTGAAGCTGTTCATTTTGTAAAGTCAAGTTTGATGATTATACTTACTGACAAATGATCTACTATTAATCTGTTCTTGTTGATTGGGAGAGCTGATTTGTGCATGGTTTTTAATTGATTGTACGAATTTTCCAACAGAAGATGCTTACTTGAAATCTACATATTAAACTGAGACTTGATCTTCAAGTTGGATTTCTGGGTTTGCCTCAAATCTTTGACAAACATCATAGTCACTATTGACAATTTGTTCTCCAATGGTGAAAAATAATGCAGCTAGATTATGCAGCAAGGGACAAAGATGTACCGGAAATCTGGCGGCGTTACGAGAACATTGTTGTAGCTGTGAATGACATTTTATCCATACTCTAACACCCTGCCCTATTGATAATGGGAGATCTCAGCAAGTTTCTGTCAACAGCTACCCAAATTTGCTTGGTGCAAGACGTGAAGTAGTCAATGATATAGGTTCAGAAATAGCTGAACTGAAAAATTGTCCTGTTATATACAGATCATGGGTTTGATCTTGGAGAGTTAGGTAAGAATGCTGAAATTGTTCAATTCTATGTGGTCACAGAATTATGTTCAGCCTCACTGTCATCAAGAGCCAGAGATAAATACAGACTATGAGAATAAAATATAGGCTTAAATATGCTTTTGGTCCTTAAAATTGTACTCCCTCCGGTCCTATTTATAAGCAGCAAAAAAAAAATTCACATAATTTAAGAAATGTAGTTAAACTAGATAAAATGCATTAAATTTGTCTTGAATCAAAATAAACTTCCAAAATTACCCTTTGTTATTAGTATTGGAAAGTGGGAAAGAGAGAGAATAATTAATGAGACACATTTTACAAGTTAGAATTAATAAGGGCATCATTGGAAAAAAATAATTAATATAGCTCAAACTTTCATTTGGTTCTTATAAAAAGGACCAAGATTTTTCTTCTTTTTCATGCTTATAAATAGGACCGGAGGGAGTATAAGAGAATCAAACCTAGTCCCTAAAAAATTTTCGAATCAAATTGGGTCCCTAATTTTTTTTTTAATCTAATTAGATCCTGAAGTGTGTTTCAGTCGGATGTGTCATGTTTTTTTTACCCTAATTGGGTCCCTAAATATATCAATTTTCCATTATTAACTTCAATTGGTTTATCTATTCAAAAAAAAAAACTTCAATTGGTTTATGACAACATAATTTTGTTCAAGTATATTATATAGGCTTAAATAAGTTTTTCGTCCCTAACCTTTACCAAATGCTTGACATTGGTCCCTCGCCGGAGTAAAGGTGGGTTTTAGTCCTTAATCTTTGTCAAAAGGTTTGGTTTTGGTCCCTCCGGAGCTCTGGGTCAACGCCGGAGCTCCGGTGGCCCATGTGGCATGGCCACATCAGTTAAATGAGGCCAGGTGGATTTTTTTTCATTTAAAATATTAAAAAAAAATCACATAATCAAAACCCATAATTAAAACTCTTCATCCTAATCAATATTTCTTCTTCATCTTATCATCAGAACCAGATATGTATCTGTTGCACGCCCCTTCCCATTCCACACAGAAAACACGCATCAAGCCACTCCTCCTCCCCACCACATCAACACCCAAAGGAAAAAAGGGGAACCATTCAAGAGAGAAGAAGATCCGAATTTGCAACCTAGAATGGCACCACGGATCTGAGCATCGAGTGAGAGAGAGAGAGAGACGCGAGCAGAGGGAGATGGCTACTTTTTGTTCGTTTACTTATTCTTTGGGGGGCGTGGTTGAGTGCAAGCGGGATTAGCACAGGAGATTTTGGCACCTTTTTGTCTTGCTGTGATGTTTTGGAACAAAGGAAGGATGAATTCCACTGCCTCGCTCGCTCACGCTTTTGTTTATTGTTTTTCTACCTCTGATTTCTTATGCCTCTGTCATGTAATCTCCTTCTATTCTCCATGTTTTTGGTCTTGTTACTAAGGGAGGCACCCCTTAATTCAATTATTGGCTTAACTTAGTATTTTGCACAATCTTTAATCCTGGTGAATCCTGTGAATCCTTCCTTCCAATGTGAATCCTTTCATTTTCATTTTTCTGGGTTTAAATGAAAGCTTTGTGCTAAATGCGTATACTGTTAAGAAATGGTTAAGAAGATGATGGATTTAATTATGGTGTTAAGAAATAGTTAATTTTTTTTTTTAGAATTTAAATGGAAAAAAAAATTCCACCTAGCCTCATTAAACTGACGTGGCCATGCCACATGGGCCACCGGTGCTCCGGCGTTGACCCAGAGCTCCGGAGGGACCAAAACCAAACCTTTTGACAAAGGTTAGGGACTAAAACCCACCTTTACTCCGGCGAGGGACCAATGTCAAGCATTTAGTAAAGGTTAGGGACGAAAAACTTATTTAAGCCTATTATATATATATAAATGATCAATATGAATATATGGGGATCAATTTTGATACCAAGTCATACAATTATATGACAAATGATATGTTTTCATCATATTCTCAATTTGCTTCTCTTTTGTTTGTATTGTTGCAATTAACAATAATGATTTTGTAGATAATTCTCCGCAAGTTGTTATCTCGCCCCATGTTTCAATTCTTCTTTTGGACCTTCATGAAATCGACTTGCTAAGCCTAAAATCTCAGTATCAATCCACTAACTAGAATTCATTGAAGCCGGGATGTAGAGTTGAACATCTTTTCATCGACCTATCAACAAAAAAATATGGTGAAGAACTTGGAAAGTCCGATTATAAATTTATCCTCAAGGATCTCAATAAAGCTATCACTACTTTCACCTTCTTTAATGATTCTAAACTAGAAGTTATTTTAAGGAAGGGAAGCATAACTGAAGAAGAATAAAGATAAGAAGAACCAAGTCTTGAGCAACAACTGAGGACTGAAAATATTTTCTCAGTAAAGGCTAAAGGGTGAAGAGTTTAGAGAGAAATCATAGAAGATTCATCTAAGCAAGAGAATAATTATATAAGCAAATCATTATATCATAATGATTCATCATTACGACTTAAATCTCCAACCTTAGTAAATTACCAAACATATAAAGTTAAAGTTGGTTTTGTATATGTTTGTAGCTGAGCATGCATGGTTTAGAAATCAGATGCACCATGCACCTTACACAAAACTAAATTTATTTTGATTAAGCTGGCAGAGAAGTAAATCTCAACATATTTTACATAATACATGCTGAGCTGGAGCCGACTTCTGGTCTGACCAACTTACCAATATCCAAAGGCCCAAAATGAGACTTTCACTACTCTGAGACCTCCTAAATATGAGTTTAGACATGTTGGAAATTCAAGTGTGAGTAAGTCTCATATTGGAAGATAATGATAAGTTTGAGTGCTTTATAAGTGTGAGGATCCAAACACACATGCCTAAAGGTTTTTGGTGAAAGATGTGGTGTCTGGTCCACTTATGGTTTGCTCAAAGCCCAATGTGGAGTTTTATTCCTCAATTTTAAATCATCTCTTTGTTTGGGCCCTTTATTTGGCCCAACAGTGGTATCAGAGACGATGGTTGTTTAACCATGGGCCTAGGCCTTTGAGACTCAGGAGTACAAGCCCGGAATGACGGCCTCTGAGGTTCTGGATGAGTAAAAGCCCAACTTTCGTTTGAGATGGACTCACACTTGAGGGGGAGAATGTTGGGAATTCAAGTGTGAGTAAGTCCCCACATTGGAAGATAATGATAAATTTGAGTGGTTTATAAGTGTGAGGACTCATACACCCATGCCTTAAGGTTTTGGGTGAAAGATGTGGTGTCTAGTCCACTTATGATTTGCTCTTTAAAGACCAATGTGGAGTTTTATCCCCCAGTTTTAAACCATCTCCTTTGTTTGAGTATTTCTTTGGCCCAACAAGACACTTTATCACGAGAGCTAAAATCATATGAAAGTTGAGTTTGCTGCCCACATGTACCCGAGCTGCCCACATGTACCCGAGATTGGCCTTGGGCAATTACCGTGATTAATGGATGGTTATATGCCTTTTGGGTAAGTCGTTATATATATACAACATAGACAAAATGGTCAGCATTTAACGCAACCATTAAGTATATGATTAGCTTTATACTTGTATATTGATCTTCTTCGTGTACTTTGAAAATTGTTTGATCCGACTTGAACATCATAATACCTTATAAAGGTATCCCTGTTGGGATTTGCCTTGCAACTCCGAGATCCGTCTTTAACTATGTCGTGCTTTGCCCTGCCAGGATCTGCCTAGCATATTCGTGCTTTGCCTTGCATATATATATTGAGTTCTGAGTTCTACACAATCCATAAATTGGGTTATCTAACTTATCTCATGAGAAAATTTAACAAGTCCATGTACGATGAAGTCATGTAGTTATTAGACAACTCTATATAAACCGTGTACAAAGGCATGGGTTACTTAGACAGATGAAAAAGTAATAATGTTTTATTTGTCATAATATGTTGTAAATACTTGGTCATTTGATGATACAAAGAGCCAAATTATTTATAACATGTACTTCTAACCAAATCACTTGAGTTATCTTATGACCGAATGTCACCTAATATTGGCTAAGACTTAAGTGCAACTGTGCAAGTCTAAAGATACTCTTCCCAACCTCATCAAGGATTATGAATATTTCAACACACAAGTCAGGAACAAGTAAATTTTAAAAAGCAGATAAAAAAAGTGATCCAAATCTGTTCCATATATAAGTGGGGGAATTTGAAAATGGATATAAGCAAAGTCCTTCTTTCCCTCATTAATTGTTAGTGTTATAGTACCAACCTTCCCCCTGCGCACTCCATGTTGTTGACAACGAAGTCTATTCTGTTTTTGTCCACAGTTTACAGCACCAACATCAACTATAAAACACCATTCATTTTCCATCACAGTCTTCATCTTTTCTCCCAAATTTTCAATACAGTTAGTTTCCTACTTTCCTCGTACAACAGACTATGCTGCAACTGCAACACAAGCTCATAGCCTTGACCCAGTTCTTGTTGTGGTCATGGAGGAGCTTTGACGGTGCACTGGGTGACCCTCAAACGCGGTTAATCAACAAGGGTTGCAGCCAGTACAACGCCACCACCTTGTCCACCTTCAACCAAAATCTGAACGCGACTCTTACGGACTTGAAATCGCAGGTGAACAACCAGAGCAAGCGCTTTGCGACGGCGCAGGCAGCCAGGGGAACGGACCCTGTGTTAGAAAAAATTGAATAGGCTTGATCGTGATGAAATCACTTTCCTTAAAGTATTTCAAGCACTCTCTGAATTTCGTCTTAGAGTTTGGATGCAGGCAGGGGCGGACCCACGTAGGAGTGAGGGGGTTCAGTTGAACCCCCTGAAAAAAAGAAAATTCTACTTACCCCTTGTATTGATTTTTTTTTGAACCCCCTGAAAAATTTTATTTGCACCTATGACCCCACTTACACCTCTCTCTCTCTCTCTCACACACACTCACAGACAGACTCATGCTCCTCTCACCCAGTCTTTCTCTCGAAATTCACAGTCTCATTAGGTCTGGCCGCACTGAAGCAGTCGAGCACGGCGCACCGCCGGCCACCAACCCACCACCACGCCACGCCACACCACCACCACCGCGCGCCTCTCAAACTCTATATCTCACGAGAGGGTAACTCTTAGTGCTCTGAGTTGCCAGCGTTGGGAATCTGCACTCAAAGGAGTCAAGGTTTCTTTCTTTCTTATTTATTTTGGTATGAATGTGAATATGTGATGGTCAGATGGTGGATGTGGAGTTTAATTGAGTTGGTTTTGAATTTTGATGTTTTGTAGAGAAATGGGTTTACATATGTGTTTTTGTGCAATGCTAGTTTGAATGGTTTAGAAATTAGATTGATAGAAATAGAATGATAGTGTTCAGATTGATTGGGATTTAGAGGCACCAATTGAGTGGTGAGCAACTTTTGGCAGTTTTGGGTAAGAAAGTGAGGGAGAGGGAGGGGGTTCTAGAGAGATTGGGGAAAGGAATAAGATGATGATGGTGTGTTAGAGGGGGGACGGTTCCAGAGAGGGGGAGGGCTAGAGGGGGAAGGGAACACCAAATCTGGTCTTATTCTGGAGTTCCCAGTTCAGGCACAAGGTAAATTTGAGCTATTGCAGAAATGCAAAGTTTGATGTTGTGAAATTTGAGCTGTTACAGAACTGCAAAATTGGTGCTATAATGGGATTGTGGACTGAGGTGATTAATTCATACTTTAGCAAGGTCATCAATAATTCAATATATATTTGTTCTCTCTCACTTCCTGGGCTATTGTTAAGAAAATTGAAATGCTTTGTTACTGTTGGCGTGTGCTTCTTTCTCCCTGGGGCCCGTGAGTTTGTATTCATGTTTTTATCTTCTCTAAGATGTTGCAGCAACTATCTTGGTGCAGTTTCTCCACTACATCTTTGCTGGTTTCTTGTCAATTTCTATGCTATGCTGGCTTGCTCGCCTTATTGGAGATTGACTAGGTGTTGCTCTTTTCTTTTCTAGTTAGTTGTTGTACTAGATAGATTGGTTCTAGCTTTCTAGTCTTTTTGTTCTTGTTCTGTTTTTTTCTGTTTTTGCTTTGTATCTTCCTTTGTTGTTTAACTCACTTGAGAGAGTATGTTCTCAAGATCACTTCCTTTCTAAAATATTTTCATTTTCAAAAAAAAAACAATGTCTAGAATTATGGAACATCTTATCTGCTATACAAATTTTCACAATTATTGTTTTTCTTAACTTCAATGATTTCTTTTGTCGTCTTCTCTGTATACATGGGGTAATCTTCATGCTGTTAGACTTGTGTCTCATCTAATGAATCTGGGGATTGAGATTTGGGTTTCTTCATAATTCTATTATATCCATATCCAAGAGAACCTCCACTTGATTCAAATAGCTCCGAGTTCTTTTTAAAATTAAACGTGAGAGTGATTTTTCAAGTGATTTTTTGGTTAGTATTTTTGTGCAATGTCCCAAATGTTTTTAAGTTGTTTTTAATTATATTTTTATCGATGTGCTCATTTGAAAATTTTGAACCCCTGACCCCGGGGTCCTGGATCCGCCACTGGATGCAGGAATACCCAGGATAATCAGCCTTGATTCGAGTTTGCACAAGACTAATGAAAACTCGAAATGCAGCGAAGTGTTTTTCTGGAAAACAGAGGATATGATTGTATTCTGAATTCTGAACATGCACTCTATTTATAGGCAAAAACAGAACAATTTATAAGGTTGCGACCCTTCATAAATTATGTCTGTTACCAACAAATATGTGAATAATTGCGACCCTTCGTGAACAGGTGCAAAATTCGAATTCTAAAACGAGCAAAACAAACGGACGTTACGGCAACCGCGTTGCCGTCGCCGTCGATGCGTCGAACCCCAAAAACACCATTAGGAGGAGCTCCTACTAAATAGACATCACCTTGTTTCCTAAAACAATTGTACTCTCCAAAATTAACTATCTTCAACACAAATTCTCAGGGTCTGATAGAGAAGTGATCTTACATCTTCCAAAGAAATATATTTTCAGAATCAATCATTTGAAATCTGAACAAAATAACAACTCTTTGTACAAAAGTTACATATATGAATTACACAGTGAAAAGCACAAAGTAAACACTGGCAGTCACACCCTCTCTCCTTTTCTCAACAACTCAAATGGGGGCTTCATTTTATTATATTGTTACTTCTTCAAGCACATACTGGTACGTACCTACTAATGTCAGTTTCTTATGAAATTATATTAGTAAAAGATTTCACTTATCCAAATATTGTTACCTTTCTATATTGCACATCAGTGAGGGCAACTTGTGATGAAATAAGAAAAAGCAAAGGAAGTGACAGTGTATATGTTCCACTCCAATATGTTCAATGTCAATAGTTCCACATTTCAAATCACTTGGATATGAACTCTTATGAATAAAGTTCATGCTCCATCAACTACCCCTAAAATTTGAGAATAGAAGCAGAAAAATATTCAATATAGAAGACCAAAATTATATGAATGAAGTGCTTTGCTCACTATCTTGTGCAATTCTGCATCAGGTTGTGAAGAGAGTGCTTGATAAGTGACAACATAGACTAAAGTATGAAATTGATACACAATCATTTTTTTTTTTAAATTTACATTTTAAAATTCTAGAATAACTTTTAAAAGCTTATCATGTATAGCTTTTGTTTGACAATAATATAACCACTTTATTAGCTTTCTTTGTATCCAATCAACCTTCTCTCTCTCTCTCTCTCTCTCTCTCTCTCTCTCTCTCTCTCTCTCTCTCTCTCTCTCTCTCTCTCTCTCTCTCCTCCTGCCTGCTGCCAATTTCCTTCTTTTAGATTCTTGTTGCGTATGTCCAGTTGCGCCTTGATTCTTTGAGGTTCCGATTTCAGATTAGCCTAATTCAACCAACCAACACACACATGGACCAAAATATAAAACAGACACAAAAGTAGCTTCAAACTAATACATTAATCAAACAGTGCCAACTAAATTAAGTTTTCACTTACCAAAATAGACCTGTCTCCCGCCATCCCAGCCATGTATGCATGATCTCGTGAGATGTGATCATTCCAGATCCATACTTTCAGTAAAAAACCTGTAAATAAAAATACATTAACGCATATTACTTGAGGGTCTATTATTATATAGAGGAACTACAACCAATCCCTTGGCTTGATTTGTTTCTGACATGTCATCCATGATATTGGAGCAATTCTATATGCCACCTCATCAATGTCATAAGAACCCATAATTCTTCACATACTTTATTCTCTTACCCATTGAAAATTTGAGGATGACTATGTTTTCCCCAAAAGCTAAAATCAAAGAGGAAAATATAGGGCAAGTATGGACAATATACCGCTACTCTGTGAAGAGTGCTTCACATTTAAACTACTAATTATATGAAAATGAAAACCTCTCAGAATTTAACAGTAGCTGAAATGGTAAATGACTATCAAAAGATGTCATAGGTCCTGTTATACTTTGTGTCTACAACCAACCAAAAGAGAAAACAATGATGGAATGCATTTTGTATTATGCAAAAAAATAAGATGGTATTTTATAAGGGGACACAATTAGGTTTAGATTGTGATTCAATTATCTAATATTTTTCCCTTGGTTTTTCAAAAGAAAAGCCTAATAAAAGACAAAAGAAAAAATAAGAATTAAAAGAAATATTTCAAATAATAAATTTGATTATAATCTAATTGGGATTCATAGTCCTTTCTATTCATTTCAGAGTAGTCAGACCAAAGAAGTATATTAGTATATTTTTCTTATAAAGGGAAAATCAGTTCAATAGTGTATGATAGACCAACAATACAACAAATTTAAACTGATACGAATCTCTCTAAATGCGTTCTGGACTAAAATGTAGCCTTCTCCCAACAAAGGCATTAAAATGCAGCTAGCTCCATTGTTGATAGAAGCAAGTATTGCGGATAGCTTGGCACGAAACCTTTCATCAATATCTCCAAACACACATCCATGTATATTGTACATTGGAAGCATCATGTAGAAAAATACTTAGACTTAGAAACATAATGCCTAAAAAAATAAGAGAAGAAAGCAACTTCATTGGAAATGTGTTTGATTCAACTATTTCTATAATATTCATAAAATAATTTGAATATAATAAATAATGAATAATTTATATAAATTTCAACTTTTTTGGATAATGATAATTTTTTTGTATATTTTTTTAGGATAATATTTTTCTCTATTCATTATTGAACAATTTGTAAATAATTTTTTACAATATGTATTTAATGATATTAACGATTTTTGTGTTTCTATTAATATATAAATATAAATATATTTTTCTATCAAAGGTTTAGGTCTATTTTTTTTGGAAAAACGTATATTTATTTTCTATGGAGTAAATATGTATATTGTTTTTTAAAAGTAAATATGTATATTGTTTTTTGACGGTCAAATATGTATATTGTTAATACTGTTGTGTACTATACATTTATTAATATACTACTTATAATACATATTTAATATATTGACAACACAAAAAACAGTATAAATAGTCCTCTAATCACATTATTTTTATCGATGACAGCATGAAAAACAGTATAAAAAAATACTTGCTGTAAAAAAAATGTATAAAAGAATACTTTTATTGATGTACACTGCAAAGTGCAAATGGACCAAATGTCAAAATTCTTATTTATGTATCTCAACCAGATTCGAACTCACGATCATGGACTCATGTTATAAGTTTAGAACCTGTTTCACTTAAAACTCTACTTATTTACGGAACTGCCACCTTGTTTTCATCTCCATGATTTGTCAACAATATGAGACCAATCAAAATTAGACATTTGGAAATTCAATAATATCAACCAATAGAATCAAAACATGTGGAAATTAAATAACAATGTGACCCACTTTGGTGGATGAGCTTTATATATTATTAAGATTTTAGAATAATTGATTTTTTTATGTATCACATATTTTCGGTTTTGTGACTTTCAGAATATGTGTTTAATTTTTCATATTTGAAATATTTTTTAAAATATTTTTAATGAACGACTATTTTTAAAATATATTTTTAGTAAAATTTATTATTTCAAAAAGATGTTAATCATTTCGTGATAATGAAAATTTTGTTTTGTGGATGGGATTGGAAAACATGTGTTACAAATATGAAGAGAAAAAAACATGTGTTAGAAAAAATTGTAAGTGTAAGTAATTAAAATTAAAAATTAATGAATAGACTTGATAAAAAAAAAGGAGATATTAAACGGAAATGAGAAATTGTAGGATTGCAAGCTTTATTTTCAAATTTTTAGGTGTGATATGCATGATTTATTGTTTTCATTTCCTAATTTATGTGGAAAATCATGGTAAGAACCGGCCAATAGGTCAAAAACATGTGGCATTTAGGTTACAATATGACTAACTTTGGTGGGTGAGTTTTATATTTTTTTTTCGAAAGCAAAATAATATTATAAATTGATGAGGAATAAGAGATATACAATCCACATCAAGAGAAAAAGTAGACCATCAAAAAATCAGAACCAACCAAAAAAAGATCAATAGCCATTTTCTTGAGTTGAGTTGGTACAACATAATATTTTAGGTTGAAAAAGATGATTACCGGCAAAATGATTATTTTCCACATGTGGCAACTTTTGTTAGTATATTCCTAATTCCTTTTTTTTTTAAATCATATTTCTAATTCCTAATTAAACATGATTTAGTTTTTAATTTCTTTATTTATTGAGTCATTAATATGGACCAATGAAAATGCATCAATATGGACCAATCAAATTCATACATTTGGAAAATTATTGTAACAACCAATAGGATAAAAACATGTGGCATTTAGGTTACAATATGGCTCACTTTGAATTCAAGATTAAATGAGAAAATTTTAAATTCAAAACTGAATTTGAATTGGAGGTCATAAATATATCCTAATTCGTAGATCAAATATTAATTCTTGATCATGAATTGCATAGAAACGTATCGGCATATTCCTTCATATGAAATGAATCTTTTGAGTTAATTTATTGATTGTGCTCAATTAATTTTGTCAAAATTTCCATTTATAAACATTAAAAATAAATGCAAAATGATGATTTATTGATTGTGCTCAATTAATTTTGTCAAAATTTCCATTTATAAACATTAAAAATAAATGCAAAATGATGATTCACGCTCAAATTTTGTGTTGAAAACGTATTGCATAAACATGTGGTATTTAATGATTTATTTATTGGTTTATTGACTCATTAATTTGGACCAATGAAAACTAACTAATGTGGACCAATAAGATTAGGACATTGGGAAATTCAATAGTAACAACCAATGAAATGAAAATATGTGGAAATTAAATAACGGTGTGGCCCACTTTGGTGGATGTGCTTTATATATTATTAAGATTTCATTGTTCATAATTTTTTTAGATATATTGAAATGAGCTGGAACAGAAATATGGAGGGTAGCAATAAGGATGAAAGAGACATAGTCTTATTGCCTAACCTATATTAGGCTTAGGCTAGATCATGTTAAAAGAATAGGTTGTTAAATAGACTATCAAATTAAATGAAACTTTTAAAAAGGTTAAGTTCTAAAAATAATCTATAACAAATAACAAGTCGGATCTAAAAACTTTTAAATAAGTATAAAGTCTAATTTAACTTATTTCCACCTCTGAGTAGAAATAAGTTGGGTATTGTGGACTTTTTTCTTAAATAGGTCTAACATTCATTAAAAAGTTCATGTTCGAGTCTAACATACTTAACTATACAAATAAATCATTAAGTATTTAATTTAATATTTTTTTTTGATAAAAATCCAATGTAAAATAAATAATTAAAATAATAAAATAAATTTATATTAATACTCCCTCCGTTCCAGAAAGTTTGTAGTTTAAGGTTGTGGCACAAAGAGTAAGAAAACAATTATTGATAGCATATTTGACTAGATTGCCCTTATTTAATTTTACTAGTATGATGTGCAACTATTAAATTATACTTAGATAGAGGATAATGTAATTAATAGAGAAGAGTTGTGGTTGGTTAATATGAAAGGTGATAAGTGAGAGAAAATGTATTAAATGAGGGTATAGGTGGAAAAAATTAGCAAAAAATGCATTGGTTTTCTAAAACAACAAATATTTTGGGATATTGAAAAATGGTGCAAAACAACAAACTTTCTGGAACAGAGGGAATAATATTTAGGCTTAAATATTCTGGAGGTCCCTGTAATTGTATGGTGTATGAAAATAAGTCCCTGAAAAAAAAAATTCCGATTCCGAATCCCTAGAAATATTTTTTTAATCAAAATAGGTCCCTACCCGTGTTATGAGCTTATGTGGCTCTATTTTTGCACAGTCATCAATGCCACGTGGATTTTATAATTTTCTTTTATTATACATGGATTAATAAATAATAATTAAACATTTTAAGTTTAAAATTAATCCCTAAATCTAATAATCCCTAATTCCTAATCCCTAACAAATTAAATCATTCAAGCCAAATCAGAACTAACCTAAACCCATAAATCCAGTTTCTCCCTCTCCCCTGCATCTCCCCCAATCCAGAAACCCAACAACACCAGCCCCCTCTCTCCCTTCATCGACAACCAACTTGAACACAAACAACAACATGAAAACCAACCCACAACCTTCACCAACAGCAACAACAACGTCACAAAACCCACAACCTACACCCTCTATACCTTCACATATTATTATCAAACCCTCTCCTCCTTCCTCTTCTTCCTGCACCTGGACTTCTTCCTCTTCCCCCAACCAGCCACCACATCCTACCTCTTATTCTTTCTCCATTCACATAAAACCCTGGCCGCACTTGAGAAAGAGAGAGAAAGGGAAATCGTGAGAGACACAGTTGCAGGTCGGCAGGCTCGCCGGAAATCGCCTCCGGGGGCGGCGAAATGGCGGAGGGCGGCGAAACGGAAAATTGGTTGAGGGGTTTTTTTGCGGACGATGAGGGGAGTGCAATGATGGTGTTGGTTTCTCCAAATGATGAGTGATTCGCCGGAGATCGAGGGTTGAAGGTGGCGGTGGTTGGGGATTTGTCTTCTCTGTTTTACTTCGTCCATGGGGGATGGTGGTGGTGCGACGGTACTCGCTGGTACCAGGGTGTAGAGACCACGGTGGTTGCTGCCTCGTGTTCGTTGGAAACAGAAGAAAGATCTCCGGTGGTGGCTGGTCGCGTGGACGGCTATGGGTGCTTCTCCACAACAAGGGATGCACAACCATGGAAGAAGAAGGTGATGGCGGTGGCTTCGACAGAAGGCAGAGGGTGACAGAGAAGGAGCAAGGTTCTGGATGCTCTAGTGTGAGCATGTTTTGGAATTAATAGCGTGAAGATGGAGAAGATTGTAGCCTGTGTTTGAACATTATAGCAAGGTTCTGGGTTTTACTCTAAAACTGGAAGTAGGGGCAGTAATTAGTTTGGTGATAATTAAGTTAATGATTAAAATTAAGTTAGTGATTCATTTAGGGTTATTAGTGTTAATAATGTTGATGTGAAAAATAGAAAATTTAAATAAATAAATATATTAATCCCCTATGGTAAAGATTCTTTTAGAAGAATCTTCAAACTTCAAAAGCTTCAGTGCCAACAATGTCTATGAATGGAATATTGATGGTGAAAACGAGTATGGCATCACCAAAATCCTCCAAAATATGACTATGGTAGCCACTGCCTATGTTACCGCCAACAATTGTCCTGAATCTCTTATCGTTGAAGTCTTGGTTGCTGGTTTCTGTGGCCAGCTCAAAGGTTGGTGGGATAATTATCTCACTCAAGACGAGAAGGATCAGATATATATATATATATATATATATATATATATATATATATATATATGACTTGAAAATTATAAAAGCCACGTGGAAATAAAAATAAATATAAAAAGCCACGTGGACACGACGACAAGGTAAAATTTGTGACACATAAGCTCATAACACGGATATGGACCTATTTCGATTAAAAATGAAATTCCAGGGATCCGGAATCGGAATTTTTTTTTTGCAGGGACTTATTTTCATACGCCATACAATTTCAGGGACCTCTAGAGTATTTAAACCTAATATTTATTTAAATATGTCGATATGTTAAATTTACAATACTTTCTGAGTGACTCAAGCCACATTTTTAAGTAAATAGACTTTAAATCTATTATTAATCTGGCTTAACCTGAGTCTGATGTAAACTAAATCATAAACTCCTATGAGCATTTCATACCTAAAGACGAGTTGTACATATTTAGATGAGTAGCTTAGAGTATATATATATATTTTTTTTTGGTTACATGGAGGGATATGCCCGGAAAAGAAAAGAAACTATACTAAGATAGTGCGAGGGAAAGTGATTCCCATCCGATCAAAAAACAAAAGATTCAAGCAGCTAGGAGGAGGGGTCTCAAAGCAGTGCAACCCCAAACTGAGGACATGAGATTCATTTGCTAGACAATCTACAACTTGGTTCGCCTCACGTAGGATATGAACACAAACAACATTCCAATCTCGAGCCAGGAAGACACGGATCTGATTCACAAGGGACGCGTACGGGTGAAGGATAGCACAACCCTCATTTATCATATTCACAGCTTAGAGTATATATTTAGATGAGTAGCTTTTAGGAACACTTATAGACGTGAAATTATATGTTAGAGTTTGAACTGCGCACACTTTTCTTTGCAGAACTAACTAATCATTAACCCGCGCACCTAACGGGAAAATATCACAATTTATTTTATTTGAGAAATGTTTTTTAATTTGTTATTCTTAAATATTTATATTGAAAATTAAAAAAATTTATTATAATATAGAGAATAATTAGTTTGGGTACATCATAAAGATAAATTACACCCCCAGGAATTGATTTCTGGCTTTTTTCTCCCCAACTCATATGTCACTCAGCTCTTACCACGTAAACTATCATTCGGGGACATATAAAATATTTGATGGCACGATATGTTTACGGAAAAAATGATCCATCCTATAACGTTTATATTCTTATAATTTGTTTTAACTTTTTTTTTTTTCAAATATCAACTTCCTCCAATTTTTCATAAAGCTGTCTATTTCTTAGCCCTATATGATAAGTAGATAAATAAACTGATAAAGCCTTAAGCATATATCGCATGGGTGGGGCATTCATAATTTGAAAAGGGGCAGGCCCTGAACACTATTATTCTGACAACGCCGATCTGCACATATGGCACATAGTGATGATAAATAGATAAAAACATTCAACTTCTCTCCTCTAGGTTAGATCATTGTGCCAAGCTCCAATCAACTTCACCTTTAGACATCAAGAAAGTCGATCTGACTCTTTTTCTTTGCTTTGGATCGGCTTAACCTCTTATGTATGGAAGTGCGTAGTTGAAGTGAATTCCTCGAGAAAAATAAGGTGGATGAATAGTAAGGAGACACAATTGAGGTATCTCAAGATGAGAGCTAACAAATCAGATGTGACCTACCACTATTTAGGGATGTTTGCAATTTGACTCATCCCTCGAACCAGTTAGCCTTCAAGTGTTAGAAGTCTTAACTATGTTCCTTAAGTGAGATTTTTTGGTCAGAGTATTAAATCCATGTCTATCTTATTGGGCTATGCTGAATTGTAGGTTCTGTCTTTGAGCTTACGTCATTCTTCAATGACCGCTAATTTGACCAAAAATCAAAATTAGTAACTCAACATTGAGTTTTCAACTGAAAATAAATCAATATTTAAGATAAATACATTAAATGTTTAATCATAAAATAGTCGCTGGGTTTTACACTCGGTTTAAGTTTCGTCCCTAATCGGAAAATTTGCATCGATATACCCGTGCGTTTAGGGGAATTATGGGTTTGGCCCTCCGTATGGTGGAGCTCGCCTAAGCATATCTAGTGACAGGAAAACGCAGACGTAACATTATCTACAAAAACTTTAATTAAAATTTAAATGACATATATATAATTAATAATTAAATTAATCAAATTTATTCATTAAAAAACTTAATCCATAATTAACTAAACTAATTTAATTGTTACATGAACTAAACAAGCATAATCTTCATCATTTTCACCTCAAAAAAACACAAACCATAAACACTTTTTTCCAGAAAACACAATTTCCATAACACCAAACTCATACAGATGTCTACCATTTATTTTTCTTACACTCATACATTGCATATAATTTCTATTTGGCATAAGAATTGGGGTTTTATGCGATTCGGTACTAAATGTATTCCATTTAAGATGTCAATTTCAATATAGACTACTCATGTAAATAATTTAGCAACACTGCCAATCAACTCATGCAAAAACTTCCAATACAGTATGTTCATTTTGGAAAGATTTTCAGGTTTATAAAACTCCAATATCTTGATGATCATACTTTTTTATCCCTTTGAGTTCCCTTTGTTCTCCTTTTCATTATCTCCGCAAGTTACATTAACACAAATTACCAAGAAGATGCATGCACATTATTTGGTATGTGGAGTAATTTGTTTAGACTCTCAAAATATGTTTTCATGACATGTATTAAGGTACGAGAGCAATGGCTTCTTCAATCAAACCACTCTACCCGGCAACAGTATGATTTGTGGAAATGGGATTGCAAATGGAGCCACTGCTTTCACTGCAACTGCACAGCAAGTGCTACAGGATCTACAAACAGCAACACCAAAAATCACTGGTTTCTTTGCAGCTACCAAGACACCAGTGGCTGGTGGTGCAATCTATGCCATTGCACAATGTGCTGACACTGTCACAGAGAGTGGTTGTTTGGATTGCTTGACAGTAGGACTCAACAACATACATAGTTGTCTTCCCAATTCAGATGGGAGGGCATTTGATGCAGGGTGTTTTATGAGATACTCTGAGACATCCTTCTTTGCTGATAACCAGACCATTGATATCACACCCTTCCTAAAACAAGGTATGATTAGATTGCTTACTTTACATTGATTGTGGAGGAATGATAGTATATTTATAGAATGTTCGGAAATCATTACAGAATTGATTTTGAAGCCAAACTGGGGTAGCTTTCGGATGCCAAAATTGATTATGAGAAAAATTAACATGTTTCGATTAGAGTTGTCATAATTAATTTTGGATAAAATTTTGATGAAGTGATTTATGTTTGGATGTATTTATGAGAAAGTTGTTTTTGTATGGTAATATTGTGAGATCCAGTTGTGAAATATCAGAATTGATTATGTTCAACGGAGAATAAACTCTCTCTAGCTTCTACCAGAATTAATTTTGGGGGTGAAATTAATTCTCCAACATGACTCCCAAACATCAATATTGTAATCCAGAACTGATTTTACTCTTTTAGAACTGATTATGAGCTTCTCCAACCGAAACCAATCACACACTAAGTTGATTTATTAGATGAAAATGGCTAAATGGGTGCTTGCACTTTGCACTCCAAGATAAACTGCTTTCTTTTCTTGCAGGAGGTTCAAGCAAGAAGGGGGCTATTATTGGTGGTGTTGTTGGAGGTGTAGGTCCTATTCTAATCCTTCTTGCACTATTTGTCTGGCTTAGAAGGTACAAGAAACCCAATAGGCATCCTAGAGGTGAGTGAGACAATTTGGAAAGTGTTTTAACTCACAATTTCATACCAAAGACTAAACAACAATGGCATGTCAGTTCATGGTTGAAACTTGAGACCACCATTTGTCTTGCAGGAGACTTATGCTATTTCATGTTTATTCTATAGAGAGCATAATATTTTCTTGTAATGTAAATTTATGAATACTTGGATTCATTTATATCTGAAGAAATTCCTAACTATATATTCCTAATTAGGTGACATATTGGGAGCAACTGAGCTGAAGGGTCCAGTTACCTACAGGTACAAAGATTTGAAGTCTGCAACAAAAAACTTTAGCAATGACAATAAACTAGGAGAAGGAGGGTTTGGAGATGTATATAAGGTAATAGTTATGCAATTTTTTAACATTTTATTCAAGTACATGTTAAAAAAAGTAATGATTTTGAGTGAATCTATGTTTAGTGCACGCAAAATTGATTATAGTTATTCCTCTAGCTATTAAGATAAATCACTTTGAATATTTAGGAGATTCTTAATCTTCAATTTACTGAACAGGGCACTCTGAAAAATGGTAAAGTAGTTGCAGTCAAGAAATTACTATTAAGCTTATAAGCAATGTTCATCATAGGAATCTTGTTCGACTTCTTAGATGTTGCACAAAAGGCCCAGAGAGAATCCTTGTATATGAATACATGGCCAACAAGAGCCTTGACAGATTCTTATTTGGTAAAAATTCATGTCAATCTACAATATACTTTCCTCCTTCAATCAATCTATTTAGCATTGAATTTCCAAAACAGGTGAAAAGAAGGGTTCTCTCAACTGCCACGATCCACTGAGATTCAGCCCTTGTCGCTTCGATTCGTCCCTCCCCTAATTCATATTAACACAACTTCTTTGTGTATGGGTCATTTGAGGCTAGGAAACCCTAAACCAACCCTCATGGGTGTGGATTTGATGGTTCTCAACCTTGAATGCTTGCAAGGTGAAACATATAAAACTGAATCCAAGTGAAGTTAGTGATGGAGATTCATGAAGCCACAGAGTAATACATGAAATCACTACATGAAATCACAGAGATAGTTTCACACAGGCTTTTGAGTACACATTTATCTTGAAATTCACGAGCTCCCTTCGTTCCATGTGAAATTGCCCCAAGTTCCACGATGAAACCTATATAAACTATAGTTTTCTTGATGAAAGTTAGTAAAGCTCAAGTGCATGTGAAATGGGCGAGGTTTCAAGTGGTAAGGAAGGAACTCTCAACATTGGACGTGAAATTGCCAAGTTTTCACGTGAAATTGGCCAAGTTTCACGTGAAAAGCTTGGAAAACTCAACATTCCACGTGAAATAGCCAAGGTTTCACGTGGAAAGATCAGAAATCTCAACATTCCACGTGAAATGGCCCAGGTTTCACGTGGTAAGGATGGAAAACTCAACATTCCACGTGAAATAGCCAAGGTTTCACGGGGAAAGCTAGGAAATCTCAAGATTCCAGGTGAAATTGCCAAGGTTTCATGTGGAAAACTCAACATTCCACGTGAAAAGCTTGGAAAACTCAGGATTCCACGTGAAATTCCAAGGTTTCACGTGGAAAACTCAAGTTTCCACGTGAAATAGCCCAGGTTTCACGTGGAAAGGAAGGAAATCTCAACATTCCACGTGAAAAACTCAAGTTTCCACGTGAAAAGCTTGGAAATCTCAGGATTCCACGTGAAATTCCAAGGTTTCACGTGGAAAACTCAAGTTTCCACGTGAAATAGCCCAGGTTTCACGTGGAAAGGAAGGAAATCTCAACATTCCACGTGAAACTGGCCAAGTTCCACGTGAAAACCTTGGAAATCTCAGGATTCCACGTGAAATTCCAAGGTTTCACGTGGAAAGCTAGGAAATCTCAGGATTCCACGTGAAATTCCAAGGTTTCACGTGGAAAACTCAAGTTTCCACGTGAAATAGCCCAGGTTTCACGTGGAAAGGAAGGAAATCTCAACATTCCACGTGAAATTGGCCAAGTTCCACGTGAAAAGCTTGGAAAACTCAGGATTCCACGTGAAATTCCAAGGTTTCACGTGGAAAACTCAAGTTTCCACGTGAAATAGCCCAGGTTTCACGTGGAAAGGAAGGAAATCTCAACATTCCACGTGAAAAACTCAAGTTTCCACGTGAAAAGCTAGGAAATCTCAGGATTCCACGTGAAATTCCAAGGTTTCACGTGGAAAACTCAAGTTTCCACGTGAAATAGCCCAGGTTTCACGTGGAAAGGAAGGAAATCTCAACATTCCACGTGAAATTGGCCAAGTTCCACGTGAAAAGCTTGGAAATCTCAGGATTCCACGTGAAATTCCAAGGTTTCACGTGGAAAGCTAGGAAATCTCAGGATTCCACGTGAAATTTCAAGGTTTCACGTGGAAAACTCAAGTTTCCACGTGAAATAGCCCAGGTTTCACGTGGAAAGGAAGGAAGTCTCAACATTCCACGTGAAATTGGCCAAGTTCCACGTGAAAAGCTTGGAAAACTCAGGATTCCACGTGAAATTCCAAGGTTTCACGTGGAAAGCTAGGAAATCTCAGGATTCCACGTGAAATTCCAAGGTTTCACGTGGAAAACTCAAGTTTCCACGTGAAATAGCCCAGGTTTCACGTGGAAAGGAAGGAAATCTCAACATTCCACGTGAAATTGGCCAAGTTCCACGTGAAAAGCTTGGAAATCTCAGGATTCCACGTGAAAACTTGGAAATACCATGATTCCACGTGAAACCATGCGAAACATTGAGAATTCATGCACCAAGAATGAATCTCCCTCGTGAAACCTAGGCTAATATGCATGGAAAACAAATTTCCAGGGGCAAAGCTCAAGTCTCAATGAAAAGTTGGTTTGTCAATGCCATGCCATGGTGCCCAACATGTTACCGGATTCGGTAAAAACGTGGCAAAACAAAATCCCCGTGTGCATATTCAATGAAATTTGGTGGAAATGTTGGAAATATGCTCCTTGAGGTACACCAAAAATTCCATAACAAAATTCGACCTCTAGGTACCGTTTTCTATTTTTACCGATTTCCCCCGTTTCGGTCGGAAAATCATATAAAAAAATCCCCGTGTGCATATGTAATGAAACTTTGTGGGAATGTTAGAGATATGATCCTTGA